>NW_017728993.1:22872201-22892808 GCF_001723915.1 Gavialis gangeticus | reverse complement strand
TGAAGCAGAACACGGTGGACTGCAAGGGCTTGAACAGGAAGGAAGTCTCACTCCAGGCGATAAGCTGTTATCATGAGAAGAACAAGCCCCCATTTTCCCATACCCTAGGGATATTGGGCTATTTATGGTACATACTGGACTGCAGCAAATGTTTGGACAAGCGAAATTTTGACGGAGAATTGCTTGGGTACTCTCTTGAGGGACATCAGACTGGATTTCTAGTGCATGATTGGGCCCTATTTTACTGATCCCTTGCCAAGCATTTGTTGGACAGTACTGGATGTGTCCATGAAGGTGACAACAGCTGCATATGTTGGCTGGATAACAAGATGACACCTGAGGAACTGGCAGTTGTAGATCTGTCGGTTTTCTTGAGTTCTGGGGTGAAAAACCAAAGTTGTATTGGAAAGGCTGTAAGGCAGCAAGTGGCTGCTTAGAACTGGATGTCGAAGGTCTCCTTACTGAATGTTCCTCTTTTCTTTGCGTGGCTCCATCAAGATTTGATGCAAGTCTCTCAGATGGCACCCTTGGCTGATGTACAGATGTATCAGGAGAAGGCCCACTGCCTGGTGTTGAAGAAGAGGAAGAAGATCCACATTTTTTTCTTGTTTGAGGTCCACCTTTCCAACAGTTTGGCTGTTGTAGAGAAATCTGCTTTCCTCTGCAAGATTTCAAAGTTGGAATTTTCGGGTTTAGCTGGTTGGGTAATAGCTTCAAAGACAGATTGCCAGAAGGGGTGCCGAAGTTTGGCCTATCATTACCAGAGCAATGTTTTTGGTTGGACAAAGGTCCTGCTGAACAGTTCTTTTTCACAGATGGACGCACTAGTGGTGGTAGATTTTTGGCATTCAGATTTTCCACAGGTTTAGACATTGGTGCTGATTCTATGAAGCTACCATCAAAGACGAGGGATAGTTCAGGAACTGAAGGATGAATACTAGTAACCTAGAAAGGAGTTACAAGAATTAATTGAAGTGCGCTTAAGATTTTTCATTTAATCTTATTTCATTGAAAATGTAGATTTCTTTGTCCTTCTTTGAAGAAACGTGCAACAGAACCCAAAGCTGCTGGGTCCAAAGTTGATAAAACCTAACACCTGGAGTTGCTGGTAGTGAGCACACACGCACACAATTCAACACTGTAGAATTCAAAAGATGGGAAAAGAATGTGTACTGCTTTGTTAAGAGGAGAAATTGATTTCACCCTACCTTACAGGGCATGACATCCAAGTCTCCCAACTCAAGGCACTATTCTGGGGCAAGAAGTAGCATATTCCTGTCTCCTTGCTGTGAAGCATGCTCTTCTCCTTTACACTATCCCCAATCCAATGAGCTACTTGTCCCTAGGCTGGGCTTCAGTCTTTATGTCTGCAATGACTTGATATTTATGGATAACTGCTGAATAGGTCTTTAGATAAATAAGTTACAGCTATTCAAACCGTTTAGACTAGAATAGAATATGGTTTAAAGAAGCAGCTAATTACAATTAAATGTCCATAGGCCTAGGGATAAAATGGGCAGTCCTGTAATTAGGGAAGGACCAGTGGGACCTGCATTTCTTTCAACTCAAAAGGTCCAGTTCAGTCAGTTTGTTACCCTTCCCTTCACTTAAACAAAAAGCCACTGCTACTCCACAGCATCTGAGTGGAGATCTGAGTGGCTCTATTCTTCATGTTACAATATAGTGCAAAGTTTCACAACAACCTGTAGTTTCATTTGGGATTTTAGAATTTTCTAACAGAAAAGTCTATTTTCCCAGGAACAGATGGGCTGACTGGATTAGGAAACAAAACTACCAGGTCCATGTCGGACAAATGAGTCTCTACGACTCCCCTGCCTCCCAATTAGTGGTGAATCAATGTCTCTCAAATCTCTCAGGATCCCTGACAGGCTTTACAGAAGAGTTATTAGTTACCTGCTGACTCACTGGGTGGGGGCTTGGAATTGGTCTTGGAGATAAGTCTTCATCTTCCACACCAGAGTCATGATCACTTACTGACAGTTTGTTAGGGGAGAAGCCTTGCAGAGGACTGAAAAAAATAAAAAGCTGTTGTGAAATTGTTTGCAACAGTGATCAATGTGAAAGCAAGAGTGAATGAATGCTTATGATGATGGCTATTTCTCACATATTAACAATGAAGAGACTTGTGGGACACGAGTAACAGTTCTGGAAGAACCAACTGGTCAGCCTGTCCTTACTACTCTGGTAGTGTCAAGTGGCAAACAAAATGTTAAAGGACCACAAAAGCATAAAGATAAATGGACTGATTAATGGTGTCCACCCGTTCCAAAAGTGTATAATTAAAAAATAAATAAACTAAGGCCTTTTAGAAGACATTCTAAGCTGATTTACAAGGTTTCTTTTTAACATCTTGAAGTGAGAGAAGAATAGAAGTAACATATCTATCATATCTTTAAAACAAATGCCATCTTATTTCAACATACAAGCCTACACGGTGGATTTATGAAGCCTAAGCTTCCCACTATGCTCATATCACAGCTGATATACTGGAAGGCAAGGACGTTTTCTTTCCCTTTTAAAGGAACGGACTCATGGACAGTGTCATATGCAGCACTAGAGTCAGAAACAGATATTCAGAAAGATTCATTTAGGTGGACGAAAACCTTTAATGATCATCATATCTAGTGCAGAAATCCCCAGAAGTTCAGCTTGTGGACTTTCATCACTTGAACAAGGAAGGTGCATGGACTCTTATTCCTAGCTTAGAAATACTAGAATGGGACCATCACTATCATTCTACACCTGAAATGCCACACAAACCAGCTGAAGAACCTAATCCAGCAACAAGTGTTGGGGTGGGAGGGTAAGACTTTGACAGATTCACCTTCTAACAGAAAGAGTCTTGGAAACTTTACTGAAGAACTCAGTTTCTGCATTCTGTTTTTCCGCATTCAGTTCAAACAGGATAGGATGCTTGTCTGAAGGTTCAACGTTCTGAAATGAAATGAATGCATTTGTGAAATTGAAGAAAAAAAAGTCTGTGGTGCCTAACCTGCAGGTCTAGAAAGCTACACTGCAGCACCAAAGAGCAATGTTTTTTAAGAAAGTTTGTATTAGAGTGCCAACTGAAGAGATGCTTCTTTCCTCTGATTTCCAACTGAAGTGCTGGAATCCATTCATTGCTACAAGGAGCATCGCTTCCCTAACTATTGATGTCACATTGCTTCTCTCAAACCAACAAATCTAATGCAATCTATAAACAAAGACCAGCTGCTGGCTTTGTTGGTGAAGCTGCTCAGCAGTTCCCTTCCTGGAAGCCTTCCCTGTAGATAATTTACAGGAGCATGGGGGTCTTAAGCAGAGCAAAATAGTTTGCCAAAGGAAAAAATTAGGGCTTTCACTAGAACTCCTTGGTCTTCCTGAAATGATTTGTTTGGCCCGTGGGCTGGAAAGACTGGCTTCAACAGATCCAAATATAAGATAATTACATAAAAACTATAAATTTAAAACACAGCAAGAGATCCATGGACCAGTCACTGTTCCTGTCCTTTCTCCTTTGGGTTTGGTTTGTAGTATAATTAACACTTTTTTATTTGCACCTCTTCACAGAAGCATGCATGACTCAAAATTATTCTTCTACCTGCCTAGTTCACCTAACATGGAACAGTCAAACCAAACAACGAATTTAGAAATCTGAGCAATACTTATGCCAAAAATGTGACTGCGCAATGTACATCAAGAAGCTAGACTTGTCATGCTATGTGGTAAAAAATATTTGTTATACCCTGAGAAAGTAACAGCTTGATTTAGAAGACTTCGCTGGGTTTATGCCTCTTAAATTAGTAAGTTAGATTTATTGCAGTGATTACTCTAATTTGCAGAGCTACATCATTTTCTAGACATTTGTTTCTGTGCAAGACATTAATAATTTCTATGAGTCAATTATGCTACAGTTCAGTAATAGGTCAGTAAGTAAAAACTGCAACTGAAGTTTTGAAGATGCATTAAGCAGAGGCTTCCTCAGCCGGATGAAGGGTTTTTTAAATCCAACAGCTTGCTAAGAAAATTTTTTTTCCAACTATTTAAGCTGGTCTAATATAAAAGATATCAGATTCACTCAAAAAACCATGTCTGCCTTAAGCAATCAAGCCACTTACTCTAAAGAGGTGTATAGTTTCTTTGCTGGTTAGCAGTTGGAACCCTAGTTCAGTTTGTCCACTGCAAGGAAGACACTCGTAGAACTCTGGTTCCTTATGCGTCAGAGAATAGAGTGTGATAAGGAAACTCCCAGACTCTGAAAACACTCTAGATAAGAGAAAAGGAAAAAAATTAAAACCAAGTTTCAGAGTCAAGAAAAATCCATTTTGTCACCTAACTTGCCCGTTGTTAAAGACCTCCCAGCTTACCAAACCACCCTCCCCCTCAAAACAAACAAAAAAACTGCCCCCACACACATAAAAACAGAGGACACCACTCATACTTTGAGACAAATTGGCCTTCTGCATGGAACTACATACAAGCCAGGTGGCCCTTCCATTGTTGTTGTGGATGGAAAGAAGAGTGTGTCACAAGAAAATATTGGGCTTAAAAAAAAAAAAAAACCAACCAAGATAAAACAAACAAAAACCCCCCAAAACATAACAGACCCTTGAATATTTGGCATCTTAAAAGATTCCTAGAGCACCTCATTCATGTTCCAGACACGATGAACCTGTGAACCTACTTCATTTTGAAGTCTAATATTATACATTCTTAACAAATCACTAAAGCAGTCCCATAACAGAATATTTCTGTTTTAAAATGTACAGTATTTCAGTTGCTTCTACATTTTCAATAGTGTTCCTTCAGCATCAAGATACTGAATGTTTTGAGAGGATCATCGTTTAAAAATTATTATGCTAAAATGTTTTCTGCATCTGGAGAAGAGTAGATGAGAGGCCAACTTAAAATCCTAAATTGAACAAAAAAAGATCAAGAAAAAGGAATAGGGCAAGGTTCAGAAACTATCATTTGTGGTAGTTGTTTTTAAAATACTAGCTAAAGCATCTCTGAAACAGACTGGTTACATCCTTAAAATGTGAAAGAAATGGGAAGACAAGCAAAAGGGACAGTCAAAACTGTAGTGACTAACACAGCAAAATGTATCACTTCCAACCTAAGTTTTAGGGGCTTGCCTGCACAGGAAAGTAATTCTGATCAAAGTAGATAGGACTAGCTACTTCACCTGACTCCCCATGGGAGTGCTCTTATGCCAAATAACCTTAATCTGTTTCCAAGAGTAGAATCAATAGTGGCTGAAGTTAGTGAGAACCTGGCGTTCTGTTTACCAAGGAACGTTCAAAATCTTATTAGGCACCAATCTGCATCATTCAAAGGTCTGTAAATATCTACAGTCTGGCCCATGGTGATGAGAAATAGTCAATATCACTACAGTTAATACCTACATTCAAGAAAACAATTTAAAAAGGCAAAACATGCTTGAATAGCCTTTTTTCTTAAGTATCTGGCACATTCAAGATTAGTTTAGTTATTGCCTAACTTCAGAATGCTGTTTTGGGGGCATTTAATTGAGTTCCAGTTTCCATCCAAATATAGGTTAGCACAAATTAGAATGTCATTCGCTATTTCCTAACAAACGCACACTAAAACTTAAAATGGCTAAATGTAAAGCTAGGTAAATTGCTTACATGTATACAAATATAGCATATCCAGTTGTTGGCAAGAAGTGACACCAAATTTAATATAAAAGCTGTATTTAATTTTAAAATCAACATTCTTGAATGGCTACACTAGCTAATAAGAACAAACTTCCCATGGAAAAGAAACACAAATAAAAAAAAAGATTAAAGTCCAGTTGTTTAAACTGGGGTTTCTTGCTTGCTACTTTAAATCAGTATTTAAAAGTCAATCCAGCCTGAAAGATTAATATTTTGTCCCTATCCTCTTCTGATCACTACTGGGGCGCTTACCCGATTGCTTAACATTAGTCTTCAGAAACATTAATACTTTAAATACAAATTAATACTTTAAATTAACATTAATACAAACATTAATACTTTAAATTAAAAATTGAAAGATTTTACGGCCAGAGGAGACCATTAGAGTCTTGTCTCACCTCCTGTATGGCACTCAGAACCACAGGACTCATACTGTTATCTCTGTACTGAATTACCGAAGGTGGACAAGCATTTATTGGTGTCAAAGTGAGAAAACAAGTGTAAGTTTTCTATGCTATCATTCATATGTTGTAGGTCAAGCTATCCTTTACTTTTTTGTAGAAGTACTTGCCTTTCTTGAATTGAAGAACTAAACAAATATCGCAGGCAACAGGCCCAGACCTGTGGACTGTAGACATGGGTAATGCCGCTCAGCCAACTAAAAGGAAGGGAAGAAAGATTTTGCCATTAAAAACTGTGTGTTCTTCACGACATGCTTATCAAAATATTCCATTAAGTGTTACCAATACCAGGCAAAGAAGTTATGTAAAATAAAACAAATACCTACACTCCAACTAATGGCAAAGAACAAGCTTTGGGATCAGATTCCAACACCAGAAGCAGTTTTCGGGTTTGGTCCATTGTAAGGTATCTGAAATAAAATAGGCCAACTGTTTCTTTTTTCCAAAGACTCAGGAAGTCAAGTACAATGCTTGCAAGTAAATTCCATGTTAAAATTACACTTTCAGAAGATAATGTAGGAAAGTTTTGGGTGGCAATGCTTTCTCCAGACTCACTTCTTGGGCAAAACAGATACTCTTGAACTGTGGTATGGGACAGAAAAGCTTCCCCACCCTTTGGCTGCTGAGCACAGAGGAAGCCCCTGCGGGCAAAGCCCCAGGCCGACAGGCCAGATCAAATGGTTCCGCAAATTTGATTCAGCCTATGGATTACAGGTTGCCAACCCCTGCTCCAAGCTATTACTGAAGCAAACATCAGCTAAATAAGTTTGTGGCTTCAATAAACAAGGAAAACAGCATCTTAAGAGCAATGTGGTATATATGCACAGAATACTGAACTAATTACAGCTGACCCCATTTGGCTGACTGGTTATCTCCCAAAACACAGCTGAAAATACAAGGTAGTACAGAATAAAGATATATTAAAGTAAAGTACTTTGTTAACATACAGGAATGGAGAGGTATTTTTTCAAGCTCTTACAAACAGCAAGTTATTTCCCAATCAAAAAAAGGAACAAGAACTCATTATACAAATTTAAGAGGAGAGAAACTGTAGGTGTACCTGATCAGACACCTAAAATTTTGAATGGAGGTGTGGACCCCTTTGACTTGTAAGTGTGGGTATTCACACACTTTTGATTTATCAGAGTCATCTTTCATGGACCCCTTAGACATTGGTCCACGGACCCCTGGGGGGTACACAGACTCAGGTCCAAAGCCACCAGATTAGACATATGGTTGATTGTACTTGATCAGCATCCCATATTAAAAAATTGCATTTTGTTCTGGGATACTTAACTATTTGAAACTCTGCCATAACACAATGTTCATCACTACTTCCACTAATGAAGTGCATTAGTCAGAATTAAGCTTTTTTAATGGCATCTTTCAAAAGCGTTTGTAGGCAATGTTTATAAGAAGGATATTTCAACGCAAATTCTTAGGATTTTTACTGTGGGAGCTTCCACTAATTTTATGTGTATAATTTTCTAGAAGACAATACGCTGACTACTATTAATTCTGTTATTTTCTCTATTCCTACATAGACCTACAAGCTTTGTTAACTGAAGCCCAAAGCAAAAACTCCGAGTAAAAAGACATATTATGCAGGATCAATTCTCCTGCTCTCAGCTCTTTGAGGAACAGTGTCTTATGTTTACTGTGTTAAGCTACTGTGAAATAGTTGGGCCGTCTTACTAGGAAGGAGAAAAAAAAAAAGCACTGTATATTTTACCAACGCTCCTCTGGGGGAGAGGATCTTCCCTCATTGTGCTATCATGGTGGAATATGCAACTAACAAGCAGTTCAAGCTAAGTTAACATTAACCTTCACTTACCCACACTTGTAGGTCCCCTGAACTTGTGCAATATTCATGTGGCTGCTCAAGTTTCTTGCCAGGGCTGTAGGGATGATTGGGACAGATTTCACAGGAGTATATTCCAAGGTATTAGCCATAGTAATGGCTGCCCAGTGAAAGTCAAAATGTAGGTCGTCCATGTTCTCAACAGAAGCAATATGAGTTCTAACAGTAAGCAGTTTGGAAAGATCCAAAGAATCTCTACTGCACAGATTCTGCCCCAGACTCTGTGAGAGAGAGGAAAAAAAGTGTTTAAAAGGGCGAGATAAATATATGATGCAATGTATATAAAATATTAGTCGTGTGTAGGAGCTTAAGTCATTGATCAGGCACCATAAAAAAAGAAAAAGAATCAACTTCAACCTCAAAAACTAATAGCTATATTAAACAGAATGAAAAGTAATATAAAATGTTTCCAGAATGGAAAAAGCTAGATATCCCTTAAACATTAGTTGATAACTATTGTAGGTTACACTGGGAGTACAGGAAAGTGTCCAGTTTCCTTCTGACACAATAACTAATAAATACAAATCTATATATAGGCAGACAGGAGGTCTAAGAACTACCCCAAACATTTCCATCCCAAAAATAGCCACAGGGAAGTAAAGATATGCCAAATATATAATAAATTGCGCATAAATAATTTGTGACCTTTATATGTTACAAAACAGTAATTAAAAGAGGCTGCAAGGGTTATTTGCTTTGCAGATGACTTTAAGGAAAGTTGATATTCAGGTGTTAGCGGTAATAATTAATGATAAGATTTTAGGGAAAAGTGCCCTATAAACTGAAACAGTAATTCACAAGAGAGCTTTTGGAGCACAGCAAGCTTTCTTCATATTAGCCCAACATTCAGAAAATGACAGAAGTAGACAACAGTGGACTTCATGCTGAACTGGTCCCTGACACTCTGCCAATAGAAGGAGCTTATTGGGAAGATTATGCAGACTAAAATGCTTATTTCACACAAGACAAACAGTAATTTTTCAGTCACTGTTGGATTCAAACTCACGGTTAGGAAGCAAAAATACTATGTACTTTATAGTCATATCTCCATGTCAATTTACTATTTAAAAGATGAAAAGATGCCAGGGCTCATTCACCTTAAAAGCCAAGCTCAGGTCCTCAGAACTGTGCACTACAATATCTCCTGAAGAAGATCCCCAAGCATTAACTGTACAAGGAATCAAGAAGTCTCCAGGAAGAGGTGCAGTTGGGACTTTCTCTAAGCCACCAGTTACTTCTCGACCAGGATCAAATCGGTCTATTGTCAATGACACACCTTCACCATCTGAAAATGAAGAGAAATTACGACAAAAAGTTGAGAAATACTGCACTGCCTATTTCATACGGAAAAAAAAAATCCAATAAAAGTTAATTTACAGAGGCTTGCTCAGTCACCTAAAGCAACAAGAAGTTAGCCAGCTACACTTTTACTTCAGCGGTTCCCAAAGTGACAGATTGCACATCACTGATTTAAAATGACACAACCTTAAGTACCACCAGCAAATTTTTGTCATATAAAGTAACTATAATAAATCTGTTAATGTGTACCACTGACAGGTTGTCTGCGTACAACTGGTGGTACGGGTACCACAGATTGGGAACTGCAGCTCTATTTAATGAGATATTTCTGTTGTTAAATAGTTACCTTCATCCACTGCAAGAGTTCCAAGCAAAAAACAGGAAAATAACTTTTTTTCACTTTGTTTAGCATGGCGGTAGGCAAGACGCAGTGTCTTCTCCATCATTAATAATCTAGGGTTTCTGAAGAAGAGAATGATTTATGTAGGTCATGCAAACGACATTTTAGATCCATCTAGAAATTTAAAAGATCTTCTATCCTAAATGAGCTATTCAAGAAACAAATATTAGACTGCAGAGAAAACCAAACAAGTGCAGCAACAACGCAAAGCCATAAACAATAGACAGGAAAGCTTCAGTGCCATTGTACAAGAACTCTGGTCACCAGTGGTCAAAATAGATGAATTCTGGGCAATTGGAACGTGTTTAGTGAAGGGGGGCAAAGCTACTACGATAAGGGGAACAGAAAGCCTCTTCTACAGGAAATAGCTAGAAGAGAGCCTTGTTTAGCCAAGAGTTAAGAGGGGCCGAGTAGGCATAGGTTTGTTCTCTATGAACACAAAAGAGTAACACCAAGACAAGTGAGGAATTATTTAATTTAAAAGACAATCCTGGCAAAAAAAACCCCAAAGGGTAAAATTGGGCATGAGTAAGTCTAGCTGAAAATTAGAAAGGAGATTTATGACAAAATTAGGGTTCCAGAAGATGGACAGTGGAGAAAAGAAAGATGGAACTTAATCAGTTTGTCATTTGTAGCTCCTTGTATAACACTGGGGTTTCCTACAATAGCAGGAAACAGGACTCTGACCTAAGATGCATCATCCTTCTAGGATCCCAAAGTGTTACTCCCCTGAACAGGAAAAGATGCAGATACCATGATCATAAAAAAATAAGTGTGGAACCCAAGACATTTTAAACTTCAGATGCATATTTAGTAGACTACTTCCAGAGTCAAAACAAAGAATCTAGAAGTGGAAGGATTGTAGATCGAAGATGTTGCCTGTGTGAATTTAAAGCAAGCCCAAAGTGTGCCTGCTCAAGGTTAGGTAAGAATCTCAGAGCTAAATATTAATGAATAGCTATGTTAAAATTGCCATTTAGAAAATGTTTAGATCCTGTGAGAAGAGTTATCCAATGCTAATCTGTTTAACTGAGGTTGCCAAACAATTCACGTGACACTTTTTCAGTATGGTTCTTATCAGCAGGCATGTCAAGACAGAAGACTGCTAAGCCAGAAAAAACAAAAGGCACACTTGTACCTTACAGTTTCTTTCTACCTCTTCCCTGAATGGGCAGGTTATAATTGATGGGAGCATCTCAACCCCGTTAACTGTGGTTTTCTATACGGACAAGAGACCTGACAATACTTCAGAGGGAAGGGGCTAGATATTTATACTGTAGTCATGGCAAGATACTTGTGAGGTAATGGTTGGTGTAAACAGACCTTCTGCATAGTCCCACCCTCAAATGCAGCAGAGTCACAGCAGACAATAACTTCTGCAGGTTTGGAATATAGGAAAGTCAGGTTCTTTTGTGTATGTGGAGGCATAAAAGAATACAAGGTCGCCTAGAAGGTTAATCTTCACACAACTTCTCAATAAAATTTTACACAAGGCAAGTTTTGGTGAGCTAGTTCCAGAAGAGTCTATTACCAGGGTGAGAGTAATACATTAATCTCCGGGAGGAATGTGACAGAGGTGCGCTCTGTACACACTTGCAATAACCTTCTCGTTTAAAAATCTCTCTCTCAAACAAAGGTGGGTTTTACTCATACCTGTAAAAACTGAGGTGCGAGCCAATAACATCTCCTATGGGTGTTGGATCCCAAAGTGCACACTTGGATAGAGGAAAGGCAAGTGGTACCATTCTGCTGGAAACAATCCTGCAAAAGAAAAAGTAGTCAGAAACATATTAAACATAATCTGTGTAGATTTACTCTGTTTTGTCTGGGGGACCAGAAGACAAACTAAGGAAAAAAACAGAGGTTTGGGATTTTTGAGAAAGTCAAGACAACTTCAGCAGAAGTTTTTTTTCCTTTGAAACAGATAAGGACAGCAAGACATACATTTTGCCCATTTTAGAAGGTTTATTGCTACAGCTCCTTTGTACGCTTTTAGTATGAGTACCAAGACAATGCTATTTTTTTAGCTTTATCTAAGTATTAAGTAAAACCCAAGGGCAAGGGGGAGTGGATAGAAGTATGAGGATTGGAAAATGAGCAGTTAGAAGTCTTCTCACTTAACTGGGACTATTTATTTATTTTTTAAATAAAGAGAAACTTGCAAGGTCAGCTTCCAATTTCTTCAGAAGTATTAAAGTCAGGATTTGCTCCATTAAAAAGGAGTATACTTTGAATACTACGTAAAGAAACAATTAAGTCAAATAGCATACAAAACACAGGAATATCATATTGCTACAACCACAGCCTGTCATTGCAACCATAGCCATAAACTGGATTTGTGACATTAACCTGTAATCATTCAAATTTCTGTACACTGTGGGCATGTCTACACGGGATGCTTATTGAACACGAGTAATAACACTGCGCAGTAGCATGGAGGTGAAAAACCATGCTAATAGCCTACTGCGCAGTATTAGGCTAAATGTGCAGTAAGCATCACTAAATAACCATGTGCCGGTGCCACTGTGAAGTAACTCTACTTACTGCGCATTTAGTTAGTACTTCATTAAGCAAGTACTAAACTAAATGCACAGTAACTAAGGCACATTAACGAATGTGCAGACATGCCCAGTATCTATCAATTTTACTTTAAGAGCTCACCAAGCTATATACAAGCCAATGCTTGTTAATTTAGCATATTTTATTTTTATGTATAAGCAAAATACTAGGTATACTTAGTGATCAGAACCATAAGGTCAGCATTCTATCACAAACATTTCAAGGAAAATTGTTTTGTTTGTTTGTGTATTTCCCCTTAATAAAAAAATATATATGTGAATCTCCCAAACATAAAATGGGTCAAGTTATTTTCTCTACAGCTTCTATCTGAACTCCTAGTTCTCTCGTAAGAGATTTCTCCATCCTGAGGCCCTGTCCCATTTGTCTCCTTTATCCTTTTGGAGCTGGCTATGGCAGTAAAGGCTCTCAGAAAAAAAAATACAGCCAGATAAATAAGATTCCTAGTTTAGGATCTTAAAAGGAAGAAGCACAAATGTACAGTTTTTCAAAGCCAAAAAGCTGTATGCACATCTTCCCACAAAATTGTTGTTTTAAACTGAAGCTTTGGTTTAAGTACTGTTTTCTCTATACTGTTTACCACTAAGTACTACCACTCAACTACTCAGAATCAGAAGCAACTACCGCAGAACGCCCAACTCTTAGAAGCTGCCTCAACATCTAGACAGCTAAAAGCATAATTGATTAGTCTACCGTCCTAGTTTAAGTGAAATATAAAAAAAAAAAGTCAAGTGCAGAGCAAGTTAGATTCTTTCAGTTGTACAAGAGTATTAGTGAGTTAAATAAGACAATATGCCTGTTATTAAAAAAGCCATCTATGTCCCATTACAAAAAAAAAAAACAACAACCAAAAAACAAAAACACAACAATTACACTTAACGTTAAACTTACAAGTAATCCAACTTAGTTGAACAGAACTATTCACCTGCTTAAAGTTAAGCCCATTGATACATCTTTGCAGAAATCTGACTATGGCCCAGAATCTGGACAGTAACTTGAATCAGGCTTTTCTGGCAACTAAGGAACTAAGAAACAGTCTGAACACACCATCAATAACACATTATTTGGTAAGTTTAAGTGTGTCAACACTGTTCAATAGGCAGGCAAGGTTCTTTGGGTAAATGTGGTATCTTTTATTAGCCCAACTACATAGTTTGAAAAATTGTTCTTTGCAAGTTTTTGGATACAAACACCCTTGGTTCAGGCACTGGGAGAGTCTGCAGTTATGTGCTCTCCTGGATGGGACAGAGCCAGCATCAATATTGTTCAAGACACACTATTAAGACATTGCCTGACCCAGCACTATATATCAAGGGAAACGGGAAACAAAAACTGACTTTTAATTATTGTCTATATTTTGTTAACTTACAGGCACAGGAAAGTTTTGTTTTTCCCAAATGAAAATAATAATCAACTGAGTAAGAAATGAAATGATAGGAATGGAAAAATCAGCCATGCCTATGAAAGGTACCGGTTTCACACATCTGAGAGGCAGAAGTCCAACAGTCACCAGAGGAAGGACAGCTACTCCCAAGGGTGGCCACTGTCAAACGAGCAACTAGAAAAGATCCTGTTTTTTCTTTGTAGCAGCCCTCTAAATTTGAAAATTATCTAAGAGTTCCACAAATCAGCCCTCCCTGTATGCCACCTGATCCTCATGCCCTGCCCAATCTAGTGCTCTTTTCTACTCCCTACCTGATCTCCTGCTCTGCCGTATGCTTCTTGCCCTCTCTCGTGTGGCCTGCCCCCTCTGAGTGCCACATGGAGGCCGCCTCAGCGGTGGCACTAGCGCCACAGGTCGGTTCCCCCTTATTTACAGCGTCATTGCTTTCTCTCATTCCTGTCTCCATTCTTTCACACCCCCTCAACCCTCTATGCCTCTTACCAGGCACAAAAAGCTGTCTCCATCTGTTTGTCAAGCCACGATTGCCTCCATATTGCTCATCTGACTACTTCCACAGCACTCAGAAGCCATAGTACTGGGTTTTCGGTTGTAGCCGTGTTGGTCTATGGATAGAGGCAGGCAAGGTTCTTTGGGTAGATGTGAGATCTTTTATTAGACCACCAATAAAAGATATCACATCTACCCATAAGCCATACTATACATTTAAGAAGTTAGTCTCAATCCTTATGGGACCTTTACCCTCACTTTGACTGACACCTAGATCCCGCTGTGACCATTTCCACCATACATGCCTCTCTGCATTTCCCAATGCTCAGTCCGCATCTCGGCTATTCCAAAATGGGAGCCCAATTCTGCAACTTGGCATTGGGTTAAATGAAAAGGTGAAGGTGTGATAAATCACAGAGGATCAGACAGCACAGACTGGAGACAGTTACAGGAGGTGGAAGAGGGAAAGGAGACTTCTCTCCAAGTCACAAGTACTGTATGAGAACAGACCCTGCTTCTTTAATAGATGTTTAACATGGGGGGGGGGAATCACTTAAAATCAGAATAAAAAAAAAACCAACAAAAAACCCTGCTTGGAATAAACACTTAGAATTAATCCTTCGTCCACTCGCATTACCAAGCCTTTGCCCCTTAATTCAAACCCCTTTGTCCACTTGCATCACCAAATCTTTGCCCCCTAATTCAAACCCTTCATCTGCTCACGTTACCCAATCGTTGCCCCTTAATTCAAACCCCTAAAATAAATTATCCTGTAACGAGGATGATCTTCGAGACAAAAGCAGCATTTCAAGCCTATCCAGACACTATTTAGCAGGAGAGGACTTCGACGAGGACCTCCAGAAGCGACTCCCGCACGACTCATCTGTCGGCAGAGCAACTCACAACCAACCCACCCATCCTGAGACCTGGACCGCGTCCATATCCGTGTCCGCGCTCTCGGCAAGGGGTGGTGGTGAGGGAAAACAACTCGTTTCCCGACAACGGCGGGGCAGAAACGCGGCTACCTTGGATCTGCAGGGTTTCCCGAGCCCACTCGAGCCACCTCCATGACCGCAGGCTGCCAGGACCACAGCGCAGTGCTTCTTTCTAGGAGGGGAAGCGAGATGGAAAGGACTCGGTATTTTAAAAAAAGGACGGAAATATGAATCCAACGACAGAAATCAATTGCAATGTCTCGGCTGTCGCATTGACTATGAGAAAGCCACGTCGGAGGGGAGTGGGCGGTGTGTCCAGGATGGAAATTTAATACGTTAATTTTTATGTAAATTAAATTATTTAATTTACATTAAATTAAAGAGGAGCCCTGAGCCAATCCAGACACAGGGCCTGGCCCCCCCCATGCATATGGGCCCCAAATATGCCCCCCTCCGGTACCCAAACTGCCCCCCCCCCCCAATTTAGGGACCTGCCCCCACATGAGAGTCCCGGGGGCTGGGAAGGGGAACCCGGGCCCTCACCGTGCCCCGAGGGGAAGACCGCAGCCTTCGCAGACCCCTAACCCGGAGCGTCCCGCCCTGCCGCCCGCCCCGCTCTCTCCACCAATCAGGAGCTCACTCTGCTCTCTCCACCAATCAGAAAGCTCCCCTCCTGGCGTCCCACCCACTCCTAGCGGTGCCGGCCCAATCCGCGCGCCGCGGAAGTCCCACGCGCTCAGCCAATCAGCGGCCGCCCCGGGCAACCAACCGCCAAACGCGCGCGGAGGGGAAAAAGTGGGTGGGTGTTTAAAAACACTGCCGCTTTAAACGGTCAGCAGAGCGCGCAGGCGCAGTAAGGAGGCGGCTGTTGGCATCCCCATAGCAACAGGAGGCAGCAATGGCGGCGGATTTAAAGAGACACGCACCTGTTAATGACTTCACCACTCCCAGCACTTTTTTTTGCTGGGGAGGGTCCCATTGAAACCACACTTGAGGAGAAATGTGTAGATGCACCCCCTACATGGGGTAACAGTGCTCTAAAACGTCATTCATTTAAGCCCCCTTTTTTGTTCTATATTTTCTAATGGAAAATTTTGAATTTTCCACTAGCAAATTTTTGTTTTTTGGTTTGTTTTTTCTAGATCTGTAATCTCCTACCCTAGAACATCTCAAACCATGACCGCGCTATTCCTCTTTTTTTATCCTTCTGCTTCTTTGGCCTTCCCAAGTGAAGCCGGCTCTTTCTTTGAATGCACGTGCCTTTAGCATGAGCAGAAGACACAGGAGCAGGTGGGCAGGAGAATAAAGACTATGACATCACTGATTTGTGGTGGAGGGACTAGATAATCTGCAATGAGGCCGCCTTGCTGCATTTTGTTCCATGTAATGCTCTCCTGAGGTCAGTACAAGTATGCATGTGCTGTTACCCAACAATTTGGGGGCTAAGGAGGAAGTGGGACAACGCTACTGCCTGATTTGATGCAAGTGGCAATTTTATTGTAAGTGTGATTCGAAGGACATGGGATACCAAAAATACCTAGAATGATTTTGCAAGACTGAGAATCCACTCCGCAAATTTCTGCCTGACAAGGGGAAAGTACAAAATATCCCATTGGCAGGATTTTACTAGGATGGACAGAAATACACTTGCAAGCAAAAGGTGATCACCAGTAACTCCCCATAATACCCAAACCTAACAAGTTGGAGCTATATTTCCAGCCCTTACAATTTTGTTACATTAATCTATCTACACTTGAAATAAATATCCTTTTTTCTCCCCAAGAAAAAAAAAAGTGAACTAAAAAGAGTTGTGACCGTTACCTGTTCTAAAATAAATTGTTCCAATATATAAAAGCAAAGAAAAGGATTTAATGTATGCTATTTGTTTCTACTTTTTTTCCTCTCAGGATGACCAATTGTTATTACAGAAACTAGTCAGTCTTCACTTTTCTTTGCAGTCAAATCCTATTTAGTTTCTTTTTCTTCAGTACTTGCAGTTATTCAGTGATCCTGTAACAAGCATTGCAAGGGACATAAAAAATGGGAAAAAATTTTTGTTGGCAATAAGTTTTTAAATACCATCAAAAACTCAACAGCTCTAACCAAATCTTACCTATCAGTATATAATTGCTATCTTTTCTATTTAGCCCAAATGGTACTATGGGCCTCAATCCCACGAATCCTCTTGGATCCAGTTGATATACATGAGACACACGCTCCTATTATTTGCAGCTACACTAATATTATTCACTCTTAAACCAATTAAGAATCACCACGACAGGTGCCTGCAGTGATTTAACCCTTGTACATAAGGGGTGTGCATCAGGATCTGGGGGAATGCCTATTCACCAGAGCACCCCAAGGGATGACAAGGTCCAATGGTCACATACCCCTGCAAGACCATTTCAGGCTGGACATAAGGAACAACTTCTTTACTGTCCAAGCCCCCATGGCCTGGAACAGACTGCTGCCGGAGGTGGTGCAAGCACCTCCTCTGGACACTTTCAAAAAACATTTGGATGCTTATCTTGCTGGGATCCTTTGACCCCAGCTGACTTCCTACCCCTTGGGCAGGGGGCTGGACCCAATGATCTTACAAGGTCCCTTCCAGCCTGAATGTCTATGAAATCTATGAACTAAAATTATTTAGAAACCCATTAATTAAACAGGTGGAAATAATGTGCATTCTCAAATCTCCCCTGGGAAAATGTCAGCTCTTAGCTTTCACTTGTCTTCTGACTATGGAAAAATAATAGAGCAATTCTTGTTATGTACACCTCAGAACTACCAAAATGAATCAACATTTTTTTGACACTAGGGATCTCTATATGAAATCTGTGTGTTTATCTTGTGAATCGCGTAGGTGTTTGCACACTTAAAAGCGCTAATATTGCACAGCCACCCTGCAGCATCCTTAAAAGGATCTCAGGGCACCTTGGCTGAGAATCACTGGTATATACCAACCCTTGCAAGTGTGTTTTACTTTACACTGATTGCAGGAAACAGGCTGAAGCAGTAGTGCCCAACCTTTCCACCCCACAGCAAAAAGGAAATGCTTGGTGCACGAAACACACGCACATTGTAAACTACCTCAGATTGTACATCCCAGCAGCCACGTAGTTCACTCAAGCGTGGTTAGGCACAAGTGGCCGGCCAGGTTCTTTGGGTAGATACGGTATCAGTTGGTATAATAAAAGAGATCACATCTACCCAAAGAAACTAGCCTGCCATTTATGTCCCCGAAAGTCTGCAAGGACACGTCCCAAGTCCGCTACTGGGTGGGGGTTCTTTGCACTCATTTCTTTGCAAGGATTTCTGCAAGGGACCTCTCCTGGGAGGAAGCAGAGACCTGACCGCAGACAGGAGAAAGCTTGTCCCCCTGCTTCCCGGGTGCAATAGGAGCGGCGCCCTACCTCTGCCGCACCCCCAGGGCTGGGGCACACCGCTCGCGCTCAGCCCCGCCCGATCCGGTTGCAAATCCTGGTGTTGGGCAGGGCTGGCACGTGACACTTTGCCGGGACGGGGCACGTGACTGCCCTCCCGGAAGCGCTTCCGCTTCCTGGTGACGCCGCGGCCGGCGCGCAGCCCTGCCCTTCCCCCTCCTCCCCCCCCCCCTGCCGCTCGCAGTGCATGTTCAGTCGCTGCCTCCCGACCTCTGCGGCTCGCAGCGCGCTCCGCCTCCTCATGCAGCCGCTGGTGGTCTTTGTGCTCGGCGGGCCCGGCGCTGGCAAGGGCACGCAGTGCGCGCGCATCGTGGAGGTGAGGGACAGGCGAGCGGGTCGGGGCGCGTGAGGGGGCGACGGACGAACCTGCCGCCTGCGCCCCTCAGCGAGAGCGAACTACAGCTCCTAGCCTGCCCTGCGCGCGCGGCCCCGCCGGCTGCCTCGGGGGTGGCGCGGGGCATCACGGGAGCTGGAGTCCGCGCGGGGCCCTCGCGCCTGGGGAGCCCCTCACACAGACAGACAGACAGACACACACACACACACACACACACACACACACACACACACACACACACACACACACACACACACACACACACACACACACACACACACACACACACACTTATATATTTATATCTATATTTATTTATATCTATATATTTTATTTATATTTATAGCTATATATTTTTATTTATTTATTTCTAGATATCTCTTAGACATTAATATAGATAGATCTATATATTATATCCATATTTAGATCTAGATATATCTATCTATATTTAGTCTCTAGGTACAGATATATATGGAGAGAAAGAGATGGAGTTCTAGAGCAAGATGCTCCTTTGTGGGACCCTCTGGGGGTCGCTGGGGCTGGGATTGCAGGGTTCAGGCCTTACCTCAGTGTTGACGAGGATTTAAACAGACCCGCGGAAGGATCCGAGCCGTGGCTCTGCGGGTGCCTTGAGACCCTTCCAGGATGCCACAGGGAGTTACCGCTCGCACGATAAATGTGCTGATTTCAAGTAGGCACAGATGTTTCTTTCCTCGGAGACGTCTTGTGCCTTGTGTCCACTTGGTGCTGATGTGGCTTGTCCCCGGGAAATGCCTGTGTCATGTGTGCTCTGGCATGTGGCAGGTTACCTCAGGAGGGCAGGGGTGGCTGGGGTCAACAATCGTGCTGGCCGTGGCCCTCCTGGGGCTGCAGCTACAGCAAGCATGTGGCTCCAGCCAGCCAGGCTCCAATTTTGGGCGATGCGTACTGCCACCACGTGAACTTTCCCCCTGTGTTTCAGCGTGGGTTTTTTTGACCCCCTCAAAACCCCCTCCCCATGTTGCAAGGTAGCAGCCTGGGGAACGACTGCATGTGCCATGCCGCAGACAGGTCTGTGGTGCCACGTATCTCGCGTCTGCACTCGTCTGGACGCAGCCATGGCGTCCGAAGCATTCTGCCCTGCCGGGCTGTTTCTGAGTTCTTTGCAACAGAAGAAATTGCTCTAGTATGTTTTTGTAGAAGTAAAAACTGAGACCTCCCATTTTCCTAGGGGGGCGTCGAGTCTGTCGAGGCCTCCAGCACTGTTGTGGATTCAGCAGACAGGCCCTTGACTATCTAGAGGGGTACTTTAAATCTGACAAGGCTGATGATTGCTTCCTTAAAGAAGACTGGCATCACAGCCAGGGTTTGAGCTTGCTTTGGGAGTGTGTTCCTGTTTTCCCATGGCTAACACCACACACTATACGGTGTCCTTGTCAATGTATAAAACTGATGTGGTCTGTTGCAATCCAATCGATGTAGTAAGATCACCCTGCTAGGCAGGTACACTTGGCGAACTTGATAACTGCAGTAGCATTAGGGACTGATAATACAAGCCAGAGAAACTGTATACAACAAGGGAAAAAGAATGCATTCCTCTGAGGGGAAAGGATTTATGTGATCGATGTCTTTTATTGGACGAACTGCACAGTTAGACAAGCTCTTGTGTATCACAGAGCCCTCAGCCCTTGGGTCTCTTGCCAGCTTGTTTCTTGCCTGTTTCCTGGACCATTGCAGCTACAGTATTTT
>NW_017728993.1:22865805-22867201 GCF_001723915.1 Gavialis gangeticus | reverse complement strand
CTTGAGTCTCTTGCCAGCTTGTTTCTTGCCTGTTTCCTGGACCATTGCAGCTACAGTATTTTAGTTGTATGAAGTTTAGTGTCCATGAAACAAATGATTTAGACTAGGAATGGAGAGGCTGCCTTGGTTTGGAAGATGATGTTTCAGACTTATCTGTGCAATCTGATCCTTTGTGTAACTTGGTGGCAGTCACCGGGGTGCTGCTGAGTTCTGCCCACAGGGATTAGATTGTAGGATCTGGGCCTTTGGTGGGGGTTTACGACGAAGATCGAAAGATGTGCGGAGTGAGCCTTTGCATTGTGTCACTGTGTTAAGTTAATGCTGAAGGACAAGAATTCTTGTGGGGCACGTGACTTGAGGAAAGGCTGAGGGAACTGGGCTTATTTAGTCTTCAGAAGTGGAGACTGAGAGGGGCCTTCAACTTCCTGCAGGGGGGTTGCAAAGAGGATGGAGCTGGACTGTTCTCAGTGGGGGCAGATGACAGGACAAGTTGCAGCAAGGGAAGTTGAGGTTGGATATTTGGAAAAAACTTTCTTACTAGGAGGGTGGTGAAGCGCTGGACTGGGTTTCCTAGAGAGGTGGTGGCATCTCCGTCATTGGAAGTGTTTAAGACCCAGCTAGACAAAGCCCTGGCTGGAATGATGTACTTGGGGTGGACTTGGGTTTGGACTAGATGTGACCTCCTGGGGTCCCTCCCAACCCTCATTTTCTATGATTCGATGATATATTTGGTTGGTGGCCATAATGACATTACAGTTGGTCCAAAAAAAGATCAAGTTGACAGAAGAGACTTGTATTATATATAACCAAACATTTTTAAACTGACAGTAGATGGTGACATGACTTAATTTTAGAATTTTACACACACATATTTTCTCACAAATGTTTAGATTTTTTTTCTGTTTAGCAGTACTTCTAAATGGAAAAAAATATCCACTAGAGAGGAGGACACAACATATAGGAGCAGCTAAGAGTTCTCTACATGCAGAATCAGGCTTTTTTTCTTTTTAAGTGAGGTTAATGACATTCATTGTGCCAGTTATGGGGTATTCAAGGCTTCCAAATGCTTCAGTGTGTTGAAGTTAAAACAGCCTCTTCAAATGGAGAACACTTGGCTATTTTACATGACAGCCATAAACTATGAGGATTTATCCATTCCCACATTGAGAGAAGTGAGTAAGAACTGTAACAACGCCCATGTTGCCCACGCTACTAAAGTAAAACAAACTGCAGGGGCTGGCACTAGCATTTTACGCTGTGTGTTTCTATTCTGGTGATGCCTGGCAGTGGTGTTTTAGCTTCTCCACATTGCCATCAAATCCCAGTTTTCTGTGCTGTCTCTGTAGGTTATAAAAATTTGGTCTCGGCTGAAAATGGACTGTTCCCCCCCCCCCCC
>NW_017728993.1:22857278-22865660 GCF_001723915.1 Gavialis gangeticus | reverse complement strand
AAAAAGTTTCTCTGCGGGAAAAAATGGTTTTCCCCCCCCCCCCCCCCCAATTAGCAACTCTAATTGAAACTAACGTATTATTTAAATCATGAAACAGAAGATTTTTAACTTAACTTTTCTACAGACTCTTTTTTTGCAATTTCTTAGTTGATCTAGTAAAAGGTATCATCTCTGAACCAAGAGTTTTTTAGATTTTTGCACCGCTTAACTTTCATAAAGCCTTTTTTGTTTTTGGGGTCGGATCCTGTTCCTAGTACAGAATAAGCAAATAGAAATATTTTTTTTGGCGAGGTGGGGGGGAACGGACACACGTATCTTTGACCAAGTCATCAGTGTTGCCACAGGGCTGAAGTCTTTTATGTGGGTGGTGCCCCATAGTTAGAAATGTAAATCATTTTGGTTTGCTAACTTAAAGTAGCTGGATAAAAAGACTGTTTTGGTAGGAGTCAAATGAGTCACTGCTGCTTAAGTTATAGATGCTAAAAAAAAAAAAAATGTTGCTAGCACCGTATCTTTTTTTCTGCTTCCATCAAGGAAGGGGGAATCTTTAGAAATGAGACAGGCAACAAATAGAAGTTAGTTTGATTTCCTCCTTTCCCATTTGTTGCATTGTAAGAGCTGCAGTGAATCATGTTAAGTGCTGACAGTACAGGGAGCATGTAGGCAAATGAAGCAGGCTCTATGCAGTCAAGCGCTGCCTCGGGCTTCAGAGCTTGCTTTATTTGGATAGCATTTTGTCTGGGACAAAACTTATGCTGGGGATGAATTTAGTCCAGTATCTCTCATCATACTTAGGCTATGAGATGTTTATTGGAATTCATCAGTACAATGACTTCCCAAAATATTTGTCTCCTGGTGAACAGCACTTAACCAGTCCTGCAGCTCCTGAGTGATTTTTTGAAATCGCTATTGTTATTGCTATTCTCCATACTGTATTGATTCTCTCTCTTGTAATTTCCTGTTGCTGCAGATATTGGAATTTGGGGGTGGATCATGTCAAATGGGCGGGGAAAGGAAGCCTCCCTTCACTCATCCGACAAGAACTTCTGTGATTTAGGAGGTGTAACTGTAAGCAATTTGTAAAATAATGCTGCACTGTATATATCTTAGAGCAGTAGCTTGTATTCTTTTCACTAAATACATTTTAATCTTCAGCTAACTTGAGCTGGTCACAAACACAACACCCTTGGGGAAGTTATTTAGTTGGTAAATATGAGCCTAAGCCATCACAAACAGATAACTCTAACATAAAGCTATTCCTTATGCAGAAGGATGTGATTATGAACCAAAATGGAAAAGTGACTTGAGAGAAAAGCACTTAATACCAACCGGAAATGTTATAATGACACAGTGTGTAAAGGTGGCTATAGATTAGGGCTGCTTATCTTCACAGATAAGGTTGAAAAAGATGATTGATCCAGCCTGATTCTCTTAAGTAGGAAAGACTGGGTGAATTCCATATGTTCATCAAAGGATCAGGGACTTGATTGAAATCTGAATTTTTTTATAGCTGCTTTTCTGTCCCAAGTCCTCCTTGATGTGGTAGGAAGAAGAAGGAATTTTCTTCTGCACAGTTCCTGTATGATTTGCCGTCCAGCTTTTGCAAGCACACCCTTGCTTGCCTTAAACAGCTGGTTGGGCGAGGCTGATTATGTGGAGCTTTCCGTCATCTGAACCTTTCATGTTTCACTTCCAAAGGGAAGATACTAGAATCAGTTGGTTCAGTTGAATAACGTGGTATATGCACTCTTTTAGCAGCCTTCCAGTTACCAAAATGTATGTATATGAGGTTCCTAAATGCACACCGGACAACATTGATCCTGTTACAGTTGTCGTCCAACAAAACTTTCTTTCTTGACATTACCTTAAACATCTTAATAAAGAGATTATGCTTATCCCTTTCCTTTAGAAAAAGTAGTTTCATTAGGGCATTTAAATTAAACTGTTTGAGATTTACATGCTTCTCTTTAATGCACGGACTTTTTCAATGCATAGTTATTGTTATGCTACATAGGACTCCAGTTGCTGTTTTGCCAGTGATATCGTAAAGTTTTTGCCCACCAGGCATCCTTCATCCTTCTGTCAATACATCCCAGAATAGACTTGACCTTCACCACAGCATCTTCTTGTAAATTTGTGTTCAAACGTAAAGTTAATCATAGAGTGGGATACCATGATTTTTTTTCTCCAGATAAAAATGTATGAGTCAGTACCCTAATGAAAGGGTTGTTACCTCATTTTGGGAATATGATATAGAAACTTCCAAGAATAAAGAACTGTGCAAAAAAATATTTTAATTGACTCCAAACTACTGAACTTAAAGCAGCAAAGGAATTACTTATTTTTTGTCTTCTGGAAGTAAACTGAAGACTGGGTTACATTTTTCTTAACATTTTTTTAACTGATTATTTTTTAAACAAGTTGCAAGCATCTGCTGGGAACATTAGGTATTAGGAGTTCAGATTGCCTAACATTTGTTTATAGAAGTATAATACATGTTCATATTTCAGAAATTCGAAACCATTTTATAGAGACTAAGGATAAGACTTTAAAAAATGCCAACTCCCATTTTCAAAAGTGATATTGGTACTTGGTAGTCTGAGGCCTAACATCTTGCAAGGAGGTGTAGATTCCTGAGTCATGCAGGTGGTTTGCGAAATTTTATCCTAGATGACTGTGTAGAAGGTGAAAGAGGCAAAATAACATGGCTTGTTTTAACTTGTATAGCACCCAGGTGTTACAGGTGTCTAACAAATGCAGTGTTTCAAAGTTACAGTTTATGTTGCATGGTAAGACTCTGAAAATTTGAATGCTTTTGGGGGTAGGTTATGGAAATAAATATCATTATGTAGACCATACCTGGAATTGAATTTTAATGCTGAATTGCAACCAGACCTCACCCCTTTGCCTTATATATGCTGATTTTTTTCCCGGGTTTTGTATGGAAGCAGATACCTAGTTTAAGTGAGAAAAAAGCTGAAGGTTAGTTGAATGTGTTCCCAAACACTGATTAGAAACAGATAGAAAGGATCTCTGTTGACTGTATACACTTTACACCAACAGGGTCATAATCCTAAAGGCTGGTATCTAATGCAACTAAAATCAAAAGGCTGTTTAGAGAAACAAGACATTTGTCTTTGACAATCTATATTATTTTGGCTGCACTTTGCACAAATTCTCAGCTTTTGAGAAAAGGTCTTAGAGATGCGTAATGACTGAAACTTAATATCAAGGTCACTGAAGGTATAATAAATGAGAATTTCAATTAAAAAAAATATCTCTTTGCACCTCTCTTTAATTCCAACCCCAAACCATTTTAACTTTATTTTTTTATGATCAGTTCTAAAAAGCCAGGGCAGGAGTCAAGGTCTATGCAATTTTTGACTCACTCTCCTTTTACTGTCTTCCTTATTATTGTTCAGTTGTTTCACAGTTTAGTTTTTAGTTAAGATTTTATCTACTAAAAGCAATATCTATTCGAGTCTTACAGTGGAAGTAATTTAAAATAGGGTGGCTGTAGTGTTGCACAGGAGGGGACCTTACAATGCAGCCTCCTTTGGAAACGTGTGTGATCAATCCATTTTGTGACAATGGATTTGCAAATTTCAAACAGAGATGTTTTAAAAATGTGTATACTTGGGTCATGCCAACTATGAGTCTCCGTGTGCCATTCTCTATCACATTACAAGTAGAGACTTTGACCTGTTGCTTTAATTGGTCATCTCTCCTATATTAAAGAATGTGTACTACAAACTGCTCCATTTTATAAAGCCTTATTAAGAACTGTATTAAATTATAATCACCTCGGAGGAACATTAGAAGTGTAGTTGTAAAATTCTTCGAGGTACTCAGAAAATACAAAGTATTACACAGTTGTGGAGCATGAATGGTGCCAAGGCTTTCTGTTGTCTCTCTAGATTCTGTTGAGTGTATAATCATCTATTTTTCCTAGTCAGAACAGATCACTAAATCATGAGAGTCAGTCCCTCCTAACGTTTCATGAAATCCCTTCAGGAAAAGTTAGGAGTCAAGAATTACTCCATAAACATCTCTATAAGAAATCAGTCTGGTAATAATTTTCATTAAATGCTTTCAGGAAAATTAATACCAGACTATGATTTCTTAAGGCAAAGTTGCTAAAAAGCAAAGGCGACTAATTTCTGAAACTCGAATAGTTTTCACTTATGCTCCATTTTCTCCAGTTTCCATTCGAGTTCCAGTCCAGAGACTTTTTAACAATGCTGTTGGGCTGTCAGAAACGTTTACATTTTCCCTTTCACTTCCCTCTTCCTTACTTCCAGCATTCAGAGAGAAATTTGTGATTAGGCTAAGGAGAGATGGAGGGGGTGGAGATAAAGTCATTTTTGTGACGCACTGAATTTAGGTACCACAAACACGCAGAGACTGTTTTAAAGTTAAGGAAGCAATAATTCATAATAGTTGAAGAAGACAAGAGACTTTTTTGTAATTTTTTTTAATTAAATCGTTCTAACTTCCATAAAGATTTCCGTGGGGGTAGTTAAGTTCTCAGATGCAAGAAATATAGGGTAAATAATCTGTTCTCTTTCAGTGTCTAAGTGCAGCACCTCAGCACCGACTTGTAAAGGTATGTAGGCATTTAAAAGCAGGTTGCTGTTTTTGAAAATCCTGATAGGCATTTTAGCTACCTGAAGATGTAAAATAGGCACTGAAGTCCTATACAAATCTGACTTCTGCTCTCTTGACAGTCATCTTTCTGCAGCCAGATAGCACCAGAAACCTGAAGCAGTTGTATTCCAACCTTCAAGAGTTTTAGGCCCCAGTTTTACTCCTTTTCTGTTTCTGATTTCAAAGGAACAGGATTGGGCTTTGATTTTTAGCATGTTACTTTACAGTGGTTGCATTTAGATGCACTCTACATCTTCATAGAGTATCCCACCGGTGCTGCTGCCCACATCAATACATGCCTTGCTGTTGCTATTGTTGGAACCCTGCAATTCCATCGCCATCTTTTTCCTGTTTCACCTCCCTTCCTAACACCTCGGGGAGACGGTATCTCATCAGCTCCAGTCCACTTGCTCGATACGTAGGTGCCCTGCAATGAGGAAAGAGAGCAATCAGCTGGGCCTGAAGACATGACTTTCTGAAAGCAGGTGGCAATAGGTGGAGTATTGCATCTCTGAAGCTTACAATTTAAAGCTTGGAAATCAAGACTTTCAGACATTCATTCCATGATTTAAAACTAAATGTTTTCTTTCTGTCTTGCATCAAAGGTAACAAACGTGTTTTGCTCCTGAGTCCTAGAGGAGCAGGCTGTTTTATGTAGCAGCTAATCCATTCTGAAAGGGATTCTAGCATCAAATTTAATATTATTTAAAGCATCCCTATTTATAGAAGAGCACTTTAAAATACGTCTATCTACCTCTTTCCTGTTCAGCAGCTCAAAACTCTTTCAGTTCGCAGTTGCAAAATAAAGAGAAGATTGCCTGAGTCCAATATTTCGTCTTGCTTGAAAAGCAAAATACCGAGGAAAATTAACCGGTTCTCTAATCCCCTAAAACCAAAGAGATTATGTTTTCTTCCTCTTTTCTCTTTTGTAGAAACTTAATGTTAAAAAATGTCATCTTTCTTTAACTGGAGCAAGAAGAACTACATGTTAATTTGGGGTTCTACAGAGTACAGTTTCTTGCTTATCAAAAAAAATTACTCTGGTTTTTGGCTTCTGTAGTTAGAATTAGATTTACAATTAACTAGGCATATCCAAATCCAATGCACATTTAATCAAAAATGAAGTAAAGTTATAGAGAATATATCTAGAGTTTCTCTTCACAGTTATTTATGGCGAAATCTTGCATGCTTTTTTTATCCAGCTGTGTACAGTTTTAGGGGATTTGGGTAATTGTATCCTTTCTTAAATTATGACTATAGCAGAACTGTCTTTCCAGGCTTCTGTGGGTGGAGTTGGAAAGCAACTAAAATGTTTTTAAGCTTGCTTGGCGAGTTGTGTAACAATTCTTCTGTTCTTATTTAGTAGCCAAGTTTTTAAATCCCAAGCTTGCAGCCATAAAAGGTAATTATGCACATTATTCTACTGCCTGTGCTTCTCTTTTTTTTTTCTTTTTTTAAAATTTGCAGTGGATTTCACTGCAGCCAGGCTGATAATCCAAAGCTCTTTTTTGTTGTTGTTCTGTACTAAACTAAGTATATATAGCTTTACTCACTGCTGTATTCTTAGACTTGTATTTTTTTTTTGTGTAAGCTCCTAGGAGGCATCTTTATTTTTTTTGTTTTATGGAAGTGTGTGTGTGTGTAACACTTTTATAGGTATCCAGGTTGTAGCCGTATTGGTCTAGAGGAAAAAGCAATTGGGACTTATGGTAGAGGTGATATCTTTTATTAGACCAACAAGATTTTTGTAAAAAAAAATTATTTAATTGCAAGCTTTCGGGCATGATGAAGTGTGTTTGTGCCTGAAAGCTTGCAATTAAAGAAATTTTTTTGCAAAAATCTAATTGGTCTAATAAAAGATCGCCTCTACCACGAGTTCTGATTGCTTTTAACACTTTTATAAGTTCCTTTCTTAATGCTAAAGCCTAATTATAAAAAATCAGATGCAGTATTCATCATTTGTAGTTAGAAATAACTGATAATGTAGTTAGAAATAACTGTCATTTACTTTTTTCACTGCCCCTCACCTCCTGGGAATTATTATTTTGGAGCTCTGAAATCTCAGCAGTAACAATATCTGTGTGGCATGATCACAATTATATTTTACATTGTTTGTCTACTTTACCTCTGGTGTCTCGATGCTGTGGCAGTGGGCGCCTAAAAAAAGCAGAGATTAAAATCCTGAAGCTTGAAGAGACCTCCAGTTATCTGTTCCAGCCTCCTGTGTGAGTGCATGTTTGCTTTCCACTGGAATTTTTATATTACAGAGAAGTTATTCTTTTAGAGGTGTTTTGTGACCAGTGTACACAAATGATTGCCGTTTTAGCCACACGCTGATACCGATAGGGCATGTTTGCACTGCTGTATTTATGCAGTATAGTGAGATTTCTAGTAGTACCAGTGTAGCTGTTTCAGGATGGACTGCCACATCAGCACTAAGGACAGACACTAGCCCCTCTCATACTCTGCACATCCTGACTCTCTCCCTCTTCACAGAGATTCCCATCTAGTTCCAAGTTTTCTAGTTTCAATGCCTGTATATAGCTGAATGTGTATTTTGGTGAATGAAGGAGTTTCCTTTGGATTATTTTTTATTAATTAATTTCATTTAAAGATACCTCTGATCCGCTTGTTCTCATCCTTCTTGATGCTGACTGCAAGGAGTTAAATAACAGGAGGGGGAAGGAGAATTGGAAATGAAATAATGGTAAAGGTGGCTTCAGAGCAGATGCCAAAATCCTGAGGAAACAATGGGGAAGCTGTCAGTGGGGGACTATCCGTCTGTATGGCTCCAGCTAAGTTAAAGAAGTTTATTCTTCCAAGCCTGAAATTGTGGTTAGAGCATATGCTAACTCATTAAAGCCCCTGGCCTAGGGAGGAGGAATATGACAGAGCCAAGTGGGCAGCAGTAGCTAGAGATGCCTCTACGACAGAAGGCTGCAGAGAAAGAAGAAAGGGGCCAGAGCTGAGCAGAACTTATTTCAAACTTGCAAGGAAGAATCTGGAGTGCAAACCTTTTGGTGAACACATGTAGGTATGTTTTTAACTTGCTTCAGAATTGGGGTCCAGTCTAAGAGTAGTTGGATCCTGGTGTTCCACTCTTCAGCCAAATTAGCCACCTTGCTTCTATTACCTAGCATTGGGGTGAAGGGGACTGAAGTGCTGCTCGCCCTGTAATGACATAAGCTACAACCTATACCCCTGCTCACCCTGTAATAGCAGTCCAGGCAAAATAGGGATATTTTTAAACACAAGAATACAGTTTCATCCAAATTACCTGTAACAAATGTAGTCCCTATCATTCACTTGGTGCTTCATCTCTGCAGAGCATTTGCAAGCATTCATGAGTACTTCCAACACTGTTCTGAGTCTTATTAGTTATTATCATCCCCATTTGCTTGACAGGAAAACTGACACATGCAGGAAGTATAACTGATTTGTCCAGGGCCACAAAAGGAGTCAGTGGCAAAGCTAGGATTAAAAAGCAGAGATTTCTCTTTTTCAGCACTACATTTGGAGCAGACTACGTCTCTCTAAAGAGAGAACTGTGAGATATAAGTGAACAGTTTTCTCCACTTGTACTGAAGCTAGGACATTATTCTGAAAATATAAGGTTGTTAACTTGCCAAGCAAAGAGGCTGTGTGATACTTCCCTTGGCAAACTATCATCTGACCTTATGACTAAGTATTTCCAGTGAATTCCTAAATAGCTGTGTCTTTGAGTGGAAGTGCATC
>NW_017728993.1:22849390-22852278 GCF_001723915.1 Gavialis gangeticus | reverse complement strand
TCCCCACTTGTACTGAAGCTAGGACATTATTCTGAAAATATAAGGTTGTTAACTTGCCAAGCAAAGAGGCTGTGTGATACTTCCCTTGGCAAACTATCATCTGACCTTATGACTAAGTATTTCCAGTGAATTCCTAAATAGCTGTGTCTTTGAGTGGAAGTGCATCTCCTTATGAAACGTGCAATTTGTAATAAAGAATAAACTTTTATAAGATCTAAAGAGCTTGGATCCTGTTTTCAAAAGTCATAGAGGTGCTTAAATTATTTTTCAAAAAAATACATGTTGGATGTTACCAACAGTGAGTGCCCTAATCTGCCAAAAAGCTTCCTCCAGAAAACCTTTTTGTGCCTGGTAACATTCTGTTGTTTTGCATATTTTAGAAATATGGCTACACCCACCTCTCAGCAGGTGACCTTCTTCGAGATGAACGAAAAAGACCAGGATCTCAGTATGGAGAACTCATCGAAAATTACATTAAGGAGGGAGAAATTGTACCTGTTGAGATAACGATCAGCTTGTTGAGGAGGGTAAGGAACGTGAGCGTGGTTTTCCTGATTGCTCGCCTCTTCATGCTAAGAGCAAAAAGGAGGTAGTTGGAGAAAGAATTGCCATTCTTTTTGAAGTAAGCAAGAGGAAAATGATAGGCAAATGGATGCCTATTGTATAGTTTGCCTCTCGTAAAAATTGCATAGTTACGTACTGCCTGTTCTAGAAAGCAAGAGATCCAGTCCTTTATTATGTGAAGTGCAAAGAGAGCACTTGGCATGCTTTGTGATTTTTTTTTTTTTCCTCTTCCTTTTTTTTCTAATCTAACATGAGCTGAAAACTGAGAAACTCAATGCACAGTTTATTGTATAAGAATATGTTCCAGGATCTTGTAGTACATATATTTTCCAAACTAGATTTGTGCACAGTGGGAGATTTGGGAGCACATAACAAGTCGGAACACAGTCTGCAAGAATTGTAGAATAATGGATGAAGCCTATCAAGAATATTCTTTCTAAAGTTTTATTGGTCTCTTAAGAGCAGCAGTGAAATATTGAGAGTGCCGTTAAGACAGCGGAGGAATAAATTCTATACACCCACAATAGCCCACATTAAAACTGCTTTGTAACTTGTGCCAACATCTGGTGATAATGTAATAAGCAGATATAGTGTTTTGTGTAAAAGAGATTCTTGAACTGCACTCTGTTTATCAGGCTATGGATCAAACAATGGCTGCCAATGCCCAAAAGTACAAATTCTTGATTGATGGATTTCCCAGAAATGAAGACAATCTTCAAGGCTGGACTAAGACTATGGATGGAAAGGCAGACGTGTCTTTTGTTCTGTTTTTTGACTGCGACAATGAGGTAATGAAATATCATTACTTTGTGCCTTTCCCATGTATTGTATGATTGGAGACAGACGGCAAGAACATTAACTGTAGGTACTGACATCTTCAATATACATATGCATTAGCAACATCAGAAGAGACTCGTGGACTACAGAGACCAAGGCCACTATGCAAATATATAAACCAGTTGTTTTTGAGAAAGGAAATTACTAGTTATAATTGGCATCCTATTGACCAGCAAATCTGAACAGTTCATTTAATGAACATATAATCAAAAGCATTGTTTTATAAAGGTACACATCATGGTTTCTGAAAGACGAAATATTATCCGTCTACTGCCTGTAGTCTGATGTCTTTGTCTATTATAGAATCAGTGTGTCAGCAGCGTCCTGCGGGTATGCACATGTGTACCAAGCAGTTTCAAAAGAAAAGTAGCTGTTACGTTCCAGTTTGCTAGGTGCAGAAAAGCTAGGCACAATACAGATGTAGCAAAACAGCTCTAATTTTACCACTGGATGAGTTGGTGATCAAGTTGGAGCGGTTTTACTACATTTGTATCGTGCCCAACTTGACCACACCTAACAAAGTGGAACGTAACAGCTGGTGCCCTTCTGAAATGGTTCCATTGATATCGTCCAAGGTGCTGATAGAGCCAAGTATAAACTTTTCATAGTTGTAATCTTCAGTAAGATGCCAAATAATCAGCAGCTTTTCTAAATGAGTAACCAGATTACAAGGGCAATGTGACAGTGATGTATTAAATTAATTTAACAAACGTAAGACAGCTCATCTTGACAGCATGCACTGCCCTTGAAGTGTGAGGATTTGAGCTGCTCTAAAAAAGTTTTTCAAATCATTAAACTGACTTTTTTCCTAAAGTTTGTTTTCAGAAGTAAAAAAAATCTACACAATTTGTTTTCAGTCTCCAAGAAGAAGTGTGTGGATAAGTGTTTCTTGAATAGAAAGAACAAGTTAATTTTAAGAAAAACCTAAATAGTTTTCATGAAAATATCACGTAAGAAAAACCACCCACCCAGTGGACAGACACTGAGCAGGTTTTTAAAAATAACTGCCCCCTTAAACTGTCTCAAATTAGGCACTTTTTCACTCTTGAAAATTGAAGCCATTTTGCCTCCCCTCTCGCCCTCCACCCCCTCGTTTTTTCAAACCACAGGTTAAAGAAAACAACTGGAAAATCATAAACTAATTCCTGTTTCGTTTTTATTCGTCAGACCTTCCCTACTGTAACAAACTCAATTATGCAATATATATTTAAATGTTTTGTAAGTAACTTAAGCAAAATGTGAAGGTTTATTGTTAATTCTGTCTTTAAAGATGTGGAAAGTTCATGGCCACACCCTTTACTAATCCTTTTCATATCTGTTGTAGACATGTATTGACCGCTGCCTTGAAAGAGGAAAGAGCAGCGGTAGGAGTGATGACAACCGAGAGAGTCTACAAAAGAGGTATCACACGCAGAACTTCAGTTATGCTTTCTTTTTTTTTTCTTTTCATTTTGTAATGCGTCTCTCCTTTCTTCTAGAATTCAAAC
>NW_017728993.1:22837840-22844390 GCF_001723915.1 Gavialis gangeticus | reverse complement strand
CTTTTCATTTTGTAATGCGTCTCTCCTTTCTTCTAGAATTCAAACATATCTGCAGTCAACCAAGCCCATAATAGACCAATATGAGAAAATGGGGAAAGTCAGAAAAGTGGATGCCTCCAAATCCGTTGATGAAGTAAGTTTTCGGGACATAAATTTTGGGGCTACATTTGACAAGGCAGAGTATACTAGTTGATAGTCATCTTTGTCTAGTTCTTCCAAATGAGTGTCCCTCTTTGTAATTATTTACAGTGTGGTCTTCTGTCAAACATAAAATACGATTTTGCAGGGTTCTTGCAAAAGTCTGTTCTGTTCTGCCTGTTTTTTTTTCTTCTTAAAAACTAGCACTGGCTTCCATGAGGGTTTAAAGTGGGCTTCTGGTGGAGTTATAAAACTAGAATGATAAAGTCCTTCCTGCTGAATATATTGCATTGGGTGTTTGCAGCCTACACCTAGCCCATGAAACTTTTGCATCTGGCCCATGGACGTGGGGCTTGGGCAGCAGGGGTTGTGCCTTCTGTGGGTGCTCGCCCTGTGCCACTATGGGGATGAACACTGGTGTTATGGGTCCCAGTGCCTGCTCACCTCCATCTCAGGATAAGTCGTTCTGGCCTGTAGCTAGAAAAGATTGCCTACCTCTGCATTACAGCACAGTGCTCTTAGCCTTTGTGTGTTCAGGACCAAGGCTCTAGGGAAACAAGTACTCTTTCCTGCCATCGGATTCGATGATCTGCTCAGGTCCCTTCTGACCCTACAAGCTGTGAAACTATGAAACTATAAGATGAGAACCAGAGTTACTGTGACCTCCAGGATGGATCATAGTACAGACTTACTAATCTAAATACTCCGTGTAGAGAGGGCTCAGGCACAAAGTCTAGTTCTGGAGCCAAACCCTCCTGAAGGTCAAGGAGGTTTGAAAGTTGAATGTTGGTTTGTGTTCGTGCATAGTTGAAATGGACTTTGACGTCAACTTTTTGGCCTAGAACTTAGAATTGGTAACAGTTACATTCTACAAAACCCAAAAGTAAGTGAAATGTGTTGCAGAACCCAGGGGCTGCCTCCCCAGTCTCGACTGGAATCTGCTGCTGCCTTGACTATCTGCTATTTTTATATATGCATGCATGCATGTACACACACACTGTGCATTCATGAAACAAAATGTTTCCATTGAACCTTAATTGTTACCCTCGAAGGGGGTAGCTGGTTTCTTTTTAAAACAAATATTCCTGCACAATCCAAACATTGCCTTTTTTTTCTGCTAATGCATGGGAACCTAAAGGAAGCTTGAAACAAAAGAAAACTCACTAGCTTCTGTTTACTTTTGGAGCTGAATGAGATGCTAAAATGCAATATATTTTCAGGAGAACATGTTTAGGTTTTGCTACTTGATGTGTTACTAATAAGGGAGGTTAGGAAACTGAGTCTTCATCTTGCAGTCAGATCTGCACAAACAAGCCTTTGCCTCTACTTAGAGTCCCAAGTGAAGTCGCACTACAGGGGCCCACTTGTATTGATCTGCTTGTGAGACTACAGGCTTAGTTTATTTTATTTCATTTTCTGTTTAGTTTTAAATTACCATTCCTTTTGAAGCTTTTTGCTTCAGATTTTGTTCTTGCACTACCATGTGAGGGATATGAACAGGCATATAAATTGTACTGAGCTCAAAGGGTCAAGGGACTTGGTGTACATTTTCTGAAAACATTTACCACAAGTTACTGTATGTTAGTTCGACTTAAAATTGCTGATTACTAAGAATTCTATCATGTTAATTCGTTTTTTTCCTCTTTCAGGTTTTTGAAAAAGTTGTGAAGATTTTTGACAAAGAAGGCTAGTTTTCTACTTGAAAGTTCACTTGAAACTGCTTGAATTTTGCTTTAATAGCTGCCACTACAGTCCACTCTTTTTGTAATTGTTTTAAAAAGTTTTTTAAATGCTCCATGTATTGAAAGGTGATTGGAAGAGGAACTAATTGAAAATGAATTTGTTTTTAAATAGGAAGTAATTTCTTGTGGCTACTGTATACAAATTTCAGGGTTCTTCGCTAACTTAAGTTTGGTTACTCACAAAATAAGGACAGTATCCAAATCTGTTTCTGAAAGAGGCTACCTAATTCTTCACAGTTTTGTGCCTTTCATGGGCAGCCCTTCCTATTCCTTATTGCCATAAACCTGTTTTTTAAAACCAGTCAGCCATGTTAAGCAGCAGAGCCCCCATGTCTCCTTGCTTGTTTTTGGACTCTTTTTTTTTTTTGGACCAAATGTAGATGTCTTTTCAAGTAAAAGTTTGTAATAGATATCCCTCGTATCCCATAGCTGGATTCTGCAAACAGAGCTGATATGAGCATGTGAATTAGTTGTAGTATTTCTCACAAAGCTGCTTCGGACAGCGTTAAGCAATAGACGGGCAAAGCACTTGCGATAAGGCGCTCTCATACAGCTCTGGGTATAAGCAGTATGGTAGGTTCTTGAATACTCGGAAAACGTGGCCCTGAGTTTTGCCTTCTTGGCATGAAAAGGGTTAAAAGTATCACTTCCAAGTCAGCTTAGTGTCTATGCGCTCATTTACTTGTGATAACTATGTTTTTAATTACGGTTCAGTCTATGGACACTGACAAACTTCCATACAGAAAACTGTGATAAAACAGTTCTTCTAATTTTTCTTTTCATGTCTTACAAAAAAAAAAAAGGGAATTTCTGTATTGTTTGAATACCATATCATTGATTACTTTAAGGTTTGTTATATAGGGGTAGCTATTTTTATGATTAAATTTTCAGGCTTCCACTCCAGAAATTGTATAACTTTAATAGCTGTTTGCTTTAAAAAAAATTGAATTTTTGTATTTTGTTACAATTTGACCAGATAAACATGATCTTTGTAAAAGTTCCATCTCCTTGAGCACATTGGATCCTGCTTGATCTTGCATTATCTTAAAAGAGTGCATTACTGATGATGGCAGCTTCAGCAGTAATGGCTGGAATAAACAGGTGGCTAACTGGAACAAGCCAACACATGCTTAAGTGTTTAGAGAATTGTTGTGTAATTAAGCCTGTAAATGCCACTATTTTTTTTTTTCTCTCAACCCTTCAATGGGCATAGACACAATCATGCATTCCTCATGCACCCAGACGTTCATTGAAGTAAGCCCGGAAAGTCTGAGGATGTGTATTTTAACTATTTTTAGCATTTATTAAGGATATTTCTTTGGTATATTAACTGACACGATGATTGGTTTGTGATAAACTTAGAGAAGTTACTGTGCACAGGGACACACGGTTATGTGTTGTTGGGCTTTAAACTGTGCTTTAAAATTCACCCTGGAAAGTCAGCAGTCAAACCTGTGCGGGCAAACTCTTTGTATTTGCATGGAACTTCATTGATTTCACTGAGGATTGTAAGATGGCAGGATCAGAGTTTTGTGTTTTTTTTTTTTATAAGTAATGGAACAAAGCCACTCTTATATAAAAGATTTTTTTTCCAACACGATGGATGTTTAAAAACAGTATTAAGCACAAATATCATAAAGTTTACTAAGACAGATAATATGGACCAGGCTTTGTTCTTGTGAATTTGGAAGATTTTCACAGACTCTCTTAAATGTGTTCACTTTATTAAGTCCCCTTTTTAAAAGAATTGAACTCTGCTTTTATTGTCTAAATATAATGACATGGGATGGGATCAAACTGAGCTGCAGTTTTGGTATAAAAGCGAAAATAGAGATGTTTCCAAAAAAGCTTCACACAGATTGCTTTAATCTGCTTAATGGTTGATCTAAAACATTTGTTGTTACAAAAGTAAGGTAGTCTTGTAAGAGTTCTGCTGAGAATAAATAATCAGTTTCCTTTCATATACCTGACTGTATATATCTGACTATATAAACATTGAAACCAAAAAATAGCAGTTACTTTAGAGGGAGTTAAAACTTATTTATAAAAAAAACTTAACATGTTGGCAATATTGAATTTGAAGTGGATTGTACTGTGTCTGTGCAACTTTATTAGATTTTTTTTGTAATTTTATTTATTGAAGATGCCATTACTGTAGTACTGGTGGGGGGGGGTTCAGTTGACTTATAGCTGAAATTAGGGTTAAATCAAAAAATGTAATATACCAATGTGATGTTTCCATATAGCAGCAAACTATAACGAATTTGAGAAGTTCCAATAAATCTTGCTCTGTGGCTTCAGATGAATTCCTGCTTCAAATTTATTATCTAGACTGAAAAATAAAATAAAAATTTCTGTTTTTCAAATGGGGGTTCCAATGCAAAAATGAGGTCCCAAAGACCCTATTATATACAGGTTGAAACAAGGGGAATGTCATTGAAATTATGAGCTCATTTCTATCGCTTGGATATATAGTCATCAAATTAATTGTCTACCTGTACCATGGTAATTCATCTACTCCATCTGCAGAAGAAAAGGGATGCCTCAGTTCTGGGAAGCATATCAGGAAACCTGTTTGGTGCTGCAGCTACTATCAAAGGGACCATATTTTTCTGCCCTGAGCCTTATTCAACCATCTGCAGCTTTCTTGGCTGCTACTTTGGAAGCACCTGCGGTCATGGAGCATTCTCTCCAGGGCACTTTTTCCTTTCTCGCTTTGTCTCATGAGGCACTATTTCAGCACCATGTCAAGGCACAATTTGATTTTCCATTTAGGCTTGGCTCCTGCTGCATTGGGCATGAACAACTATTTCAGTGGGAGCTGGCTTGGATTTTTAGGCCCTTAACTTATTGTCTTCCCTCCAAATACTTCCTGTCCCTCCCTCTTCTCCTGCAAGGCTTCATTCTTGCTTTCAGATCCATCTTCACTGAGGCACTCAGATCCCTTAGAAGCAAGGATAGCACGACTTTGTGTTCTCAAAACCAGAATGAAAGGTATCATAAAATGCCAGGCTTGAGAAGCAAGAATGCTTTTAAACTGGACTTGAACAGTAGAGCTGGTCTTCAAAAAAAACAAACAAACCCCCTCCACCTCCAGAAGTGCTGCCCTCATGCCTTATGAGAGATGTAGTTCAGTTGTATGACCCCATCCTGGTTTCTTTTGTTCCAGGTTTGGTCTAAAGTTGGAAAGCCTGTGAGTTTTACTAAACGGTCTGTTGTAAAAATAGTTTGATCACTGTCAGGTATTTCCAGCAGACAGGACTTGAGTTGTAGACCTGGGTTTTTATCCATATTACAGCCATTTTCCCTGCCCTTATCCTGGCAGAGCTTGCAAAATTAGTTCTTAGGAGAACAAAAATGTGACATGAAGCAATTTGGTGCCGAAAGATGCCAAGATAAACCCCCCAAAAAGCTCTGAAACCATAGTCTGAGAAGAGGTTCTCTGTTGAAGGTGCCAATTTAAAAATAACTAGTATTTTATGGTGGACATAAATCAGATAGTAATCAGATAGTTAATGGTCACCTTGGCATCACTTGTGCCCAGCTATAATGGTACTGGTCATCTCCCCAAGAGATGACAACCCAGGAGTGAATTCCAAGTTCCTGCTCCACTTTCACAGTGCTCAGTCGACCTGCTCACTGCTTCCCCAGAAAGAACTGGGATGAGCGAGTGGCATGGAAAACCTCAGCTCAAGCTGCATCTGTCAACCATGATTATTTTGTTCAGTTAAAAAAGTTAGATTGCAGGAGATTAGATTTCTGCCAGACTTACCATGAGGTCTCTTGCTGAACTGAATTTGATCCCTATTCCGTCCCCATCGCATAGAGATTCATCCAAAATGCATGTACACTTCCACATGATTGGCAGCCTGCTTGCGGGAAACTAACACTTGGTCCCTTATGTAGGGTAGGGTCATCTCCTTAAATGTGGTCTTCAACACTCACAGCACTTGGCTGCCAACCAGGGTGGGGACAAGTAGTGGTTGTCATCATACAAATATGTCATTAAATAACAGTCCTGGCCACGAAGAGACAACAATCTAAAATGCAAGATGAAACAAGTGGATTGGGCCAATTGGTAGATAGGGGTGAAGAAAGGAAAATTACAAAAATAATACGGGTAGAAAGCATGGAATTCTTGACTCGATCCGTAACTAGAAGTCACCATTGTACTGTAGAAACCTTCCTCAATAAGGATGAAGCAACAATATGAAGTTCATGAGTCAACCAAGTGTCTTCATTCATCATCCCATTTGCTCTGTGTTCCCAAAAAAGCTGCCGTGGCAGGAACGTGGATCCAGAATTGAGAACTACTGGTGGAATAGTCACAGTGGACTTACGAAGTGTGAGGCAACAATCCAAGACTGCTGTATTTTTGTAATCCAGGTTTTTTTTCACCATATTCACTTACAATAGAAGTCTTCTCTTCAACACAGTGGAGAGAAGAACAGACTCACGAGTTTCCTTTTGCCTTTGTGCTCCTTAACATTGCAATAACAGTTCTGCCTGAAAGTAAATAGCAATTTGGGTTGCTCGGGCCTTACAAGCAGCAATCTTCAGCTTTGCTTTCATAGAATCATAGAAGTGGGGTCGGAAGGGACCTTGTAGATCTTCAAGTCCGACCGCATGCCTGGGCAGGAGAAAAACCGGGCTCAAATGACTCCAGCCAG
>NW_017728993.1:22830930-22837749 GCF_001723915.1 Gavialis gangeticus | reverse complement strand
CCCCCCCCCCCCCCCCCCCCCGAGTGCCTATTTTGAAGAATGAAAGGATTGCTCTATTTTTTCAGCAAATGGCCAAGATGGGTGGTGCTCCCAACAATTACCATGGGAAACGTGGAGATGCTTTAAGGGGGCATCAAATTTACCTTTCATGGAATGGATCAGTGATAGCAGCTGACCCTGCAAGGACCAAAAAGTGGCATGCAAATACATGGCTGAGTTGCATCAGCCTTCCTTAGACAACATAAAAAGTGCAGAAGGTTTTCAGATGTCTTCTTCTGCTGGGACCATGGCAGATCCTGGAAGTGAAGCAGTCTCTCTCTTGGACTCTTACTTGGGAAATGGAGAAAGCAGTACTGGTGATGAGCAGGCTCTTCTGATTCAACATAGCCATTACTTTGGATTGGTTTCAGGGCTACTGCCCTTGCTTACCCCCTCTAGGAGATGCAACTAAGGTCCTGAGCATTTGGATTTACTAAATATCCTGTGTTAATTGTTGAATGTGTTAGCCTTGAGGCCCATGTTATGGTCTAACCCAGGCTACTCCATTTTCCGACCTAGATTTCCTCTATCATTGAGGTGCAACTCTTCTGCAGTGCCATTTCTGGGATAGGCCATCAACACTACAGGGTTAAACAGGCACTTGTCTACTTCACACACACATGCACACATTTCTTCTGAACTGGGGCACTAATGATTTCTCACATCAGGTGAATCCAGTAACACCTATAAAGCAGTTTGACATGCAAGAAATGCATGACTTTTTTTACTACTATCTTGCTTAAATACCGTGTTACATTAACCCTAATGCACCATGTAGTTACAGTTAGAATTCACCCTTTCATTAATGTTGCAAGCTGTCTTTTGATTGAAACAATCAGCCCCTTACATCCTCTCCAGCAACCTACTTCCTCATCACGCTGATCCTCAAATGAGACCTCCAGACTCCCTTAACTTCCAGATACCCATTCTCCGACCGTCTTTCTAGTTTGCTTTCCTTGTAGATACTTGGGATGGGGGGAGGAAAAGGGTGGAAAACTCAGTTTTCAGCTAAACAAAATATCGTTGCAAAATGTATCTGCTTCCCACAAGGCATTTCAGTTTTTCATTGCAAAACTCTGTGTCCAAACCTCCACCTTCAGAAGTGCTGCCCTCATGCCCTATGGGAGATGCAGTTCAGTTGCATGACCCCATCCTATTTTTTTATGATGATCCATCTTCATTCTCCAACACAGGAGACCATAGTCTGACCAGAGACCCCACTCCAGAGAGGAGAGCACAAAGCACAGAAAATCAAAGCTTTTCTTCATTTCAGACCATTTCCTGAGTATGTCCAGTTTCAGCCTGAATAATCAACATTTTTCGGGGGCGATATAAAGTGAGAATGATGCTTTCCCCCATGTCTAGTAACATTTTCAATGGAAAAATATTTTATTATTTTTGACCAGCTCCGCATGATTCAGATGCTAGGAAGCCAAGTTATTTCCTATTCAGAAAGGACACTGCACATTTTCCTTGCAGTTTGTGACTCCTTGTAAAGATTTCACAAACTCTGGGACTCTGCTCTCTGCCAGGGTTAAGAGGTGGCTTCCAGCAATAAACATCCCACAAAATGATGTACGTTTTTTAGGAAAAGTACCAGGATTTTCTGCTAATTGCAAAAATACGTAATGGATGCCTTGAGCATCTGTTATTTATTCTCTCACGAGCTTTCATCCAAAAAGTAAACTTTAAACAAACATTAAGATTATGTAGTATAACTGTTCCAATGTGTGTGTATCACACACACACACACAAGCACACACACAACTTAAATGATGTTTAATTACATTAAAAAAAATAGGCACATGTTTGATGTCCAGTGGGGGAGAGAGTTGTTTATATGTCTAACTTGTGGATGTCCACAACCTGGAATGGTCTTGATGCACAATGCCAGATTATTTTTTGCCTGGTCTCTTGAAAGCAACCTCAGAAAAGTCCTTGACAGTCTGATTTTGTTTTCTTTGATTGCACGTGCTTGAATTCACCACTAGAAGGCGTGCTGGGTTCATAAAGTATAGGTACCGGCACTAAAGGTGTCCTTGTATACACAGGAAGAAATGCAAAAATCTGTAACTCTTGGTTCAGAGATACCTTTTATTAGATGAACTGAGCAATAGCAAAAAATATATATTTTTTGCAAGCTTTTGGGCTCATGCTCTTCATCAGGTTCAGGAAAAGTTAAAGAGGGTAAAAAAGTCCCTATATGGAGCGTAAAAAAGTCCCTATATGGAGCAAATAAATTTCATTTTTGCAGAAAAAGTTATTTTTTTTGCAATTTCTCAGTTGGTTTAATACAAGGCATCATCTCTGAACCAAGAATTCTAGATTTTTGCATTTCTTTTTGTCTCAGACCAACACAGCTACCAAATACATTTCTCATGTACAATGCACTTTTAATACACTGAGAGTTGTGTGCTGATGCCATTAAAAGTCTACTTTATGTGTTCAGGAAGGCATGAACAATATTGCTTTTGATAAAGGGACACACTTATCCATGTGGTTTGAATTCAGATACCTGCATTGATACAACGGCAATAATATTTCATGTCTTTTCATTTTTCTTCCCACTGTACTTAATAGAAATGATTTACCAAAATCATTGGTGAAAGGTTTTATGCTACGATGGACATGTAGCTTCCACTTGAAATCAAGTAGCCATCTTCCCTCCATGAATAAACCCCCTGTTAAAAAATAAAAATCATGTGCAGCTATAAGCATTTCACAGATACTCAAGATCCCAGGCAAGTAGCACTGGAAGGGACCTCTGGAGGTCACCTCTAGTCCAGCCCTCTGTTCAAGGCAAGGTCACCCTTGACAAACCCATCCCAGCCAAGTGTCTGTCCAACCTGCACTTGAAAGCATCCAAGGATGGAGATCCCACAACTTCTTTAAGTAGCCTGTTTTGCTTCCCAGGCCCCTCATTATTTTTACTGCTGTGCTGGACTCTTTCCAACCTGTCCACATCCTTCTTGAAGCGTGGGGCCCACGACTGGACACAGGACTCCAGGTGAGGCCTCTCCAATGCTGCAGAAAGCAGAAGCATCACATCTCTTGATTTATAAGAAATATTCCTGTTAGTGCAACCCAGGATGCTGTTGTGTTTTTTCTGCAGCAAGCGCGCACTGCTGGCCCATATTCAGCTTATGGTTTGCTGTAACCCCCAGTCCTCTGCTGTGCTGCAGCCCCCAGTCTGTACGTGTGCATGCAATTATTCTGTCCCAAGTGCAAGACTTTGCACTTGTCCTTGTTGAGTGTCATCTGATTGATTGCGGATCCCACGTCAGGGAAAGTGTTGGGTCCCTTAATGAATGAGAGAGGCAACTTAATGGCGGAGGATGCAGAAAAGGCTGACATACCCAATGACTTCTTTACTTCAGTCTTCACAGGCAAGGTCAGCTCTCAGACTACTGCACCGGGCAGCAGTTTGGGGAGGAGGTGAGCAGCCAACAGTGGTGAAAAAACAGATTAGGGACTATTTAGAAAAGCTGGACCTGTACAAGTCCATGGGACCAGATGGGGTGCACCCAAGGGTGCTGAGGGTGTTGGCTGTTGTGATTGTAGAGTCATTGGCCATCATCTTTGACAACTCATGGTGATCAGGAAAGGTCCTGGATGATTGGGAAAGGGTGAATCTAGTACCCCTCTTTAAGAAAGGGGCAAAGGAGAATCCAGGGAACTACAGCCTCACCTCAGTCCCTTGAAAAATCGTAGTGCAGATCCTCAAGGCATCCATTTCTAAGCACTTGGAGGAGAAGAAGGTGATTCGAGCAGTCAGCATGGGTTCACCAGGGGCACGTCATGCCTGACCAACCTGATTGCCTTCTCTGATGAGGTGACTGGCTCTGTGGATGTGGGAAGACCTGTGGATGTGGCGTACCTTGATTTTAGCAGGGCTTTTGATACGGTCTCCTACAGCATTCTTGCAGGCAAGCTAAGGAAGTATGGGCTGGATGAATGGACTGTAAAGTGGATAGAAAACTGGCTGAAGCACTGAGCTCAGAGAGTAGTTATCAAGGGCTTGATGTCTAGTTGGCAGCCGGTATCAAGTGGGGTCAGTCCTGGGTCTAGGTTTTTTCAATGTCTTCATCAACAACCTGGAAGATGGGATGCAGTGCACCCTCTGCAAATTTGCAGATGACACCAAGCTGGGGGGAGCAGTAGATAACACTGGAGGGTAGGGCTTGGATTCAGAGAGACCTAGACAAATTGGAGGATTGGGCCAAAAGAAATCTCATGAGGTTCAACAAGGACAAGTGCAAAGTCCTGCACTTAGCAGGAAGCAATCCAATGCAGTGGTGCAGGCTGGGGGCGACTGTCTGGGCAGCAGCTCTGCAGAAAAGGACCTGAGGATGATAGTGGACAATAAGCTGAATATGAGCCAGCAACATGCCCTTGTTGCCAAGAAAGCTAACAACATCCGGGGCTGCATTGGGAGGAGCGTTGCCAGCAGATGGAGGGCAGTGATTCTTCCCCTCTGTTCAGCACTGGGGAGGCCACATCTGGAGTCCTGGGTCCAGTTTTGGGCCTCCCACTACAGAAAGGATGTGGACACATTGGAGAGAGTCCAGTGGAGGGCAATGAAAATAGTTTGGGGGCTGGGGGACATGATTGGTGAGGAGAGGCTGAGGGAACTGGGTCTATTTAGTCTGGAGAAGAGAAGACCGAGGGGGATTGAATAGCAGCCTTCACCTCCCTGCAGGGGGGCTGCAAAGAGGATGGAGCTGGACTGTTCTCAGTGGGGGCAGATGGCAGGACAAGGAGTAATGGGCTCCAGTTGCAGCAAGGCAAGTTGAGGTTGGATATTAGGAAAAACTTTCTCACTAGGTGGGTGGTGAAGCACTGAAACAGGCTACCCAAAGAGGTGGTGGACTCTCCATCCTTGGAGGGTTTTAAGACCAGGGTAGACAAAGCCTTGGCTGGGATGATGTAGTTGGGGCTGGTCCTGCATGGAGCAGGGGGTTGAATGAACTGTGACCACCTGAGATCCCTTCCCACACTCATTTTCTAGGATCCTATGGTATCTCCAGTCTATTCAGGTCATTCTGGGTCCTAGCCCTACTCCCCAGAGTATCTGCAACTCCACCCAACTTGGTATCATCCACACATTTGTAGGCTGTTGCAGATCAGAGGGGGTCTCTCCATCCCAAGGTGTCTGGGCAGCAAGCTCAATGCTGGGGTTGACCAGGCCAGAGAAGCTTGAGACCACTAGGGCACGTCTGGGTGGGAAATATAAGCAGAAAGGAATGCCATGGAGCCATCAAAACCTGATTTAAAGTTTTATTTTTGTGATTGCCCATTTTTTTTTCCCTTTAAATTTGTTTGTTGCTGTTAATTAAACCCCACAGTTCTCCTCCCCCAGCCCCACAAAGGACACTCACTGCAGACATTTGTAGTCAAACAAGCCATTCAGAAGGACCACTGTCATCTAGTTCTCCTACTAGAGCCATGCCTAGAAGGATCCATTGCCTAGGGTTTCCCACCAAGAGCAGGGGAAGAAGCTGGGCTGCCTCACTGCAAACCTGACTGCTCACTTTCTAGACTCTGGGTCATTTCTCCCAGTGCCTCCCATAGCCACAGGCACATTGCAAGCTAGGAAGGAGCAAACACAGTTTAAATAAAAGGCCACTAAGTGCTTATTTCTCTATTTTTCCCAGCATGGTTTTGTTAGGTGAGTATTATGCCCACTGTGCAGCTACGGAGTGGGAAGGACAGGTCATATTTATTGTCGTTTCCTCCTTTGATTTCTCTCTATGCAGTCAATGAGCTGTACTTAACTGTGCTGGGAACCACTGATACAGCAAAGACCCCCCACAACCCCCCCTTGCAGCTGGGCCGCCTCTGTGATCCACAGCCAAACATCCTGGGTATCCCATGTCCTACCCCCGAACCCACCCCTGCGGCTCGGTAGAATTGACATTCTTGCCCATTTTGCTGCTGCGCTGATGAAGATGTCCCAACCCAATGGCTGCAAATGCCGGGCTCGGTCCAAAGGAAAGTGTCCCATCTGGGTGACCCCCGCAACTGAAACCAGGAACTTGATTTTAAAACTCCCAATGCCCCTGCAAAAAAGCAAGCTCAGGCCTTCATTAATAGCAGGCTGCCCCTTCCCAGAATCCCCCCCCGACGCTGCCTGCTCTCAGCCGCACGGAGCATGTATAACATGCAATTCTCAAGGCACCGTGAATATTGTTATTCATCCCACCTAGAGAATAACATTACGCAGATGCTAGGAGTCACCATGAGCCTTATGAATGGCACTGACCTCTCGCTGGAGCTCATCCCAGCTCATCCCATTTCGATGGCTATACAGGTAAGCAGAATCCTTGGCCCTTCCCTAGACTCTTTTGCTCCATTTTTCTCTGCTGTGGCAAGACCCGAAGATCATGAAAGAGCCCCATTGTATCAGGAGCTGTGCCCCAGAAAACGCAAAACCCAAGATTTCAGCTTTATCCTCACAGAGATGCCTAACTGCACCTTAAAATGCCTTGTGTCCACACCAGGCCTGTCTCCAACTAGGTCTATTTGGCCCCCTTGGTGTTGCTAAGGATCCCACCTTGGAACAGGAGTGAACCCACTTTGCAATGACTTTGTTTGCTCAAGGCTTTCTGTGAACTGCAGGGCTGCTGGCAGTCCTGCAGGTAGCATCCCACAATGCTTTGCTTCATGCTGAGCTCACTTATCTGCCTAAACGGACTGAATGTCACTTCTCTGTTTTAATGCAGGTAGGCAGCCTGAAGTGGCCCTCTGAAACAAGGCAGTAGTGAGATACCCCTGGCATAG
>NW_017728993.1:22824770-22825930 GCF_001723915.1 Gavialis gangeticus | reverse complement strand
ACTGCACCTTAAAATGCCTTGTGTCCACACCAGGCCTGTCTCCAACTAGGTCTATTTGGCCCCCTTGGTGTTGCTAAGGATCCCACCTTGGAACAGGAGTGAACCCACTTTGCAATGACTTTGTTTGCTCAAGGCTTTCTGTGAACTGCAGGGCTGCTGGCAGTCCTGCAGGTAGCATCCCACAATGCTTTGCTTCATGCTGAGCTCACTTATCTGCCTAAACGGACTGAATGTCACTTCTCTGTTTTAATGCAGGTAGGCAGCCTGAAGTGGCCCTCTGAAACAAGGCAGTAGTGAGATACCCCTGGCATAGCAGCTATGCCCACTGCTCAGACATGGCCCCACCACGCTGCTTAGACAATGGGTGAATAAGCTGTAGCGGGGAGGAGGTAATGGCAGAGGCCTTTGCCTGATTTCAAGGAGCAGTGTGCTTTATTGTTAGTCCTAGAGAAGTCATAGAGAAGTAGGTAAGGCTGGAAGGGACCTCAAGAAAGCACCTAGGATACACAGCAAAAAAGGATGCTATACTGCTCAGTCACAGTGGGTGCGTGTACATGTTCATTAATGCACTGTAATTAATGCACGTTAAGTTTAGTACCTGTGATACCTGTCATTGGCACTCGTTAACACAGCTGAATGCTTTTTGTGTGATGCTTAATGCCCATTGGACTAATCTACTGCACATTAGTGCATTCGCATGGTTTTTTGCCAACCACGCTAATGCGCAGTAGAATTAGTCTTACGTGATATTGTGTAGACGCACCCAGTTACAGGCAGTGCTATAGAGAAGTGCCGCATACGCTGTCCATGCTGCCTTTGCAACCAGAAGTAGAGTAGGTCGTATCTATCTTAGCACCCAGTGAGCTGTGCCTCTTGGTGCTAAGGCAGAGCCACCATGGAGGGTTCAAGAGGGGTTATGGTGTGTCTCGGGGTACTGCTGCCTGACACTGAAAAGCCTGGGCAATATGATTAGTAACATGACCCAGGTTAGACTTTATCCAGTAAATGAAGAGGAACTGCACTGATTTAACAGTCTGTCTCTGAAAGAGAGGGAACAAAATTTTCCACCTGGAGGGACATGCGCAGTGGGGTCCCCCAGGGCTCGGTCCTTGGACCCGCACTCTTCAACATCTTCATCAGTGACTTGGACGAGGGGGTAA
>NW_017728993.1:22822147-22824010 GCF_001723915.1 Gavialis gangeticus | reverse complement strand
GCTCAGGTCCCTTCCGACCCTACTAACTATGAAAGTATGAAACAGGTGAGAGCCCTTTAGGACAGACGTGGCTGCATCAGCTAATGCAGTCTTGGTGCATTTACAATGACTCAGGAGGTGATTACACTGATTGCAGGACAGCAATACAGAAACCAACCTTGGAAAACTGGAGCAAGATGGGTGCAGAGACAAGAGATCATATCGGATTAGATTAATTTGGAGTAGTAAAAGGGGAATCTCAGAGGTGTGTGTTGAATGGGATCTGATGCTTTCCCACAATCCCTGGTGGGAAGGAGCTAGGGGATAAACTGACAAAAGCAAGCACCCCGATGAGCCTGCTCATGCTGGATGACAACGCCTTGGGAATAGGGGACTTAACAGGACCGCCGGTGCAGTCTGAGAGCAGAAAAAGACCCCCCACCCCAAACACATCTCCCAGCCTTATCTGACCTGCCTGTGTCCATCCCCTGCTGAAGAATGAAAGACTAGCTAATTACACTTCGAATGACATGTATTTTAAAAGTTAATAAGGACGTCATTTAATTAAACTGATAAGGCCCAAGTGACCTTAATAAAACCAGGGGAGATAACCTCAGTCTTCAAAATGAGGTAAAGAAGTGACTCTCATGAGGAACACAAGTGACCTTCTGACGGAGATTATTATGGGTGATGGCGAATGCATGCTGCTCCGGGGTAGCAGGTTAATTTCTGCCCTGTAGGCGGGTGTGGAAGCACGTGCCTATTGCTGTTAGCAGTGGCAGAGGGCAGGGAAATTAAGATGCACAATTAACTCGGTCGTTACACTTCCATCAAGAGCAATTAATTACCTTGTGCCTTATCTTTCCTCCCGTTCTTATCTGGACTGGACAGATCATAAAAAAATAAATAAATGCAGGAGAAGAAAGCAATATGATTTAGGTGAGGTGAGGACAAAAATTAATCAGGGAGCCTGGAAGTTACTGGTCTGGTGTGTCACCCTATGTGCTGACTCTGGAAAGGATATAAAAGCTTGGCACAGCCTCTTCTCAGAAGACACGCATCCTAGTCATTGACCTGTGGAACTCAGACTCAGGCAGCATTTGTGCCCATTTTATAGATGTGTAAACTGAGGCAGAGTGACCAAAATGCCAGCTTGAAGGCTGGCATTAGTAGTGGGTGTAGAATTCAGGCCAGCAAGGTAACTAGAAAGCCCCCTCCCTTTGCGATGCCCAGGTGAGCAATCTGCAGGCACCTCTTTCTCCTGTCTTTAATATCCAAGGCTTCCCCTTGCCAAGCAGGAAGCAACAGCAGCTTGTTTGTGTGGAGAAAAAGCTCAGCTCAGTTAGGTGCGTGTGGTGCACCAACAGGTCTGTGATAATTAGCGACTGCGCTGGCAAATACAAAAGAAGCCATTACTGCGTGCACAGTGTATTTTTAACTTGAGCTGATGTTCAGTTGTTTTCCTACAATGAAAGCTCTGGTGAGTTCGGGTAAACAGGGGCAAAGGTTGGCCACAGATGAAGGGGTCAGACAACGGCCGACATAAATGTAATGATTAGTACAACCTCCCTGGGTCTAGTTTAACACGGAGTTACAGAGATCAAGTGAAAACAGAGCCAGGAAGAAAAGCATTAAGAGGCATCGAAGGGAAAAAACAAGGTCTCCTACGGACCGGCACAACGGACTCAGTAACAAATAGGCAACCCCCACAATGCAGTAGGATTGAGGTTGGCAGGCCCTTATTGAGTCCAGCAAGCAGAGAGTTAACTTGCTGCTCATTTCTCACTCAGGGACCTTGATGCACATGCAAGGGATTTACCTCCACGTGGAGTCAACTGCATCCGATTTCATAGTTTCATAGTTTCTAGGGTAGGAAGGGACCTG
>NW_017728993.1:22821809-22822136 GCF_001723915.1 Gavialis gangeticus | reverse complement strand
ATGGAGGTCCTGCACACTGTCTAAGAACCTACATGAGCGCTCAGACCTGGCTGACTGCTCTGATTTGGTCCACCCGCTGTCTAGACGGTGTCCAGGCAGGGGGATCAGGGTAATGGCAGTCTGGGAAGTTAATAGTGAAACTCTCGTCCACGTTGATGGAGCCAGGACTTCGCCTTCCAAGGGACAACTGCAGCTTTGCAGCCGGGAGCCTGGGTGAGGCGAGACACTGGCCTGTTCTGTTTTGCTGGCTTCCTGTCACTTGGCTCATTCGTACGGGGCTGTGATTACAGGGCTGGGCGATTAATGCTGACATCTCTCCAACTGCTG
>NW_017728993.1:22816207-22816809 GCF_001723915.1 Gavialis gangeticus | reverse complement strand
GGCTGTGATTACAGGGCTGGGCGATTAATGCTGACATCTCTCCAGCTGCTGCCTTGACGATGCATTTGAAAATTAAAGGGCAGGTGCCCGGACACCTTCTCTAGCAAAGAATTGCAATCTGCCTTGTAGCACTGCGAGCTGAGCGCCGTTGTGTCAGGAGCTGTACAAACACGGAGAGGCATGGGTTACAATTTTCACGAGCTTCCACTTAAATCCCATAATTTTTTTGTGATTTCTTAGTTGGTCTAATCCCAGGTTGGTTGAATAAAATCATCTCTGACTGCTATTCTCTGAGCCCAATGATCAGCCCGTTTTCTATTCACCTTACAATCCTGTCATCCAGCCCTAGAGTTTTGCATTTCATTATTTGTCAATGGGATGTAAGCCCCAACCTGCCTCAGTTAATCCAGAATCATTTCTGACCCTAAAAGCACAAACAACCCCAGGAGATCTATAAATGCGCCACATATTGGTCCTTTCTTTCTTTTTTCCTTCTGAGGTCACAGTTTCAAGCTTTCCCTCCACAAACACGAAGCTGAATAAAGGATGTTTTAATTTTCAAAATAAATGTGCTGAGCTTCACATGTCATTGTTTGGCTTTA
>NW_017728993.1:22810254-22811207 GCF_001723915.1 Gavialis gangeticus | reverse complement strand
GGCTTTAGGGGATGAGGTTTTAGAGGGGAATCAACCAAGCACTATGATGAGAAGAGGCTGCCTAAGTGATTTAGGCACTTTTGAAAAGAAGCTTAGTCTTGTCAATCACTTGAGCACTGTAGGTCTTCTGGGCTGGATGGAGAAGAGGAGTCAGAAAGGGGAAGTGGCTTCACCAGCATCATACGTCAAGGCCCATTTTCTGGAAAGCTTTTCCCCCTCCACCAGTCTGACATAATCTCTGCATTTCTCTGCTAACTTTTCCGACGTGCGGGAACGTTTTTTCCGGCTAACTCTGAGACATAAGCAAACAATTAAAAAAATAAAACAAAACAGGCATGATTTGTTTTTTCTAAACACGCCGTCGGTAACGGATGGGGGGGGTCTACGTGTGGAGCGTGTTTTGAGTGGATACCGTATGGGAACCGGTCCCTCTTCGCTATTCTCCATATTTATGTAGCACATGACATACTGCCTGTCTTTGCAGTGCACGTGCTTTCTTCCCGCATAAAGTATCTATATATCCCATAGGTTTGTTTTAGAAGGGAAAATGTATTATGGTGATGATAGCACCTTGATGTCCCACCTGAAGCAAAGGCCCTCCGGTGCGCTCGGTGCTGTACATTTATGATGTGGATGGTACGCCAAATGACTTACCAGCCCTGTCCTCTTGCAAATGTTTGCCCATGAATAGCTCTACTGGAGTTGGTGGGACAGGCACGATTAAAACAAAGCACGTGCACGTTTGCAGGGCTGCAGCCTCACTGCAGAAGACACTATTGCCTCCGCTTGGCAGAGACGGGAGACATCTGTCTGCAGCAACAAGGCACCTTCCTTTACATGAGAGCCGAGAGTGATCTAATGGGGTCCCTGGGAATGGGAGGTCCCACCAGCAAACACTGGAAAGCACAATTTCCCCCCCCCCCCGAAGCTAATAAACCCAAAAGCTTTTTATT
>NW_017728993.1:22807498-22809836 GCF_001723915.1 Gavialis gangeticus | reverse complement strand
CAATTTCCCCCCCCCCCCCCGAAGCTAATAAACCCAAAAGCTTTTTATTATTTTAAAGGAGCCTTGCAGCGCCTCTGACCTTTGCACGTGCTTTGTAGACGAGCTGCCAGGCGGATTTAGCTGGAATCCAAATTCTCTTACCTCCCGCCTTTCTCCACTGCGATGGGAGCTGTCATCAAGCTGCCGAAGCTTTTAAGTAGGCCTGAATGGCGGTTGTCTCTCGGGGTCGATAAAGCCAAGCCCCGGCAGGTCCCGCGTATGAGGTCAGCCTTCTATTTTAAGGTGGCTTGTAATATTTACCTGCTCTTCTCCCGGGGAGGCATTTGAACAAAAGTTCCTGATGAAAGGCTCATCTCACTGAAAGGAAAAGGCTGGGCCAGGGTTTCTTTCAATAGCTCCATTGTGCAAGCTGGGGAAGGGCTGTAAGTGAGGCCTCCTGAAGTGACTTTTTTGTCACAGGGACCGGAGCAGAGTTGCTTATAAGCCCCTTTGGTCTCAAAAGGAGTCAGGGATGATGCCTGTATGCTGGATTGTGCCACTGCTTTCTTGGCAGTGAGACCCAGTCCCATATGCTGTGGGCACAGAAAACCTTCCAGCCGCACTTGGGGACAGACACATGGCCACAGAAGTGCTGGAAATGCACCCGCAAGGTGGAAATGCACCCACCCAGTGATGGGACAGCTCGTGCTTGGGCAAAATGATGTAGCCAGGAGAACAAACTGGTCTGTCCTGAGCAATAGTGGGATGTGTACTAGCCCCCTTGGTTGTAGCATCAGCTATCACAGCCTCTGCCTCCATGGCAGTTCCATCTCTCAAGGCCCTGTATTTCCTATAGCCACAATCTGCAGAGAGGTAATGTTGTGATCATCAGATTCAATAAATGCAGGCATATAAAAATGAGAAGAACAACTATCTTTAATTGTGGAGCAGCGTTCAACCTCTGCAAGCTCTGTCAGGCTCTAACTGGCTCCTAACCAGGTGCTCCTAATTCCCGGTTCACATCTTCTGTGAGAGATCACCTATGTTGGCACCGGATTTATGACCCAGATACCTTGTTCTGGGTAGGTCTCAGACTGACCATGACCTCTCTGTTTGATAATAGGCAAATTTTATTGATACGCAGTGATAGCAGATAAGAATAATGCAAACAATTCTAGACCAGTCCCAGGGTACACGGAGTCAAGGTGCATCTGGCCAGTACCCGAGCTTCACTCTGAGGTTTTCTCTTCAATGTCAGAGGTCAACAGCCTGGAGGTCAGAGGCCAAGACCCTCTGCCCCCTGGAGATGGGTGAGATGGGTTGGTGGTATGCCCTCTGTCCATGATGACCTTGGGTTCCCCTCTCAGGGACCCTTTGCTGCTCGGAAATCCCTCCTTTTGTATCCTATCTTCCTTCTGATGACTCTTCATCTCTGGGCATTGCTGATTGGTCTCTCTGTGGTCATCATCCTGCCCATGTTCTGTCCTGTTAGCATATTCTTTTGTTTCACAAACCCATCACATGCACACATCCTAATTTGGGCCTTTACCGGTCTTCTCTTAATTTGGTCTGTTCCCCCAAAACCGAAAATCCCAAGGCCCTGAAGTTGGGCACTGTGACCTAATGCCACCTTATCTCATGTTATGGAACCATCTGGTGCACGTCTTCAGTTTCCCAGCCTGTGTCTGCTTGCTGCTTGCCTGTGTCAGACACAGTGAGCCTTGAAGAAATGGTTACAAACAGGCTTTTAGAAATCAATTAACTCTTGCTGTTGCCCTGGGCCCTTGTTCTAATGCATATCTACTTTACCTACAAGCTAATTTCCAGAAGCAAACCTCTAAATACCATTTTCTAGCCATTGACCTATACATTATAACTTCCATCCCTACAGGCAGCAAGGGCAAAGGTACATGTAAGACACTGATCTCGGGCTTCTGGAAATCTGCATTCATTTCCCACCTCTGTCACAGACTCTGGGCAAATCAATTAACCTCTCTGTGGCTCAGTTTCCCTCTTGCAAGAAGACACCAAGAATGTTGATTTATCTGCTTAGACCATGATTTCTTTGGGGCGCGGACATTTTGTCCCCCACGGGTGTGCAGCAGCCAACACATGGGGTCCTCATCTTGCTTGTTCTTCAAGTGGTTGCTGTAGCCCCATTGACAGGAAACAGCAATGATGACCAAGACAACAAGAAAAAAAGCCTTTAATAGTCATTCTCATCCCTCCTTTCTGATCCTCCTAGGCAGAGTGCTTTGCCAACCTGCTAATTCACTTGGTGAGGGGCAGGGGACCCATTTTTTTCTTTGTGCCCAGATTCATAGTTTCATAGTCAGAAAAGGTGTCCATTAGCTCTCAT
>NW_017728993.1:22800428-22802498 GCF_001723915.1 Gavialis gangeticus | reverse complement strand
CATGGGGTCCTCATCTTGCTTGTTCTTCAAGTGGTTGCTGTAGCCCCATTGACAGGAAACAGCAATGATGACCAAGACAACAAGAAAAAAAGCCTTTAATAGTCATTCTCATCCCTCCTTTCTGATCCTCCTAGGCAGAGTGCTTTGCCAACCTGCTAATTCACTTGGTGAGGGGCAGGGGACCCATTTTTTTCTTTGTGCCCAGATTCATAGTTTCGTAGTCGAAAAAGGTGTCCATTAGCTCTCATCACCGGAGGCATAGTATCCAGACCTCCAGACTCCCCTTTCACAGGAGGCATCCCAGCTCATGCTTCTCGTTGGGGTGGATTACCAGATCATTTCCTCTAGCCCAGGGGGTTGAACTCAAATTGGTCCATGGACCATATTCCCTGCTCTGGAGGGGCCTGTGGGCCACATCTGTCCCAGCCACAGTGGAGTCTGTCTGCAGTGCTGCTGGGGCCACAGGGGGTCCAGAAGCCATGGCAAGGAGCCCCACCTGTACTGCTGCTGTGAAAAGAGGTGCTGGCATGGCCTACTACAGCTGCCCTAGCCACTCAGCTATGTTGCTTAGTGCCACCGATTCCCGTGGCTGCCAACAATGGGACATGGTCAATTCACCAGTGCTGCTACTACCCCTTGCAGCAGCACATGGGTAAGGATGCGAGCTCTCTGAGCAGGTGACTCCTGCCTCTGCTCCTCTACTCAGGGCCCGGAAGATGACAGTGGTCAGGATAACCCACCTGCCAGGGTTATAGCCAGCTCATGAGCCATGTGTTTGACACCCCTGCTCTAGCTCGCTCCACAGAGGGGTTCAGATCTGTGCCAGCACCTGGTTTCACCAGCCTGAGCTGTCTTTGCTAGCCTGGACCTAGAGATGAGGGATCCCATCGATGCCTGTGTAATCACAGTACCTGCTGCTTGGCATATCCAAGGATGCAGACATGCTGATGCTGCCCCACTGCTCACGACTGCTCAGAGCCCTGGACACCTGAAACGGGATTCCCGTGGGCTGCTTATAGGGCTGCTGCTGGCAAGCTGTGAGCACTGCTAGCTCCTGCAGAAGGAGGGTGGGAGGCAGGACGCTGACAGGTGCAGGGCTTGAAAGACAGATAGGGTTGCAGAGAAACATGGGGTGATCCAGAGAGAGGGCAAGCAGGAAGAGGAGCTGGGAGATACGGGTTGGTTGCACGGGCTCTCCAAGGCTGCACTGGTCACCATTCCTGGGCTGAAAGGAGGGACATCTAGAGAGCCAGGCCTGCCCCCCACAGTGCCTGTCTCCTTTCCAGCCATTGTCAGCTTTGTTATTTTGACTTATGAGCTCCTCGGTCTACTTGAGCGTGCCGGTACAGTGCCCAGGCTACAGGAAGGTGTGGACGCACAACATGTAGACTGCATGGTGAACGGACTGTGCTACAAATTCACAGTGGAGCAAATCCATGACACTGGGTGCATCTACAAGGTCATGAATGCACCTTAGTTACTGTGCATTTAGTTCAGTATTTGCTTAATGAAGTACTAACTGTTCAGCCTGGAAAAGAGAAGACTTCGGGGAGATTTGGTGGCAGCTTGCAAATATATCAGGAGTGAGCGTCAAGGGCTAGGTGAACAACTATTCACCCAAGTGCCCCAGCGGAAAACCAGGAGCAATGGTCATAAACTCCTAGAAGAAGGTTTCAGACTGGATATAAGGGAAAACTTCTTTGCAGTTCGTGTGACCGGACTCTGGAATAGACTCCCAGGGGGGATGGTGCAGGCACCTAATGTGGAGATCTTCAAAAGGAGACTGGACACACACCTTGCGGGGGTTAATTGACCCCAGAAGTCTTTCCTGCCCCAGATATGAGTTTTGTAGTTAAGCGTGATCCCTAATCCCACATTAGACACGTTTGGGTTTATTTTTTCCCCCAAGCAGGGGAGCTGGATCGGATGATCTCACGAGGTCCCTTCCAGCCCTAAACTTCTGAGAATCTATATGAATCTGTAACTAAATGCACAGCAACTAGTGTTACTGCACGGTAGTGCCAGCGCACGGTTATTTTGTGACACTTACTGCGCATTAGACTATTAGCA
>NW_017728993.1:22774709-22795428 GCF_001723915.1 Gavialis gangeticus | reverse complement strand
ATGCATTTAGTTTAGTACTTATTTAATGAAGTACTAACTAAATGTGCAGTAACTCCAGTTCCTGCACTAGCATCAGTGTACAGTTATTTTGTGATGCTTACTGCACATTTGTGTAACAATACCATGCAGTAGACTATTAGCACAGTTTTTAACTGCCACGCTACTGCACAGTGTTATTAGGCTAATGTGCAAGCAGTAAGTGTCTTGCGTAGATGTGCCCACTATGCAGTAAATGAGCTGGATCCAGGGTAAAGGGACCCTTTGAAATAGGTGGAGCAAAATAATTTGCCTGGGTGTGAGTTACCCCCCAGACTGCAATGTTTGTTGGCTCCCTGCTCAGTTTGGTCTTTCGCTTGGTGCTAAGTGGTTCACCTGCCACCTGTACTAGCACCTACAGCGGGGTTTGATCCATTTATCAAACACCATTTACCTACGGACCTGTTTGATCCATTTATCAAACACCTTCCTGTTTGATAAATGGATCAAACAGGAAGAGAGGGCTGACTTAACTGAAAATGAAAAGGAAAGGTTGTTCCCACTGCAAGGAGCACCTGGCAGATTGGGCAGAGGAACTGAGCAAATTGCACTTGGTATGTCAGGCTGGTGGGAGGGGAGCTTGTCAGGTCAGGCAGAAAAGTTGGCATTTTCTCTTACCCCATTTTACACTACGCTGTGCTTTGGTGCTTGTGCGGCATAGACCTGATGACCAATGTCTTACAATGGAAAGCTTCTCTAACTCCATCCCAACTATACATGTGGTCCAATAAAAGATATCAAGTTAAGAAATCCTTGCTTCTCATATAATTTCTGGCCCCTCATGGTTACAACATCACTCGTATTGTATCAAGCTATTGCAAATAATTATCTTAGAGCATCCCCTGCACTTGCTTTTCTTTCCAACTTACGCTGCGTAGCCTGGTATATGGATCGAAGTGTTCAGTGATGTTATTTCTAGCTCAGATGTGCACGTAGATATAGATAAATAGATATAGTGGGGCTTACTATGGTACCAGAGCATCTTTCAGGCTTCAAGGTATTTAGCAGAGCTCACTGAAGAACAGGAATTATATTTTGCAGAAAATGCTGAGATTTTTGTTTTTGTTCCTGTTCAGAGCAAACCCCAGCAATGTTTGAATTTTTTTGGCAAAGAGAGTTCTGGGGGGAACCCGCCCCCCCCCAACAAACCCTGGACTGGGGTAGATCTCAATATTGCGTTTCAATGCACATCTTGTTCAAGCCAAGCAATTTTGAAACGAAACTTGGTTTTAAATGGCAAATTTGCAATGTTTGATATTGTTACCATGATACATCGGGGGGGGGGTTGTATTTTTTTTAATCTCCAAAATCAATTTTTGGTAAAAGCAACCTGATTTTACCAAGCACTTCAGTCTCAACAAAGATCCAAATCACTGCAAGTCTAGAGGCACCAGGTTTGGGCTGAAATAACTGGAATGGGAGCGTAGTGAAGTCCTGACATCCTTTAGTGATGTGGTTTAAGAAACTTGCCAGAGTCCGTACACATGTTCTGTGGCAGAGGATGACTTAAAAGCAAGGCTCCTAATAGCCAGGCTAAAATCTTAATGACTAAATCTTTCTTTCTCTAACTTCCATCCTATCCAGAGTTGGGAAGATAGGATCCACTGTATCTATGGGTATAGGAACCATTGCTGGTCGCTAGACATCTTCAGCGCTTTTAGCAGCCCAAATGGCATTATTCCAGAACAGTAACTGTCCTTGTTGGTTTATTATTTTCAGTAATATTTATTATTTTTCTAAAAAAAAAAAAAGAGCAATTCCGTGAATAATCTGAACATAGTGAATAGACACTCATTGGTAAGAGAAGCTGATTTGCTACGGTTGCAGAACTGGCATTCTCCAGAGTGCTGTTGTGGAAAGAAACTGTAAAAAAAAAATAGAAAAGACTAATACAAAGCAGCATGTTTAAATGTGCTGCCTTGTGTAGTGCAATTTTGGAATAAAAATATGATTTGGTATTTGGTGTTCAACTTAATTATCTAATATTAATTTGAGCTCTCTTATGCAGCTCCATTAGTCCCACATGTTTCCACAGACTCTGGAGCCAATAATGCTGTTTGTTTGAGTCATCACTTGGTAAATAATTGACAGCTTTAAAAAAAAAGAAAAAAGAAAGAAACCAGAGAAAGCCTCTTAAATCATTATACTCTGCTGTTGCCTGCAGTCCTGGCACATCCAGGATGCTTGCGGCTGTATGTTGCCCTTCTGAAGCCTGGTTTTCACCAATCTCCAGGGAGAAAGAAAAAATTAGATGGAGTCTTGCAAGGGGATGGCTCAGCGTGCTGGAGGGAAGATTACAGCCCGTTGCCCTGGAGTAGCAGATGAATAGTGGCATTGCACTACTCTCCAGCAGCCCCACTGACACCAGGGCCCTGTTGTATGCCCCGGATGCGGGGCAGTCTCTGCCCAAAGGCCCTGCCACCCAAACAGACCAAAGGCAGGAGAAAGGCGAGAGCCTCGCCTCTGTCGTAAAGAAGAAGTCTGAGCTGCAGCAGTTAAACTTGTCACATAAGAAGCCCGTGGCAGAAATTGGATTTGAATCTCAATTTCCAAACCTCAGTCTGTTGCCTTACCCGCAACCCCTCCCCTCCGAAGAGACAGGGCCGCGGAGCCCGTGGCGATGCCGTGTGGGTTTCACCATGCAATTACACAGGTCGGTACCAGAATGAGAGTTAAATATCTAGTGTTTTCTTGTTCCTTCTCGGGGCTCTCGGGGAGGCAGATGGACAGACAAGTGTTGCTCCTAGCCTCAGTGCGGGCTAGGGTGACCGGAAGAGTGAAGGACGTCCATGAAAACCACCCTCTTTGCATTTGGGATTACAGAAAAATCCGGCCATCCGCTTTGGAGAGACATGAGGTTTCTTGCATTAAGAAGGGGTAAGTGTTGAATCTCCTGCCTTATCCAGTCCTGTCAAGATGATAAAGTGATTTTTTTAAAGGGTCTGATTCCAGTCCGTAGTAACTACACGGGGGTCGGTGGAGTGGGATTTGCATGACATCAAATACTGAAACCTCCAGCCCCTTCCAGCGCTGACCTCCAGGTCCTGGCCATATGCTCTCTGCTCTGCTATAAAGGACTGAGAGCCTCCATCCCCTGTGAGCAGGCCGTCCATCTGACCCGTGGGGCTGTATACTTTTCATTAGGTGCATGCGGCATGAATTGGCCAGAGAAAATCTCTATCTCAAGTGGTCCAACTGGCTCACATGGCCATTATTCCTGCAGGCTCTTCTGAGTCTGCGACTGATGTGGGACAGAGGGTGTATAACCAGGTGAAAATAAAAACTGGCTCAGCAGTTAGGACATGAGCCCAGGCCAGAGGAGACATGGCCTGATGCCTTCTTCTGCCACAGCTGTCCCACGTGTCCTTGGGCACATCACTTAGAAGTAGATGCTAGGCTCTACATCTTCCAGCTTTCAGGGGCTGGGCCTCTGGAGTGCAATGCACAACCCAGCATTAGTGTTTTCTCTCCTGTCTGTGGAGGTAGTCGGGGGCTCAGGAAGGTGGTAGAAAATAGATGTCCTCTGAGCCCTCTCCAGAGCTTAGGTTCGGGGGTTAAGGGTTGCAGTCAGATGCCTCCATGCACAGCCCAGGACCCTCTCCTGGGGTAAGATCTGAGCAAGGCTCGCTGCTTGAAACTTTGCCAAAGGAGGAGGTGGCTAAGGGCCCTCTCCCTACTTCTGTCCAACAGCCTAGTGGTTACAGCCCACCCAGACAGCAGAAGAAGGGGGTCCAGGCCCCTCTCGGTCACACTTCAGCTCCCACCTCTCAGTAGGCTGCCCCACTACCAGGCTGCCTAGGGTTAGTGAAGTCTTGCCTTCCAGGTTCAAGGACAGCGTGCCTAACTCCGTGGTCTGCAATCCCATCTGGCCGGCCATCTCTCCCCTCCTCTCCTGGGGTCAGGGGGAAAACTCTGTGCCCAGCAGAAAAGTTTTCAGTTGGATTTATTTGCCATGCAAGAAATGGGGCGGATCCGGGTTTATAGCAGCTGAGGGTCTATTTTCAATACACGTTTGTCTCCCCACTGCTGCGACCCCTTGAAACGTAGTTCGATATTCTTTGCAAGCTTACATCAGCCATTCCCACCCCTTAGATCCAACAAGGGCTTTCTTACCCGCCTTGCGGCTGTGGCTCGTGATGTGCGCAGATTAACAAACAATGCGCTTGCTACGTGCAAGCAGCAGCAGGAAGGACCAGGGGCGCGGTGTGTACCCAGGTATTAGGGAAGCATTGGCGAGGGAGCTCCCAAGAATGTTTCCGTCTGTCTCTGCAAAGGGAGAAACAATGCTGCTCGCCTCCCCTGCCCGACTGATGTGATGGAGGAGGCCACCCACTACGGCAGGGCTACAGTGTCAGGGCTATACTTAGCTCCGGCTGGGACCGGGAGGCTTTCTCCCCGAGCCTGAACGCTGAATCCAGCCTCCTGACACAGCTTGATGGACGATTTGGAGGGTTTCTCCATCGGCGTCTTTCCCCTGCCAGCTCCGAGCGTGGTGCGAGGTGTGTGTAAGACCAGGTCTCTTACGCCAGGCCCCAAAAGGATGCTCTGATCCTCTGCTCCAGCAACGCGGCCCGAAGCGGGAGGGCCGAGGTGCAGCCCGCGCCGCCTGGGCAGAGCCAGGGAAATTCCGAGTGGTAAATTCCCCGGCCCGGGGAGTTTTGGAGGCAGGGCCCTAATCACGGATTCGAGTTAAAGACAACACAACCTTTTTTTCTCAGCCCGACCTATGCGTGCGGAGAGGAGTGTCCCAAAGGCTGAGCCAGGCTGCGATGCCGCTTGAACGCTGAAATGTGTCACGTTGGAAGCACAAGGCAAAAGTTTTGGGCATGTCCTATCGAAAGGGCCTTGTTTATTTGAGAACCGAGGCCTAAGGTAATGGAGGTGCTGCTCTTTTGGGGGATCTCATTTAAAGACAGTTAATGCCCCCCCCCCCCATTTGGGTTGGAAGCAAACAAAAATGCTCCGCATCACTGATGCACGTGCACCCCCTGAGATCGGCCGTGCGCCAGCCACAGAACCGGAGGCGCCTGTCCAGTTTCGCCGCTGGCTTGGGGACCCCCTCCCTGTCAGTGATGTGGTGCCTCCCCAGACCCGGGAGGCAGCAGTCGCCCATGCTCCAGATTAACCTATTTCTGCTTCCCCCAAATTTCCATTTTAGTTCAGCCCCCAAACCAAAAATGCCACCCATTGCCCAGCTCTACTCCCAAAGCCCTGTTTTCCCAAGAGCAGCTAATCTGGGATGTAGCGTTTTCCGCTGGAGCCCGCTAACCAGTGCCCTGAAGGAGGAAGGAGAATAGCTTTCGTGCCACCTATTCTCCACCCTTCCATTTCCACCCTTTCCTGCCCCTTGCTGAACCCCCTAGCCTGCAATTTGGGGCTAGTTTAGGGTCTGGGTTTTGAAAGCCTCCCTGAAGAGGCATGCCTTTGCGTTCCAGTTGAGTTGCATCTCTGGTTTTAGATGCTGGTCCTTCACTTTGACCTCTCCCTGCTTGACAAATCCGCCCAAGCAGTATTAGGATTCGATCGGGTTTGGGGAGGGGCTGTGGGCTGCTCCTGGAGATGATGGATTGAAAGGATCGTTTTAGCAGCAGAGTCAGCTGGTGGAGCGGGGTTCATTTACCCCTTTTGGAGTGTTTGTTTTCCATGCCATCAGGTGTATTGTATTGTTTGGAGCTTGTCGGGTCTCCTGAAGGGCTTTCTGAAGCTGCCCTTTTCACTGAGAAGTCAAAGTAATTTAAAAAATACAATGCACAGATCGCTATTCCTTTTTTGTTTTCAAGTGGAACAAGCATCTGAAAGCATTCGCATCCTCCTGGAAACAACATCTGTAAAACCTTAAAGATGGTGAGGGGAGAATGGGGTGGGGGGAAGCAGGAGATTTACAACCTCCCACTGAAATATTGAAACAATTTTATTTCCCGGCAATTAACTCTGCTTGAAACATTTTTGTTTCCTATTAAAATCACTGCACTAACATTTACACTCCTACAGTTAACAGTTTTTGGCCATCGCTGAATGCAGAAGGGGAAGATGTGCTCTTAACAGCAAACACATTTGTGTAGCATGATTTTTTCTTTTCTTTTTTTGGCAAAATCTACAATAAGCCATTTGTTGTTGGTAGTAAACATATCCATCACGCCGCGCACTGGGAGTGGGCTGGTTGCTCCAGCAGAACGCAGGCTGGGTCGACGCGGCGTTGTAGAGAAATGCGGTCGGATCGTGGACCAACGTGCTCTCAGGGACACCAGAGGAACCCGATATAACTTGGTTGCTTTCCAATGGCAGTTTACCGACACTGGGAATTTACCAGCAAAGGCGGAGTGCCATCTGAATGAGTTGTCTAATGCACGACTACGCTTGGATGGTCGGTGTAGTAAGATGGTCAGTCTGGAAGTGCAGCGTCTGGGGATGGATACGAAGCTGTGCACCCTTCCAGAGGCTCAGGCAGGACCGAGTGGATGAAATACAATCCTGTCCCACTGTACTTGAGTCCCTGAAGACCTGTTAATGCAAAAAGCAGGTAGTTCCTCCTCCTCCTCACTGCGTTTGGTGACTAAAGCGCAAGATGGTGGTAAGTTATGAAAGTAGATCATGAATTTGCAGAGATGTGAACAAGATGGACTCAAATCCATTAGGCACCTAATCCACTTAGGTTCCCCATGGGCAGAATAGAAACTGGCTCCTCAGGTCCCCAGTCCAGCGCCATCATCAGCCGCAGGCGCATCCCAACTGCATTCATTGTTGCTGGTGAATCGTTGTTTGCTCCATATTCATGGTCCCCTGCACAACGCACCCCCTTGCAATCATCCTATCAGCCGCCGGGCCTCCGAGGAGACTGATTAGTTGTGCAGCAAGAGATTTAGCTGAAATAAAGATGCTTTGCATGTGTTATCCAGATTAGAGCAAGCCAACCAAAACAACATGCATGCACAAATCAGAGGGCCCACAGCTTGATGGTCTGTTACCAACCAGGTTGCATCTTTTTGCCAGGAGATGTTTCCTCCTTGGGCATCTGATTATTGTGAGAGCTGGAAGGGCTGAATTTTGCGAGACGAGTTGCATGTTGGCATGTGATGGTTCGTCAGCGATGCTTCATCCTAATGCATGACACAGGGCCTCCATGCAAAAATTGGAAACTCGAAACTGGATGAGAGGAGAGCTGGAGCAAGCAGCTCCCAGCAAACTGAGCTGCCTCAGGGGGTCACTGCAGTCCATGTATCGCCTATATTTAGAGGCCTCCTGTGTTTCTGCAGACCTCCCATGGCGGGTGGGTCTAGTCTCCTGTCCAGGCAAAGAGTTTCTCTTTGACATTAAGCTACAGGAAAACAAAACTCTTTGATGGCAGCCGTGAAGGTGGCCCTGCCCCTGCTGTCATCTCTGATGTCACCCAACTTAAAATCCAGGGTTTCCTCATTTCATCTGAGCCCTCCAACACCATCAAAAGCACAGATCCTAATTTAGGTACTGCATCCAAACCAAAATGCAATGCCCGAAGCCCTCTCCTGTGAACTCGTCTTCTTTGACAATCCCTTGCAGTCGAGGATGACCGTCCTCCATGACTGTCTGATCTGTGTGTCTGAAGACGGCCGGTGAGACTTATTCGGGATCGACAGACTCTACCGCACCGGGTGGTGCTGGGTTCTTGATTTGGTCTGCAATACTCTGCTTCTGCCACTCCTGCTTTTCCATCTCCAGTTGTTGTCGCGAGGTTTCAAAGTGCTGAGATCCCTGCAGCAGCCTCTTCCTTCATTCGGGGTGGTCCGGGGTGATGGTCTCCCACGAGGTGACATCCTGTGAATTAACACGGCTCGATCGAGTTCGGCATCTCCCAGCTCTGAGGCCACCAAACCCATGAGCTTTGCTTCCCCGGTTCTTCCTGACCATTTATTTTCATGCCTCATTCTCTTTTTATTTCCTAAATTGTTTGTGGCATGGTCATTATAACCTTTTATTTATTTATTTTTAGGTGTATAAGCTATCTTATCCAAGGACGATGTTGGCACAAGAACTGGCTACGAATAAGCCTGGGCAGGAGATTAGAAGGCTTCTGGCCATCGGAAGAGGCAGGTCCTGAAACGGTTTCTCAATGGGAGAAGTGGGGCCAAAAACGAGATAGCTCCGAGATGGAGTTTGATCAGTTTAGCAGCAGGATGATGTGATTGTTTATGACAACAGGGCACTGGATCTGATGAAGGAAGAAGTCCCCTTTGCCCCTATTTTGGACTTGCCAGAGTCCTTATTCCAAAAAAGGGCAGTATCCAAGAAGAAGCACCGTTCCAAAATTATCTAGGATATTGGTGGCAGAATTAACTGTGTCATTGTCAGTAAATCTTCAACACTCCCCTATCTCTTCCTTACAGGATGGACACTTGCTAACAGAGCACAGGATCTGAGATGGGTGCTGCCAGCCAAACCCAGCAAAGATGTATGGTTATTAAATGTAGACATGGGACTAGGGAGCTGCAAAGACCCTGCCAGTGACGGCAGATTGCAACCTCAGAAGCTTGTCAGGTAGCCCCTATGTTTGTGGTAGCTGAACACAGAGGGCCCTTACTGTTGGGTTCGTGTGCATATCGTGTGCATATTTGTGCTTTTCCCTTCATTCACAGATCGGATTCAATTGTCATCACCTCTAGGATGATTTGGGATCTCCCATCCTTTCCATTCATCGCTGCCTCCCAGTATACGAGCTAAGCGATTCGACTAATATCCGCTCATTCCCCTTCATCTGCTCCCCAGCGAGAGAATCGGTCAGTTTTTGCCATAGCCACATGCTGTGTTTCTATTTGCTTTGGACAGCCCTCAAGTCCAAAGAGGTACACAAAACAGCAGGTGGGAGAGTAAATGGGAACGCAGAGAAGCCAAGTTGAGGTCAAGCAGCAGTTGGGTGCAAAATTAGGAGTAGCGCCCAGGTCTTCTGAGGTCCCGGTCTCTGGCCTTCACTCAGGCGACTCGGTGGATCTGACCTGACTTGAAGGAATTACTCTTGTAGGTGACCGTCCCCACTGGCCATTTGACCTTTGTCTCTTCTGAGACTGCCAGCATGGCCACTGCTCCATGCTGGTGGCATTTGGTGACGCGGGCAGCGGGATACAACCCATGGGGGGTCAGGGTTCAGAAACCAACGTTCAGCGGTAAAGTCCAGACACCAAAGGTGAGGGTCACCATACCAGGTGTGAGTCTGAACCCAACGTATCAAGCTGGAGGTTGAGACAGGTCTGTGCTCCAGGCCTGGTAGGATTTGAGGAGTTTAGGATGCACCAACGTGGAAGTAGGATTTGAGGAGTTTAGGATGCATCAACGTCTCCCCACAGGCTGCCCGGCAGTCCCCACACCAACACTTTTTGCTTCCTTGACCTAAAGTATCTTCAAGCCACCACTGCAGCGATGAACACCTCCTCGGCCCACAGCCCGTCCCTGAGCAGCGTGCCTCAGGACCAGCTCCCAATCAAGTTGCAAATGCTTTGAAGCAAAGATCTTGCTCGGTGGCTTTGGCCCCTTTTGTGCGGTGCCGCGCATGTGGGAGAGCATTTCTTTCTCTGCAAGGGCAGGTTTCTTTGCAACCCTCTGCTGCAGCGGGGCTCGCGGTTTGATCCGGGGCCTCATATTCTCCTCCGTGCTGGGACGCGGGTGTTTTATGCATGTGTTTGTTATGATTACATTGAGAATAATATTATGGGAGCGGATGGCTAATCCTGCATTGTGGATACGTGACATCTGAAATGAGAAAACAAACCTGGCAGCACTTAACGTGAGCGACAGGCCCGGCTCAGCCCCGAAAGCCGTCAGAACTTGTATGACCTTGTAACCAGACCTCCGAGGCTGACTGACAGCCTTTTTACGGCCGAATTAGCGCTTATCTGACCTTGTTTATCCTGGGATCCACCTGAATAGCAGCAGACATGTCCAGGTACATGAAGGCTTCAGCCAAAAATGTTTGCTCAGGTATTACCGACAGAGTTCACTTAGATGTAATATCTCCCGTGCGGCTCCGGCTGGGCGGATGGCAGTGGTTTCTCCGGAGGCAGGGTCATTACAAAGCTGAGCTGGACTGGAGTTTGGCCTCAGCTCAGACCTGTGTTGTAGTTCGGTGTTTCTTGTCTCACTGGGTTTTTTTTTTCTGAGTCTAAGTGAGGGGCTGGCTTTTGGGCAGGGCAGGGGGTATAGCAAAGGGAGGGGGAATTTTTTTAATGCTCATTTTCTAATTCAGTCATCTCCCACCTCCTTACCCCATAGCAGGCACTCGATGTTGCATGAGGTTTCAAAGTGCTCCCCGAGGCGTCCTGGGGTGTTAAACTCCTTCCTCGTGTCCTGTCCTGGAACGAGGTACCGTGGGGTGAGTGCAAAAGGACCGGGTTGAGTGGGATCGGCAGGGTGCAAACATAGGCTGCTGCAAGTCCAACTTGCCCTCGATGCAAAATGCCCTGCATGGTAGAGATGCTGCCAGTAGCAATGTCATCTGTCTGCCCCCTGCTTGAAACCCACTTGATCCCGGTCTCTGATGCCCAGCCTGTGGGCATCCTGGATATAGAGGGACTCTGCATCCAGCTCTGCTATGGATGGGGAGGGGGAATCAAAGTATTTCCTCCTGGAAGAGAACAGCCAGGGTCGCCGCTTGGGTCCAGCCTTGGGGAGACAATGTGGGCCTTTCCTTCCAGTTTGCTGTCAGCAGAATTGATCCCCCCCTGCTTTGTTAGCAACACTTTCCTCCTTCCTTATGGACCGCTCATGCTGCCTATGCCAGCAACCGCTGTCCAAGTGCCTGCTGCAATCACTGGCTGCTTAATGGCAGGGAAGCAGATTTGAAGCAGCAGAGACAGAAGGAGACTTGGCTGAGACTTCTGGACACGTGTCCTGTGGCTTGTGCTCCTGACAGACTGATTTCACACACCCCATCCTCCCCAAAGTCCTCGATGAGGTCTCCCCCAAGCTGCGGCCCGGATTTTGCCCTCGTGAAACAGACTGAACAGCTGCTTTGTCCTTTTGGGATGAGTCCCCACTATCCCGAGGCTGAAGGGCCAGGGACTGACGCTGCCACGGGCATTTACCACCGATTGCCACCAGTGATCCCTCAGCCACTGATCGCTCTTGCGCACGGCTGACTCTCCCGCCGTGGCTGTAAACCAGCTTTGGCATCCCGTTCTTTTCTCACCAATGTTTTTTTCTGCTCCACCCCCATAAACTTACTCACCAGAGGTCACATCTGAAGACATTTATTTCCAGGCGATCCACACAGAAGTGATTACAACACTCTGGAGGAACGAAAAATCAAACGGCACAATCAAGCAGCTCCAGGGGACGCCACCACCTCAGCTATTACCATCCAAATGCCCTAAACCGCACCCCTAGATTTCTGTATGAGTCCTCATTGCTTGACCCTCTGTCTCTGGACAATATCATTGCTTAGTTTTTAACCCTTGGAAAACACTTTGCTGCAGTCTCTCCCATCCTCTTCCAAGTAGCCTGTTTGCTTTGCTAAAGTTGCTGTTCCTAATCATCCATCACGAAGGATCCTGCACGCTGAGGCAGTGCCGTGATGGGTACTTTCTGGTGGCAGAGTCCTGGGAGAGAGACCCGACGGGGCGTGGGATGGAGTCAGTCCTTGTTGTACTTCTTTGCGTTGGGTGTAAGCAAACCTGAACGAAGAGGAGTCAAGAGGAAGAATAGCTTTGAGGTTAAGACACAGGACTAGAGAGCTGGGCTGGTACCAGCACAGACGTCCATCCTGGGATGGTCCTTTCAGAAAGCAAACGTCCTCTGATCTTGAAGGAAAATATTGGTTAATTTCCTTGTATCACCATGAATGCTTTCTGATTCACCCTCCTCCTCCTCCTCGGGTATGGTTTCAGTGGTTCCCTTATGTTCACTCTGACTTTGCACATCTGGGTTCCCGCCAGCGCAAGAGGTTACTAGCGAGATGACTATTGGGGAATGGTGAAAAGGCCACAAAGGGAAACGGGGAATTGGTAGAAAGCCCTTCGTGAGGGTCATTCCAGTTGCACATGAGAGAAGACTGTGGAGATCAATCCTCCTTTAGCTGAGAGGAGGAAAGGATGGAGCAACCAATGCTTTTCACCTTGAACGTCTGTGGACTACCCGTGTCCTAAGGGAAATAGTGCAATGGGAAAATTAGAAATGATGACGATGGTGGGCAAGCCACAGACAGGGCAGGAACTCAGCTCTGATCCCCGGTGTGGTGCTCAGAGTGCAATGAGCACAAAAATGTAGAGAAATAGTGCTGGGAGGTAGTGTGAGCTAGCGGTTATGGAGCTTGTCTGGGGTCCGTTTATCTTTTTGGCTCACTGCCTTGTGGAAAAGTCTCTTCACCTTCACATTTCCTTATCTGACTTATCTGCCTAGATGCTAACTTCTCTGAGCAGAGCTGATCTCTTGTTCTGTGCTAGCACCTTGCCCTAAAGGGTCCTGCTCGGGCCTGAGGACCCTCTCATATGTCCTATGGCAGCAGTGAAGCACTGGATGCCTCCGGCGGAAAGGGCTCTGTGCTTTGGGGCTGGAAATCCCTGTATCGCCGTGACAAAGCAGCTGAAACATTATCATTTTGGGCCCTGGCAGCATCAAAAGGACGCTCCATTGCATCCCAAATGTGTGCTCAATGCACTTGCCTCCACTCCAGTGTTATCTGTCTTCATCTGGGGGCACAGGAATTTCAGGCGTCTGGTTCCCTCGGGTCCCGTCTTCACACGGTGCTCCCTTGCAGCCCGGCGGCAGCTGTCACTTCAATGCAACATGAGGACGGACGGCCTGAGTGCATTACTCAGCCCCGCGCGGCCTGTCACAAAGCAAAGGGAGGAGGCCGGAGTGGGAAGGAGGTTATTGTAGAGGGGCTAACGGTCTCTGACACCTATTGACTCTGACGGGATCTGTTGGTAGATCCCACCCCCAATAATTATAGATTTAGCGAGATGCTGCCGATTTAAGGCTCAAGTTGCCAACCGCAGCATCACTGACATAAGCAACAAGGTCCTGAATCTAGAAAAACATACATTTGGACTTTGCCTATACCCAAGACCTCCGTTGAAACCCAGGCGAGCTCCCTCCGTGTTAGCTGTAATTGGGCCTGGAGGGCAAAGGACTTAAATCGAGGCACTGCGATGCTGATTTTTTACAAGGGCGCATCCTGCCCCTGCTGACTTCAAGGAGGAGCTGGTAAGAACGGAGCATCTCCCAGGGCTGGGGATAAAGGTTGCTCCTATTTTGGAGCAACACCACTCGATGGTGATTTAGGCACTGTATGGCTGTGTATGCCTGCCCTTGGGAAGCACTACTGGGCCTGTTACAAAGCATATCAAAGTCAATGGGGTGACTCCCATTATTTTCAGTTGTCTGTGGTCTTCTTATGAAGATGGGCTTTGCTTGTGCAGAGATCGGTCCCAAGAACTGTGACCCCTCCCTCTGACACCACCAAGGAGGTCACTACGTTGGGTCTCCATCCTAAATCCCTTAGCAACGGGAATCAAAGGGGTCCCATGACCACAGCACACTGACAAGTGACAGGGAGAGGCCAGGTGCTCTCACCTCCTACTGAGGGGGCTGAGCACCTCGCAGGAGAAGACCCCGGTGAAAGTCCCAACCCCCATTTCAATCCCTTTGTTCTGAGACAAGAGGCACGGTGAAATAGCAGACGTTGCTTGCGAGCCATGGGGATCTTTGTCCCTTGGCCCTGGCCACACGGATTATCACAGCAATGATAAGGACGAAAGTCAGCTCAGCCTTCATCTGAAGCACAGGAAGTCTGTGAGGCATGGACTCTGGTGTTCATCTGAGCAGTTTTGATGCCGTTCAGTGGGAGCAGGAGTGCACGCGCGCGCACACACACGCACGCACAACTTTGTTCAGTGAGCTGTAATGAACCTCCTGTTGAAGAAGCATCGCTTTACTAGTTGCACATGCATTTTGGCCAGGATAGATTGGGTTAGGGCATGGCTCTTATGGCCCACCTTTTCCAGGGTCTTCCTCAAGAGGCAATCAGGCCACCCCTGAATAGTGGTTTTTAGATGGCTTGGTAGCTGCCTCAGGTTCCTTATGCCCCTTATGGAGCCATGCAACCATCACACCAAGACCCAGGGCTGCACACAGGCATGGGCAAACTGGGGCCTGGACAGAAAGGGGGCCCAAAAATGGTAATTTTTTTCCCGTTGTCTGATTATTATTATTATCATCTCTGGTGAAGGGGGGGCCCGATGCTAAAAGTTCACCTGGAGCTGCCAGGAAACTAGGTACGGTGCTGTCAAGACCTTCGATGTGTACACCTAGGCAGGAGTATGGAGGAATGGAGGCTGCCCTAGATCAGCCATCCCCACTTCAGACCACTGAGACAGAGTCCAAAGGCCAGACCAAGCCCAGATGTTCAGTGCCCCAAAATGGTTGTAGCTTTTGCTAGAGAACAACAGATAAAAACTACATCTGACTGCCTAACACCTCGGAGAAGGTGCATTTCTGCAAGGGTGATGTCTCTTAGCCTTTCTCCAACCAAGGAGTGCCCAAAGGTCAGTGGGGGCTAGGGTTTTGAGTCACCCTGTACTTGCCTTACTATGGAGGTTGCAACATTATGGCATTTTATAGGACCTACCCCACCATGAGTAGCCCCACCACAGCGCTGCCGGGTCCTCCACTCAGATGCAGTTTCCGGTCAGACCCAGGACCATACTTGCATGTGGTTGCATTTAAAACACTTATGCATGAGCTCACTTGTAAGGGAAGATCAGCTCATATGTGTTTTTGGGATGGGGACTTAGCTAAAGTGACCAACTATCCCAAAGGATTCATAAAGGAGTTTTAAAATATGGCCTTTAGTTTCTTTGTGTCTTGGTTTTCCTTCTTTACCTCATGGGGATACTTAGATAGCATACTGATGGAGTGAGATGGATGGATGGATGGATGAATGGATGATATCACTTTCTTCCTACTGGACTTTCTCACCTCGCTATTACAATGGGCCCCAGTATTCAAGACTCTGGGTCCTAAACTGTGTCATGATTTGGTTGTGTTGTTATTAAAGAACATCTGAGTCCCATCCCAGGCATGGGTGCCCTCAAGGGATGGATGAAGTGATATGCATGCTCCTAAGTTGACTTCTACACATTCAAAATTAGGATTGCTCAGCTGGGTACCATGCTGCTGGCAGCTAAGGGAGAACCTCCTTTGTCCCTCATGGTAGAAGTGGTCTGTGTCTTCAGATCAGGAAGGCCAGAGCTCTACGCCCATCCTCACTTGGAAGGTCTGAGTGTCCTTGGAGAGCTGCCGATGTGGTACAATGTCAAGGTAATTAATGGCTTGTATCGATGCCATTCTTTAAGCGCACCCCGAGTGTTGAATACTGTGTTGCATTGTAATAGCAAGGAGGGGGGGTCCAGTAGGAAAAAGGACCATCAGCACTTGAGGTTGGTCATAAGGAACTCTGGGATTTTTAAACATAATCTCCCTAGTAACCCTAAAGTCATTGGGTTACATTTTGGGAGATGCCTGAGTTCCACCAAAGGTCTGTGGGGTCATGGGCATGTTTCCACCATTTCCCTGCTGTGCTCTGGATTGCTGCCACGAATGATGCCCTACATCCACTCCCTCCCTCTTCACTCACACCACTTTCCCCCCAAAGGATGTAATGCAGCCACCTTTTAGTGGCCCCGAGCACATGCCTGTAAGCCTGCCCAAGAAAGCCTGAGGGCTGCCCTAAGGCCTCTGCATGGCTGTGGTAGACACGGATCAGGAGTGAATGTGGCATGTACCACAGCAGTGCTCCTAGGCATGGCAGGGTATGGAGCCCCTAAATCCCTTGGCGCTTTTCACCCTGTCTCCCCACATCACAATCACTGCTATTCTGCAGGTGTCCTGGGGGGGATTTGGTAAATACTTGCTGGGAAATCCCAATGTTGCAGGGGTACAAGGGAACTCACCACTTGTAAAGCAAACGTGTATGGTTTGTGTTGTGCTTTTCCCCTTTTTGTCTAGGTGTCATCTTCCCTTCTCCTCCTGGTTGCAGCGTTTGCAATTGGTGGAGTTCCTCCTGCTCTAAACTAGCATAAATGAGAGTAGAGTCAGGCCTTGGCTATAGTAATGGCAACATGCACAGTAGATGTATAAGGCAGTGGCTCAGGTCCTGCTTATCAGGTGCATTTGGTCACATCCTGCTGGCTTTCACTGGAGCTTCCAGCATTTGACACCTCTGTATATCAGGCCCTTTCACTGACCTGAAGGGCCTGGGGTTGTAGTATCTAGGGACACGTCCACACATGCAGGCACATGCGCTTGCAGCTGCTCAGGTAGCAGCAGCACAAATTTGTGCCCAAGATTTGTGCCTCAGTATACGTGCTGGAACGTGCAAATTGTGCCAGTTGGGGCAAATTGACCCTGCCCAGCTCCCCCCAGATCTTCAGCCAGAGGGAGCTAGAGGCTGGGCCCTGGGTCCCAGCCAGCTCTGAGCCACTGCTGGCAGTCATTCCCTGCTTCTATTTCCTCCAATGTGTTGGAGCCGCAGTGGGCATGCAGCAGGCATGCAGATCCTGTAGCCGGGTGCCAGAGCATCTCTTTGGAGTACCCAGCCTCCCATTGCTTCTGGGCATGCTTCAGGAGCTACTTTTTCTGGCATGTTTTCTTTTCCCTGGCATCAAACTTAGAGTCTGTGCTGCCAATTTGCAGCAGGGAGAACATTTGTTAGTTCACGGTGTGCCTTCTCCAGCATCTCAAATTGCTTTGAGATGCCGCAGGAGACATGTGCTAGCTTATCTGGACACAGCCTATGAGCTGTCCCAGCAGTGTCAAACGTATGGCCTGCAGAGCCGATTCATCTGACCTGCTGGGTTATTGACAGGCCAGGAAATTTGGGGTGCGGCTAGCAGGAACCAGGCCCTGGAATGCTTTTGGACATGGGTGTCAGCAGCTGATGGGTGAAAGAGGACTACACCAACCACCCTGCTTGCCCTATGGCCTGGTGGCCTGCTGCCACCACTGCTTATGCCACCTCTGTCATGGCAAGTGTCCACTTGCCACACCACTGCAAGCTCTAGCTCTGAGCTGTTTGACCACGTGACTGCTCTTCTGGTGGTATACACACGTGTTGTTGGGCCTGAAATCGGTGTTTTGCATTCTTGTAGACTCTTTCATCTGGGAGTAGCAAAATGCTTTGCAAGTCCTAGCTTCCCAGTACCATGCCAAGGTGGGTGGGTTTTACCTTCACTTTACAAATAGGGAAATAGAGGCACAGGGAAATTAAATGACTTCTGCAGGCTTGTACATGGCCAAGGAAGATGGCCCTTTGCCCCTGCAGATCCTGCCCATGAAGAGCCCGTTGGTCCAGATCCAGCCTGGGCGATGGGGTGAGTTTGACATGCCGGTGCTGAGCCACCTTCCCGCTGCATGGCTTAGGCTTGGCAGAGAGCTCCTGACAGTGGCTAAAGACGGCCACATGCCAGGAAAAAAAGTATTTTCCCACTAGGGAAAGGTCATCTGTGAAATTTCAGGAACAATTGCCATGTTCTCTAACCGTCCCCTTGTTTTGTAATTGCGTGTCAGACCAAGTGCACTCCAAATGTAAGCCGGGTTGGATACAAGGAGAGTGAAATGAGATAATCCATGTTTTCATCATTCATAGGCCGCTCTTTTCACAGGCCGTGGGCCGTACTTTATTAGGTCGAGCAGCTCTGGGTCTGTAAGAAAGACCCAGGCCTTTCTCATCCGTATGAGAATAGGCCAGTGAATGGTTTCCAAGTGTTTACTCAGCATTTGTCTCGTGGTTCATCAGAGAAATGGGGAGGGGGTGCCGACAGCTCTTTTGTCCGGCTGAACGGCCTGATGTGTTATGACAATGTTCCATGAATATGCAGAATGGCAGGAGGGATTAGACCCAGTACAATTCCCCTCAGGCATTTTTTTTTCGCCTGGGACGTTCAGAGCTTTAAGGGTGACCTGTTCACAGTCAGGGCACTAAACATCAGATTTTCCTGCAGATAGGGGTGTAAAAATCCCACACTTGTCCAAAGCTGTTAGCATCTGACTTGAAGGTTGGCCGGTCTTACTCACTGCCCTCTCTTTATAATGTTTCGACTGGCAGTAATGGCCTAATCGAAGGCTTTGTTTTTAGGAGACATGAAAATTTCAGGGCGTAATTAACGCTTGAGTCAATCGATGACACATGGAGCCCAGGCCAATGGGAGGATAACTGGCTTAGTCTGAACGGATTGCGTTTTTTTTCTCTTGCCTCCTACTATTATGACTGTGTTGCTGCGGACGGTCACAGTACTATTTCCTGGTGAATCGTCTTGCTTACCCTAGGCCTGGCGACGTTAAGATTCAAAGAGTATTGTTTGAGATGAATTGAAACGAAGTCACGTTGTGAAGCACGTGGCAAAGGGCTGGTGGGGGTTCATGTCATTATGAAACAAAATAAGACCCAATAGTCCGCAGACCAGCTCTGAGGACAGGTGATGTGTGGTCCCACGGATGGATATCTGGGACAGGGTTTGGGAGATCAGGATACTCATCCCGCTTCTGATCTGCAGGTGAACTCAGCTGCTGTCCATGCCTCAGTTTCCCTACTGCCCTTCCCCTTGGATCAGGGTTGTTCAGTGCTAGTGTAATACTGGCATAGCTCCATTGACTTAAGTGAAGCTCTGATGCTTTGCTCCAGCTAAGAAGATGGCTGGCAGAGGATAACAACCAACTGGGTGCATCTACACATGTGCATTTACTGCGCAGTAAACAAAATTAGTGCACAGTGCAGGCACGTGTCTATATGTGCATACCCATACTGTGCAGTATGTGCAGTACAGATGGTGATTTATGCTGACTTGAGTGTAAATTTTATACCTGCAAGGTGCAGGTATCAAATTTACGGCCAATTAATTACTGTGCAGTAACGGACATATAGATGCCTTACTGCGCAGTAACACTGTGGGTGTGCGCTGACTTGCGACTAACTTTAGTCCCAAATCATTCCACATGCCATGTTAATGTGCTTTAATGCTTGCGTGTGTAGACGCCAGCCTATACCCACTCACTGCACAGTAAATGTACTTACTGCACAGTAAATTTAAGCCGGCGTATATGCACATGTAGACATGCCCACTGTGCAGTGCTGTATATCATCGTGCCAGCAGGTCAAGGGCAATGATTCACCCCCTCTATTCAGCACTGGGGAGGCCACATTTGGAGTCCTGGGTCCAGTTTTGGGTCCCCCACTACAGAAAGGATGTGGACAAGTTGGAGGGAGTCCAGTGGAGGGCAATGGGAATGGTTTGGGGCCTGGAGGACATGATTTATGAGGAAACTGGGTTTATTTGGTCTGCAAAAGAGAAGACCAAGGAGGATTGAACAGCAACATTCAACTCCCTGCAGGGGGCTGCAAAGAGGATGGAGCTGGACTGCCCTCAGTGAGGGCAGGTGACAGGACAAGGAGCAATGGGCTCAAGTTGCAGCAGGGGACGTTCAGGTTGGATATTAGGAAAAACTTTCTCACTAGGAGGGTGGTGCAGCATTGGAACAAATTACCTAGAGCAGTTATGGACTCGCCGTCCTTGGAGGCTTTTAAGGCCTGGCTCAACATAGCCTTGGCTGAAATGATAGAGTTGGGGATGGCCCTGCTTTGAACAGGGGGTTGGACTAGATGACCTCCCGAGGTCCTTTCCAACCCTCATTTTCTATAATTTTATAATGTCTCATGTCCAAAGAGAAGAAGAAACAGCCCCTAAGGGCTTACATGCTGTCAGGATATTCTAAAAATGACCACATTTTCAGATACCCAAGCTAACCAGAGGCAGTCTGGTGACTCTAGCATGGAGTTTAGCTTGCTCCAAATTTACCCTGCAGGATATCTTGACTGCACACTGCAGCACGTTTTCAGGCTGAGCAGCCTCAGACTCTGCAGGGTGGAGGTGGTCAGGAGCGGTTCTCTCCAGTGGACCTTTGATCTTTCTACCATGGGATGGATTGGCTCTGCAGAAGATACCTGTCCAGACATCCTGCCTAAAAGCAACCCCTGTTCCCAGACAATCGTGTTTCTACACTGCAGATCTCAGCCAGGCTTGTGACTGGCTCAGGTAGGATCTGTTCGGCCATATAAAGTACAGCCTAGATCAGTGATTCTCATGCAGGGTGCCATAGCACCCTGATTCATAAAATAAACCCAGAGACTTCAAATAGAAACCCATAGCTGGGGGCTTTCTGAGATCTTGGCAACAATAAAAACCCCTGCTGTATTATTTTTCTGCGCTCAGAAAAGTGAAAACTAAGAGCTGGCATTTTCTGAGGGCTACCTTGAGTCTATCCAGGGGTGCCTTGAGTCTGAAAAGTTTGAGAATTGCTGGCCATACAGGTTTCTAGGCCCTGCAGTTCAGACATGCAGACCATTGTTTAACCACGTGAATGCTCTTCTAGTGGTATACACACACATTGTTGGGCCTGAAATTGGTGTTTTGCATTCCTGTGGACTCTTTCAACTGGGGGCAGCAAAATGCTTTGCAAGTCCTAGCTTCCCAGTACCGTGCCAAGGTGGGTGGGTTTTACCTTCATTTTACAAATAGGGAAATAGAGGCACAGGGAAATTAAATGACTCCTGCAGGCTTGTACATGGCAATGGAAGATAGTCTTGCCCTCATCCTTTGGTGGATCCAAGATTTAGTCAAGCAGGGGACCATGGAGGGATGAGGGAGAGGTGTGGGTGGAGCAGGGG
>NW_017728993.1:22765826-22769709 GCF_001723915.1 Gavialis gangeticus | reverse complement strand
TAGAGGCACAGGGAAATTAAATGACTCCTGCAGGCTTGTACATGGCAATGGAAGATAGTCTTGCCCTCATCCTTTGGAGGATCCAAGATTTAGTCAAGCAGGGGACCATGGAGGGATGAGGGAGAGGTGTGGGTGGAGCAGGGAGGAGGTAGGGGAAGGGGGGACCTGTTCACCACCGCTGCTCACAGATTTCCTGAAATCCTCCTCCGCTCCGAGGTGCTGCTTATTGCTTCCTCTTTACCTGCATATTTCTGGCCGCTTCCTACCCAGCTGCTAGTCCTGGCGATGTTGTTGTACAAGGCAGAGTCATTAAAATAAGCTGTTTGCAGTGAGCTAATTCTGTTGTTGGAGCTGCTTAACTCCTCAATAGCGGACATGGCTCTGCTGCCTGGTTGTCATCTTTTCTGTTAGCCCCTCAGCCCTGCTGCAATGTCAACATCTTCCCGCAGCTTTGCTGTAGGTCTGAGGCTCCAGGAGTTTTGTCTTGACGCTGCACTGACTGCATTTCACGCCACTTCAAACCAGGTTTTCTTAAGAGGTATTTAAGCAGCCAGCTCCCCCTGGAATCAGATCCCTGGCATCGTCCTAGATACCTGTTAAAAAACCTGGCCCTTATTCTCTATATTTAAATAGTACAGGATCGGGACAAAAGAATGGCCAAGTGATTTAGGCTCCTATGCTGAGACTTGAGAAAGGTAGGTACTGTTCTTGGCTTTGGTCCCAGGCTTTCTTTGGCGAGTTGCTTTATCTCTCTGACCGCATCTACACGGGATGCTGACCGCACAGTTGCATACACACATGTTACTGCGCACGTGTCTCTGCTGTCTCTGAATAGCTATTCGGTGATGCTGACTGCGCAGTAGCTTGTTACTACTGCGCAATAGCATCGCGCCATGCTTCGTGCCATGCAACGCAGTGCTGCACAGTCAGCGTCTCATATAGATGTCCCCCCCCGTGCCTCAGTTTCCCTTCTATAAACGGGGGCCATGCTGCTGATTTATGATCCCGTGCGTTCCTTAATTAGGCATTTGCTGAAGACACGCCATGTGTATGAAAAAAAGGATAGAAGGAAGCACACAGCAGAACAATAAAAGCCATAGAAAGCTTTTAAATGATCCTTAACCTCACCATACACAAACAGTGCACGCAGGAAACACACAGAATGACTTAACGTGTCCAAACTTCCCTTTAAAAAATCAACAAACATTTTCAAGTAGCCAAAATTGAAATCAAATGTGCAGTTTTGCCAACACAAAACTTTTCATTTTACTCCACATAAGATTGGGATAAGTGAAAACAATACTTATTTTGGAAACTAAAAAAGAAAAAAATAAAGGTTTCAGAGAAGACCATAAGAAAAAAGAAATCTATTATTGACTTTCCAATTTGCGGGTAATGTCTTTTTTGACCTCATCTGAAACACTTTTTAAAAGGTGTTCAAAATTGCCAATAAACCAAAACGAAGCCTTGGCTGGGATGAGCTAGTTGGGGATGGTCCCGCTTGGACTGGGGGGTGGACTAGATGTGATCTTGTGAGGTCCTTTCCAACCCTAATTTTCTATCTGTGCTCAACCCCCAAGCCTGTAGGCTAGATCCAGCCCACAGGGGCTCGGGTGTGAGATCAGGCATGCAGGCGGCATGGGTCCCAATCCTGGGCAAAAGGACTGGGCAAGGGTAATGTGGGCCCCTAGGGCCCAGTCCTATAGTGCAGGGTCTGATCCGGCCTGTGGACCAGCCCTGCACGCCTCATCTGGTCCATAGTATCCAAAGGTTGAGTGCCACGGATCTAGTCAATCACAAGCTAACGAGGTTGGGAAGGAGCTGCCCCATGGATGTGTCATTCCATAATTGTCTGCTGAAAGGTTTCGTGCAGCTTCCTTTGAGGAATTTCATGCTGCTGCTTTCACAGTCGGGATACTGTATGACACGGACCATTAGCCTGCTCGAGGGATTCACATTCATTTAGATTTCTCATTTGCCATATAGACATGAGAAAGGCCTGCTAGATCACATAACCCGTTCCCTACCCAGGGCAAGCCCTCCTGTGTATGTACCCGGTGATCTTGCCTCCTTGTAAAAGTGCCAGGTGATAGTTTTCTCCATTTCCCTCGGGAGACCCTGCAGTCCAGTCTGCCTTCCTTAACTGTGTCCTGCTTCTTCCACGTATACCCCGTTGCATTCAGCCTTCCCTTCAGTGTCTGCAGACTCCAAGGACAGCGCTTAGATTTTATCACCTTCATGCTGCTCGTCCAATCTTTCCCCCAAAATTAGGTCCTTCCTTTTCCCTCCTCCCGCATCGCTTGAGTATATTTGCTGTTTTTTTCTCTTTATGTGGTCGTCCTGGGTTTTAGTAACTCAGAAATGCACATAAATACTTTGGGAATAATTTCATAGGCCTGTGTGAATAGAGGCAAAGATTGTTATTACACCTGGCGCGTGTGCAGCCCGCCATGTCCAACTGCTTCTTTTCCTTCCACATTATTTCAAGTTTGTGTTTGCTGTTGACAAAATCTCTCTCTGAATTATCTGTCAGTCCACCCGTCCATGCTGTGTCCATTGGCAGAGTATCCTTAGTCATACTCATGTGTCCCCTTCTCATTGCCTCCAGTCCTTCTCCAAATACATGTCAAACTGCTGCAGCATCTCCTTCATCTCCTGTTCCTTACCTGGTCTGTTAGGTTCCTTCATTGCTACCCATTACAGTAATGAAGGAATCCACAGTCAAAGCAGATAACAGCCCTTCTAATTAAATCACCAGCTGTAACATGCAGTGTGATTTTCATACGAAGGGAAGCAATAGTTTTGCACACACACACCCACCCATACACATACATGCACGCACACCCTAACTCTCACAACTTAATATAAAAGAGCTTTCAGAGGTGCTAATTAGCTGCGTCTGTAAGGACTGTGTTATTATGTCTATTGGCTTAGGTACATGATAGCTAAACTCTATGCCTTGCTATGCCTTGAACTGGCTGTTCGGTCTTGGACAAGTCACTTCTCTATGCTTCGTTGTTACCCTTCTTTGGAAAAAGGATTAAATAATAACACCAGCCTTTTTCAGAGGGTGTTGTGAGGTTTCATTCATTAATGAGTTGGAGGAGGCCAGATCCTAAGTGGTTATAGTGGTCCCTTCTGGATGTGCCAGCTTTGAATCTATGGCCCTCCATACATTGTAAGGGCTTTTATTCCTATAGAGCTTGAAACAGTGGTGCCCCAAGACGGAGCAGGCCCATCCAAGTGCTACTGTTCAGCAAGCAATGAGAGCTCAGGTCAGGGTTGAAGTTATGGACCATTATGGCTATGCAAAACTAAAGATCCCTGCCAACCCTGCCGTCAATGGGAGAAAAGGATTTGCCATAATGTGCTGTAGTGTTATGGTGGAGGAAATTGCTGGTTGACATCAAGCAGACCTTGGACTTGCAGACAAACATAGGCCTCATTGAAGCTGACGGCATCTAAAATCAATAGTAGAAGCAATTAATGTCTCTTTGAGCCCTGTCACACAGAACATTTAGCACGTGATTTGTTTGGATTGTAGTAGGCGGTACTACAAGTTGGGGCTTATTTTGAGCAGTCTCACGGTTAGTGCTTACTACAGTCTGGACAGGGCTGGAGCCAGCTGTGTGGCTGATAAGCAGCTGTTTGTGCCTCCCAGCCCCCACCGGGGTCTTGAACTGGCTCCAGTAGGGTCCAGCGGCTGGGACTGACAAACCAGCTCCAATGTTGGATGGCTCTTTGTCAGTAGCAGCCCCTGTGCTACGCTGGAGACCACTGGTATTATCTGTGTGGCCCATTTCCATGAGAGCCGAATATGCATCGCTTAATCCCCTCTGGAGATACTCCTCCTGCCAAAGGTCCTAACTGTGCTACTCTGTGG
>NW_017728993.1:22759058-22760826 GCF_001723915.1 Gavialis gangeticus | reverse complement strand
TGGTATTATCTGTGTGGCCCATTTCCATGAGAGCCGAATATGCATTGCTTATTCCCCTCTGGAGATACTCCTCCTGCCAAAGGTCCTATCTTTGCTACTCTGTGGGCATGTCTACATGTGCATTTATGCCAGTTTAAATTTACTGCGCAGTAAGTTACTGTGCAGTAAGCAGAAATAAGCTAGTGTCTAGACATGCAGGCGTTAAAACGCATTAACGCTGTGTGTGGACTGACTTGGGACTAAAGTTAATCCCAAATCAGTCCACCCACACAGTGTTACTGCTCAATAAGGCGTCTACATGTGCATTAAAGTGCAGTAATTAATCGGTTGTAAATTTGATACCTGCAGGATGCTCAAGTCGGTGTAAGTCGCCATATTTACTGCACAGTACAGGTGTGCACGTGTAGATGTGTACCTGTGCTGTGCAGTATTTTTAGTTCCTGTGCAGTAAATGCACATGTGTAGACATACCCTATGTAGCACTTAGTGCGTTTTACCTCCTTAACACTGAGAGGCTGGCGTTCGAAGTGCAGTTCACATGTGCTAAGTGCAACATGTGACACAGCCCTTAATGCAGTGATCGCTGGAACTCAGACGAGGCCACTGCCCAAGGCACTGGACTCAGACAGGGTGAAGCCATATGGGATGATAAGTCCCAGAGAACAAGCTAGAAATGCAAGGGCTAGGGAAGCTGGGCAAGCCATGAGAGAGAGAGAGAAACCAGATAGAGAGGCAGGTGAGAAAAACCAGGTGAGAGAAGCAGGAGAGAAAGAGAGCCTTTTCTTGTGAAACAGGACTGGCTGGAAAGACTGGCTTGGAGATTATGAGCAAGGGGATGCCTGCCTCTTTGTTCCTATTATATTCAAGAGCTGTGTACATTCCTGATTGGTGATCAGGACCGAGCCCAAGACAGACATGGTTCATATCCTCCATTTCTCCTCTTCATGGAAATGAACAGGCAGGGACCCAAACATTACTTAATCAAAGAGGCAGGTGGTGTAATATCCCACTTCCTTAGATACTGTTGTCACTGAATCCGAGGGGCTGAGGTCCTGGGGGGCAATGAGGGAGCATCTTGTAATGCATGGAAGTGCAGACAGTCCTGACAGGTCGTGGTTGACCTACAGATGGTCTCCGAGGGTTGCTTCAGCAAGGAGAAAATCTCCCCAGACTTGGATGCTCTTCTAAACCTCTCCAGCTTTCCTAGATAAGCTGGACATCACAGTGGTTTGGGCAAGTCCTATTCCAGCCAGAAGACACTGAGCAGAGGTGCACAAAGGTGAGAAATAGATAGTACATACTTGGGAAGGGGTTAGTCAAACTTTGGGAACCTCAGTATGGGACCAAGTTAGTTCTCCCATCCATAACTAACAGTGTAACCTCCTAGCATGTTGACCATTGTGGATCAATGCTACAAGTCACGGTTGTCTGGTCTATATTGGCCAAGCTCAGCCCTGAGTCACTCCTCTTGCTTCCTGAGGATGAAGGGACATGATTAATATAGGCCCATCGTGGCTATGTTCTGAGCCCGCAAAGCAAGCAGGTTCAACGAGAATTTTTTTAATTTCCCTAAGCTATTATATAGGGCCCCATCGAAGTACACTATAATGTGGATTAGATGGTCAATAGCTTGAATAGCACGAAGGAAAGCCATGCCAACTTCTTTGTCCCAGCTGCTCCTTTGTCCCCATCTGCCTCGCAAATAAACCATCTTCCTAGGACACTGCACCTATGTAGTGGAGAGGGTGCAGACCCCACACCCCTCTCA
>NW_017728993.1:22749710-22754058 GCF_001723915.1 Gavialis gangeticus | reverse complement strand
TTTAATTTCCCTAAGCTATTATATAGGGCCCCATCGAAGTACACTATAATGTGGATTAGATGGTCAATAGCTTGAATAGCACGAAGGAAAGCCATGCCAACTTCTTTGTCCCAGCTGCTCCTTTGTCCCCATCTGCCTCGCAAATAAACCATCTTCCTAGGACACTGCACCTATGTAGTGGAGAGGGTGCAGACCCCGCACCCCTCTCAGGAAGGCAAGGAGCAGACTGTAGCCCCAGGACATCTTACTGCCCTGGGCAATGAGCTTCCAGGGTGTGGGAGTAGATTTCTTGTTCCCCTAGAGATAGATGATGGTTTCTTGACTGAGACACTGCGTTTGACTCCGAACTATTAAACAAGCAAGTACACTTGGGTAGAAAGTTCTCTCCTTCGTCTGCCTTGAAACAATGCCTCAGTTTCCTTTCCTCTACTCCCTTGCAGTCTTCCCTTGCCATACATCTGGTGTTCCAGCTATCATCTCCCCTCCTGAAGTCAGGATGATTAAACAGTCAAGTATTACCTTCTTGCCCTTGTATCCAGGCACACCAAATCCTTCCTGGCCCTTTTCCTCAGTCTTCCCAGTCATCTGGGCATCAGGGATTCACGGTATCTCCTTCTTAGCCAGGTTTCTCTCTAATCTTCATTGATCCCATTCCAGTCTCTCTCCTTGCATGCTGCCCTTCCAAAAACCCACAGCTTTCCTAGCCCTTAGTCTCTCAAGCTTTAGAAAAAAGCAGTTCACTCATAGCAGGTATCATGCCAGCCCAGTCACCTGATCCTCATACACTGCACACGCTCTTCCTCCAGTCAGGATTGTTCCCTGGATGCTTCCCAGTCCCTTGGTCCAGAGGAAAATTGACTGAAGATGCAGCTAGAACTCAATGTCCTCAATGGGCCAGCTTTCCCAATGACAGTGTGATACCGCCAAATACGGTCCTTAGCCAATACAATTGCCTTAGACTCCAAATGCAGAGGCCAAAGACAGAAGAAGCCCCCTACTCAGTATAGGTGTGATTCAAGCTTATGCAGGGCATGATATAACCTTTGTTACTAAGCAAGGGGAGCATACCCAGGACAGATGGCAGAAAGCCCAGTGGCAAAGGGCAGCAGGTGTGATCCAAGCTGAGCCGCTGGCCACAGGCAGGGCAGGTGGTTGATGGGTGAACCAGCTACTCCAGTGGCCACCTCCTAAGTATAATTAATAATCATAATATTAAAGGTGTGGCAGGCAAGAGACTGGAGGGTGTAGCAGGCAGGTTGGACCCCAAGGGGCACCAGCAACTGGGGTGGACTCATGCACCTTGCTACATACTGGGTGCATCTACATGTTCATTAATGAGCCTTAGATGCTGCACATTTAGTTTAGTACTTGCTTAATAGAGTGCTAACTAAATGTGCCATAACTAGAGTTACTGCACAGTAGCACCGGCACACGGTCATTTTGTGATGCTGACTGCGCACTAGCTTAACATCACTGCGCAGTAGGCTATTAGCACAGTTTTTCACCGGCATGCTGCTGTGTTGTGTTATTAGGCTAATGTGTGGTAAGTGTCTCATGTAGATGCACCCACTGGCATGCAGCTTAATATACACTTTGAGGCTTATGCCTTCAAAATAGGGCTTCAGCGTTGCACAGGGGAGACGCTTCCTGGTGGGACCATGGCAGTCATCATTGAAAACATCCTGATCTGCAATGTTTAAAACAAGGCAAACCCCAGTGTCTGCCATAATTCCCACACGAGAGGCCTGAAGGACTTGGACCGTGAGGAGAGACACCTCTGTAGGCGGGTGGATTAAATGACTTTGGTTTCAGGATCACTGAGTCTGGAAGTATGGCTGTGAGCAGATTTAGATTTGAGATACAAGGCAGGGAGGGAAATTCTCCTTGACAGAGGTGTGCTCCAAGCCCTGGGGCCAGGAAACACCCCCACCCCCCCACCCCCATCACCAGTGAGCAATATTGCTACTGGCAGGAGCATGAAATAGAGCAACGCGGGAACCGGAAGCAAGATTAAAATGGGCAAGAAGGCATTAGTGAACCTACAGCCTAGGCTGTTTTATGAGAACACCAACTGGACAAGAGGAAAGGGAGGGATGTACTGTGAGGACATGATTTCTGGGGCCCAGATCCACCTAGGTATACAAGTGCCTAACTCCTAGAGACACATTAATGAGAAGTGCCTAACTCCCTTTGGATCTGGGCCCACATGCTTAGCACCCACAGCTGAAGCCAAAGGACCTGCATCCTCTTTCAGGCATCTAAATCAAAGCTATTTTTTCCCAATGTGTTCAGTTTCCATCCTAATACATCACACAGATTTTTCCAAAGCAGTTGGACCCACCTACAGCCAGGCTGCTGAGCATTTCTGAAAATGTGGCTGCCTTGTTAGAGGCCTCAAGAGGAAGCAAATTACCTCTTAATTGCCCATGTCGGAGGGATTTCAGAGCTGTTCACATGAATGGCCCTAATCCATATTCATTAGTGCCACACAGTGCTTGGATACAATGCTAATAGGCACCTTAGACCTGCAAGAAATAGATTAGGTCCTGACTCCCTTGAATGATACATGCTCAGGCATGTGAAGAAAGAAGGCTGTCCAGTGTGCATCTCCCATGTCCATTGTGCCAAAATGATGCACATTGATCCAGATTTGTCTACATGCAATGGGAAATTAGCCTCAGGAGAGATGGTTCAGCCTTAAGAGGCTGGAGTGGTGGCACAGGAGCTGGGAGTGTGGACTCGCAGGAGACGCGGCTTGCGAAGAAGTACAGATCCGGACACCCCGGTCAGTCTGCAACTTCCCCTGTCCTGGAGGGATTAGGAGAGCTGTTGCTCAGATGCTTTCTCTCCACTGGCTTGTCTGGTTCATTGGATGCCATCTTCCTTGTGGTATCACTTTTCCCGCAGAGCATCATGGGAGGTGCAGGCTGGGTAAAGAGAGGCTCTACAGGAACAAATGAGGCGTTAGAAACGTGACTCCCATCAAAACCTCTGGGGAATTTGCTTTGGGACTTGGGAGCTTTGCTGGTTTTACTGGCACTCAGAAAGAAAAAAGAAAAAGAAACGTCTCATGGGAAACAGGCAGTTTCACAAAAGCGTTGTTTTGTTGAAACCCAGTTTTCCACCCCCCCATTTTAAGGCAAAATGTTCAACTCAGCCCGAACACGAGGGCAATTCAGCGTCCCTGGCCTGTCCCCACCTTGATTTCTGCATGGGGTTTGCCCATAAAGGATCCTCTGGGCACTAGTGAAGCATTTTTGTGATGTGGTCAACCGGCTCCGAGAGGTCCATGGCTTTTTTTAACCCAGCCATGAGACAACTCGCTGCCCTAAACCAAGTCACCTCTCAGGCAGGGGTGGGCAAAATATGGCCTGCAGGCTGGATCCACCCAACGAACGTAACCAGCTTGTGTCTGCTCCTCTGAAGAACGGCATCTGGCTCATGGCTGCCCTGGCTTTTGCCACCTCTCGCCCTTCTCCCTTCCCTGAGCCGGCTGCAGCAGCCCTCTCCGGCCGGCCCACCCTGCCCCAGCGTACGCTCCAAGGCAGGGGGCCCTGAGCTCTGCCCGGTGAGCTTGTCTGCATGCTGCCCCAACCCTGCTGTCCTTCACAGACCAGGCAGCCTGGCCCCAGTAAGTCGAAACTCAGGTAAGGTCTTCCCCTCCAGAGGGAAGAGGTTGCAGGGGGAAGAGGGCCAAGAGCTGCAGGTTATCTGGGCTCTGCCAGGCCAGGGCTTGGTAGGTGTGTCGGTACCACTAACACAGCGCCGTGCATTCACGTGCCCCTTTGAACCGTGCTACATGGGCACAGCTGGAGCACCTGGCGCAGCTCCTGCCCAACCCCAAGTCCCCAGCGCATGGCTGAGTCAGGCAGGAGCCACGCCAGCTGCACCCACGTGGCCCAAGGCAGCATACAGCATGGCACCGGCTTAGCCCACCCAAATGCCAGGGACTTGGGGGAGAGGGTGCAGGAAGTGGGGAACTAAGTTAGGTTCCCGTGTAGCCAAGGGGATTTCCAGCAGGCTGATACAGTATGTGGCAGCGCCCTGCAGTATGAAGGGAAGTGAGGGTGGCACTCCAGAGGGACAAGGGTATGAAGTAGTAAAAGCTGGACTGAGCTGTACAGAGCTGAAAGTGTGTATAATGTCCCCCATATATAGATTATTTAATGCCCCCCCCCCCAGCTTTACCCATTCCCCCTCGTTGCACTGTTGTTGCTGCCTTGGGATGCCAGGAGCCGAGGCTCTGATCTCAGATGTGGCTCCTGCCTGAGGGCATCCTCAGTGCCCTGCTCCCATATGTGCGCCTGTCTAGACAACACGTGCTCTGAGCAAAGACCCGAAGTCTCTA
>NW_017728993.1:22743006-22744710 GCF_001723915.1 Gavialis gangeticus | reverse complement strand
TATAATGTCCCCCATATAAAGATTATTTAATGCCCCCCCCCCCCAGCTTTACCCATTCCCCCTCGTTGCACTGTTGTTGCTGCCTTGGGATGCCAGGAGCCGAGGCTCTGATCTCAGATGTGGCTCCTGCCTGAGGGCATCCTCAGTGCCCTGCTCCCATATGTGCGCCTGTCTAGACAACACGTGCTCTGAGCAAAGACCCGAAGTCTCTAACTCCCTCCTCCTGTGAAATGGAGGTCTTATGCAAGAGGTAGGGTGGCTGGACATCTCATTAACATCCCAAAAAGAAGACTGCTCTAAGGAGAGATGGCTCCTTCCTCGTGGCTTATAAACCAATGATTTTTTTTTTCCGATCATGATGCCATGGCATCCTGGGGTGCCTTGATACTTCACTCTATTTCTGCTCCCTTGCAAGTAACTTTTATATCCCCTACTGGCTACTTCATCCGCTGATTTATGGAGCTTTTCAAGTTTCTGATCAGCATGATTTTTCCCAGGGTGACTAAAGACAGCAATATCACACTCTCCAGATCAAACAAGATGACCAATATCAGCTATAGCCAAATAAATGCATTTAAGAAATACATTCCCCTCCCATGAATGTTCAGGTGAGTTGACTTGAAACACTGTGTTGCTAATCTTTTAGATCAGCTTTTATGTTGGTTTTATCTGAATGAAAAGTAACCCATGTAACCGTGGTCTTTTACCTAAGAAACCTCCTTGCCTAATTTTGCTGTGATGCAAGAACTGGATGTGTTCATTTTTTATCAGAATCATTTGATACGGTTTGTGGCACCATTGTAGCTGTACTTGTGCAATCATCCGTGGATTTTAATGCTCTCTCTCCTCACTTTCCTATCATGCCTAGAGATGGGAAACTGAGGCACAAGGGAGACCAAGTGATTTGTCCAAGGGCTTACAGGAAGCCTGTGACACTCAGCTCAAGTCTCTTATCCCTGTCAGCTACACAATCTTTCCCACCTTTTGCCACAGTAGACTCCAGCGGAGGGGTAGGATGGAGTCTAACACATTGCTAAGGGTGTATTACACTACTGTGTACTCCCACTGTCAAAATGACAGAGCAGACCATATCATCTGGAGTTGTCTGCCGCCAAATTATCTGAGTTTCGTTGCTACCTGCCCTATAAAATCAGGCATTGTTGCTTTATATCCCCCCAACCTTGCCTAAAGTAAAGCCACTTCTGCATATTATATTTTATATGCATATTTTGTCCTACTGCATTCACTCTGGACTCCAAAATGCCCAAGAGCTACAGCAGGAAATCCGGCTTGCAACTCTTCTATGCAGAAGATATTGGTGTAAACGTGCACCGCTTATTTACCCTTCTGCTGATGTGTTGCCCATTAGGATAAATCACTGCAGCCCCAGGGCTGAGGATACTTTCCTGTTCCTCCAGCATGGGTCCATTCAGGCCCACCCCATTCTCACCATCAGCCCCATGGGATCCCCCCCTTCAGGGCCCGATCCTGCTGTGCTGCTTCAGGCATTGGGAATTGCACCATATATTGCCTTTAAACCCCAGGGCTCATTTTATTTTTTTTTAACTTCCCCAGCCAGGAGGCCTTTGGATCTGGAGATCCCCTGGATCCCACCTGCAGACCTGCCAAATCCCCAGCCCTGCTTTGGCCTTCATGGAGAGGCAGCTGCAATCCCTTGCTTACCTCCAAACACAGGATCATGAG
>NW_017728993.1:22736751-22738006 GCF_001723915.1 Gavialis gangeticus | reverse complement strand
TTTTAACTTCCCCAGCCAGGAGGCCTTTGGATCTGGAGATCCCCTGGATCCCACCTGCAGACCTGCCAAATCCCCAGCCCTGCTTTGGCGTTCATGGAGAGGCAGCTGCAATCCCTTGCTTACCTCCAAACACGGGATCATAAGCACCTTCCCCACCGGGAGCTATTTTTGAGCGGATAAGAGATGTTCAGCAGCTTGGGAACAAGCGGTGCACACCTTGTGTCTCCCCAGCACCCATGACTTGTGAGTCCCTGTAAGTACTCATCCCACTCTTTTTTTTTTTAAAAAAAGACAGATTGGTCACATTTTGGGGGGGAATTGTGATTTTATTTCTTCCTGATTTTTTTAAAGGCTTCCCCCCACCTTGATAAGTGCTCCTTAATAGAGGAAAAACCCATCAAGTAGGGGTGACAGAGGATGCTTTGTAAGTACTTGTACCTAAAACGAAATAAGGGAAAAGAGCCTGGTTAGAGTTGCCGCCTCGATTTTTTCCGTTCATGTGTTGGGAGGGGAGGGGGGGGATCAATGATGTTTAACTAAACCATGCGTCCCCCCCCCGAAAAAATAGGAAGTTTAAAGAAAAATCCGATTGAACTGAAAACAAGATTTCCAACCCAGCCGCCGCTATGGTTTTGCTCGACACCCGCGACAAACTCCTGTCCTGCAGGGAAGGTGTTGGCTGTATCTGCCAAGCCCCAGGTCCCCTCCCTGCGAAGAAATCACTTGATTCGTTTAATATCTTAACTACAATGTTAGTCGGACTAATGCAAGATTTACCCGAAGAGCCTTGTCTGCCTATGTCCTTAGACCAACACGGCTGCAGCCACCACCCGCGATTGATACGGGACAGGCGAGGATGCCGCGGGGGTGGTAAAACGCGGCTCTTCCTCCGGCTTTTCTCGCGACTAAACCGTCGATCCGAGGACTAGAGATCGCCCCAAGAAAGCCTGGCTCCTGGGATCATCTCTGGCTGCAGCATCGCTGTTGCAATGCGCCGCGGCGCCCGCGGGTGCAGCCGGGCGAGGCGGACGCTGCAAGCGCGGGGTGTGCAAGGCTGGCCGGCAACCTCCCAGCTGAGACAGGGGTGCCCTAGGGCCGCGTCTCGATGGGCTCAGCTGCACAGCTGGGCTGAACTCGGCAGTGCGGGCATGGGGCGTGAAGGGGATCAACCCCCACTTCATTCCGAGCTGCATAACGTGTCACCGGCGCAATATCGGCGTTTAGTCCTCGCCTTCACTTCGCAATCCCGACCGCG
>NW_017728993.1:22723466-22735856 GCF_001723915.1 Gavialis gangeticus | reverse complement strand
GAGCCGCCCCCCGACCCGCTGCTCGGCCCCTTCGCCCCCGCCGGCCCCTACCTGCGCCAGCCCGGCTTCGCGCCCGGCCTGGAGCGCTACCTGTGACCGCGCAGCGTGGAGCCCGACTCGTCCCCGGGGCCGCGGGGAGGTGAAGGAAGACTGCTTTGGCCGGGGCAAAGGATGGAGCCGGACGCTTGGAAGACGCACCTGCGTTGGGAGGATCTGCCCGGGGATGGTTTTGCTGGGAGCGCGGGGCTGTGCCCAGGATTGCCCGGGGTGAGGCGGCGAGGCTTTGCTGCTGGGCCCGGTGCGGAGCGGGGGCGCTGCCGGTGACTGCGACGGCTGTGTTGGCGTTGAGGTCCCTTGCAGCCCCGCTTGTGATTCAGACATGGGTGGCTGGTCCGGTAAGAGCACGTCGCCCTCAGAAGACCTCGCTTCTCTGCCTGGCTGCATCGTTTCACAGTTGTCGGGTCGGAAGGGACCTGGGCAGATCATCGAGTCCGACCCCTGCCATGGCAGGAAAGAGAGTAGAGCAAGGTGTTCATCCAGCCTCCTCTTAAAGACCCCCAGGGTAGGAGCCGGGGTCTCCTACCAGCCTCCCAGTGTCTGCACCGGCCTTGTAGACCAGGCTGGACTTGCAATAATCAGTGGGTGTGCTAGTGTGTGAGGGTGCAGAAATGATGCGAGAGACAAGGATGTCTTGTGGGGGGGGGTGTCTGTCTTGACCGGACCAGCTATTTAAAGCTCGCATGCCAAAGCTTGTCTAGCTTCATCCCCGCTACAGAGTTGGCCTAATGACACCCTAAGACATCCTTGCCTCTGTGTGCTGCCCCTGCCACGTCGCCCCGGCTGGAGCACGGCCCACAGGGCTTGCAGCACATAACGCAGCACCCATGGAGGGATGTAGCCACGACTGGTGCAGAGATGATGGGGGAGGCCAGGATTTCCTAGGGCGAGCTCTTGTATTGCCTGTATTCACTGGATGCCCATAGCTGGTCCAGTAACAGAGCTGGCCGTAAGTACTCCTCACCCCGGGTATATGGCATGTACACTGTTTGGTAGCAAACACTGTCCCACCACCTTGCATCGGCGTCCGACCGTGTGCGTGGCAGTGCACCGCGCTTTGGAGAAGGCGTGGGAGCGCTGCCCAGCTCCCAGGCCGGAGGGCACTGCAGGAGGGCTGGGTTGACACTAGCTTTGTACATAGCCCTGCACAAGGGTTTTCTCTTTTCCCCTGTTGGGTTGTAACCTGTAACCGGACAGATAGTTACCAAAAAACGGGGTTTTTTAATCGTTATTATTTAAGACTTATCTTTGTCTTCCCTTGTGGGAAAACATCTACTTCTTACTCTTTTTTTTTTTTTTAATAACATTTATTGTTAGAAAGGATTTAAAAAATAAAAAATAAAATTTCCCTTTCAACATTTTAATGTCGTCCTTGAATCTCTGGAGTCTATTTTAACAACCCTTGCAGTGGTGGGGCCCCCTGCTTTCCCCGGGGCAGGCTGCGGTACTTTGGGAGTCCTTGGGCAATGTCTTTTAGTGGTGTGGCGGGGTTGATCGTGTCGTTTTTAGGAGCAGGTGAAGCAAGGATTGATTTGGATAGGGATAGGGATAAGGTTTGGCTGGGGATGAGCCTGTCTCAAACACAGGGTTAAACTAGAGGGGACTCTGGAGGTGGTTTCCAAGCTTACTTTTTCTAAGGTTTTCTGAATTTCTCTTTAGAATTGGTTTTGATGGGGCTATACAATTACAATGCCTCACTCCTTTTTAAACTAATTGAAGAGAACTCAGTCGCTCCCAGTCCGATTCATTTAAATGTTTTACAATGTCAAGCGCAGTGCGTGTCTGTGCGGGCGCGTGCATTTATAGACACTTTGAAGATATCTCTTAACACGGACGGTTGTTAACCTCCCAAAACTTGTTGCAAATCCTCCATCCCCTGGGACTGATGAGAGGATGCTCTGTTCAGCTATTCTGTATTGGGACCGATCCCTTCTACGTGCACAGTGGAGAGAAATAATTCCCTGCAGGCATCTCTGCCGTGCACTGTGCAGGAAGGCTGCACTAGATGGTTGCAATAAACCCTTCTGACATTAAAATCTAGTCTTCAAGCTGTCCGGTCAGTCAGGTATCCCTTTTTTATAGGGTTGCGACATGCAGTGGATTTCTAATTAGGATTCTTCAGTGGTGATGTTTTAAACCTACAGGTAAATGTGATTGTAGCTGTAGAGGGGCATCTTCTACCCTGTCTCGCAGGAGCACCATTAAAGCAGCTCTCCTGAGGCCGTGTTGCCAAGTGGGGCCCTTGTTCCTTTGCAAATGCCAGGGAAATTGCTGCCCAAATTCCGGATACTCTTTCATGCGCATTTGGATCCTGCACTTCTTGAAGCTCCTTTGAAAACCCCACCCCTGCCCTTTGTATTAATGGGAAGGTATAGACCTACCCCAGTGGTTCTCTATTTATTATGTGAGGGGGTTTCAGGGCCAGCTTGTCCTACATACTCCTTGGAAACAATTATGCATCAAATCCAGCCCTCCTTCAAAACCATTACAGTTCATAACCCCCATGACTGAAGTGGCTTTTGCTGGGCTGATTAACATCGGCTCCCAGTCGGTGGTTTCTCCTCTCCTCACCTCACTTATAGCCTCACTGTTTCAGCATCTCTTTCTTACTCCTGGAAACGTTACCTGTTCTCGCTGTACCTGGGTATCTTCCCTGTGAAATCAAATAGCAGCAGCCAAACCTGGAGGGAACAGCTAACCGGCTTTTCTCTTTAATTCTTGACTCATATTTGGCTTTTTTTTCCTTGGTGGAGAAGGGGGGGGGGGAAATCACCCCGACTTCAAAGATGTTTTGACTCTTTCTAGAAGAAAGCCATAGAAAAATGTTTCATACCTAACCAAAGTTTGAAAGGTTCAAACTATGATTTCATAGTTTCATAGTTGTGAGGGACTGGAGGGGAACTTAGAGATCATTGGGGCCAGCCCCCCCGCACGTGGGCAAGAAAGACCCCTGGGGCCAGATGGCTCCAGCAAGATGGGCATCAAGGTATGAAGTGTGAGTCGTGCCAGGGGTATATTGCGGCTGTTTGGGACGGATTAGGGAGTGCTAAAACCCCCCCCAAAAGCATTCCGTAATTAGCCAGGATCTTTTATAGATGGGACACAAGTCTGAAGGGTGCAGTCCTCATCCAGGCCAACTTGGACATTTTGCCTGAATAGCCATAAAACTCCTTAGCTGTTTAGGAGATCTTCCACTGAGGATTCAGTATGAGCAGGACTTTTGCATGGGAAATGGGAGCAAAACCTGAGCTGAATGAAAGCACTGGTGAATGGGTGGCACAACTGGATGAGGCTGCGGCCCTGCGGACATCCTAGGCTCGAAGGGCACGGCCAGAATCAAGGCTTCACCTGCAAGGCAAATGCCTCCCTTGCTGGGAGGGATGGGGGGGGGAGAAAATAAATCTGCCTCTATTCATTTCCAGTCACCCGGTAGCTTGGGGAAGCTTCTGAAAGGGCTTTTCAAGTTCTCTGCAGCTTTGAGTTTCAGCTCAAGTGCTCCTGGAGCCAGGCGGACTCAGGGTGTCTGAGGGCCGGAGCCATCGCTCGCTCCTATCTCGCGGCTGTCTCCTTCCTCACGCTGCTGAAGTTGCTTTTGCGGACACTTAACTTTCCCATCATCCAACCCAGCCGAGGGTTGGAGTTTGCCACAGGCCCATTCGGCGCTCGCGGACATGTCGTGCTATTTGATTCCCTCGGTGGGGGGTGTCAAGAGCAGTCTCCCCAAGCAGAGCAATCGGTCTGCGGGCAGTGCCTGAATTCCCAGAGGATGTGGGTTGCAGAATACAGATCTGAATTTGAGGCAGGGGATGTGTGGATGCAGTAAAATGGGGCGGATGATGCATCTGCTGCGTGGCATTCAAGTTGGGCTCCTGGCAGGGCTATCTGTGAAGGGATTCAGTTCATAACAAATGCAAGCCAGCCTGATTTGGAGCCCACGGAAGTCAATGGAAAGTTTCCCACTGTCCTTGAATCAGCTTTAGGCCAGGCTTTAAAATTGCAAATTAAATGAAAATCCTAAAGGGAGACACTCTCTTTCAATAAACCCCTGGGTATGCAAGAGGGCAGCACTTGTGCTCTGATTGTCGTTAAGCTAATGTGTTCAGAGTGTCTTCGTGATTAACTTAATGTATCACAACTAAGGCTTTTAAGCTTTCATTTCAAAGGCTTGTTTACAGTTCGGGTGAATCCAGCAAATGGGTCGGATTAAAGTGTCATGCAAAGCGTAAGCCTTGCAAGGCCAGGGTGGATTTAAGCTTTGCAAAGTTTACATGTGCTCCGGGAGCCCTCATTTGTGATAGTGTCTTTTTAATGCCCCTGTCCTGGGAATAGGAGGACTTCAAGGCAACGGGGAGTTGTTTATCATCGCAATCGTACCTGTGAAACCACATCTCCCGTGCAACCCTTCCTTCGGTAGGTAGCAAAAAAATTCTTGGGGAATTTGGATTACTTTAAGTAATGACCCTTTTAAAGGGTCTGATCTTGCTTCCAGGGGCAAAGCCTTCAGACTAGGATTGGAGTGGATCCCAATTAAAATTGAGGGAGGGGGGACCCCAGAGAGCCCACGCATCAGACACATGAATTGAAATTGCTAGGAGCTAAGGCCCGTCATCATGAAGACATCTGAGACTGAACTTGCTTCCACAGGGAGTCGACAGGACTTTTTCTACCACTCTGCACCTAGGAGCAGAAGCAGCTCTCAAATGTTTTGTTAGCTTTGGCCTACGTTTGGGAAGTGGCCATTGAGAAATGTGCAGGTATATATGTTAAAGATGGTCCAGTCTGAGACACTTCTAATGAGCTGGGGTGGGGGGTGAGGGGAGGATGGGATGAGGATCTGTGTTTTATTTGAGACTGTACTACACCCACCCCCTGGAAATCGGGTCCAGTTTGGGTGTTTCAACCTGTGTATGCACGAGCTGACCTAACGCAATTGTGCATCATATCTAGGCTTTCACCCCTGGGAAATAAGTGCTGCCGCGACATTTGCCGAAGCCTTTCATTTGAGCATATGTATCGTAGTGCTGCATTTCTCTATTGAATGCTTTGTTGCTTATCAGTGAGTAAAAACAGATAGGAAACTTTATGCCCAGTCTATATCCTGAACCTGAAAAATAGACTCCCCCCACCCCACCCACACACAGAGCTCAAAGATGTAGGCTTAAGCTTATAACTCCTTTGGCACCTGAAATAATCTGCTCCAAACTAACAAAGGAAAATATTAAAAAAGAAAGGAAAAAAACCTCCAACCTGGTGGCTGAAATACAAGTAAAAGTGGGTTGGGTGAAAAACTGCTATTGAACACTCTCAGAAATCTTGTCTGTTTTCAAATGATATGCTGCCTGCGGAGATGAAATGTGTGACTCGAGCCAAGTCCTTGCAAATTTTGCACATGGGCAAAGACTCGCTTTAACTTTGTTCAGTAAACCTGAGGATCCCTAAGTTTTTTTCTTAGTCATCACTTTTTTAGGGGAGGGGGAAGCTAATAAATATTCCAGACTGGCTAATTACAATGATATAATAATGAGGTTGTCCAAGAAGCAAGGGAAAGTTGGCTTTATAAGTAATCCATCCCACGGTTGATGGCTAGAGTCGGTAGCTGATTACGGGGTAGTGAGCAGCAATTCAAGAGATCTTCTTTGGTCTGCTGCTCCTGGGATCTTGAACAAAACCACATCTCCTTTTTGTGCTGGTCTTGGACTATCTTCAGGACGAAGGCTGTTCCTCTCTACCATGTGGCTGTACAGTGCCTGGCACAATGTTGCCTTGATCTGATCTGGGTCTCTAGGCATAAAAGTAATACAACACAATTATAGGCAGGAATGCAATACAAAATAATGATACGGTGTATATTAGAAATGTAGGTTTGGAAGGACCCTCATGGGTCATCTAGTCCAACCCCTGATGGATGCAGGATTTGCTATTCCTAAACCATCCCAGATGCATCCTTTGCCTGAAAGCTGCCTGAATTCCATAAATTGCCTCGTTTGCTTGTTCCAGTCTCCTACTTTTTTTTTCTTTGAGGAAGTGTGTTTTTCCTAAGCCCAATCTGCTCTGTTGCACTTCAGATCCACAGTTCTCACTGCCCAGATAGGAATCCAAATCCCCTACAGAGGTAGCTGTTATGCAGCTGTTATTTCATTTATATCTTGCACCTATTTTGCATCGTGGATGGTGGTGTACGCCTTGTCCTTTAGAGATTCTGCACCGACCCCTTGACATTGAAACCAATGGTCAGGTACAGCACTGGTTCAGAGCATTATGAAGCACAAATAAATTATCCCTCTGATCTTCCATCCACAAAATGCTGGAGTATATGAAGGCTGACAGTGTTAACAGATGGAGAAGACCAAAGGTGACCCTCCACCTTGTGTGGCCAATGAGGCAGATCGATTCAATAGCGACCCTTTGTGGCAAACGTGGGAACAGCACAATTGATGAAGTTGCTGCATGGACTGAGAGAATGGTATCAGAGCCAAAAAATACTGCCTGCATCTGAGTTCAGCTGACGATTATGTACGGTGGTGCAATGCAGAACCATCAAGATTGCAATGGTTTCATGTACTTGACCCAGTTGGGTTAATTGCTAGTTCCAGCAAGGTGTAAATCTGTCTTGAGTGTGAGAGAGATCACCCTTAATAGCTGAAGACAAACCTAATGAAAATATAATGTCAATTTAATCATAGCTAATGCACTCTTCCTTGTAACAGTGGAACATAAGTAAACGCTGGGGCTGCCTTTTATCAGCTGGTGACAGAAGGCTGCATTGGTAAAACAGATGTTGCGTTTCACAGGGTGAAGGTATAATTAGCACTTGTGTAAACTGCATTTAATCTAACTAGACCCCTACGCATTCAAGACATGCAAAGTATGGAGAGCCCGGCAGTGCAATGTGCACTCATAGGAGGAGTCTCCTGGGAGGGCAGAGCCAGATGAGTAAAAGATGTTTGGCTCCTAAAACAGACTGACGTGTATAAAGCATGTGTGTGTTCTTAAAACAAAAATACAAAAAAACCCCCCCAAACCCTTCAGTTCTGGGCACCTCAAAACCCTTTTAAAATCCATGAAGCACCTAAATGCTCTTCCACTGTCTTTACTAGGAGTCGAAGCAACTCAGCACCTTTTGGGGAATGAGGATGTGCCTATGTAAAGGACTGAGGTTACAGTTTTCAAAGAGGCCAGATTTTTAAAGATCAGATAGGCACCTGGGGGGGAGGGGGGGATTTTCAAAAGCGCACAATCTGAATAATTCTCAGAGGTGTCCAGTGGGTTTTTTTTTAAATTTCCATCTGTCCACATATATTTCAGACTTTGGCCCCGTTGCAAAATCTCATCCGGACTATGCAGCAACGGGCCTCATTTTTAAAGGTCTGATACGTGAAAATACTGTGCAGAGCATGGTTTGGCTTAATGAAAATGTGTCCAACCAAGATGCGCTTCGCTGGAACAGGTGTGTCACATCGCTTAATAATAAGAAAGGCTAATGGCTGCAGGGTTGGGATGCTGGAAAGCAAGAGGTTATTTCCTACATGGCTGGAGGTTTTTCCCCAGCAGGAGTTTCTGGTGCAGAGTCTTGACGGGAGCCCGACGCCTAGCGTTAAGTCAGAGGCCGCCCATCTGCTTTGGTCGCAGCGTATAGCACGCGAGCCAGTTCTCTTGGTTGTCCCTTCCCCAGCAGGAGCATTGATGTTACACCTGTAGCTGCTGCAGCCAATTTAGCAGCTCCAGCTATTCAAGATTACAAGCCGCAAACTTGTGAGACTGGCTTTAGTCAAGGAAGTTTCAACTTGAAATTTGCTTCTCAGCTTGGGAAGCTTCTCTGGATCTCGCTTTCAAACTCCGCTCAGCCATCACAAGAGCTGGAAATGTGTCTCCCCACCATGAAGGCGAATATTCCCCCAAAATCACGTGACTCCGGAAGCTGGGATGAAAGAAAACCCCCCAAATCTAACAAGATTTGTGATGAAGTCCTACATACTGACAACACGCCATGCCTCATCTAGTCCATGTCCATTCTCCCTCTTTCTTTTTATTTTTCTTTTACCATTTGTAGTTGCTTGGTATCCTGCTTGCTTTCTCATTTTCCAACACACTTTTCTCTCCAAGTCGCATCTATTTTTCTCTCCCTCTGTTTTCGGTATTCCTGCCTGTGGGTGATTGGTGCTCTACAGATCTATTTTAAATGCTGATGTGTCTTGTGGCTGATATTCGAGACCGATTTCTTCTGACATTGCTCTGTATGAGTGAAAAATAACCATTGCAATAGACGGTCCCGCGTAAGCTGAAGTACAAGGTCATGATAATTGGGCCTTAACATAACAACATCTGCAGATACGCTCGCTCAGATAATATTACCAGGCCTATCACTCCTAATGCTTCAGTACACAAATAGCTCACTGGCTACAACCAAGGAGAAATTCCCCAGCTAGCTGCATTATGAGGGTTTAATTCCTTCCTCTGAAACGTCTGGGATTGGCCACCATTAGTAACAGGATACTGGGCTAGACAGACCGTGGCTTTGTCCTTGCTTTGGTCATTCCTTTAGGCACCGTGCAGTGGGAAATGTCAGGGAAGCAACATTAGAGGAGAATAATACTTCAGGGCCTTGGGAGATGGCAGTTCTCTTCATTTTTCCTGCCCTCCTGGTTCTGCTATTGATTTGCCCGGTGACCCCAGAGCAGTCACCCCCTGTGCTTCAGTTTCCCCCATCTCTACAATTAGGGGGTAAGTATCTCCATCCCTGGGCATTTTCCAGAGTAGGTTGGATGGGCACGGGGCTAGGATGGTTGAGTCGGGGATGATCCTGCCTGTAGCAGGGGGCTGGACTCGGCCTTACAAGGTCCCTCCTGGCCCTGCTCTCCTATAGAAATGCTATAGAAATGCAAGCTGGTGTTTCAGTGCCCTCTAGTGGGCAGCCCCAGAATGGCTCAACAGTGTGTCATTGGCCATCTACCGTTAGCAGATGGGGGAGATTTGATAGGGGCGTAAGCAAGAGGGAGCCTGGCTGATGAAACGGGGAGAAGTCTAAGCTTACTCTGGTGTAAGCTACTCTGGAGTAAGCGCTTCCGGGCAGGCGTCTACACATGCGGGGATTAAGTTGCTGCTCTTTGCACTGTTTCCTGCAGTGGGCTCCTGCAGCCACTGCAGGAGCACGCAGCCCTGGGGAGGGGGCAGAGGGAGGGGAGGTGGGATGCCTGCTGCTGGGATGGGGCAATGTCCCCCCACCCCAGCAGCAGGGAGCTTCTGGCCTTGGGACTGGGAGACCCTAGCTGGCTGCTAGCTGCCCCACCAGCAGATTGGGGCGGGGGGCTGGGACTTACCCCACCCCTGCATCTCTTTCCAAGCCCCGTGCCTTGATCACCCAATCAGGGCACAGGGCTGAGATCTGTCCCTGATCAGGATAGTTCCCAGCTCCCATCCTGCGGGCCCAGAGCTGGGTGGGGGAACAGGCGGGAGGTGACAGGCTTGAGTGTGGAGCTGAGTGGGAAACAAGCTCCCCAGCTTGTTCCCCCCCTCCCAGCTCCACGCTCATGGAGCTGGGTGGGCTGGGAGATCCTGATCTCCCAGCACCAGCTCTGTGATGGGGGTGCTGGTGTTGGGAGACCCTTATCTGTGGGTCCGGCACTAGGAGATGAGGGTCTCCCAGCCCCCCACTCCCCAGTCGTGACCTCAGAGCAGGGGGCTTGGAGCTCCCTGCTGGTGGGGCAAGGGGACGCAGTGTCCACCCGGGCTTCAGTGGCTGAGCACCGGCAGCAGGCAGCTATCTCCCACCCCCACGGTGGACAGCTGACCAGGAGCAGATTTTTGCTCCCAGTCAGACGTCTACACGAGCGCTACTGTGCCGTTACTAATCTCGAGTCAATTTTCTACTTGCATTTGCAGGTAGCAAATTTACTCCGGATTAGGGAGGTTTACTGCATAGTAAGCACGTACACTTGTAGACGCACATGCTCACTTCGCAGTAAACTATGCTAATGCGCAGTTAGTGTCTCATGTAGACGCACCCACCGTGTAGTTACTTTAGTCCTAATTGAACCCACATCTACCTAGTCCAATTCCAGCATCCTAACCATGAGCCAATCCCTCCTAATTGAGTCCTAAGGCACACAACTTCCGTGCTCTGCTTGGCCACTGTTCTTGTTTTAGGGAATACAGTCTTAAACAATAAATACATCTCCCTTTTGCCTTCCCTCTCAGCCCAGCCAGGCCCCTGACTCAGCAAACCAGCCCTGTTGATTTTAATGAAACTGATGCTTGTGGTTAAAGTGAAAAATGTTCTCAATGCTCCGATGGACCAGGGCCCAGAGCAGAAGAAGATGCATCCAAACTCCTGTGGCTCATGGAGGAGTGGACACGGGGGTCTGTAAACTGGAGAAGATTGAAAGATACTGGGAAAAATCCCCTTTTTGGCATGCTGACCTTGGAGAGAAGGTCGCAGTCCTGGGATAGATTCTGTGGCTTGGAAAAGTGCTTGGTAGACGGCTTGTGAAAGGAATTCAGTGGGGCACATAGATGGGTAACAGGCTTGCTGTTGACTGTAGTCCCAATACCTGGTCTTTATGATCATTTCCCCAAACCTTCCAGGTTTAGGGAAGTAGTCGTGGAGTAGCAGTAGCAGCTCCTGGAGTAGCGGAAGAATCGCAGCTTCCCTTTCAGTTCCCAGTTTTCATCATGGCAGGGAAGAGCTTGAAAACCATAAAGTTACAGACCCCAGCTGTCGCATGGAAACAACCCACCAGGAATCACTGCTAAAAATCTATAGCTTTCAAGCCAATCTCTAGTTCAGGGGCCCAAATCCATAATTTTTTGACTAGTTGGGACGGGGAAACCACAGTATCGTTATTAATAGATTCCCCAGTCCCGCTCACTCTTCTACACCCCTAGAAAAAAATGTATTAAAGCAACATGGATGGAAAAATGAGCATTTTGCCCCGACCGGTCCCTTAATCTGAAGTCAAAGACCGTGCACGTGAGATGCTAATTGACTTTATCGTCAAAATCCTGAGCATATTTAGCGAACGCCCTTGTTTCTTCGCTTGCCTCTGAAGGGCTGGATCATTGCTGGTAACTGAGGAAAGGAAAACCTGTTCGCGACCGTGGTCAAAATTCCCAGGCCATTTAAGACGTGCCGAGCCAAAGTTATCTTTAGTCTAACTCGGAGGGAAGTATGTCAGGAATGCAGTGGGCTCGCTCTGCATTATTGGGTAGCCTCTGCGGTGGGAATGCTAACCCTGCCATGAGTAGCCACACGGCCTTATATGCTATTATGCTTTGTGCTCATGAAATGAATCTCCTCCATGTGTCACTAGATAGGAGTCAGCCAAAGACGGTCATCATGAAAGCATGGACTTCAGCATCCAAAGATCCCTTGCTCTGGACTCTTGGCCAAGGTTGCCCCAGCTGTAAATGGGCACCTAGTTGTTCAGGCTACGAAGTCAAGACTGTATGTAGTAGGTTGACTAGGATGCTTGTGTAACCTATGGGACCCTATCAAAGAGGAAAGGGGCCTCCCCTCTCCCTGGCCTACTCTATTCATACCCCCTCTGCCTGAACTGTTGAGGAGCTAGACCATGGGAATGGCCTCCCAAACACAGAGCCAGTGGAGCAGTATCATCTCACAGTGACTAATTTTGGTGAGGGAGCAAAGCTGAACCAGTGGCACAGGGGTCTAGTCACGGTTTCTACGCGCCGTCTGAGTAAGAGCTGGGGTCTCTGGCTAGCGTCAATCAGTGCAGCTTTCCCGAGGATCACTGGGTCACTCCTGTTTCCACCCATCCCTTGCTCTAAGGGAGGAACGCACCGCTACGGCGATGTAGCTAGTGATCCTGTGTAGACTCATGTGCTTGCTATGTGTCCATAGCGTGCCGCATGGCAATGTAGCATGGAGATGCGTCCAATCCAACTGATTTGAAACGTGACTGGTGTGTATAGATCCAGCCTTAAACAGTTAAAAATGGCCAGATTTCTTTTTAGGGGCAATTAAAACCACAGGGAAATCCAGGAAGATTTATACTGATCTCCAGTAGTCCTTGGCATGAAATGACTCACTCATTTTCAGCAGAGAAACTGATCTGCTAAAACAGAACAGGCTAAGCTGCTGGCCACGAGTTAAAACCAGTCTGAACGTTTCCTACAGGTAGGCACTTTAATTTCCAAAATGGATCTCTTTCCCCTTAGATGGAGAAAGACATTTCTAGAGCTCTGCTCAGTGCCTGTAGCTGTAAAGCAACTGCTTTGCTTGGGGGGCCTGTGTCATAGTTTCATAGTTGGTCGGGTCAGAAGGGACCTGAGCAGATCATTGAATCCGACCCCCTGCCATGGCAGGAAAGAGTACTG
>NW_017728993.1:22719455-22722796 GCF_001723915.1 Gavialis gangeticus | reverse complement strand
CTCTTCCAGTCCTCTGGCACCGCACCAGAGCACCACGAGTGCTCGTACAGCCGTGCCAGGGGTCCCGCAATGACCGCAGCTAATTTCTGCAGCACTCGGGGGTGGAGATCATCAGGGCAGAGCCTCGCATTCATCTCTGTGGGATGGGTACAGTCTTTGGAAGCTGAAACAGGAATGCTCCTCCCATGTTTTGCCCCGAGGCGATTGCTTGCTGTCGCCGGCTCTTGTTTATCCAGGGAAGGTTTTGTTGCCAGATTCAGCCACATGCTTAAATTCATGCGTTTCCTGAACAGGAAACTATTTTCTGAGCTAATGGGGGTCACCATCTGACATGTAAACAGTGACCTGCTCATTTTAGAGGCTTGCTGTCACCACCTGAAAGAGTGACAGCATAGTTTGGTGTCCCTGGTGTGGGGCTAGCACAAGTCATGGATTCCTTATGTCACTTCAAATGCATCACTTGATCATATCTGGTGCCTCAGTTTCCCTATCTGTACGATGGGTGCAACGGTATTTATTCAATGATGGGCCGTCACCACGCACGTCGATGGAAGTGTGGCCAGTAGCATCCGTGGGTCACTCTTTGCCTCCATGCATGCTACTCGTGAGCCACTGAGGGTTATTAGCACGAGCAAGGAAGGCGGATTCGACCTCTTTTGATGTCCATAAAGGCAAAACAGAGCCATCATTTGGTCCCTCAGCCATCTTTACTCCACTGCATCAGATCCACCTCCCCACTAGATGGCAAACAACACACATGACATCCTTCTTGGCGAGGCAATTGTAGCCCAATTTTTACCTTTAGCAAAGGAAAAAAATTACCCTGCCAATACCTGGCAAATCGACCCAACCAGCGATCTGGACAGCCGCAAGGCAGACCTGAGCAACATTTTAATTGTGAGGAGTTACTTATTGTTTTATTCTCTTCAATGTTACTTTAAGAATGTATCTATTTTTTCCACCCCCGCAATGTCTAACAGTCTTCTTTCCAGGCTTTGTGCTGCTCAAATTCTCTTACCTCTTAGCCTTTTAGTATAATTGCAGCACAAAGTGAGGTCCAGAATAGCTGGCCGCGGTGGCGAAGTGTTTGGAACAATTATACATAACAAAGACAGAGCCAAACAGCAGGAGGTCTTAATTGTCTAGCCAAGCATGAAATAGCACAGCCAACCACAGGATTATCACTAAAAGTGGAAAATAGAGGGGAGGGGGAGGAAGGAGAATTACCCCATGGAAGAGCCAAGGCTCCAGGCTTCCCATTAAGGCAAAATTTATGAAACTTGAAAACTCCTCTCTGAAGAAGTTTCTGAAATGCCACAGATGACACGAAAAGGGGCACGGCACTGAACACGGACTGAATACACACACATGCATCCCCATGCTTGCAGGCCCTCGTCCTGGAAACACTAAAGCATATGCTTAGTTAAGCGCACACACAATCCCCATGGGCTGATGATGTGCTGCATTAAATCCAGCACAAGTACTGGACCTCACATGGGTGTTATATCTCTAGCATTAGCAATAGCAGCAAAACAAAAAGCCCCAGTACAAGACTGTAGTGCAAACATCTAGTCCAGCCCCCTGCTTCTGCTGAGTTCAGTAGGGCTCGATGCAAACGCCGGGGCTGCCTCCCACCAGTACAATAACCTCTGCTCTGCAGACCACCATCTGACGGTGACTTTTCTGCTAGCTCCAACGAGCATCTCTGATTTGCAGACACATCTTCCCGAAGGCAGTGAGCCAGCCTCGAGAGCTTCCCAGTTGCTTTGGGCAGCCCTGGGGTAGCCTAAAAAATGGACTAATCATCACACTGAAAACAGAGCAGACCTGATGGCTCATTTCTCCCAGTCAGGACAGCAAATGCTTGCTTAGGAAGTGTTTCTAGGGGTAAGAAAGCAGAGTAGGTCCCATATGTTAGAGGCCTGTGTGCAAAAGAGAAATGATGCCTGTGCCAGATGAAGTCAAAACTACTTCCCAACTGCCATGCATACCTAGTTCTTGACCCTCTTTTCTTCATGAGATTTTTTTCCCCCCTAATATGCATTGGTAAGCAGTGATGGGTGCGTTATTGCGCTGGGGGGTGAGTTTTTGTGATGCCCAATGACTGCCCTTTCTTGAGAAATGTGTGCTCTTACCGGGGACTTAATCCCTTGAGGTGGGATGGGAGAGCAGTTGGTCAGTGGAAACTTTCCAAGCAGGCTAGGTGGTAACGATAAAGCCGTTCTCAACTCCAGTGGGGGCTTCTTCTCACCAAAACCTCATGCTGCACATTGCTCCAAGCATTCACCGTGTCCTCAGTTTCCCTTTTCCTGCCTTTTTTGCCAGCTGATCTTTGGTGACTTTTTATCTTCTTCTGTGCTTGTGGCAGGTCGGGGAGGATTTCTCCCTGAATTACAGGCTTGTTTCCAGTCCCCCTTTTCCTGTTCATCCCTTCAAGCTAGATTTCTCCTGTAAAGGTTGTGGTTTCTATCCCGGCTGCTGCCATTTCCAAGCGGTGCCTCCCGGACTTTGCCGACACTCCTGTATCTCCTAGCTGAATACAAGGGCTGGGTGTGTTTTAACGTCAGTGGGCAGAAAAAAAGAGGGACCTTTTCTTTCATATGGCAAAAACATGATCTGTCTCTTTATCGTCATGTGCGTTGGTGATTTTGTGGATCGGGGAGCTCTTGGCTGTCAGAGATGTTACCAGGGATCACTATATGGAAGTGGCTCTCATTGATCCCCAAAGGGACCTTTAAAACTGGTGGGAAAATCTTCTCATGGCGCAAAGCATTTTCAAGAAATTGTATTTGACTGTTTCAGTAATGGCTTAACGATAATGTTTCACTAGCACTGCAGCTGGCTGCTGGAGAGGGTGCTGTAGGGGGAGATCTGATACCGTACCTTAATGCTGAGGACTTGCATTTTGGAGAGAAGGCACTTCTTGAATGTCAAATGTCAAAAACGGTATTATCTTGGCGCTTGTCATGTTCAGTCCTGGTCCTTGAGACCTGTTCTACTCACTGGAATAGGTGCAGCCCTTCAAAAGGAGCCTGATAGCTGCAGGCTTGAGCCTATACGGTTTACTGAGACGGCTATGGCAGGGCTGCTGTCTTGGCCAGCACCTGGGATCTCCAAGCGGTGAATCTCTAGAGCTAGAGCTAAGCTTTGCAGTGGGAGTCGGACAACAGGTTTCTTCTGTGGCTCGGGTATGGAGAGGGATGCGTGATGTGCCTCGGTCTGAGTTGCATGCAACCCTTCTGGACGCAGTGAACTCCAGGCGCTGTGGGAGCAGGCTAGGGAGATGTACCTACAGTGCACAGTGGCTTGCTCCTGCTCTTCAGCACATCCCATCCTCCAGC
>NW_017728993.1:22713467-22714455 GCF_001723915.1 Gavialis gangeticus | reverse complement strand
GATGTACCTACAGTGCACAGTGGCTTGCTCCTGCTCTTCAGCACATCCCATCCGCCAGCTCCCTGGCACCAAACATAGAAATGCAGGGGTAAAAACCACTCCAAGGACATCCCCATAAGCCGCTTTCAAGCACAACAGAGACAGCTCCTGAGAATGGCCCTAAGGGGCTCTCCAAAGTGGCTTCACCACCACTGCTCCGGGTTGGGGACATGGTTACGAGTGGATGGATGGGGTGGCCTTGACAGCAGCGTTCCTGACAGCATCAGGGGAGGCAGGACAGTCGTACTGTAAGTGGCTCGTGGTTGAGCTTGGAAACTAAGTCATCCTTGGCTAAGCTTGGAGGGGAGACCCCCTTGCAGTCCTTGGTGGGGTTGGCATAAGCCAAGGAGTATAGTTGGAAAATCCTTGGCAAATCCTGAATAAGTAGCAAGATTGCAGGTGTCCCAAGTGTTGCTGTTGAGCTGATGGATGGGAAGAAAGGCTAGATCTTGGTACAGGCCAGCGTGGAGTTAACCTGCCGAGGCCGAGCAGCTCCCCATCCCAGGCTGGCATAATTTGGGCCTCTCTTCTGCATCGTTCATAGAGGGTATGAAACTGTTCCTGCTTCACATGGTCTTTTCCAGAGTTAGCCAGCTCAACTCTGCTGACTTGCACCTGGTTGCCAGTGTGCATGTGTGCATGCATGTGTGTGTACTCGCATGTACTGCCCACCCACAGCCCAGTTGTGCAGCTGAAGCAGTAGCTGTCTAGCAATGGTTTCCCTCCCTACACTATGCTGTGACCCAGCTCCTCTCTCCTTACCCAGGATATTTTTACTCTAACCTTACTTCATACTGGCTTAAAGTGACAGCCATTTGGATCACAGGTGTCACAGATGGGAACTGCACATGCACATTCAGGCAAACCCTCTCACTCATTTGAAACCTTTCAAGTTCCCTCTGTCTGCAGCCTTGCGTTTCTGTTTCTTGACAGACACCAGCCTGACTTG
>NW_017728993.1:22698531-22708467 GCF_001723915.1 Gavialis gangeticus | reverse complement strand
CTCTCACTCATTTGAAACCTTTCAAGTTCCCTCTGTCTGCAGCCTTGTGTTTCTGTTTCTTGACAGACACCAGCCTGACCTAGGGAGTGCTTTTAAACGTGCCCTCATAATGAATTAATGAATGCTGATCTTGATTTGGTGTAGGCTTGGGAATCAGAGCAGTCTGCCTCCTCCCTGATTTCCCTCCGAACCGCAAACCGACACGGTCCCTGTGATAACCAGATATTTCAAAAATCCAGTTTGGTTTCGTGAACTGCCTTTGGCAGGCCAGCGTGAGCAGCAGACTTGCTTGGATGGGGCTGGTCCGATGAGAATTGGGGCTGGGGGTGGCACTGAAAGCCTTGCGAGACTAACCAATCACAAAAATAACAGTGAGACCAAAAAAGCTGAGCACCTAATGGGAATAATTACCCCTTTTAAGAAAAAATGTACAGTTTTGCTGTGCTCTTGATCTCCTCCCAAAGGCTAAAAAGCCACCAAGGACGATAAATTGGTGCCATATTCTGTCAGGCTGCTAAAACCATGCTAAAAATAGGCTGTTTAATGGGATGCAGAAGATATGGCTGGCCTAGTGAAAGGAGGAAAAAAAATCTCTTGGGAACCTGGATGAATAAACACGCTAACAACCGAGGAATTGTCACATGTGAAGGGGTGATCATCGAAAGCAATGAAGATATTAAGTTGCATATGTTGTGTCCTCCGCATTATCCTGTCCGATCTGACCTGCAGTCATTAGAGGAGCGTGTTACGGTTTGGTCTGATCTGGCCTTAAGTTTTCTTTGCATGAGTAAAGATTGAGATGGCCCATGTGGAAAGAGGCTAAGCTCCACAGAGCTCCAGAAATCCCAGGGACAGCGTTTGAGAGCGTTTGGCAGTGATGACCCCACCACCATGCAGCAATGCAACTGATGGGAAGTCCTGTAAGAGTGACCTCTAGCTAGCAACCTTTCTTTACGGTGCCCTTTGTCCTGTTTTGAAGTCTGGCCAAAAGCGTTCATCTTGGAGGATGTCACCCTTGAGAAGTGTCCAGGGACAGGAACACTGAATGGATTCGCTGGGTGGTGAAGCATCCTGTAAAAGGCCCTTGCAGGGTTTTGATGGGATGCAATGCTTTCCCCAGAGCAAGCCAACAGCAGCTGGAGCTGTATCCACAGCACATCTTGTGCCCAGGCTGAGTCCAAATCCTTGCAGAGCCCCTGGTCATGATGCTCTTTGTTCTGCATCCAATGCCCCCAATACCACACCTGCTCCTGGGAGCACTCGTTAGCAGTGCCAGCGCCACACGGAGATGACTCTGCTGCAGCCTAGACTAAGACACCTGGGTCCTTTGTGTTAGAAAACATCTGTTCCAAGTTATATCCCTCGTGCCAGGGACCCACATGGGGTGTTGTATGATGTACATACAGCACTTCCTTCAGATGCACCCAGATGCCCTTGCTTGGTATCTCCTCTCCTGGTCCAGGTTGGTGGGATGTCAGTTATCCAGGTTGTAGCTGTATTGGTCTAGAGTAAAAAGCAATCAGGACACATGGTAGAGGTGATATCTTTTATTAGACCAACTAGATTTTTGCAACAACAAAAAAAAAAATTCAGAGGAGCATCCCATTGATTTACTCCTCTGTGAAATATGAAACAGTGTGACCAGAAGGAAATATGACTACATCCTGCTTACCAACAAACACCTTCGAGGTAAGCAGACTATTCGAACTTTTCCCTGAGCCTAATCTGCATATAAAATGAACTTTTACGAACAGGAGATCTTACTACCTTCAACTCTCCTATGAAATATGAACTTTCAGTTCTACCAAGGAGAACTTTTACAATCTTTTCTCTGATGCCTGAAGAAGGGTGTCTGCACCCAAAAGCTTGCAATTAAAGTTTTTTTTTTTTTTTGCAAAAATCTAGTTGGCTTCATAAAAGATATCACCTCTACCACGAGTCCAGTATAATTTGTACCTTCCTTCTAGGCTGCAAGCCTTGTGTATCCATGCAGTGGGAGTTGGGGGGAGGATTTTTTTTTCACCCACCTCCACACATACACAGGCCAGAGCATAAGGTCTCTTGTTAGGTCTTCAACCCCAGCATTTATAACTTGGGCACCTCGTTTGCAATACATACTACTTCCTCTAGATGGGGAGCTTATATCTAAACTGGGAGAGCTTGCCAAGGGATCTTACAGCTATTGGGTGGGTGTGGAGGAAAGAGAGAGAAAGTGTGTGCGTGTAGCAAGGGGGAGATGTGGTTCTTCCTCATTGACTTCAGTGGTGGTTTTCCTTGTGAATGAACTCAGAGCAATGCAAGGATGCAGTTGGAGCTTAGAAATAATCAGCCATCGGGAATCCTACTGTGAGCACATCGCCCTTGTTGAAATGGCTCTGAGGATTTTTATTGGCTGAGTCCATGGGGGCTAGAAGAGTTTATGGTCCTTTACATCAGCAAAACCGCTGCGGAGGTCAAACACATTGCACTGATGAATCACTCATTGCTATAATGCTTGCCTAAGGGGTAGCAGCTGAAGCAAGCTCAGCCAGCAAATGTAGAAGTAAAATGGCTTTCAAGTAGGACTAGGGATGGTTTTATACTGAAGAGCCTTAAAGGGACCTGATTTTCAGAGTGCTGAGTGCCCATCCTTGGCAAATCTGTCCCCTTGAATTAAAGTAGCTTTAGGGTGGGACGAAAATAAATAGTGGCTAAGTTGCGACAGCCACATTGTCTGTCTTCTCTTCAGTGGTATGAGGGACGAAGGGTTATGTCACAGGTTGAACAAGGAGAACAGATATAAGGAAAATTATCCTGGAATATGCAGAAAGGGGCGGGACGGTATTGCTGTAGGAGCTCTGTTGCCTCCGCACGATACGAATGTAGCTTCTCACTGCAACTCTCTAAAGCAGCGGTTTTGAACCTTTTTCAGTCGATGTACCCCTTCGGCTCAGATGGGAGACTTCACATACCCCCTTTCAATGGGAAATTAACATTTTAGGCCCTTTGAGCTGTGTTAGACAATGTATGAAATATAGCTCCCGTGCCCCCTGATGAGGCTTCACGTACCGCCTGGGGGTACATGTACCCCGGTGCAGAAGCGCTGCTCTAAAGGAAGGAAATGGGAGGTAAATTGCAGGTTGGTACGTAAATGCTAGGGCAGGTGGTTTTCCTGTATGGAGGTGGACCCGTTACTGGGAAACTTGGCACAAGACGCATTTGGATGGAGTTGGCCAACTGTAGACTGAGGATCTGTTTCACTCCGGTACAAGGCGGGGATTGGTTTTTGTATTCCTGCTCCCTACTTAGCCAGAAGGATACCAAGGAAGACGTGCCCCCTTCCCCACATAACCCTGCCCTCCACTTGAATGTCGTGGGGTCTGGAGACCGTGGTACCATTGCTGGGGGCACAGGCCGGGAAGCTAGGAAATGTGGGTTGTATGTGTGATCTAGCAGGTTATAAGTTGAAATGCCACCCCTGCCTCCCTAAGTGCAGAGATTCCCTGTGCAAACTGCAGCCATCCAGCTAGGGCTGAGATGGAGCATAAGCTTTGGCCTCACCGACATGTGCTCTAAGCCCTACATATAACATTAAAGCCAGTTATTTCTCTACAAATCCTGCAACACAGAGGACGAGAACCCACCAAGGGGCAGGACTCAACCCCGCCGCCCCCACCCTTCCCCATCCACCGTGTCCTACAAGCAGCCCTGACGGCACATCCTCCTTCCGGCCTTCAACATTTCCCTCACTCAGCTCTTGATTCCCTGTGACTGAAGGGCAGGGGAAACCAAATATTTCCGCCTGGCCATAGTTATCTGGACAGAGGCATTAAAACCTGCGCGTTGCACTATATCAGTAGGCCCCTTTCCCCACCCCCTCTTTTTTTCTAGACTTTCGAACTAGAAGCTTTTGCCGCCTGCACTGGTCACTAAGCCCGGGTCTCTGCTCTGCTCATTTCAAAGTTGTCTTTCCTGGTTTTGTACATATTTTACCCACATTTATCCCCTTCCTGATGCTAAATCATGTATCCTCCTTGGCTTTTTGGGGTTCACATCCATCCACAACCCCACCTGACCCTCCCTGAGCTCTGTCCCTGCACATTTTGATCAGCTTACTTCTTCCTCCACATCATAAATCGAGCTCTAGCAAAATATCTGGCTCGACCTTCTGTCCTGTTCCCCGCATGGAAACCTATGCCGTGCATCTTCTCTGAGCCTTCCCAACATAATAATGTAACCACTCTCAAAGCAATCAGACCTTTTATTTTAAAATGCCAGCTTAAATTCTCCAGGGGCTAAGCCTTGATCCTGGGTATTTCTTGTTTTCTGTCAGATGATCTGAATTAGGGTCTGAGATGTTCAAAAAACACCTTGGCAGCCCTGTGTTGTGGCTACAGGGGCTGATGTGAATAAATAAAGCCAGTCCCCTGAGGCCAGTAAGCTGCATAGATCTGGAAGGTGACATGGTGGTTTGGTAGGGTTACCATACAAGTGAAAAAGTGGTATTACCATTCACCAGCATATATGAAGCTGTGGTCTTGTCCATCTAAGTATGTACTTTTCCATTTGATCCCTACAGAGCCCAAATTCGGGGAGCCGGGCTGCAAAGATTATTGGTCGGATGACCAAGCAGTGCAGCAGTCTGCAAAAGTGTGCAGCGAGGTGGTGAGAGGAAACCTTAAATGGGCTTTGAGCAGGCTTGAAAGACAGCTCAGTATCAGAGAATGGCTTGTGGGTCAAGGGATCTGGGTTTGTTGCTTGGATCTGCCACCGTTTTGTTGCAAGGCCTTGGACTAGTTCTTACCTTCGTGTCTTTCTCTTGCCTCTCTGGATTGCGAGGTCTTCAAAATAAAGACCCTGCAGGTTTCTATAGCACATGTACCGTAGCATCCTGGTATTAGCCGGGGTATCTGGATACTTATTATTTTCATGGTACAGCAGCTAGGACGACTGCACTATATAGTTCAGGTCTTACTATATTTTATGATGTTTTCTTTTTACATCAGTGGGAAGTAGAATACCTCCTTCCTACTTCAATGTAAGGTTTTACTCCTGTTTTATTTTGGGGTAATTGGCCAACCCTACTCTGCACATGCATATATATATATATATACACACACACACACACACACACACATTCATATACATATACATATATATACATACATACATATATATATGTATGTATGTATATATATACATATATATACACATACATACATACATACAGATAGATAGATAGATAGAAGAGCAGGATTTGCAGAGTTAAATGTGTTCAGACACTTGCACCAATGCCCCGTTCCATGTTCGAAGCAGGTATTTGTATGCACGAGGCCAGATGGGCACATAACCTACCACACACCTGCACAAATAACACCTGCACCTGCTTGTGCGAGGAATTTCTGGGCCTGAAAAAATACAGACTTTGGCTTTCGGGCGTTGAAGATCTTGGTCAGTTGATGTTCTGGTGCTCGGCGTCGTGGCGAAGCAGGCCCTTTATTCAGGTGACTTTAGGCACCCGCGTTTGGAAAATATTATCCCTCGTGCATTTCCCTGAGATTGTTTCATTTTTTTTATGTTGGGCTTGAAAATAATAAAGTGATTTAGCAGCTTTATATTCCTAAGGCAGTTTTCCTTTATGCAGTAGGCACTGTTACCAGACTCTCTCTTCTTGTGCGTGGGTGCTTCCACGTGTTACGCATAATTGGTTTCCATGCACTTCGGCATTTGGCTAAGGTGCTTTTGATGGCTACAAGCGCTGGATCGGTGTGTTTCAAAAATGCACCTGGTCATTTACGGCTTGAGATCACCACATGCCACTCAGTGACTTCAACCTGTAGAGATGGGGCTTTTCATAGGAGACTGCTGGGGACACGGGCATGGGTGAACCGGGTGGCCAGACAGAAAGGGGACCCGAAAATGGTAATTTTTTTCCCCACTGTCCGATTATTATTATCATTATCTCTGGTGAAGGAAGGGACGATGCTAAAAGTTTACCCAGGGCCACCAGGCCTCTAGGTATGGTGCTGGGACTCAGCTGGAAGCTGATGGAAAGACAGGATTCCTCCCTTGAATGTTAGGCATGGATCCACGTTGGCATGGGTGGGGACAGAGTTAACGTAATGGAAGTAAGATCTATAAATGCGGGAGAGCGATGAGCCTAGCTTCCTAAAAGGACGTGCCCAAATCCATATTTATGCACCTAAATAAGTGGTCTGATTTTTTTTCTTCTTGTTTTTGAAGGGTTAATGGGAAAAATGCGGAGACCTGTGTTCCTAAATCGCTCAGGCACGTGTAAAAGTCCCAGCCAATATTTCCCACTGAAACGGATGGAAGTTGCTGATGCGCCGCGTGGCTCTAAATCAAGTCCCTTTTTATTTAGGTCTCTAATTCGGGGCACCTGATTTAAACCTGGATGGCGGTGGCCACCTTTTTTTCCAAAAAACATCCGAGCGCAGTCCTTACCTGGCGAGAGACCTCAGTGCCAACAGGCTCATGGTGGCTGTCGAATTTTGTCTCAACTTTTATGGAGGGGGCTGGGATATAACCAGAGCTGTTCACCTAGCATGGGGTAGGAGCAAGCTTGTGGCATAGCGTGGGCCATGGGCTGGAGGTAGGCCTGGAAAGCCGTAAAATGAAGTGTCGCGGTCTGATTAATAAGGAGCCGAAAAGAAATGCTCAGTTACCGAGGGCGCCGAAATCCTGAACCTTAGAAACCGACAGAAGAGAATGAGCATCAAAGGAAATCACATAAGTGGAAAAAGAGACTCCCGGGACATCCCAGGCAGCAACAGATCTATCTTTGCAGTGTTTTCAAAGTAGTGAGAGGATAGCCAAGGCTTGATAGCAATAAGGCAGAGCAGCAAAATCCATCAGGGAGCCTTTGGGGACCTGTAGATGAAGTTCTCCTTGGAATAAGTGAATGTACATGATGCTCAGCAGAGGAAGCATAAAAAACGGGCAAAACCCAATAGATCATCTGGAAGGAACCCAGGAACAATTTAGGCTGCTCTGGAAATCAGAAAGCTCTGAAATAATAACCTGCGTGTGTCTAGACAAACCAAGGCAATGTTGTATCTGTCTGGCCCTCAGGAAAGGTCCAAATTGTGCCTCCTTTACACAGGCGGGTGTCCCACCGGACAATATCCCAGTGCAGGATAAGACTCCTTGCCAGTGCAGTCCAGGCTGGCAGCCAATGCCTGCCATCATGTAGGAAAGACTTTATCTGGCCTATGTCAATCCTGTGCAGACCTGCGCATGGACAGTCTCAGGCACCGAGCTAGACATAAGAAATCAAACGTTCGGTTCCAAGAGGTGCTCCTGGAATTGTTCTCCCTTCGCTCTCCGTAACCTTTGGCTCACAAATGAGTCTGCAACGCCAGACAGGACGACTCCAGATGGGGCTTTTGCATGGAAAACGTAGCCTCACTGCTGCTTCGGTCCTAACACTTGACCAGGCCCAAACCCCTTCTCACCGAAACCATATTTCCAGAGGGATATTTAGCCATTGACTCTGAGATCCAGGTCCCACACTGCTCTCCACCTATTTCCTACAGGGTGAAATGAAACGGGTCCCCACCTATTTCATTAAAAGAGGCAGCAAATATATATATGCTTTGTACAATTATATATGTGTGTGTGTGTGTGTGTGTGTGTGTGTATAGATAGATAGATAGATAGATAGATACATTTGCTTTGTGCCAGATCTGTGCTTTGTAAATATATATATATATATTTATACATACATACATACATATACAAACACACATATATATGCATATATATACACACACACACATATATATACATATATACACACACACATATATACACACACACACACACACATATATACACACATATATATATATATATACACATGCGCATGTATATATGTGTGTGTGTGTGTGTATATTTATATTTACAAAGCACGGATCTGGTTCTGAGGCATCCACAAGGAAAGTCTGAAAATGAAATGCTCTTGAGAGCAACCTTATATGTAGGGAGGTATAGCCATCCACCTGCTAAGGAGAAATGTGGGATAAATTCACACTAACTTAATGAATTTTGACTGGAACAATGAAATGCAGGAGATTCATAGCGGAAATCAGTGGGGAAAGGTAGCAAAGTTGATCGTCTGATATTACATTTTTACTTGCATCTGAATTTCTTTGCAAAGTGTTCAAGTCTCATCAGGGAACAGCGACATTTGAAAGAAAGCCCACAATGACTTTATCACTGTGTAGTTATTTCTGTAGGTCGAACTCCTCTCCCTCCCCACAATCTTTTAGAAATGCCACATGCAAAGAAGAAAATGATCTCTAATGGGCAATAGAGGCGGGGAGGGAAAGGAACCAGGAAAGGTTGTTGGATACAGATCTAGCAGAGAGAGAAGAATTTATTTTTCCTTAAAGCCCAGAGTATTTGCAAAATATGATGTTTTGTCACATATAAACAGAACCTCTCTTTTTGGGGATAGATCAGTCTATTTCCATCGCAGGGATTGTCGTCTGCCCTATTGTCTACGTAACTTCTAATCCTAATGAGGAAACTAACCTTTTCTTTTCTTTTTCGAACTTGCAAAATAATTCTCTGGGACCATCTGTCATGTTGCGCTAGAAGTTCTTCTTTGCAAACTCCGTTCGGAAATGGCTGTCGATGAAGCACCCTGCATTTTCTTCTTCATGGCAGTGAATGGTGTGAAGAAAAGTGATTTTTATGGTGAAAGGGGGGGAAATTAATTTCCTGGTCACTTCCATTGCTGTCCTTAGGCAGAATATTATGCAACTAATATGTGTGTGATAAAACATTGTATAAATCCAATAATGATATACTATCTTTACTGAATAGTTTTAGATAGATAGATAATGTGCATGTGTAGTTACACGCATACACATGTGTGCATGTGTATTTACACGCATACACGTGTGTATGTATGTGTATATATCCATCCAAAAAAGTATGGGTAAATGATACTGATATTTGCATATATAGATGTATGTGTGTGTATACACACACACATATCTGTACTGTATATATATACACATATGGCTGGTATGTAAGTGAAACACATCAGTTACACACATATGTATATGCAACTGATATTAATACATGTGCACGTGTGTATATATACGTGTGTATGAAAATATATGCAGTATAAATATATGCAGTATGTGTGTGTATCTATAGCGATATACCTACGTATATAGAGGTGCACGTAGGAGTGGGAGGTGTGGGGTGTGTGCATGTATCCTTACCTCTAACCATTTCTGTACAGAAACATCCCTCCAGGCATTTTCTCTCGAGCCCTCCTGCAGGCTGACAGGCGCTGCGGCGCCTTTACTGCGCTGTAACACCCGCTGCTCGGGGAAGGGAGGGACCCGCCGCCATGCCCAGGCCGAGACTTAACCCGTGTGAGCCGCCGGCATCTCCGCAGCTGAAAGCAGCTGCCCCAAACACGGCTGCTAATAGGACCCCCCCGAAACCCCCCGAGTTTCGGTGAAATAAAGGCAGGAATCAGCTGGGCCCGGGTGGGGCTGTGATTTCCGCCGTGTCGCCTCTGCCCCGGTGCAAGAGGTACTGGCCTGTCCCTAGGAGCGTGTGAGCCGGGTCCGCCTTGTCCCTGCTTGTGCCTTTCCCTCCGGATGGGCGTGTGCGCGCGTGGAAGATGCCTGTGCAGTTTCTTAGGGGGTGCGTGTAAGATGTCTTCACCTTTGCTGGGGCGGGGGTGGGGGAGGTGTTTGTGTGTGTGTCATTTAAAAATGCCTCCCCTTTCCTTGCGGGTGTGCGCAACGGCTGAAAGCGGAGCGAGCTGCCCCCCCGCCCCCCAAACCCGCCGGGTGGAAACCCAATCGCCTCCTGTGTGTGGTCGGGATCGCCAGCAGCTGCTTTGCCAATTTTTTTTATGACACTTGGGTTGACGTAGGGCAGGCAGGACTATTATTTTCCCGAATAAAA
>NW_017728993.1:22695377-22696220 GCF_001723915.1 Gavialis gangeticus | reverse complement strand
GACTGGGTGGATTGGGGGGGGGGTCTTGTTTGGAGAGAGAACTTTTCCACGCGGGGGTGTGCGCGGCTCCGGGCCTCTCTTCCCATCCCCTGCCCGCGCTCCAGGGAAACGTGGCACGGGCCGAGCCGGGCTAGATCCGGGGTTCAGGTGCTTGCTGCGGATCCGGGAGGCAGGCACAGGCATCCCCCCCACCCCCGATCCCTTTCCCCACCTCTCACCCTGTTTCTCCAGCCCCCTCCATGCGTGGGTTGTTCCCCCCCCCCACTCCTCCTTTATTTTGGTGTCTCTGTAATTATTTGTACATAGATTATTCCTGGCTTCCCTCCCCGCCGGCTCTCCAGGCTCCCTTCTTACTCCATGGAGAGAATCTGTGAATAATTGGATGTGGAAAAAAACAAACAAACAAAAAAGAAACAAACGAAAAAAAAAAGGCAACTCCGTTTATTTTATTTTATTTTTTTTGTCCGCCCTCGGTGTAAATTAATAAATGTTTGTGAACTGTTGGAAACAACAGCAACCGTGCAGTGATCCCCCATGGTGGTTTTTGCTCGCGGGTTTTAGCAGTGCCCGACGGCTGCTGGAGCAGGGCCGGGAGCGGGGTGGCCCCGGCCCGGGCGCGGGTCCTAGGGGGGCTCCGCTTGTTGTTTCCTAGCTCGGGGGGGCTTTTGCTTTCCGCTGCCTCCCCCCCCCATGGGTCCCCGGCCGGGCGAGCAGGGGTGCTTTTCTGGCAACCGAGTCTCCTCCTGGGCTGGCAGGAGGGGAAGGGAGAGTGGGAACTTCCTCATTTTGTTTGGAAAGGGAAAGAGAATCGCTGTACACCCCCCCCGCCTCCCCCCACCCCCC
>NW_017728993.1:22694101-22695366 GCF_001723915.1 Gavialis gangeticus | reverse complement strand
CCACCCCCCCTCTCCCTTCTCCTCCCCGGGCCTGGAGCATTTTGAGTGCCCGGCTGAAACCCGAGCGCCTTGGCCTCAATTTTGCAACAGCTCTCAAAGCAAATAAACATCTCGGAGCGGCCCCGCGTCCACTCGCGGCCCCGGGAGGGCGGCTGGCCCCGGGGAGACGAAGAGCAGCGGGGAGCGGTAGCACTAGCCATTAGTGACGGCGAGGCGCGATCCCGAGTCGTAGCGTGCAGGACAGTGACAGCCCCCGAGCAATGACCCAGCAACTGCGGCGATGATGATGCTCACGGCAGCATAGCGGCGGTGGCGGCCGGTGGACGGTGCTGGTGGCCGGGAGGCCCGGGGATGCGGGGTGGTCGTGTCGCCTTTTCCATCTGTCTTAATCCCCCCGCGCAGCCCGGCTCACAGCCCTCCCGCGCTCCCATTTGCTTTTGAAAAGCGATCCGCTTGTCAGGCACTTGGTCCTCGCCTTTCATGTCCCAGCTCCTACAAAAGGGGCGACAAGGGGAGGAAGGCGGAGGCCAAGGGATCTATTTTCCAGCTTGCCAAGCAGAGGCCCGGAGCAGGGAGGGGGATGGAAAAACACGACCCGAGACAGCATCCCCCTCCTCTGCCCCTCGGCTCTGCCGCGGCTGGGCGCGCATTGTCGGCCTGCTGTGCTGGGGGTGTTGCCGACAAGGGTGGTCACCTCTCCCCGCGGCCCCGGGCCTTTGATGCGGGGCAGGGAGCTTTGCTCGGGCCAGCCCGAGTCGCGGCGTGGAAAGGCCACGGGGCAGCGGGCCCCGGGGGTGGAAGTGGAGGGGGGTCACCTGGAGATTTGGTTGGATTGTGTTTTGTGGGGAGGGAGGCTGGACATGGAGATCGCGGGGCAGGAGCCACGCGTGGAAAACGGGCTGGCTCAGCCCCGAAGGGCGCTGCAATTTTTTCCAGGGGTCTTTAGGTGCGGGGGGAGCCCAGAAGCGGGGAGCGGCCAGGGGGCTGGTGACTTCAAACCTGCCCCCCCCCACCACCTCCCCAAACCCCCTTGCTCCCCCGGCTGGGGGTGCTGGGGGTCCGTTTCTTTGCCCCGTCACAGGTCGGGTGGGGGGAGAGCGCGTGGTGGGCTGTGCAGCTCTGGGGCCACGGGTGCAGCTGAGCTGGGGAGGATCTATCCGCACCCCCCGCCCCATAGAAGACCCCTAGATCTGCCCCCTCTGCTCCTGTCCCTCGCCGTGCGCTTGGCACCGTGCTCCGTGCTCTCAATGACTGTCGCTTTTCGG
>NW_017728993.1:22693343-22693573 GCF_001723915.1 Gavialis gangeticus | reverse complement strand
AACCCCCTTGCTCCCCCGGCTGGGGGTGCTGGGGGTCCGTTTCTTTGCCCCGTCACAGGTCGGGTGGGGGGAGAGCGCGTGGTGGGCTGTGCAGCTCTGGGGCCACGGGTGCAGCTGAGCTGGGGAGGATCTATCCGCACCCCCCGCCCCATAGAAGACCCCTAGATCTGCCCCCTCTGCTCCTGTCCCTCGCCGTGCGCTTGGCACCGTGCTCCGTGCTCTCAATGACT
>NW_017728993.1:22692134-22693332 GCF_001723915.1 Gavialis gangeticus | reverse complement strand
CCGGGGCGGTGGGGTTAAAGGCGAAATATTGAATAATGTTAACTCTAGAGGGGCCGGCGTTTAAAGGCACCGCAGATAATGGCCTCTAATTATGGGGCTGGCTGACTCTGCAGGTTTGATCTTCACGGGACGTTATTTTTTAAGCGTTGAGCGAGGATCATTTTTCACGCTCCGCCGGCTAAAGAAGGGCTTTATTTATTTATTGGAGGGGAGTGGGGAGAACAGCGCGGGTCCTGATCCTCCAGTCAAGGAAAATAATTAGCTGCATGAGCTGATGAGAAGCCCTCCCCGCCTCCCCCTCCGCCAAAATCCCACCGGGCGTCTCGCTGCTTTTCTCCCTCCTCGCTGAATGTCGCCGTTGCAGAAAATCCCGCATGAAAGTCCAACGGTGTAAAATTGAATGCAAGGATGTTGGCAGGAGAGGGCCCGATCCTGCAGCCCGACCTTGCTCGCGGAGAAGTTTTTTAGCTCTACAAGCGAAAGGCAGCGGGGGCCTGCCGAGGTCTGCCCCGCGCGTGTCCGTGCAGCTACGTGGGCCAGCGGCGCCCTCTCGCCTCCGCCACATCTGTGCGTTGTTGGGAAATCGCCTGATGGGTGAGAAACCGTCCCCCGGCTCCGGGGGTCTAAGGGCGATTCGATTAGATCATTTTTCCAAACACCCCCTCCCCCTCCCCCCGGACACCGCGAACGTTCGAAAGTGTCTGAACGTTCCAAAACGGGTCTGAACGTTCCACAGCGGATACTTTTTCCCGCTGTTCGTTCCAGAGCCAACAGTGCCCCTCGCGATACTCCCTCGTGTTGTTGTTGTTGTTATTATTATTATTGTCATTTTTATTATTATTTCTGTGTAACGTCAGCCGGCCAAATATTTTCTGCCTGGGAAGGTGAGGAGGGCGGGGAAGGGTGGGAAAAAAAACACCCCCTTGGAGATCAGCTTGCCCCGCTGACCCCGGGCACCTCTTCGCAGACTTCAAAACTCCACTTCCCGGGAGGGAAAACCTCGCTTTCGTTTTGACGTCCCCCAGTCTTGAGGATCTCAGTGCGGTGGGTGGTGCAAAAGGCGCAGCCTGTCCGCTGCCATCCCGCTCCCCCCTCTCCGCCGCCCGGTCGCTCGTGGGAAAGCTCGCGGCTCCCTCCTCGACCTCGTCCTGTGGCAAGCTCTGGTTTCCATTATGGCCAGAAGCAGCCTGGTTGGAAA
>NW_017728993.1:22689025-22689927 GCF_001723915.1 Gavialis gangeticus | reverse complement strand
CGGCGGCTGCGTGCGGTGCCCCGGCGGGGCGCGGAGGAGCTGTTTGCCCCGCTGCGAGGCACCCGCGGGACAGCAGCTCCCGGGGGGGCCGGGGGTGCTGGGTTGCCTTTGTTTTGCTGTTTGCCTCCATCCCGTTTTGGAAAGAAACAGCTCGCGTCCTTTCCCCGTCCAAGCCCTTCTGCAGCACTTGCTCCTGTGTTGATTTTGGCCGGGCCGGCAGTGGCGGGTGGGCTCCACGTCTATTAAATATATATATCGGTTAACATTGTAGCTTATTAAGATTCGCTTCCAAAAATCGCTCGCGCTCTCCATCTGGGCCAGCCTGCCTTGTACAACATGATGACATCTGCCTACGAAGGGGGGGGGGCTGGGAAAGGATGGGGGGAAGTGGGCTCAGAAATGTGCGCCTGTGCGCGCGCCCGCACTCTGTAGCAATATATATTACATGCAATACATACATCACGTATTTGTGCACACATATATATACGCACACATATGTATAATATTCTGTGTGTATGTATATATGTACGTGCATCTATATACACATATGTATATTCATTCATATGTATCTATGTATAAAATATTGCTCCCCCAAAATGCAGAGAATTAGATAGATACAGCTGTTTCTCTATATCTATCGATATATATAGATCTCTCTCTATCTATATCTATATCTATCTAGATATATCTACATATCTATATCTCTCTATATCAATATCTATATATCGCTATATATATATCTATATACACACGCAGACCTATCTCTATATCTCTGTATAGACAGATATAGATGCTATATCTATAGGGAGGGATCTCGCTCTCTAGGTATAGATACAGTCTGTAGCGAAACCCTGGCCAAGACCCCGGCAGACATCCTGTCTTTGCAACTCCAGCTAATTGCC
>NW_017728993.1:22687731-22689013 GCF_001723915.1 Gavialis gangeticus | reverse complement strand
CCCAAATACTTCCTGACTAATACAACCCGGGCCAAGCCGCGGGCCTGCGGCAGGATAATGACACCAGACACTTAATGCCATGGAGCAGAGGGGACGAGGCGGGACCAGGCGTGGAAAGGCGCGGCTCGCTCGTGTCCCTCGGTCCCGCGTGTGCCTGTGCACGGCCGTGGGGTGCGTGCTAAGGCTGTGCCATGGGTTTGCTCCCAGGCGCTGTGCTGTGGGGAAATGCCGCTCCAGCCGGGAGCCTGGCCGCGCTGCCCCGTGTCCGGCCAAAGCCGTCCTCCCCCTCGGGCAGCGGGACAGACGTGCCGGGGAAGCCGCGGGCTCTTCCCTCCTCCCGGCCGCCGCTCGGCTCCGTCTGTCCGCCTTGCCCCGGGTCAAAGCGGATGGTCGTACTGCGATAGGCCTGACTGGCAGAGCCTGGCGCCCGCCACACCGCGCTGACCACCCCCCGTGAGGGGGGGTGCCGCCCCTGCGCGCCGCTCCCCCGAGCCGAGCCGGCTGCCCCGCCCGAGGGGGGCAGAGGTTTCCCCGCCTGGGTCTGGGTTTCCTGCCTCCTGGGAAGCGGCACAGGGCAGGGAAATGCCGCTTTCGTGCCCCCCCCCCCGGCTCCGGGGCACCGAGGAGTCGGGTTTCTTTTTTCTCCCCCTGTTCGCCGCTCGTGCTGCCCGGGCTGCGTCTCCCCTCCCGCCGGACCCCGCTGGGGGAGGCAGGGCCGGCTCCGGGTCCTGGGAAGCCGGGGCAGGCGCTGCCGCCGGGGGCCAAGAGCCGGGTCAAGGGGGGGCCCTGCAGGTCCATCCTCCTGGCTGCGGAGGAGCCGGACACATCTCCCAGGGAGGCTTTTAATTTAATTTTACCGCCCCCCCCCGCACTTGCACACACATACACACACGCACACACACACACGCACACGCACACGGTCTTTCTAGAGGCGGGTAGGGTAAGTGTCCTCCCTTCCTCCTCCTCCTCCGAGGCAGCTGCGGGGCAAGAAGCGCTTTTCCCTCCTGCGGGTGCTGATGCGCGTCAGTTTCATTCGCTTCAGAACCTTGCGGGCCTCAACGTTCCAAGCGCCCGGTCGCGCTGGCAACACGATGTAAGCCCCCCCTTCCCCACCCCCCAGACGGATCCGTGTCGTGCCGCTCACTCCCGCGCGTGTTCCCCTCCTGCCCCCGCAGCCATTGCTTCGTCTGGTTGCAAACAAGAGCGGAGCAAACGTTTTCCTCCGCTTCAAATAGCCGCGCATGGGGGCAAACGCGCCCGGCTGGCGGGGAGGGGGGGGGGG
>NW_017728993.1:22687325-22687719 GCF_001723915.1 Gavialis gangeticus | reverse complement strand
GGGGGGGGGGGGGGGGCTTGGCCCTGCAGAGAGGCCCTGCAATTCGTATCCCCCGTGTCTCCCAATAATAGTACCCCACGGGTGGCACCGATTTAGTCCGCTTCAGTGGGATGCGCAGAATGAGACGGGGCAAGGGGGAAAGGCCCCTATCCGGTTCATCCGGAGGGAGGTCAAACGTCTTAATCCGTTTCAATGGGGGGGAAGGGAATACACCGGCCCTGAGCCTCGCTCCGTGCTCGCATGGGCCCGATCCTGCTGGTCGATGAAGAAGTGCGAGAGCCAGGATCGAGCCCTCCTTGTGGAGGTTAGGAGCAGGCCAGGAGCCATCCCTTCCCCCCCCCCCCCTCTCTGGGCCCGGGAGGGCAGGGGGCTGGGCCCCCCGCAAGGCGCGGCC
>NW_017728993.1:22686209-22687201 GCF_001723915.1 Gavialis gangeticus | reverse complement strand
CTCTGCGGCCTGGAGAGCAGCGAGCTGTGCCCACCGCAATGCGCGGCTGCCTTTAACCCGCGACAAGCCGCTTGTCGTCTGTCCGCTGCCCCGCCGCGGAGCTGCGCATGTGCCCGCTCTGATCCCCGCGGGACAGCAAACCCTGCCCCTTGTTTGGGATCGGAGGGGGAGTGCCGGGGCGTGTGCGTGTGTGCATGCGTGTGTGCAGGGACGCAGGTGCATGTGTGTAGGGAGGTGTGCGTGCACGAACGTGTAGGGGTGTAGATGTGTGTGTGCTTGTGTAGGGAGATGTGGGTGTACGTGCGTGTAGGGAGGCTGATGTGTGTGTAGTGTGTGTAGGAGTGTGCGTGTGCAGGGGTGTGGGTGGGTGTACAGATGTGTGTGTGTAGTGGGGGGCGCATGAAACCTGCAGCCTCAGGAGGGAGAAGGTCACCCGCCCTGCCCTTCTCCTCCGTGTTACCCCCTCTCTCCGCAGCCAGACGGGCCCATAAAAGCCCCGCCGAGCCGGGACTGCTCCGCACTTGCACTCGGGACCGGGCACCCAGGAGGTTTACACCGAAGGGGGCAAACCGGATCACCCAGCGGGCTGGAGGGCAGGGTAGCAGGTTCACAGATCCCCCACGCCCCCGGTGCTGACCGCAGGCCCCTCCCCGGACAGTGTGCAAGACAAGGCTTGTCGCTGGCGGGCAAACGTCCCTGCCCCGGGCCGGGCCCGATCCTGCCTACTCGTTGTATTGCGAGTTAGTCCCGCAGAGAGCCGGAGGTGCCCCCAGTCGGTGGCCGAGGGCATCTGGGAGAGGAGCCCCGGGGTTTGGGAAGCGGATCCAGGACGGACCCCGCGCCCGGGTGTAGGATTTATCCCGGGTCTAATGCAGTCGCGGGGCACGGCCGGGCAGGGCGTCCCCGCGTGTAGCCGCGCGGATTTTTCTCTTCGCAAGTGGTAAGTGGGCAGCACCGGCTTCAGCTTTTGGAATCGCATTATAACCCCCCCC
>NW_017728993.1:22684761-22685834 GCF_001723915.1 Gavialis gangeticus | reverse complement strand
ACCCCCCCCCCCCCCCAATCACTAATCATCATCATCACCATCAAGAGACCACCAGCACCAGCATAAACCAGCGCCGATGGCGATGCTAACACCGAATCAGCCGGGAGGAGGGAATCCGGATTATTATAACGTGAGCAGCAACAGCCGCAGCGATAATAAAAGTGATGACAATAGTCATAGCAACAACGCCCACGTTAATCATCATCATCATCTTCATCATCACCAGCGATATCACTGTCGACATCGCCATTGCCACCATCGTTGGTTTCTATTATTGGTATTCATCTTCATCGTCACCATCATTATTATTTAAACCATTGACGATGATGATGGTATTGAATCAGCGGGGGTGGGGGGGAGGGGACTCAGATTATTATAATCTGAACAGCAGTAATAATAGTGATGACAGGTCACGGCAATTGCAACAGTTATTATTATTATTATTATTGCTGCCACTATCGTGTCATCCCTGCAGTAATAATAATAATAATAATAATAACAATAACAACAATAACAATAATAATAACAACAATAATAATAATAATAATACGGATGATGGTGCTCCTGCTCCCCGCACTCCCACCCCCCGCTCGCACTCAGCCTCCGCTCTCCTGCTGCCCCCACCCCGGGCACACAAGGGTCCCCCCGGCCGGCTCCCCCTCGCTGCCTGGGGGCTGGGGGTCGGCCCCATGTGCATGCCATGACAGTTGCCGTGGCAACCCCTGGGCTCCCCGCTCCCGGAGCCGGCCCCGCCACCGCCGCTGGGCTCAGAGACATCGGTGATGTGCAGCGGCGCACACATATTGCGCGTGCATCGTTGCACTTGCACAGACAGACTTGCACATATAGATCGCACCCATACTGCGTGCGCATCACTGCAGTTACATGGGCAGCATCGCAAATCTCTCTCTCTCACACACACATTTCGTGTGCATCGTTGTAACATAGATCACACATATTGCGCGTGCATCATTGCACTTGTATAGACAGACTTGCAAATACAGATCGCACCCATACTGCGTGCGCACCACTGCAGTTGCATGGACAGCATTGCACACCTCTCTCACACATGG
>NW_017728993.1:22677020-22679761 GCF_001723915.1 Gavialis gangeticus | reverse complement strand
AATACAGATCGCACCCATACTGCGTGCGCACCACTGCAGTTGCATGGACAGCATTGCACACCTCTCTCACACACACACATTTCGTGTGCATCATTGCAGTTGTACAGATATCAATGTAACATAGCTCACACATATTGCGTGTGCATCGTTGCAGTGGTATAGACACAGCTGTAAATATCTCGCACGTATTTTCGTGTGCATCACTGCATTTGTAGAGATATCATTGCAAATATGGACCACGGGTATATTTAGTACGTTTAATTGCGTTTGTACAGATACAATTGCAACAGATATGTCACAAATCTATTTAGCGTGTGTAATTGCATTTGTAGAGATAATAATTGCAGCAAATATTAGCAGCATTCTCGCAATTGCAATATATCTATATATCTATATATCGATATATCACAAATGCATTTACTGCGTATAATCGCACTTGCGTAGATACTGCAAGATAGACTGGCCATACGTACATTCAGACACATATATATATCGAGAGAGCGAGTATATTTTGCAGTATCTATACAAGCGCAGTTATACATGCGAAATACATTTGTGATGCCAACATTATATGTAGTAATATATAGTAATAGTCTAAAGTAATATATGTATATAGTAATAGTAATATATAGTGTAAAGGGAGGAAATGTTCGATATACATAGCATCGCAATATGCAGAATCACAGACAAGGAGGGTGGAAGGGACCTCGGGAAGTCACATCTAGTCCTACCCCCTGCTCCAAGCAGGACCAGCCCCAACTACATCACCCCAGCCAAGGCTTGGTCTACCCGGGTCTGAAAAGCGTCTATATAATTGCAATTACACATACAGATAGATAGATATTGATATAGATTTTGATATTGCAATTATATGCATACCAAGATATGCATATAATTGCATATAACTGCAATACATCTATATTTATAGATATATACATATCTATACCTGTATCAGTATCTATCTATATATCTTTTCAATATCTACATTCAATATCTGTATTTCAATATCTACATCACTATCTATATCACTGTCAATATAATTATATATAGTTACAACATCCTGGCACTTGCAATATAAAATTGCATATAACCCGCAGTTGCAATATATATACTTGCAATATACGTACAGCTGTAATATATAATAGTAAAATATCCATAATTGCAACTTTTAAATACTTGCAGTATCCTCGCCATTGCAACATGCAATTGTCTATGATCCATAATAGCCGCATGCATTGGCAATATCCTCTCCATTGCAAGCGGCAATGATCCAATATCCAGAATTACCATGTGCAACATACGCGCAATTGCACTGCACACTTGTATACGAACCAGCGTGGCCACGGACGTATTACAAGTGTTTTCCCCCGTGTCAGTAAAGGGCAGAAAAGTGCACACGCATTGACACCCGCCCCTCTCGACATATATGCGTGGGGGTGTACGCACGCGTGCATGATACACTCCTGTGCGCGCACACGCATGCACGCCGTTTAACGGGAAGGAAAGTTTGCAAGCGACCTCGCCGGCTCGCCTGTCCCGTGCGCGGGGGCAGAAGCGGCTCCTCCGTCGGATTTGGAGGAGATGGAGCCGCGGAGGAGTCCCCCACCCCCCCCCCCCCAAAAGATGTCCAAGCCTGGAGTAGAGAGGCCAGCTCGAGAATGAAAAGGCTCCCCCTCCCCGAACAAAAAAAGGTGGAGGTCTGAAAACGGGGCTGAGAGAATGACAAGTAATCAGAGCTGCAGGGGGTCAATAGTGCAAACTTTTTAAGACTAATGTTTATTTAGAAAAGTGAGCGGGGTCTGGTGCTGGGCCGCTGCCCCGGTGCCGCAGCGCTAATGGCTTCAGCAGCCCGCGCCCGCGAGCCCCCGGCGCAGCGCGGAGCCCCCGCGGCAACCAGGGCAGGGGGCCCCGGCCGCTGCGAGCCATTTTTAAAAGGGAGGAGGGAGAGAAAAAATAGTTTGCAAGCCCCCTCCATAAATCAGCTGGGATCTTTCTTTCTTTTTTTCCCCTTTCCCCTGCCGTCTTTTGCCTTTGCCGACGGGCCAGGATCATGTATCGCCACCCCATCAATAATAATAAAGAAATGACTGATGCAGGCGGGGGCGGCTGCTGCACGACAGCGCCTTGCTCTTCTCTCCCTTTTTGCGCAGACCCTCAAGGCTCTTCTCCTCTTTCAAATGCAGTCCTGGAGCAGAGCAGTTCTCCGCCGCCGCGCGCACTGCACGGATATTGCACAGATATAGGCGTGTGTGTGTGTGTGTGTGTGTGTGTGTGTGTATATATATATATATATATATATATACACACACACACACACACATACACACACACACACACACTGCCGTTATGGATATTATTCAGTGCTAGGTTGCAACCGCGAGGTTATTGCAAACATAGATATTGCAATGAGGGACAGTATGCCACGATATATTGCAACTGCGCGTAGATTGCAGGTACATATATTTTGCAACGAGGGGTATTATACCATTGCATATTGCAACTGCACGGCTAGTGCAAGTGTATATATGGCAGTGATGAGTAACCTTAACTACACAACGATTTTTTTTTAAAAAGACGCTTGCAGTTATGCATATTATATATACCATGATAGATTGCAATTGCGGTTATTGCAAATATATATAGATACATGTGCATATATATATGTGTGTGTGTGTGTATATATATATAAATGTGCATATATATGTGTGTGTATATATATACACACATATATATATTGTGTA
>NW_017728993.1:22655848-22672020 GCF_001723915.1 Gavialis gangeticus | reverse complement strand
ATGTGCGCGCGCGCACACAAACACAAACTCTGCCCCTGTGCCTGCAGACAAGTATACACACACACACACACATACACAGGATGAATATTATACCATTATATATTGCAACTGCAGGGATATTGCAACTATGCATACTGCACTTATGGATATTAAGCCACGTATTGTTGCAATATAGATATTATACCATTATATGCTGCAATTGCGAGGTTCTTGTAAATATACCTTACAATTATGGATATTATACCATTATATATTGCAACTGCACGGCTGTTGCAAGTGTGTATGTATATGCATAAAATTCATTGTCTAAAAACATGTATAATATCTATCATCGCAATATATATGCTTGCACCATCCATGCAGTTGCGGCACGTAAAATGGTATAATATCCGCATTGCAGTAACCTCGCAATTACTCTCTCTCTATACACACACGTGAAGAAATCATGTATATATGTGTGCGTACACACACACTGTAATACATACATATTGTAATACGCATCTATATAGTAACTGCGAGGTTATTGCAATGGTGGCTGTTATACCATTACACGTAGTGTGCAACTCCACGGACAGCGGGAGTATATATTGCAAGGATGGATACTACAAATACAATTAATTACACAATAATTATTTAAAGCCCCTCAAGGGGATGTGTTGCTCTTGACAGTGCAATCCCGGAGCAGAGCAATTCTCTGCCCCCCCCCGGTCCGGTGCTGGTGCAGGGGCGGCACGTGCAAGGCACGACGGCTGCACCTCTGGAGCCCGGGGGCTGCTACTGCGCATGTCCGCACGGGCGGGGCGGGGGCGGCTCCCACGCGTGTCAGGCCTTGGCTGCGACCCCCGCGCGTGGGCAGGCGGCCGGGTCGCTTGGGAGCACACTGCTGGCTACAGACTCTGCAGGATGTGTCTGCAGCCACAGATGTGCACGTGTGTGTGCACGCGCGTGTGTGTGGGGACCTCTACCTATAGCCACATAGGGGTGTGTGTATCGATGGGGTTCACTGCATGTGGCCACATAGATGTATATGTGTGCGTGGCATGAATTGGGATCTCTACCTACAGTCACATAGGGGTGTGTGTGCATGTGTATCAATGGAGATCACTATTTGTAACCACAAAAATGTGTATGTGTGTGTGCATCAATGGGGCTCTCTACCTATAACCATATAGGGGTGTGTGTGTGCATCAATGGGGACCACTATCTGTAGTCATTAGATGTATGTGTGTGTGTGTGTGTATCAGTGGAGATCTCAACCCGTAGCCACATAGATACGTGTGTATCAGTGGAGATTGTTTTTGTAGCCACATGGATGTATCTGTGTGTAGATGTGTGTGCGCATCAGTGGGGCTCTCTGTATGTGTAGTCGCATAGAGGTGTCTGCGTGTGTATCAGTGGGGATCTCTACCACATAGGGGTGTGTGTCAGTGGGGATCTCTGTAACTAGTCACATAGATGTGTATGTGCGTGTACCAATAGGGATCTTTATGTGTAGTTACATAGATGTGTGTGTGTGAGTGTGTGTGCATCAGTGGGAGCGGCCGTTTCTAGCCTTGTGAGGCAGTGGCTTTGTCCTTCCCAACATGACAGATGCCTCTGTCCTGCCCAAGGCTTGGGGACCCCATTGCTCGACAGAGGCGCTCCACAGCGTGACTGGTTGCTGTTGCAGGCGCTTCCTGTCTCAGTCACATTGGGACAGTTTGATCACAACTGCACAGACCTCCCACCACAACGCAGCTCTCACGTGCAGCAAAGCCAAGCCCCACTTTAGGGGACCAATCCCCCCGCCCAAAGCCTTAAAAAGACCTTATCTGGGCCAGATTCCTGGGGCTGCACATGTCGGCTCCCCAGCCCCATCAGAAATGAGGGGGATTTGCAGTCCACTCTGTGGGGATAAGATCACACCCCGGGACAGAGTCTGGCTATATGGAGAGCCCCCCGGGGTGGGTGAATGAGCACACCCCCCTCCAACCAAGCAGATCTCACCCACGGGAGACAGGGCCAGAGCCAGTGGAGGCTTTACGGGTGGGGTTGGGGTGTGGGGGGAGGCACTTCTCTAGGTGGGGGTGTGGGATCTTTGCAACACTAGCCGCTTGCAGGACTTTTGGGGCCATCTGATGGGGCATCTTCAGCCCCCTTTTCCACCTGAGCTGCCAGGACCCTCCTCCAAGCCAAAGCCTGGGAAAACAGGGATGCCAGCAGTGAGGCAGCAGAGACCCCTACTCATGCTGTTCTGTGGGGGGGGGGCAGTGTTTGATTGCACCCCCATGGGCCTGTGTGTGTGAATAGCCTGTCGCCAGTGCTTGCTGAGCCTGCCCAGTGCTCAGGTAGGGCTCCAAGGTGCATAACAGGGGGTGCCGGTGGGGGGAGGCGGGCTGAGCAAGGGACAGCAGCAGCTGGGGACCTCGATGCCCAAGGGGCTAGGTGACGAATCAGTCGGAGGAGAGTCCTTGGCTCCGGTTTTCTGAGGTGTGAGTGGGTGAAGAGGGCATGGGAGAGGACTTGGTCTGGAGACGGCCCCTGCAGGGCTTGCACTGATCGCCGTCTGTAGTCGCAGATGTGTGTGTTTGTGTGTGCGTATCAATGGGGATCTCTATCTGTAGTGACACAGAAGTATATATGCATGTGCATGTGTCAATGGGGATCTCTTTCTGTAGTTCCAGATGTATATGCATGCATGTGTTTGTGTGTGTATCAGTGGGTATCTCGTGTATATGCGTGTGTGTGCATCAGTGGGTATCTCTGTAGCCACTTAGATGCATACGTGTGTGTGTGTGTGTGTGTGTATGTATCGGGGGGGTATTTCTATCTGTAGAGATGTGCATATGCATGTCTATATGTGTGTGTGTGTGTCAATGGGGATCTCTATCTGTAGCCAAGTAGACGTGACACCAGAGAAGGCAATACTGGTATTTCATCCTAATCTTCGAAATCCGGTGGTAGGATGTACATCATGTTCTCGCCAGGTTTCTCTTCTTGCCAAGTCTCAGATCTCCTGCTAGCAGGGACTTTCTGTGGCTGTGGAAATGATGTGCCAAGCAAAGGTGGATGTGCTGGTGGAGGACAAATAACAGTGATACATAATCCCAATGGACTGAAGCAAGTTGTAAGTGTGATGGTGCAGGGACATCCAGCTTACTGGAGCACTCTGGAGGGCTGGAAACACCCTCACACATCCACTTTTGAGCTCTTATTAAAAGTCCTCTGGGGTGCTGTGATTGCGCTTCCAGACCTGCTTCTCCTGACGTCTTTCCCCATCACTTTGCAATGACCTTTAGACAGTCTTTAACAAGCTGGGGGTGCCCCTGGCCAATATCCCCAGTAAGTAAGTTACCTACCTGCACCCTTGAGCTGCTGATGCTGGACAGCTTGCGTCTCCTTCCCCAAGGACAAGGACAGAGGTTTCTGTTCACCCCTTGTCTATACGTGCCCCATACCCAGCACGCCAAGATCCTGCAGCTTTCCTTGTCTAACGAGCCCCTCCTCTTCCCCCAACACTGCCATTCGGTGATTGCTGCTACATATTTACCTGCTGCTACACATTATTGCACAAACACCCCCACTCCCCGCCCCCCGACACTCCTGTTGCACTGTGCAGCTGCTCCAGGTTTGACCACTCTTTTGGTTTAAGTAAAATTCAGAGGAAACCCCCCCCCATCTCTGACTCACATGTCTTATAAGGATAAAGTTTCTTGTCCTTATGTGCGTACCATGATTGGGCTGTAATTGTGTTCATGCACACACGCGCCCCTTCCAGAACATAGCTGAGGTTAGGAGAGGTATGGGGAATGCACGCGCCTGGAAAACCATGGCATTACAGAGATTTTGGCATTTCGGTGCTGGGTGGTTCGCACCCTTTCCTGTGAATCAGGTCCGGGGAGGGTAAAGTTTCAGAGCTTCAAGGCAGGGCTTGAACAAGCCTACCATTGACTTAGGAAGTGTCGCCGGCTTCACAACCCAGCTATGAGCCCCAGCTTAGCCCCTTCCGGGAGTTGGTTTTCCTGGTAATGTTTGCCCTGATATTTATATGCAGATAACCAATCTCCAAACCCAGCTCTCACTGCACCCAGAGGAAGATGAGTCAATATGAGGCATTCTGCATTAAGAAGTGATGGATTTTTATGTACACAGTAATACAGCTCCCGGATAAAAGCTGTAATTAGGGCCTGCAATTAGGCTGATGCAACTCATCAGTCAACAAATCTTGAATGCGACTCTGAAGTATGCACTTCTGACAGAAGCCTTTAAAATATCCAGAATTACCAGAGGTGAAATGGTGGGTTAGGAAGGTTATTGAAACACAAATACTCCGAAATCAAATGAAAATCACCACTGCAAGATGCGGGTCTTTAACAAGAGAACCAGAATAATTAGCCCTTGTTTTGCATCTATCTGTGCTAAGGACACTTATGCATGTGATTCTTTTGAAGGGGTGAGAAAACTAGGAACCCCAGAAGACCCATTTAAATGCTGTGTGGTCATTTAGCATGGTCATTTGGTATAAATTCTTCTGCGGTCAATGGGGGGGATACTTTTTTGGGGGGAGGGGGGGAGTCAGACCAGGATGGGGCCCAGAGTAAGGGCTGCCAGCGTTAGCTTTTTAGGAAGAGCCCTATGCCATCCTTGCAACAACACTGGAATCAGGGCTAGAAATAAGGTGGAAGAAGTTGCTTCTGGATCCTGCTCTCATTCCAGGAAAAGGAGGTTTTGCTGTTGAACTGAGGGCCAGAACAAGCTTAGCCCTTTCTAGAATCAGATCTATCTCGCCTGCACCAGAGAAAGCACTGTCAGTCTGCCCACCAAGGGCCACTACAATGAAGGTTTAGATATCACACATACTCCTACTGTAAATGCCTGGACTTGTTTGGGGGTTTTTACCGACTCCTAAGCCAATTGAAAGTGCTCAGCAGCAACCAGAATTGGTCCCCTTTTAACAAATGATACATAGAGAGGCAAGATATTGCTAGGGGAAAATGCGCTATTATTTCTGCTGCAACTCGCACATGGCAAAGATGCTCTTTTTGCTCTCAAGAGTTTTCATCCGCACGGTTTTACCCTTTTTCAAAGTCCAGGGGACTCCAGCCCTTCTGTGAGGTCTGTCTAATGCCTATATGTGGTTCCTGTCACTGTAGTGATACACAGCACCCCCTTTCAGATTTGGCCCTACATTTAACAGCGACCTGAGCCTCCTGGGTCCTTGAATACAGCAGGCAACGATGCCATATAATACCTCTCATGAAGCACCGGTGCTGGAAGTGGATTGTCTCAATGAGCATGGCTCTGGCAATGCCGTAGAAGATGGACGGGACAGATAGTCACATAAACTATATGCAGGCTGCAAAAACCAGCTCCTGCCCCGCTTGTGGAGAGGACCTGCACTGAGCACCAGCTACCTGCCAGCCCTGGGGAAGGGGCTTACAGGAGGGGAGACCTGGGTATGCATGAAGTTGGGTCCCAGGACGGATGGGTGAACACATCACGCTTCAGGGCCGGGACCCAGCTCGTTACTGGAGACAGGGTCTTTAACCACCTCCGCGAGGCCAGGGGAGCTCAGAAGCGGGGAAGAGGTGAATCCTTTATGTGCGGACATATGTTTCGAATGATGAAGGTTTTCTTTTTTTCCTTGGTGTGGTAGATTTGGCAGGAGCCTTTATTATGAGAATTGTCTTGTCCGTGTAGTCCATTGCCCTTGTAAGGCAAAAAGGAGCGCTCACATGGCGCGGAGGTGTGCTTTTTTTGGTCGGGCGTCACGTAAACATTAATAAAGCAGCAGCATTAAAGAAAAATGAATCCGCTACGATCCCTTTTTTCTTTCCCGGCCAGTTGTTACGCTTGGCCTGGCGCTTCGCATTCTGCTCACAAATTGGTTGGCTTCTAGCAACGCTTTTCAGGATACCACAGCTATCTCCAACTGAGGGAAAACATCGATGGATGTTTTTGGATGATTGGGGGGAATACATATTTCTCCTTATTTTCAAAACCCGTGTCACGGGCTTTTGAAACCAGCCCCAGATGTCAGCGTCCGGATGTGCTCGAGGGGGTACCCCGGATTCCTCTTCCTCCGAGTGCACAAGGCATCCCTATATCCCTGAAATCACGAGGTAGCTTACAGGCAACTAGCTACGAGAAGTACATGCATGCACATTTGATGAAGGCATCTTCACATTATTTGCTCAGGGCTTGTTCTTTGTGGCCACACGTCTATACATTGCATTAATTAGTGGTATAGACCAGGGCCTGCAAGCCGGATCTGGTCGGGTACAAGGGACAGGCATGGCAAGCCCTCATCTGGCCACGTGGAGAGGGGTGGGGAGGAGCTGGGACCCCGATCCAGCTGCATGGGGTTGGGGGGATGTGGCCTCGGCCTCAATCCAGCAGCATGGGAAAAGGGTTGGGGTGAGCCTAACTGTTAGCCTAGGGTTAGCTTAGCCCTAACCCTAACAGCTCTGCCCCAGCACAGTCTTGTAAATTTGGAGGATTGGCAGTACCCATTGCTGCCATATTTCCCCACCTATGGGCAGCCCCGTGAGGCAAGCCGCATGGCTCCACGGGCCGGGTTTGGCCCACGGGCCAGGGGTTGCGCACCCCTGATGTAGACCAAGATATCCTTCATTCCAGTTGGGTTGGCTACGAGTTGAGGGCACGGGGCACCTCCCAGCATCCTTTGCTGAACACTGAGTGCTGATTGGGTGCAGAGCAAGTCTTTGATCATTTCAGCTGTTAACACAACACGGCTCACTTCTCTGCGGTGTAGTGCTTTATGCCTGTACAATGGGAGAGCAAACTGTAACGCTACCACTCCGGTGTGGTGCATAAATCAGCTACAAAAGGCCCTGAAGTGTAGCGCACACAGCAGAGTCTTGCCATACTTTTCACGGTGAACAATAGATCAAGTTGAGTCGCGGGAGTGTGAAGAAGCATCTGAAGGTTGCCTCTCAAGCTTTGTATGCAGCTCAAGGTTAGTTTATGTTAAAGAGCCTGACGTTATTATAGAATCAATGGCAAAAAAAAACGCAGGCTGCCTGGCTATTTTTGTGACGAGGAATTGTTTGTACAAGGCCCTTGGGATCAGGCTTGGAAAACTCAACATGCCGATGATCTGTATTATGGTCTCATTGGAGTTCAGTATCCTTTTGTCTTCTACAGGAAGAGAACTGGATCCTAACGGAGGCCAATAAGGAAGAAGAGAGGATAATAATGCTCCAAGACCTGATTTCTCTCTGGCGCTTCATGCATTTTCCTTCCGAGCACATTAAATGACATTATGGCAAGAGAAGCCCGGAGCAAAACTCAAAGGGAAATTTGAGAGCTAAATGCTTTTGTTTCTCGCATGTGCTGAACGCTAGAAGACGCCTGTGCCGGATGTGACTCCAGCTCATGTAGATGTACTTGAGTCAGCCTGGGTGCCAATAGCAACGGAGCCACAGCAGCACCCGGTTCGGTGTTGGAGGCAAACCTTGCTTGGGACCTGCGCTGAGCTCCATGTCTGCTATGCCTATGTGGTACTCACTCTGGCTACAAGCAGAAGTCACATTTGTCCTGGGAAAGACCATTTTATCCCATGAATCTTTTGGGGGGCAAAGGACATGGACATCTGAATGACTGCAGTTTGTCCTGGGCCAAAATGGTTTCTCCCAGGATAAAGTACAGCCGTATCCTTTGTCCCAGGAGAAACCCTCCAAAAGGTTCATGGGATAAGAAGTGTTATCCCAGGACATTGCAACGCGCATCTGAACAGTTGTCCTGGGACAGACTCATTGAATGGCAGAAAAGTGGCAGTGAATTCAGCCGCTCACTAAACCCTGATTAGAAGGGTGATGCGTGCACATGCCAATCCCAGGACATTTCTGTTCTGGGGCAAAGGCACAGCTTATCTCAGGACAAACACAATGTCTTTTCCTAGCCTCCCTGAGCTAGTTCAGAGCTGGCTACAGGAGCTGTGGCCACATATTTTCAGGGTAGACCTTAGTAAGTGATCTGTAGCTTAGTCCAGTTGGGAGTGGGGCCACTGGCCACTGACTTGGGCTCAGCGGAGTCAGCAGTCACTTTGTCCCTCTGTACATCTGTAAAATGGGGACTGTGATCCCAAGATCCTTGGTGAGGTGCTTTGAGATCTGGGGATGCAGAAGCACTTTACAAGTTCAGTATAATGACCTACCTGTCTCCTGGAGTGACAACCAAAGTGAAAACCCAGTCCTGTCCTCAGGGGAGCTAGTGCCAAGATGCCTGCTGACTTCAGCAAGAGCAGCATCAGGCCTTCCAGGTCCAGCACCATCTCAATGAAAACGCAGCTTTCCCCAGGGGACAGGGTGGCAGCAAAAAGCAATCTGCTCACCAGAGGCCTATATGGCTGCAACGCAGGTTGGAGGTGTTCAGTGCCTGGCAGGATTGGACCTGTTAGAATTTAAGCCCTTCTGGGCCGGATCTATACATGTACAGGGTCTTCATAAAGTCCTTGTGCGCTTTTAAACTTTAATAACTTAGGTTGTAGGCATGATAGAAACAATCTGTAAATGGCATTTAAAAGCAAATGTATTAATTTTTTAGGACAACTAGAGTGCACAATGCTAGACTTCGTAAGTCATAACAAATTTATTCTTATTTTAGATCCTTTGGCAAACGAAAAATGGCTACTGTAGACGAGAAGGTAAACTGTGTCCTATGGCTAGCAAAATTGAAGTCCGTATCAGCAGAAAATGGTGGTTATATTGAAGACTCTTATTGTGTACTCTAGTTGTCCTAAAACTTTAGCTTTTAAATGCCATTTACAGATTGTTTCTATCATACTTACAACCTAAGTTATTAAAGTTTAAAAGTGCACAGAGACTTTAGGAAGACTATGTATAAAATCGATATCTATATTAAAGTTTAGAAGTGCACAAGGACTTTATGAAGACCCTGTATGTATAAAATCTATATCTATATTAAAGTTTAAAAGTGCACAAGCACTTTATGAAGACCCTGTACGTATAAAATCTATATCTATGTCTATATCTATATTAAAGTTTAAAAGTGCACAAGCACTTTATGAAGTCCCTGTACGTATACAATCTATATCTATATCTATCTATACATACATACATATAATATCTATATCTATACATATCTAGATATAGATATTTTTATACATAGATTTTATCTATCTATCTATCTATATAAAAGCTATGTATAAAAATCTGTAAAGACTTCCAGCACTGTATAAATAACACTGGAATGTGCAACTGGGGGTTACAAATAGTCTTGGCATGAAATGAGCTGCAGGGCAAATATGGCCTGGTTGTAATTCTTGTGTGCTAAGGGTGGCTCTTTGCCATCTGCCCGCGGGACGGTGGGCTCCCCGTGTCCGGCCACTGGCTGTGGCATCGTTCTGCGTAAGCCGCCTCGATTCCACCCCCTCGTTGCTCACACATGGTGTTGTGAAACCACGGAGCGATATGAAACCTGTTGAGGCGAGATTAAATCTGACCCAGATGAAAATAGCGTGTTGTTTCGGCAAATCCCTTCATTGGTTTATGGATCCCAAGTACTCCGCAGAGTGTCACAAATCCACAGCTGACCCCGTTGCCTGGCTTTTGCATTTGGAGCTCGGAAAGAGCTGAAAGAGGTTAAAAAACACATGTCTGCTGAAAACTCCCAACTGGCCCCAGGAAGGGAATTCCCGAGGGCACAAGTTATTTCAATAAAGGTCAGCCGTTATTGACACTCAGTAAATCAGTCAGATTGGGATGTCCCAAGAAAGGAAGGCCGTAAGGATGGCCTGGGAAGCTCTGGGGAGGCCACATGCATCTATCCAAGGGCAAGCTTCCTATCAAGGGAGCTTGCTAAAGCCACTCACTTTTTGTCCGGCCAAGTTTTAAGGGGAAACCCAGCGTCAGGCAGAGCTCTGCAGGATTCCTGCAGGTCAGAAGTGACTCTCTGGGACTGCTGTCTTCCTCCCAAATATCCAGCTCATTCCTCATTTCTGAGATGTATCAGATATGGCAAAGGGGGCAGTGCGGTTTTTGGCAGCGGGAACCTGGTTCACTTATTCAGGACTGGTGTAAAGTGCGGTTACGATCCTTAGCAAAGAAGGTCCTGACGGAGCTTCTCCATTCAGCCCTATCCCACCTCCTCATTTTCCCTCTGCCCAAATTGCAGGTAAGTGGAGTATTTTATTGGGTGCTGTGGTCCCCCAGCTTTGCCTGGGGCCGCTTCGGAGGTTATGTCTTGTGATGTGCCAGGGTTGACGGTCGTTTTGCTAAGAAATTAGACCGTGCATTTGTACAGGGAGGTTTGGATAGGGATGATCCTGCCTCAGGCAGGGGGTTCAACTAGATGACCTTTGGAGGTCCCTTCCGGCCTGGCTTCTCTGGGATTTCAATGATTTTAATTATGCACAGACATTGAGGTGGGGTAAGTAGGAACATCAGCCTCTGAAGTACCCCCAGGGCCGAAGGACAGGGGTGAAGGTGACACAGGTGACCGTACTGTGCTGCATTAGACCCATCAAATCCAGCCCCCTGCCTTTGGCAATGGTAGCTCCTAGCATAGCTGTGCCCATTGACCCCTCTAGAAAGGCTACAGATTAATTAATTAAACCAGTGTGGCCTCACTTCAGACCCCAGGTCTCCTCGCCTAATAGTTTTGAGTAGTGTGCAGTAATTTCTATGGAGGCTTTTGGTGAAGAAACGTGGCAAGATATGTGGCCTAAATATAAAGAGAACAGTGGCAATGCAAGGCAAGCAGGGCAAGAATACTCAATTAAGTCTGAATGATTACCACTGGGATTAGTTAGACCCCGAGAAGAGATGACAGCAGGGATTTGATAACCATCTTCAAGCACAGGCTGTTGTTATACTGAGGATACCGATAGGCTAGCTTTTTTGGGGACAGGACAGGGCAACAAGGGAGATTGGGGTTGGACCTGACGTTGTTATACCAAGGGTAGTGATAAGCTAGTTTTTTGCGGGACAGGACAGAGTAATGGTCTTAAGTTGCAAGAAGGGAGATTGAGGTGGGATATTAGGAAGAACCGCGTGAGGGTGCTTAAGTATTGAAGCAGGTTTCTAGAGAGGTTGTGAAATCTCCATCACAGGAAGTTTCTAAAAGCCAGTTGGACAAACCCTTGGGTGGGCTGGTTTACATCCTGCCTTGAGCAGGGGGTTGGACTAGACGGCCTCCTGCGGTCCCTCGTAACTGGATTTTTCTATGATTCTAACATTATTAACGCCGTGTTTCTGATAGTAGTAACATAAAAAGAAACCCTCGTATCTCCATATGATGCAAGGAGCTGCCACGTGGCTCTCTTCTGAAGACAGGCATGCCATAATAAGAAATCATTGAGATTTCTGCCTTCCCTTGCTCTTAAAGATCTCCAGGTGCTTTACCAGCACTCACTTCTACGATCCCTACACAAACTATCCCATGCTCATCTAACCCGCCGTCTCGTAGGAGATTATAATATTGAATGTGAGAGCACTGGCTCCTGACTGTCTCATGTCAATGGCCGGATTCAGGTATCATTGCTCAGGTTTGGATATGCTATCACGGAGGATGGGGGCACAAAGAGATGAAGGATGTGTCTACACTCACAAGCTTACCTGGTGAGACCGTTCCACGGAGCAGGCTCCAAATTGTCCTGTTTCCAACCTGGGAGCAGGCTTAGAGATACCCCAGCCAGGACCCTCTGCTACAGCAATTCAGACCTCTCCTGCCTGACTTGTCCAGCTTCATGCATGGTGGAGCAGGGATTCAAACCCTGGTCTTTTGGGTCTGAGGCTGGCCTCCAAACTGCTTTCCTTCTCTGAACACAGGGTTAAAGCCATGCTGGAGCCCTTCCTGTGTATTTTCCTAAGCTCTATGGAGCACAGGAAGGTTATGAATCTTATTATTGGCCTTATAGAAAGCAAAAAGGAAATGAAAACCGTATGGGAGGCTCCTTTGTGTGCACATGGCATGGGCACGTAAGGCCAGGAAAGCTTGCCAAACTCCTATAGTTTTTTTTTCCAAACCAAACCTCCTGCTTTCCCCAATGTCCTTTTAAAATCTATACTAGAAATTAATTTTTCCGCCATAGTACCACTGTCTATCAGTGCCAGGGAGGTTTTCTAGGGCTGCTAAGTGCAGAAGTTCTTCTCACCCATCTTAACAGGATACTTCATACTGTCCTGGGCAGGGTTGGGCAATTTGAAGAGGGACCATGTTAAAGCACTGGCCTGGGTACCAGCAGACTTCATCCCAGACCCTCACTGTGCCCCTGAGCTGCTGTATGACTTTGGGCACATCCCTTCCTCTGTGCCTCAGTCTTCCCATCTGTAAAATGGGGCGTTTCCCAAAGTGCTCTGAGCTCTGTAGGTGAAAAGGAGGAAGAGCTAAGTGTGCGAAGACACACTCAGGTCTCAATGGAGCTTAGGGCCTTTGAATTAGAAGCATGAGTTGTAACTGCCCATGTGTTTTAGTTGAAAGCCTCCGTAGATACATAAGCCTCTATGTGTTTAGACACTAGAGGGGGGGCAGAGCACCACGGTGAGGAAACCTGGGTTTGTTTGCATGGCTGTTACTTCTGGAGTCTCGTTTGGCAAGGGGCTGCCGAGTGCCACCGACTCCCATTGACTTGAGTGGAAGCTGAAGGTGTGTAGCGTTGGCTGGGATGAGGCCTAGGGCAACCTCAGTCCTCACCCATCCCCCTGCCCCACAATCAATCACTGCAATGTAGTCGCACTTACTGACACGGCAACTCTGTAATAGCAGATCTCAAAGCAGCTTTGCAACCGTGGATAAGCACTCAGCAACGTCCACCTGAGAGAAGTATTGGCATTACCGATTTTATGGAGGGGTGGATTGATACTCAGATACTTGGACTTGTCCAGCAGCTTTGGAAACGGGCCATGGCTATACAAAATGGCACGTGGACGTTATAGGAGGGGTCATTCGGGGAATCTAGGTCCTGCTGCTCTTGGTGCTCTACAGACATAAGAGATGGTGCCTGCCCCAAAGAGCTTGCAGTGAGCACTAGGGAAGTGTTGGAGGGGCAGTGGGCACAAGGGGAGGACATGACTTACCCAAGACCACACACAAGGTTTGAGAATAGATCCCTCCCAGCTCAGTGCCCCTGGGTTGTGTTCAAGGGCTGGTGAGAGATGCGGCTTACCTCCACGGGGCAACGTTGTGAACAGTGACATGGACTCTGCTCTTCCTCACGGGCATAGAAAGGCCTGGTCCATGTGCAAGGGCAATGTCGTCTTTTAGTCTTTCTCTGCAGCTGTAGGGGGTTGGACTAGGAGCAATGGCCTCAGCCTACAGCCGAGGAAGATGAGGAGGAGCTTTCTAACTATGAGGGTGGTGAAGCATCGGACCAGGCTACCTAGAGGAGCTGTGCAGTCTCCATCCCTGGAAGTTTTCAGGAGCAGTTTAGATGCACACTTGCCTGGGCTGGTTTGCTCAGGAATGATCCCATCCTAAGCTGGGAGCTGGACACTAGGTGACCTCAAAAAGTCCCTTCTAGCCCTACTTTCCTATGATCCTATGTGCCATCTCTTGCATTGCACAATGGATGGCTCCCTGTAGACCGGTGGGCCTGTAGGGCTCTTAGGCTCAGCTGTGCATCAAGGAGAGCATCCAGTGATCGAAGAGCACCAGCCGTGCCACCACAGGGCAAGCAGCTGGGAATGAACACGGGGTCTCAGCACACCTCCGAGATCAGGGACACTCATCCTAACAATCCTCCCTGCTATAAACTCATTACAAAGAGACTCACTTCTTCTGTTTAAAGATGATCCCCTGCTTTGGAAACCCAGTGTCGCTTTCAAAATGAGGCAAGACTTGAGCTAAATGACCCCGGTAGCGGAGATAATGAGTCGGTAATTGTAATCAAATGCTGCGCACTTCCCCATTATCTCTGTGCTCTATAGATCTCCATGCCCGCAGGATCTCATGGCAGCTCCATCACCGCTGATTAGGCTGCGGCAACAGTCACCTTTGCAAGCGAGAGATGACTTTCCCTTGCTCTGTGGCTCATTCATCCAGTGATCGGGGGGCTAACGATGCTTCTACGTCAGGCCTGCTGGCGAGGTACAGCATTTTGTCTCTGGTACAAACAGGCTGTTGTGGTCTGTTTGAAGTAGGCACCGATCCCACAGCAGAACCAGGCAGCGAACCCAGGAGTCCTGCATCCCAACCCTTTGCTGTGCCTGCCGGTAGCATTTCTATTTCCACATGGGTTGGGAAGACTCACTGCTACTGCGTCTGGTCCCTTTGCTCTCCATCTAGGGCCAGCTTCTCAGTGGTGTAAATGGACGTAGCACCCTCTCTGGTATGTAGTATGACAGCGCCTCACCTTCTTTGATGTGCTAAGCCTCAGACATGGCTGGGTCCCAGCAGGGAAGTGCTGCCTTATAGCTGGGGGAAACTGAGTCTAGCACAGTTAAGTAACTTTACCAAGGTTTCATGGGAAGCCTGTGGCAGGGCAGGGAATTGAACTCATGGCTTTAAAGTACCATGCTGGTATCCTGATTATAGGCCTTTTCTTCCTTGACAGTGCAATGTTGCTGTATGCCTCTTGATGGGGTGTCTCGCTCAGTCTCTGAGACCTGCTTTCATGCTTTGCTTTATTTTTCAAGCCCTTCTGTTGCTGAGAACATAAGGCTTAAGTGTCACTAATAAATCCCCATTTTTGTGTTCAGCTGCAGGGCCTTTTAAAATGCTTGCCTGGGCTCTGAACTGCATTTCTGATGAAAGCACACGTGCCAATATTAGTTTTAATGGAAAAAGTAATGTCATTTGGGCTGTTAGCCCTTTATAAGCGTATGCAACTGGAGTTTGGAAGGGAGCAGGGGTGTGGGGGGGGGAGGTGAGTATTATCACTTAAGACTGGGCACGTTGCATGTTTTTAAACAATCTTCAAGTCTATAAAACCACTTTAAATGCACTCACTTTCTCCTGCTTGAAGCTGCTGAGCCATTTGATTCCTGCTTTGGAAGCCTAGTATCATTACCCAGTTGATGCAAATGCTGACCTAACTGCCCCTAGGAACAAACTGGGCAAGTGATACCCTCTTGGCCCTACTGCCTGGGTTTTGTCATGTGAAGATACTGTACCCACAGGGCCCTGGATGGATTTGCCTTGCAGAGGTGATGCTGAGCTGCTGTAGAGGCTCCTGTTTTATCTTCCTAAACCTATGATGGAAGGGGTATGATGGAAAAGGGGCATGACCCGCCTTTGTTCCCCTCTCTGATTTGTGTGAGCCCAAAATATCTGCTGGAAAATAGAGCAGCCTTGTGGCTGCACTAAACTGTGCCATTGAGTCCACGGATAACTATGACCCCCAGGTAGCTGAAAACAAGCTTCTTTACCCACTCTAGCCTGGTCCTGAGTGCAGTATGGACTCGATAAAGGATATGAGCCAGTGAGGGTGATGGTAAACTGAGGCCTTTATAACAGACGACTGCCGTTGCTGCACAAGAAAAGAAAACTACTGAAGTGCTTTCAAGCAGGGTTTTGCATTGCATTGTCCCGGGCCCTTTCTCTGCAGTGTGGCAAGCGGGCGGAGGGATCAGATTCAGCTCTGCTTCAAACAACACATCTGGATGTCATTGTTCCTGAGGTTAAACAGGTAAAACAGGAGGGAAACCACGGCAGCCAGCATCCTGCTTCTATCAAAGGCTGTTAATAGACACTCGGGAGATCTCGGATCGAGGCCCATAGCCCCACAAACCCCCTCCCCATACCGATCTGACCATGGGGTTAAAATTCTTCCTGACCCCAATTCTGGTGTGGGTTCGACCCCGAGCGGCGGGGTGAGATCCTCCAGCCGGGACGCTCCAGGATTAAGTCCCAGCAAAATCCCTGGCACGCCCCCATCAAAATCCCGAGCCTGGACCGCAGCCAGCACTCAATGCCTCCGTGGAAGGGCCTAAAACCACCCTGACGCACGTAGCAGAACCAGCAAAATGAGCTATGTAAGAAATAAATAAAAATAACAACTCCTGGCTGTGGGACAAGGCAAGCGCCCTGTCCAGGCTGTCGATCTTGGCTCCTCGCGTCCAGCGTTGGGATTAGGCCCAACAGGTGTGTCAAAATAAATTTCCTCCCCTGAAAAAATGCTGACTCCTCTGTCACTCCCAATAAAAACACACACAGCTGTCGGAGACAGTCAGGGGCAGCCCCTGCCTGCGAGCCGCTTCGGCAGGGGAGGG
>NW_017728993.1:22634282-22650848 GCF_001723915.1 Gavialis gangeticus | reverse complement strand
GCGTCCAGCGTTGGGATTAGGCCCAACAGGTGTGTCAAAATAAATTTCCTCCCCTGAAAAAATGCTGACTCCTCTGTCACTCCCAATAAAAACACACACAGCTGTCGGAGACAGTCAGGGGCAGCCCCTGCCTGCGAGCCGCTTCGGCAGGGGAGGGACCTGCCGTTGTCTCTCCCTGCGGTGACGGAGTGGCAGGTGATAGAAAGGCAGTCATTAGGGCAACAGATGGGCCAGGCATGACATTACATGTTAGAGCTATTATTTACTGAGCCCTCATGTTTGTCATGCCTGAAGATGACATCTTATTAAAGAGTCATGACACCGCTGGATTTTTTTTTTTTGCAGCCCAAAGGCCAAGAAGGCTAATGAATTATGATAGCTCTGGGAATAGAGGGGGGCGTGACTCCTTTTTCAGTTTACAAACAGAGGCGACGTGCGTTCCTCAACCCCTATTCGGTCGCTCGTGGGAGCCTGAGAAACAGGAACAGCCAGGACTCCCCTCGAGTTACGGCCGGAGCATTTCCTCGGCCCGTCCCTGATGTCTGTGAGCAGATGGGGCTGCAAAAAGGGCCTTTCTGTCTGGCGTGTCGCCACAGCCGTGTCCTTGCCTTGTACCACGGCACGTCCTGTGCCATTAACGTGAGGAACTCATCGCCACGGGAGGTTGTGGAAGCTGATCATTTCAGATTCACAGATGTTAGGGGCTGGAAGGGACCTCACAAGATCATCCTTGCACTTGGGCAGGAAAGACCGGGGGGTCGGACGACCCACGTTCAAAAGGGGCTTGGACAAATTCATTTGTTTGGGTATTAAACTATGATTGTCAAGGGTGCAGCCTCTAGGTTTCTGGATGCTGGGAGCTGGATCAGGCTGGAGACAACTTACTGAAGTATTTTCCCCCTTAGCACTGTCTCTGCCACTGTGAAAGACAAGATACTGGCTTTGATGAGCTGGTATGGTAATGCATCATTTTGGAGTGACCACTTCCCTTAGGTTTAGTGCCACACTTGTGCATGCTGCCTCAGGGACCCGAACACGCCTGGCCAGGCATGCATGCCAGCCCGTGCAGATGGTCCTGGGTGGATTTCACCGGGGCTTTCCCAGCGGGATGGTTTGTTTCAGGACTGCCCCGCTGGACCTACCTCCCAGCTTTTAGAGGCAACGTCCTGCCCTTTAATGAGGCATCTTCTGGAAGTGGACAGCTGAATACAAGGACTTGGCTGGTTTTGTGACCCAGATATGAGCTGCCCCCTCAGCCACAGTTAAGGATATAAATAGTTACTTTAATGACATGAGTTTCTCTGGCCTGTGTCTCCCCGCCGCCTGCCCCTCCTGCCTTCATTCCCCTGCTCTGTGCTGCTCTCTGGACACTATAAGCATGGCCATGAGTGGAGGAGGGAACAACATAAAATCATAGGAAATGAGCCCCAACCCCTGAACCATTTTTGTTGCCCTCCGCTGGTCTCTCTCCGACTTGTCCACATCTTCTCTTTGGGAGGCCCAAAACTGAACCCGGGACTCCAGATGTGGCCTCACCAGTGCCGAATAGGGGGCAATAACCACTTCCATTAATCTTCTGGCAATGTGCTCACTAATGGAGCCCTGTTGGACTATCTGGCAGATGAAGGATGAAATAACAGTGATCCCGAGGCTGTTTCAGCCTCCCACACATTCCTCGGTGCTAGCGGCTCGGCTCACATTGCTCTTGTGCACAAATGCGGACCCGTTGGCTCTTCCCATCTCATGCCAGAGGATGGAGTCTGGCACCTGAGCTGTATTCCTGGCTCTGCTCTTGATGTATGCCATGATCTTCAGCACCTTGCAGCACCTCTCTGTGCCTCAGTTTCCCCTGGTTTGATGCAGAACAGGAGTCGCAACCTACATCTTGTGGGCTGGGTGTAGCCAGCTGAGCAATCGCATCTGGCTTGCAGTGCAGCAGTGTGTGTAGAGGTGAGCTATGGGGGTACCAATGCCATCCTTGAGGGGATGCCCCAGGTCCCCTCTATCTTTGCCGCTCTGCTGCTGCTGCCCCAGCTCCCTCTTACACCCCTCAAAGGTTGCTGACCCCTGATGCCAAATGCTCCAAACCTGGGAAGTGCTTTGAGCTGCAATTGGTGAGAGAGGCAGGGGCTCAGCATCGCTTGGGCCAGTCTCCCTCACTCCGATGACCTTCTTCAGCAAGACCTGGGCTAGGGGTTAGGGGGATGAGATCTTGCTGGGATTTGGCTAGCAGAGACTGTAATGGGGTGGGAGCAGGGAGGGCAGCCTTGTCCCAATCCCCACTTGTGGAAAAGGCTGCTTGATTCAGAATAGGACCCCTGAGACCTGCTGAATGTAGGTCTGGGGTTTCTGCATCAGTTGTGGGCCCTGGCAACCCTCCCAGAGCACGGGGCTACAGTACGGGGGGATCACCGTCTTGGGGGGTGACTCCTATACACAGGCTTGGGCACAGGGGCCTGGTCTCTCACTTGGGACTTGGGCCATATTTTTGTCTGGGTGTAGGTGACTTAGCTTTGGGACAAGGGCTGCGCTTGCACCCTGCATTTGTACAGCACCTAGTACACAAAGGGGTCCATCCCTGGGGTCATAGACAGCACAGCAATACAAAGAATAACAGGGAGGTGAATTGATTCCCCAAGAAGGAATTGCTTGTGTGAAGCCTGAGTGAAAGCCTAGCAGTGAAGTCTTTTGGCATTTGGCCCGCTGTGCAGACCTAATTCTCTGCACCGGTTCTCAGTGTGACCCCGGCAGCACCGCAATACTGAGAGGCTAGATATCCCTGGTAGCTCAGGACACACAAAGCAAGCAATGAGTTGTGCAGATGGAGCCACCCTTGCTACAAAAATCTTGCACAGCTCGTGGCTCCTCTCTTGCTACGAGACCTGGGGCCAGTCTACAGGCGAAGATAAACACATCAGAAGTGCCACACTAGGTCAGACCAGTGGTCTACGTAGCCCGGTATCCTGTCCCTGACGGTGGCAGGTGTGGATGCTTTAGAGAGAAAGCTTCGAAACAGATTTATTGGGAGCAGCGGTGCCAAATCCTTTTGCCCCATGGGCTGGGTGGGTGGTGCCCAGTCCTTCCACGGGCTGGATCCAGCTGGTGTATCTGGCCCGTGGGGTAGATGCGGCAGAGTGCCGACCTTATCTGGCTGTGTAGAGTTTGGAAATTTGGTAGCCGGGGAGGGATGGCAGTGTTAATTGCCACTGTTCCCCTGCCACCAAACTTCCCAACCTGTGGGGAGCCCTGTGGGCTGCATACTATAGCTCCATAGGCCGGATTGGGCCCCAGGGCTGGGGGTTGAGCACCCCTAATCTAGAATGGTCTATGAATGGTCTATTATGAACGGTCTATTCATTACCATCCCTTGCATGATTACTTGGTTTTTTTGTATATTGGGGACAGATGCTCCACTGAAATAAGAGTGCAAACACATTATAGAATTACTCTGGAATCATTTAACCCAGATTTCACTCCATAATAGATTAACTTTATTGTAGGGAGTGGACACAGAAGTAACTCCCAACCTGCCTGCCGTAGGTGCTATTACAAGCCTTGGCACTGGGTGGAGGGAGAGCTGGTAGCAGCCTACTAGCACTGAGCAAATAGCTACCCTGGGAAGACACCAACTACGGGAGTGGACACACAACACTTACTCGGTAGGAAGTTACCCTGGGGTAAAGTTACTACAGTGATTTGACAGGGGAACTTTTACCCTGAAAAAGATAGACGGCTTCGTGTCATGCCTGCTTCACTTACTAAGGAGTCTTCCATAGTAATTGTTGCCACAGTTGGCATCACTCCACTACCAAGGGAGCTGTGCACCTTTGTACCTTCTGCATGAGCTGAGAAAGTGGTCCCACGGATGTTTATTGTGACTCTCAAAGGAAGTCCTCTGAGGTGAAAAAAAGGCAAGCGTGACAGTGAGAGGGTCCACATACTTTTCTGTGGCCTGTATTGAATGACATCCACTCACAAGTCACACAGGGACTTTTCCAGCTGTCTGGCATTGCATCTCTCCTCTAAGGGAACTGGGAACTTCTTGCCCATTAGACCTCCTCCCAGTGAGAAAGAGTTGGGTGGTTGGGTTTTAGGCCTCCTCCCATTGAGAAAGAGTTGGGTGCTTGGGTGTTAGGCCTCCTCCCAGTGAGAAAGAGTTGGGTGCTTGGGTTTTAGGCCTCCTCCCAGTGAGAAAGATTTGGGTGCTTGGGTGTTGGCCCTTCTCCCAGTGGGAAAGAATTGGGTGCTTGGGTGTTAGGCCTCCTCCCAGTGGGAAAGAGTTGTGTGCTTATGTGTTAGACCTCCTCCCAGTGAGAAAGAGTTGGGTGCTTGGGTGTTGGACCTTCTCCCAGTGAGAAAGAGTTGTGTGCTTGTGTTAGACCTCCTTCCAGTGAGAAAGAGTTGGGTGGTTGGGTGTTAGACCTTCTCCCAGTGAGAAAGAGTTGGGTGGTGTCCCATGCTAACTTCTTTCCTGGGCTGGACCAGTGGAAGTCAGCGGGCCCAAAGCCTTTGATTTCATCAGTGCAATTCCAGCAATGTCTTGTCTGGTATAACTGAGAGCAGAGTTTAGGCCCCAGGGGATCTCATGGGAGGTAAGTTGGTGCCAAGTCTGTCTCTCTGATATTGGCCAAGGCCAGTGTTTAGTCCAGTTAACCCTGCAGAGGCCATGGGACAGATGGAGTCAATTCTACCACTTCATCACTGTGGAGTGTGGATGTGACTGCATGAAGGCTTCAACCTGGTGACCAGTTCCAGGAGCTTGGCTGAGTTGTGAGCACATGGTCCTCTGGCAGGCGCCCTTCCTGAAGCCTCAGAGAGGGGCTGCTTTGAGGAGCTGGTGCCTCAAATAGGTCCCTTCCCATCTCTTCGAGTGCCTCAATGAGGCAGAGGGTGGGAGGAGCAGTAGGTCTTAATTAGATGGGACAAATGACCTCTGGCACAAGACCCAAGAGAAAAACAACTCGGCCATTATCACTCTGATTCCTACTACAGCTGCTTGGGACGTCACCGAGGCAGAATGCCAACTTCCATTTTTCAAAAGCACACGTCCCCAATACCCCGGGCTCATCCCTTTCCCGGTGATCATCCTGCAAACAACTGACGGGACTGGCTTCTGCTCCAGCCGCTGTCCACGGAAAGGAAATGTCAATGTCATTGTGCTCATGTGTTTATTTTGGCACGAGTGGCTGGGCTAGCCAATGGGAGAACAGGGGGGTGAACTGTCTGACCAATCACAACCGGGCCAGGCAGCTCGTGTGGTGCGTGATTCAGAGCAGACTGAAGCCAATGGGAATGTAGACCTCCGTTGGCTTTGGGTTGGGCCCGTCATAAATATCAAATACCCGCCGAGAAACCTTTGTGCTCAGGGTGACGCCGGGGGAAGCATTTGTTGCCTGGAAGCTGACGAAAGCACAACCGGCCCTCCCATATTGAGCGCGGGGATAAAGAGGCTGAATTTATTGGGGAAATTAACGGCTGCTCATTACTCCCTTCAGGGGAGATGCCAAGACTCGTTCCACATGTCGTGGCCTAGCATTGCTGTCCTGGGGGGAGGAGGAGGAAAGTAGCCTGAGAGCTGTGCCCTGTTCCCCTGACCTTTGCTCTCAACATATTTCAGCTCGCCCAGCTGCAGTGATAATGTTTGCCTGATGCCATTTGCCTTCCACGTCAGCTGTCCCTAATAATTCATCCTGGCCTTCAGGGTGGATCCAGGTACAGCCACCGACGTGGACCCCCGTCGTGACCCAGCTGTTCAGACCCATCCACACCTGGGCTCCTCACTGTGTCACTTCCAAGCCTGAAAAACCTCGGAGCCACTTCAGAGCAAGTGCTCATCTGCCTCAAACCGGAGAGAAGAATGGGCGAGGAATAAGAGGAGAGATCTTGGAGAGCGAGCCCTTGTGTTGGCAGCTGAGAGCTCTCCCTTTGCGTGGCAGTTGTGCTCCCGACTTCATGGTAGCTTGAAAGCACGCACGACAGGAGCCCACGTGCTGTCTGTCAGGTCGCTGTGCTTATGCTTAGGCAGAAAGGGACATGTCGGGCAGAGAAATGGGGAGTCATTTTATGTCCTGCTTCTGACCCCCCATCTTGAGGGTACTACAGAGGCCTCCCTTGCCTCAAGCCACAGACAATGCCAATTCCCAGAAGTTGAATTTTGGAGAAAAGGTGTGCATTGCATGTGAGCAAACATGGTATTTTGTTTCCTAGTTACCTCCGGAGGGTAGTCATTTGCTGTAGTCAGGATTAGGGCCTGGCTTCAGGGAAGGGAGACATCTGTGTTTGCCCTTCCATGGCAATAGTGGTGTCAGCCCGGTGACTCAGTGCCTGGCCCAGGACAATGACACTATCACATTTCTGGCCCATGGAGTGAATCCCTGCATCTGGCCGTACTAATTTCTGTGGGCGTGATCTGAATCTCAGCTCTGCTCTGGGAATCAGGAGCAATGCCACGATATTGGATGGAGCTGGCATGGGCTGACAGCAGTGCGACGCTCATTTCCAAAATGCAGCTCCACCACGGTGCCTCTAACAAGCAATCAGCCTCTTACGGACATTAAGGCTGAAGGGCAAAGGCAGCTCGCGGCCCTAACAGTGTGCGTAGCAATTGCAAATAGACATGTGCTTGTGCGCATGTCTACTATGGTTCACTGCTTATCGTGTCCTAGATTGGAAATGGGCAGAGGTGGTGTCTACCCATGTGTTTGTGTAGTACCACGAGGCCCTGATTAGGGCAGCTGATTATTACCACCTGAATGTAAACAGGAAAAAAAAATACCATGTTTCATTACATACGATGCACACCTTTCCCCCAAAATTCACCTTCTGGGAATGGGGATGAACAATATAAGTGAGGCAATATATAGCAAGAGCAGTTTCTGTCTCTGCTGGGGAAAGCAAAAATAATGCTGCGGTGCTACAAGGAAGACTCCCTGCCTGGCTGTGGACACTGTTTCTTTTCCCCATCAGATGCTGCTGCAGCTGAAGCAAGGAAAGAGCTTTTCTCTTCATTCCGCCTCCCAAAAAACAAGTTGCATGCCTTATTTGGGGGCACGTTGTAGGCAAGAAAATACGGTAATTAAGCCCCAGGGCCTAAATGCAGGGAAGACGGCCAGCCAGCAAATGAGTTATGTTCTTGCAGTAACGACAGCTTTACGGGGTGCCCCTTTCAGGAGATATTTAGTGCCAGTCCAGGACTGGGGAATGCATCAGAAAGGGCAAAACGGGATCTACCATCCAAAACTCAGGACCCTGCTCTGTAAAGGACTTGTCGGAGAACACGCGCCTTTTCAGTGCTGCCTGGTTTCACTCCTGGGCAGTACGTCACACCTTGGGAGACGTGTCAGGGGTCCAGCAGCTGCCCTCCCCTCCCTCCCTGTACCACCCCAAATGGGGAGGGAACGGCCAGTTTGGAATTTCCCACTTCTCTCCACGCCACCAATTTCAGGCCATTAATGACTTTGCAAGGCTCCCGAAGGCGTGACGCGGGGCCGGCTGCACCTGACACCTGCTCCATGGAGACGGTGCATAGCATGCTGGGGCCTTTTGAGGAGACCACACAAGGAGCTGGGGCGGGGAGGACTCTGCTCTGACCAAGATCATCGCTCTCATTCAAGGGGGGAAACTGTACAGGCAAGAGCTCTTTGAAGCGAACAGCATTGATGCTGTAGAGCACTTAGCAGAGCGGCCGCACAATGACAGCGGGGAGCCTCGTGCATGCTGCATTAGTGACATTTTGAAAGGGGCATTGTCCAAATCATGAGCCCGACTGCCCTGTCGCTTACTCTGGTTTTATTCTGGGGCAAGCCCTCAGGGTTGTGGGGGGATAAGTCCTGATTTACACTTGACTTCCCGAAGGGGGGACCTATATCTTCATGGGTTACAAGACTTGTCGTAGCCCTTTTTTATCAACCTGTCTGGCCGGGTGGGAGTCAGTAACGCTTGTTGCTGCAGGATTGCAAAAATCCAGCCAAAATAACAGGCAAAAACTCTCCAAAAAAAAAAAAAATGTTCCTGGTTTTATGATGTCTTCAAGATAATGTATAAATACACTATTACCACGTAGCTGCATAGTGCTTTTTTTCATCCCTGGACAAGTCAGTCTCCAAAAATGAAAGCGATGTCAATAAAGGCATTCATAAAAAAAAAAAAAAAATCACAAAAATGTCTGTGGAAAACAGATACATTTCAAGCCTCGTGAAACGGAAACCTCAATGACATTTCAATGGTTTTTCTTTGCGGAGGGAAAAGTCACATTCCCATCTTCCATTCATCTTTTCTCATAACCAAGTCTTTTTTCCTTGGGGGGAGCAGAAATAGCAGGGAGCAATTATGGGCCAGAGCCTCCGGTGCTGTAAACTGCTCTCTCAACGTGGTCTGATCTCCTGTCGATTTGCACCACGTGATGCTCCAGCTTTGTGTGTTTGTGTCTGGCATCGCCGCCCTCGCGGCCCCGTTTTACTTCCACTGAAATGACTGGCCAAACTTCAGTTGACTCCAAATGACCTCCCAGCCGCGAGGCGTTGCAGGGCAATGCAGAGAAGCAGTCAGGCATGGAGGAGGGAAATGAGCAGTCAAGTCCAGGGAGAGAAAATCCATCCCTGGCACTCACGCAAAAGAAGAAAAAGTGGGGGATGTATAAGCTTTCCCGCACCGCTTGCATCATTTCTCTTTTTTCTTGGCTTTGATCAGAAACTGCAGGCATGCGGCAGAGCTAAAGACCTAAAATAACAGTGCCACATTATGGTTGTCTGAGGCTCCACATCTGTAGGGAGAACAAGCAAAGATGGTTCCTGAGCCACCGTGAGCCTCCTTAGCTTCTCTTGCAGAAGCCATCAGGCCCTAATGGCTGGGCATGTAGGTAGCTAGGCTGCATACGGCTGTAAACACATTCATTTACTTTGCAGCCAATGGGAACTGAAAGGATGAGTCAACCCTATGCCTATAAACCCGAGCTGGCCCTTTATGGAGAGAATGATTTACAAAGGTGACATGATTGCAGGTCGTATTCAACTTCCAGGTGCCTCTCCAAACCCTTCCCGTCCTGCCTTCTGCTGCTCGCTCTCAGTCCCTTGCAGGTCGTGGCGCATGATGAATTTCCTCTCGTTCATAATGCCGAAGGCAGATCAAAGACGTGCAGGCCATCCCTGTGCTCCCCAGGGCCCCGTGGCTGCAAAGGCCCCACTTGGGGTTAGACTTCAAATTAGAGAAGCTGCTGCGACATTATTGTCCTGATTTAGGGGCTTAAGTTCAAGCTTTGCAGCTTACAGCGAGACAAGAACGCGGCCTGTCTATTTAAATGGAGAATTTATTAACCGAGTGAGATAACCAGAATCACAGTCACCTAAATGCTTGCTCTGATCGACCAACAGTCCGCTTAGGTCCTGTTCCCATATGATATGGGACCTTTTTCCTGTCCCTTATTCTCCTCCTCAGAAGTTGCAACATCTCCAGATTCCTCCACCCTGCATTTTCAATTTCTACCCTTGTTTTTTTTGACATGAGCAAACCCACTTTTCACTGTTGCTACCCCATACCACAAAGCCCACCCCCCTTGCAAAAGAAAATAGCAGGAATTTTTGAGAAGCAACTCATTTGCAAGCTCAGTTACATAGCGTTATTTTAAAATAGCATGAGTTAGGCTGAGGCTCTGGCCTACAATTTACACTGAGGCCCTGGAGGGAACATTATATTTTTGAGGGCTTGCTTGTGCCAAGATGTGCTCCGGCCATGCCTCCTGCTATACTGGGGGCTGAGAGACCGAAGCGATCGTGTAGAAGTGGCTGGCTCCCCCGCACTGGCATCTCTCCCAAGAGGGATATGTGCTCCCGTGTAACACCAGGTAAGTAGGGCCTGGATTCAGTCCGAGATTCAAGACTGCAACTGAGTATTGGAGCAGCTGTTCAAGAGCACCAGTGTCTTTTTGTCTGTAAAATAATGACGGGTGTGGGTCACCCCCTGCGGTTGCCAGCACATTTCTGCAAGCATGGTCAGAGAAATTTTCATTGACTCGCGCCAAGACCTCGATGGCTGCCTCATCACCTCCCGGTTGCCTAAATGATGCGGGGGGGGTGCCTATAAATAGACTTTTAAGGATGCTCTCACTGAATTGAGGGATATATAGAACTTGGAGATGGAAGGGACCTATTTGGGTTGTGGTCCATCTACCTCCCAGCCCAAAATTGTTCCTGTAGCATCTGTCGTGACAGCAAACTCCAGACCAGCAAACACAAAGGGGATGCATTAGACAAGATATTGGATATATAGAGATACTGTACTTCTCTGGCTCATGGACCGAGGACGATCTGGTGATGATAGCTACACATGGTTATCACCTACTGAATGCATGAAGCAGGTTGCCGAGCACACTGCGGTTGCAGCTCTGGATCTCATAAGGTCTTGTCCAGTGTAGTTTCAGATGTGGCAGACCAGGGTGGGATCTGCCCCCGCACAACAGACACCCCCTCAGTGCAATTCAGCCCATGGGTGGTAGTGGAGAGGTTTTCCACGTGGCTCTTGGTGTGAGCTAGAGCCAGTCCTCACTGAAGCCAACAGAAATATTACAGTTGACTTCACTGGGCACATATTGGGCCCTGTAATTGCTAAAAAAAATGTTATTCTACTGGAACCCTTTGCTTCCTTTTCGTGAGGGGGCTTCGCTCCCTTCCTCCTCCCTCAAGCCCTAACCAAATATACATTAGGCTGATGGATCTCAAGTAAAATGCAAACACGTGTGCACTATGGAGAAGAAGACCTGTCCCACTCATTTAGCTCAGGGTATACCTGGAGGGGTCTCCTGACCCGAATCCCATATGCACTAAGCTCTAGCTTGAGCTAAGCAGCCCTTCTAACTCAAGAGAGCCGATACCCAGGGGAGAGGGGGGAACGCCTGGCCTGCCACAACTTTGCAGCTCGATTGCTACGGAAGCCAGCTAAGCTGAAGCAATGAACTTAAAATTTAAGTTCTCATGTGCTGCAAGCATGCTCCCAGATACCTGGTGTCACAGGGGACAGATTGAAGCTCGAATGCTCCTGACACAATGGGGAAGGGGCTCGGGCTCGTATCGGGGTGGTCCCCAGCTCGTGGTGTCCTTCCCCAGTGCACTGGAGCGAGGCTCTCTCCCGCGTCCCACTTCCAGCTGCAGTGAAAACAGCTCTGAGATGTTGAATGGACACAGTCCTGCCTCCAGCTGTTGTTTTTTAATGTACCTGTGTGCCCATGTGATTCGTTTGCGCTAAATACTGGAGTACGTAGGGGAAAAAAAGAAAGGTAAAAAGACAATTTATTAAAAAACACCCCCCCCATAAAAAGCCCATGACAATGGCTCCTGGTTTCCTACAGCCTCCCCTACAAAAAACACCTAGTTAATTAGTCTGGCTGTTGTTCTTATTTTATTTTTTTTAAATCTCCTTTACTATTAACCCAAATGGCTTAGCCCAGGGCTCTAGCTATATCGACTCTAGATCCACCCACTACCTGACTTCACAGGAGGGTCTTAGTCTATCAATAGGCTGTTCTCTGTTTTCATTTCTCCCAGATGCAGTTCCTAGCATTTTGGGAAGAAGCGGGTACAAATAATGCAACAAGGTACAGAGCAGGATGAATGGAAGGGATGGGAAGGTGTTGGAAAAGTGATTGGAGAGTTTCAAATTGGAAGGAGAGATGGGGAAAGAAAAAGACTTGGATTTCTTTGAGTTTTCTGGGTGAAGAACCAGTCCAGCTCATGTCCTGTTACAAAGTAATTCACATGGCGTTCAGAAGCATTGACTTGATTAATCAATTTTAAGCCTACAAGGCGCCATCATCTTATATAGTCTGGATTTTAGCTCTTTTCAGACTGGGAATTAAAAGTGTCTCTCACAGGGAAAGCAAAAAGATCAAACTCCTACGGCTGATTTCAGTGACTTTTTAGACATAGTTCTGAATGTGGAGCCTTAATGTTAGATAAAGCCACCTAGCAAAGTAGCAACCAGAACTGCTGGGATGTTTTGTGAATGCAATATATTTTCTTTCATAGAAAACGGCATTTTTTTGAAATTGGAAGTTTTCGTGGAGGAAAAACCTAGAATTGTTTTCAATTCATTGGGTTTTTTTAATTAATGAAATGAGAAAGACAAACACATTTCTCATCCTTTTCCCTCTTTTTCTTGACTTTATCGCTTTTTTTCAATAGCAAAATGGAAATTTGGAGAAGGGAAAGACGGGGTGCAGGAAAAGGAGCAAAGGGGAAAGTGGAAAAAACTCAAAAGATCCCAAATGATTTTGATAAAAATGTTTTTTTTACTGATTTTTTTTTAATTCAATAAAAAGTGTAAGGAAGGATGGTTGTGGGTGATACCTTTTATAGGGCCAACTGCGTGGTTGGGATAGACATAGACAAGCTGTTGAATGCAGTTTGTCCTTCTACGTGTTGGAGCCAGGCCTTAAAACTCATGGGATAGAGTTGATAATCCTGGGGGGCATGGCCTCTTCCTTTTTCAGCCAGCCCTTGTGCTAACGGTAAAATACGTCTAGTTTATGCAGAGGATCGGAAATCTCTCTTGGAAGCCCAAAAGTCTTCCCATGTCTTTCTTAACCCACCCCGTCTGTTTTGTATACAGCCTGGAGAATTAGCAAGTTTAATCTTTGATGGGGAGGCAAGCTTTCTGCGAAGCTTCCTACTCTGCTGAGCTGTAACGAGAGAAATAAGTAGGACCTGGGGACGTTTCGAAGGGACATGCCGTGACAGAAACGACCGATGGAAACGGAGCTGTCACTTGTTGTTTGTCTCAACAGGAGACGGTTTTGTGGCACGACTGAGCCAAACTGGGTCCGCAAGGCATGGCTTGCAATTTTAGCATCGACGTCTTGACTTTTATACCAGAGTTCATCCAGTAACAGGCTCTGAGCATTTGCTTTATTGCTCTGGGCCGTTGCTAGGTGCAAGTGATATGTGACAGCAAAGGGTGAGCATAGCCAGCAAATCCATTTTGGGCTTAAGTTATGAGTATCCCAGGTGAAAAGCGTTAGCTAACAAAGTCCGCCCCAGCTCCATGGTAGGAATCTCCATCTGGCATGTCATTTGAGATAAGGTGGAGAACCTGGATTCTTCTGCCCATTGGAAATGGGATTTTGGCAGCATCGTTAAAGCCTCGGTTACAGGGGAAATGCGTGACGTGTGTGCCTACCAGGCCTTGAAGCATGAGCGGTGGCTGGTCCCTCCAAGGGGCAAGTCAGTATGTTGTTCTGTGCTGTTTCCCAAGCTCTTTGGTGCCCCAACATATGTGTCACGGGGGCACTTGGGTGCCCCGTTCCTGAGTAAGGATTAGAGCAGCTGCCAATCACCAGGGCAGCTCAGCTGTGGGTTGCGGGAGTAACCAGGTAGGCCATGTGACCGGAAGGGGGCAGGGCTGGGCCCTTATAAACAGCTAGGCCGGAGCCTGGCTGGCAGTTCCCTTCTGGCAGCCTGTGTGTAAGAGCTCGGCGGGAGAGCTAGGCTGAGCAGTGCCACTTGGCACGTAGAGGGCTGCATTATGGTGCAGGCGGAGAGAAGCCTGACTAGAAGGCTTTGGCCTGAGAGCCAGGACGGCCGGGACTTGATGTAGAAGCCGGTAGGCTGATTGTGTTGTTAGAGCCGGGAGGCTTATGGTTTTGGTTGCAGCCGGTTGGCTCATGATTCAGTTGTGTATATCATCCGGAGGACTGGGTGAGGCTGTAGGGGTGTGAGGAGGCCTCACAGGAGCTCCCCAGTAGTCTGGGGGTTCCTGGGTGCCCTGTGCGGGCACTGAGCAGCGCCGGGAAGGCGCAGCAGCTTGGCACCAGAGTGGTGCGGTGTGTGGGGTTGAGACCCCGGCCCGAGAGGGCAGTATTCGGCCCAGTGAGGGCCTAGGAACCTGAGAAGGGTCAGGGGGCCAGGCACGGCTGCATGCCACCTGAGCCCCAGTGCCGGCGAAAGCCCGAGACAGGGCTGGCACGTAGGCTCGGAGGGAGCCAAGGGCGCGCGCAGCACAGAGCAGGCTCGGAGGGAGCCAAGGGTGCGTGCAGTGTGGAGCAGGCCCCAGCGAGGGCAAGCGCCCAAGAGGCGCGTGGCATAGGGACCCGGAGAAGGGTCGGGGCCAGGCACGGCTGCATGCCACCTGAGCCCCAGCGCCGGGAAGCCCGAGACAAGGCTGGCACATAGGATCGGCGGGAGCCAAGGGCGCGAGCAGCGCAGAGAGGCTTGGCGGGAGCCAAGGGCGCGAGCGGGCCGAAGCAGGCTCCAGGAGAGCCACGGGCGCGAGAGCGCGGGACCGGCTAAGAGAGAGCCACGGGTGCGAGTAGCACAGACAAAGGCCCAGTGAGGGGCAAGAGGGGTAGGAGCGTGGGAAGTGCATGGCCTAGGCCCCTGGGGGGGACCAGCCGGTAAGAGTGAAGCCCGGGGAGGGCTAGTGGAAGCTTGGAGACACGAGAACGTCAGGAACAGCTGCGAGGCTTGGGGCGTGCTAAAGGGGAGGTAGGAGGCACGCATAGCCCATAAGGCTGGGGGTGCACCAAGTCACCCTTAAATCTCAGGAGATCATAGGCAGCCTCCCATATTACCTTATATAAGATCAAAGACATGGCGGGCAAGAATAAGAGGGTGCTGATCTCCTAATTGCCACGACAAGGGGGCGCTAGCGGGATCACGGCTGCTCGTAGGCCCCACTCCGTGACAATATGCACCAAACCGGAGCATGTGGCAAAGATGCTCTGGGGACACCCTTCTCTGCCGCTGTCAGGCATGCAGAAAAAAAGGGAGGTTGCCTGGGATAGCCAGGCTTGCCCCAGGACATCTACACAGCATCCAGCAACTGGGGCCATGTGCTCTTCAGCTTCCGCTTTGGGAGTGCCAGGGTGCGGTGTAGACTTACCTGTTCTGGTGAATCTCGGTTTCCTCGTCCTGATTCTGGATGTAGCTTTCCCCTAGCAATCCTCCCTACCTGCGGCTGAACTTGCTCGTATGGTCTGGAAAGCAACCCAGTCCTTGTAGACAATTTACACCATGCGCTGGTAATTGGAGCCAGGGGTGGATCTCCCTCAGTGTTAAAAACTTGCAGAAATTTAGCATGTTCTCATGCCACAGCGACGGCCCGGCTCCCTTGATAACATGTACAGGGTATTGACTTGGCTCAGGATCAAAGTTAATTTGCTAATGAGGGATGGAGAGAAGCTCTGGTGTGTGTTGTGGGGGTCAGGCTATACAAACTCGGTAGTTGGTCCTTAGAAATCGAAGGCAAAAAAAAATCAATCTGGATCCAAACCAGAATTGAATTTATCTAACAATTTAAAGTCACGGGTCTCCAAGCCTTTTGGGTTAACCTTTGATTTAGGATCAGAGTTTGGGGGCTCAGCTCTTTCCCCTGTATACTGGCTCCATTTGGGCACAGAGGAGCCTCAAGGAGACGGTTATGGCTTCCTCATTCTGCACCAAGTTTGCCCCACCATTTTTTAGAGCAGCCCCTGAACTTTCTCTAGTATCCACCCTGGCATGAGATCTTATGTCAGTGGAGGACTGGGGCATTTGCTTTGACACTCCCCATCTCCTCTCAGCATGCCCCTGTGCCAGGGTCAGGAGCATATGCCAAAGGGGTTGTGCTGATAGCACATTTTCGTCTGCTGGGCACTGATGCCAAGCACCTGACCTGTTTCTGTTGCTTCTCTTATACAAAGGGGCTGGACAGCAGTAAAGAATCACACCCAAAATCCTGTCCTGGATCCAAACCTTCCAACATTTCTAAATGACTTGGATTTGGGTTTATGCATCTCTAGATCTTTATTTTTTCTGTCCTCTTTTTGCATGCAAGCCGGGGAAGCACGGCAAGCTCCCTTTCCCCCTGCATTAGGGGAAGCATGGCAAGATCCCTTTGCATAAAATGCAGATGGGAAAAAAAAATCCTTGCAGCTTATGCGGAAGATTTTCCACCGTTTTTTTTTTTTTTTTTTTCCTTTGACCCTGCTCCTTGCTCCGGTATCTGTTACACATCTCTGGCACAATCTAAGTGCTGCAGCACAGCATTTGAAACAAGACTCTTTATAATGTAAGACTGGTATGTTTGACCTGGTGTTAATTACAGATGTCAGTGATATTTAAGTGCTGCATGTTGGAGTGTAAGGCCAAAGACAGAGGCTTTCTGGGTCGGTTGCCTAGACCTTATACCATTTATGGATAAATAGCAGTTATTGCTGCTTCCCATGCCAGTCCCTTCATGTAATGATTTAGAATAGTGCTTAGTGTACAACAGGTTCACATTCTTCCTTTAAATGCATCCAGTATCTCAGCAATAGGGTTAACTGCAACCCTTCAGATAAATCCTGATGGCTGGTTTCATTTGCACACTTTCAGTTCCTGATTAATTTAGTTAAAGTTGGCTCCCTGTTATTATGTATCTCGTGTTTCGTGAAGAAGTTTTATTGCAGGACCATGAACAAATATTTGACCTAAACCCTATATATTTGTGATTTAAATGGAACTTGTGTTTTACCTCTAGACCTGACACTTTGCTCTATGTGACACTTTAGGAGGCAGTCATAAAAAGTTAATCTTTTTAAACCAATTTTAAGAAGGAAAATAG
>NW_017728993.1:22630382-22633959 GCF_001723915.1 Gavialis gangeticus | reverse complement strand
TTTTTTTTTTTTTTTTCTTCCTTTGACCCTGCTCCTTGCTCCGGTATCTGTTACACATCTCTGGCACAATCTAAGTGCTGCAGCACAGCATTTGAAACAAGACTCTTTATAATGTAAGACTGGTATGTTTGACCTGGTGTTAATTACAGATGTCAGTGATATTTAAGTGCTGCATGTTGGAGTGTAAGGCCAAAGACAGAGGCTTTCTGGGTCAGGGTTTCCTTGCAAAAGTGGATGGGATTTTTCATGAAAACAACCCTTCCATCTGGCAAATTCAGCATCGCAACCTGGAAATCAGGGTTCATGAAAAATGAGCAGCCTTCACCAAGGATCAATGCATGCATCGCTGAGAAAGAAAGAGTTGTCTTGTCTGGCTGTGTGGCACTGAAGATCAATGAAACTGGTGGTAGACTGGGTGGATACAGGAAATGTGAGTGATAGTAGAAGGAGTCAACTCCCATTGCCTTGCTAGAAGGAAGGGGAAAATAAAGCTTGAAATGAACTTTTAAAAACTAAGTGGTTTCCCTGGGGAGGGGAAAAGGCAGAGCCTGGGAGGCTGAATCAGAGCCCCCAGAGAAAGAAGTCTTATCAGACTCACTGCGCTGTCTCATAGGCCCCTGGCAGGCATTACACTTAAGATGCGATTAACTGGTTAATCATATCTTCACTAATGATCTGGCCACACGCTCATTCAATTAATAGCATGATAAAACAGGGAATAAGCCATTAAGTTATTACACAAAACATGTTTAATAACTTTGTGGCTGGTTTCCATCGAGACTTAAATTGAACGTGTGGCCGGGGCTCGCAGCCTTTAAGACTCCAGTGCAGCCCCATTGCTCAGCTGACCAGGGCTCCCAGCCATAGGAGCTTGTGGTGCAGGGGGAGACCAGGCTTATGATCCCAGGTTCCCACTGGCAATGTGTCAATGAGGGGATCTGACCCCTGATCCCACAGTCGTAACTTCTGCCATTGTTCGAATCGTGCATCAGATCCTATCATGCCTTTAATTCAACATCTGTCAGCAGCCGTGGTGTCATATGTGCCTGAACAAGGCCAAGTGAGAGGAGAGGTCTGACCTGATGCTCTAGTATGCCCACTTTGTACCAGTATCTGTGACCTTTGGATGTGGAAAGCAATGGAAATGCATTCGGACTACAAAAGCACCCATGTACTTCAGGTGGTTTTTGGAAATCCATTGCTAATCATATCACTGCAGGGGCGCTGTTCAACTTTGGAGACAGAGCTAGCTGGCAAATGTTTGAAAGAACAACACTCCAGGAGGCAGGGAGGAAATCACTGTCTTCAGGCAACATATCATGGGGGAGGTCTGAACTGACAGCAAGCCGCCCTACGCAGTGAGATAGCTTCAGACCGGTCTCCATATTCACACACATCAGGGGGAAAAAACAGTCTGACAAATGGCTAACTAATGCCCTTAGTAGATTTGTTCTGTCTCTAATGTTTGTCACATTGTGAAACATGGTAAAACATCACATTGTTTTATGTAGCAAGTATCCCAAATGGGGAAGAGGGTCCCTTAGGTAGGAAGTTCAGGTGACAAGATAGGAGAGGGCTCAGAAAGAGCATTGAAAATTGACTTTATTGGGATGGGGGGCACTAGCACACGGCTCTCTGGTTGTGTGTTCACTTCCTCTTCCTGCTGCCCGTGAGGTCTCTGGGATTTGCAGTCCAGAATCACAGCCGCCAGACTCTGCAGGGCTGCTCGTCACTTCCTCTTTCTACGCAGTGAGATAGCTTCAGACTGGTCTCCACATTCACACACATCAGGGGGAAAAAACAGTCTGACAAATGGCTAACTAATGACTAACTAATGAAGCCTCCAAGGAGACTTCCCGTGAATCTAGCAAAGGAAGGCACAAGAGGAGCCAATGGCTGGAAGCTGGAGCCACAATCAAGCCAGAAATGAGGCACGGATTGGTACCAATGGACATTTAACAACTTGAAAGAGCTGCTAAGGGTGAGGTGGATTCCTCATCTTCTGAAGTTTTCGGGTCCAACTCAAAGGTCTTTCTAGGAGACAAGCTTTAGGTGGCTGCAAGTCAATGGGCTCCACGCTGGGGGAACGGGGTGAACATGTTGTTCAATCCCAGAGGTCAGACTGGAGAATGTAATGTTGTATTCGTGCCTCGGGATCTGCGAAAGGGACATGAAAATAAGGCAGACGACTCAGTAGCACCATGTCCTGTATGTCCAACATGCACGGGGGGGGCTATGGCAATCTCTGCGTGCACTTGTCTGTGCGCCAAAGCCAGGGTCTGCAAAACAAAATAGGGCTTAGATTAGTTATAGGAAATTCCTGAACAAAACCACCCCAAAGTGTGAGCTTTCACACTTGAGCTTCAAGGATATTTAAAAGGAGGTATTTAAGAGGAGATTGGACAAACACCTGGCTGGGATCATCTGACCCCAGCGCTCTTTCCTGCCCAGGGCAGGGGGTAGGACTCAATGATCTAACAGGTCCCTTCTGACCCTAATATCTAGGAAATCTATGATACACATATTTACACACATACATATATACACACACCTTTGTGAAAGTTAATACATATATATTAACCTTCACAAAGCCATCCCATTATCCTCTCTCAGGATATCCATTGCCTGTTAGCTACTGATGTGCTTGAGTGATGCTGACCAAGGCGAACTCCTAGTTTCCTTATACTTCCATGTATGCCCCTGGTGTCTTTTGTCCTGTATATAGGTTGAAAGCTCTTTGTGACAAGGACCATCTTTTTTATTTTGTGTTTCTACAGCCCCTAGCACAGTCAAGTTGAGATGTACAGCTAGGGCTGTGATATCTCAGTCCTGAGGAAGCTTTTTGAGAGAGTTATCCTGGCACATGTCCACGAGGGGCCGGGGGGAGATTATGCTTAGGGGCAACCAACACGAGTTCATTAGCGGCAGGTCCTGTCAGACCAACCTGGTGGCCTTCTACGACCAGGTCACCAAATCCTTGGACGCAGGGGTTGCAGTGGACATCGTCTTCCTGGACTTTCAGATGGCTTTCGACACTGTCTCTCACCCTGTTCTCATTAAGAAACTGGGGACTGTGGTGTCGACACCCACAATCAGATGTGTCGCCAACTGGCTGGAGGGCCGCACCCAGAGAGCGGTGGTGGTCGGGTCACATTCGACCTGGAGGGATGTGGGCAGTGGGGTCCCCCAGGGCTCGGTCCTCGGGCTCGCACTGTTCAACATCTTCATCAGTGCCTTGGATGAGGGGGTAAAAAGCACCTGTTCACATCTGCTGATGACACTAAGATGTGGGGGGATGTGGGCACGCTAGAAGGGAGGAATAGACTCCAATCGGACCTAGACAGGTTACAGGAGTGTGCGGACGAGAACAGCATGGGATTCAGCACCGACAAGTGCAAGGTGCTGCCCTGGGGAGGAACAACCGGCACCATACCTACAGGCTGGGGAACTCCCCTCTTGTCAGCACGGAGGCAGAAAAGGATCTTGGAGTCATCATTGATGCCAAGATGAACATGGGCCGGCAGTGTGGGGACGCGGTCAGGAAGGCCAACCGCACCTTGTCGTGCATCCACAGATG
>NW_017728993.1:22627228-22630353 GCF_001723915.1 Gavialis gangeticus | reverse complement strand
CAACATGGAGAGGGTCCAGAGGAGGCCACTCGCATGGTCAGGGGGCAGCAGGGCAGGCCCTGCGAGGAGAGGCGATGGGACCTGAACCTGTTCAGCCTCCACAAGAGAAGGCTGAGGGGGGATCTAGTGGCCTGTTACAAACTGGTTAGGGGGGATCAGCAGGCATTGGGGGAGTCCCTGTTCCCCCGAGCATGACCAGGAGTGACCAGGAATAACGGTCACAAGCTGGCAGAGGGGAGATTCAGATTAGACATCAGGAGACGCGACTTCACAGTCAGGGCAGCTAGGACCTGGAACCAACTTCCAAGAGAGGTGGTGCTGGCCCCTACCCTGGGGGTCTTTAAGAGGAGGCTGGATGAACACCTTGCTCTACTCTCTTTCCTGCCATGGCAGGGGGTCGGACTCGATGATCTGCTCAGGTCCCTTCCGACCCGACAACTGTGAAACAACTATGAAAGTATGAAACACAAATAAAAGAAATCATAATGAGCTTGTGGTCGGTTGGGCAACCTTGGATAGGATGGGGTTCCTTTTCATCTGGATCAGTGATTCTCAACCAGGGTGTCCCAGACCCTTTGAAGGGTGCCACAAGGTATGAGGAGATAAGAGAGATATGAAGAGATATGCAGATAACCCAGGCCAGGATCACTCAGCCTGCCTGGGTGATCTCCCACCCCTACTGCCCAGCCCCTGTAGAAGTAGGAAAGCATTGTAAAATATACATTAGTTTTTGAAACTGGGTGCCACTCAGTGTGCAAAAGCTGTGGAGGGGTGCTTCATGTCCAGTGAGGGATGCCTTGAATCCAAAAAGGTGCAGAGCCACTGGTTTAGACATTGCCTCCAGTGAACTCTTCAGCCTATTGGTTTCCCCCTGCTCTCACCTCTCCCAAGAGATATGTGAACTGAATCTGTGGCTCTGCAAACACTTCTTGCTGGACCTGGCCCTGGGGGAATAAGAGGCAAAACTCTTATTGATCCCGGTGGGATTGAGAACTGTTCTTGCCAGGAGTTCCCCATCGACATTTTAAATACAGCTGAGCTCTCCCTGGATCATCAAGCCCCTCTTCCTCCCACAAGAACACAGCTGAAGACAGCAGGAAAGTTAACCTAGCAGAAATAGTGCCGTAACTTTCCCTTTTCCCCAGGATATTCTGCAGGAGGGGTTGGCTGCACCCTCTGTAGGAAGAGTTGATCACAAGACTGGAAACTATTTTTTTTTTTTTAATTTTTTTACTGCCTTTCTGCCATTAGGCTGGTGTCACTTTTCAGCAAGATGGGAGGTTCATTTGTAATTAAGTTTGCAAGCAGAAACATTGACATGCAAATACTTTCCACGGGGCAAAGTTTATTCTCGGTCAGCTTCAAAACCCATTTGAACTTTCACTTTTCTTTGCAGCGCAAAATGCAACATGAACATGGTTTCAGTTCCCTCTTAAGGTCTATTTTGAGGAGGGGGGAGTCAAATTCAGCTCAGGCATAACTAACGGGGTTGGCTGTGCCTACATGCAGTATGCTTTATGTAGGTGTACTATTTAAGCTCACTTAACAGTTATGCAATAAGAGGTGGTTCTGCCTTGATCTTGCAAGCTAATTAACTGTTCCCTTTTCACTAGTCCATCCCCGGGACTGATTTCGCTTCAACCAAAATAACTCCACTGAGCCTCAGGGAAGCTGCTCCGATTTATCCTGGCTTGTGTGATAGAAGAATCAGATCCATCTCATCCTCGGTCTGGTTCCTGTAGGACCCCGTGCAGTTGCAGGACCTCGTGCAGTTGCAGTGTGCAGCTCATGTGGACCCAGCGCCAAGATGATCAAGATCTCAGAGCCTCCGTCTCTCTCCCCATGGAGAGGAAAGGTCGAACCTTACTTGTAAGCAAGGCAAAAGTCTCAGTTCTTTGCTAGCACAGTCTGAGTTTGAATTGCATTTTAATTTTTGGAGCTAGTGTGTCTATATTTCCCTGAGTTTTAGGGCCTTTCCTGTCTTTGAACCTCTGGCAGCCTGCAGCTAAGTAGAAGGCTGCTGCTAACTAGCAAGGTGCTGGATGAGATCAGATGGCCGAAGTAGCTGAAGGAGTAGGAGGGTAGGTTATCTGGTAATGTTTTAAAATACAGGATCACTCCAGCCTAGAAAAAAAGTAAAGGGACCAACCATTAAGGAAGCATCAATGCACCCAGGAAATAAAAGCAAGCTCAGAGCAAACCCAAGTTGCATGTTGTATTAAAATCAGTTCAGTAATAGCCTAGTAGCTAGGACAATGAGAAGCTTGAGAACTGGGTCCCACTTCTTGCATTGCTGTTGATTCAGTATGTAACCTCAAGGACGTCACTTGAGCTCCTGGTCTGTATTTCCCCTCCTCCCCCTCGCCTATTTAGATGACCAGCCTTTCAGGGGAAGGATTATTTCTTACTAGGATGCCTGTACAGCACCTAGCACAGTGTGGCTGCAATCTCATCTTGGACTTCATGGAAATCATTACTAATAAATCTCAAGTGTTGACTCTTCCTATTACCTCCTACAACCTCTGAGGAAAACAAGCATCTCCACCCATCCACCTACATAAATACTCAATGTGCACAGCTGGAATTAATCATCACATTAGCCCAACAACAAGGGTTCATTAAGACCAAAGGTGACTTCAATTTAATTGCAATATACTTGGCAACCAGAGACTGGATCCAGTTTGCAACACCTAATGGGAGGTCTGGATTATAGAAGGAAAAATTAATGGCTGTAAAAATATCCAAACAAGATATTTGTGCACGTGTTGCTGTAAAACTCGGAGCCAACCAGTTTTTAAATAAACAGTTTGGGTTTTAAAATATATATTAGTGTTCTTGTAATGGGGATATATGTGAGCAAGAATATATGCAAGCACGTAACACAGAACCTGGTGGATTCCCAGCTTTCTTTTCCTAACAAGCTACTAGAAGGGGAGTCTGACATGAGCTATATGTCCACCTCTGGAACGGTTCAGGCCAAGTCACTGAACATCTGTGTTGCTACCTGTATCATGGATGTCCCTGAAAGGACATTTGGAGGGTTATTGGCTGTTTCTAAAGTATTTTGATGTTTGCATGTAGTGGGAGGTACAGGGTAAAACTATTTTATTGGCTGGATATTTGTA
>NW_017728993.1:22622040-22627217 GCF_001723915.1 Gavialis gangeticus | reverse complement strand
GGTTATTGGCTGTTTCTAAAGTATTTTGATGTTTGCATGGAGTGGGAGGTACAGGGTAAAACTATTTTATTGGCTGGATATTTGTATGTATTTAGCTTTAATTTGCAATTAAAAATGTCCACCCAATAAGCTCTGAGGACCTCGGAGAAGGAATTAGCTATGCCATCCACAAATGACCACCCACCATCAAAAATGAACCGTAATCCCATAATGAAGAGAGTCAGCCAAGAAATCAAAGAAACAAAAACAAGTCAGCTCTTCTTTCCTCCCAGAATATCTCCTCAAAACTCTGCCCGATAAGTACTTCTAAGATATTATTTACATCGTGGTACCTAAATATATGACACTAGGCGCACGGTGGGTTTTGACATCACGGGACCAAGTCAGTCTGCAATATGCATAGTTTTATGTCTCTTTTTCCTGTATTGTGTTCTGTCCTGGGGGCATTGGGATCTGGGTTTTGAAATGGACCCTTGGGGGGAAAAAATTAAAGCCTGGGTTTCACCTCCTATAGCTTTTGGAAGCAGCTTATATTTTGTATTAGAGGATCCCATAACTATTGATGAACCATCCTATAGCATGTAACCTTATTTTCCAGCAGGGAAGAGCCCTGGTTCAGAGCGTCAGGAGAGACTGGGAGAACTGGAACAAGGGTGAGTGATGGATGATCTGCAGCTGAAAATTGCTTGCTTGCTGCTTAACTATGAACTGGAGGTGCTCAGTCAGTGTGACGGGGACAGCAGATAGACCCGAAGGGACTAGAGAAGGAAAGGAAGGATGGGAAACCCAGCTGGGACTTGAGAGACTGTGGTTCAGTTGCTGTCTCTGCCACAGGCTTCCTGTATTGCCTTGGACAAGTCACTTAATATGCAGTTACAGTCCAAACTTAGGTTGGTCCAGGGTGCGAGGAGGCAGGAGCTCTGGACTGACATAGTGGTGTTAATAGAAACTATGGTACCTGCTTAAGCCTGTAGCATTTGCTTTGCTCCTGAGAGGTACAAAGCTCAAGTGCAATGTCACAGCAAAGGGTAGACAGAGGTGAAGGACCAGACCCAATAAAACATGAGCACACCTACCAACCAGGTGCTGCAACACCCATCTTCTAGGTGCCTTGTGTCCAGGTTTGGCCACTGAGGTGGTCCACAAAGTCCACAAGTGAGGTGGAGCTGCCTAGGTGTCTGCCTGCACTCCCACATTTTCTCTGGAGATTGGGCATGGGACTTGGGTGTCTCCATCCACCCAGGGTCTAGAGCCCACACCTGGCTCCTGAAGTGGGTGATCTGGGTTGTGGACCACCCTCAGCCTCATGCCCGTAGGTCCTGTCTCCCAGGAGGACGTCTGAGCCCATCATCTAGCCTTTAGGCTCATCTTCAGTTAGGCTGGTGGGGGCCAGACTTCAGCTGGGCCACGGAGCAGAAAGAAATGCAAGAGTCACGGATGTGAAAAGGAGCCTGACTTTGTAGCCTAGTGGTTGGAGCACTCACCGGAGGGGGAAGAGCCCTGGGGCCTGGTCCTTGCTTCCCCAAGCTATGACTAGTTCATGTCAAATAAAGTAGGATGGGGACTTCTCTCTCCCAGGTGAGTGCCCTCATTGCTGTGGTCCTGAATGCACTCTCTGGTTCCCGCATCCCTTGCAACACGATGGTCCAACTACCTCTCTCCTGGGACATGGGAGCAGTGGGTGTGAAGCCCCTCAGGCTGTTATAGAGGGGCAGATGACTGATGACAGTACTGTACTTTAAGCTTGCCTGCTATATTAGGGCTCTTGGAGGATGTAGGCTTTTACTAGTGTTGGGATCCCAGTGTCTAGGTGGGAGGCAGTTGCCCAGCTGCTGAGACTAGGTCAATTTGGGGCATGTGCAGGACTACAGGCACCAGGGCCCTGCTAAGCTGAAGAGGGAGGTGCTTGGTGAGGTTTTGTGCATCCAGGGTTAGGGGGTTGCGGGCTTAGTCTTAGTCACCGTGTCAAGTGCCCAGACCCTCTTTTGCATCTGGCCATACCCCTCTCTGGGCTTCATGCAGTGCGAAATGCAGATAATCGCTCTGCCCTCCATCCCAGGAGTGCTGAGAGGATAAATAGACACATTAAAAAAGATTACGAGGTGCCTGGAGAGTACAGGAATGGGAGCCAGAGAGAAGAGAAGCGCATCTCTGTGCAGGACGGCCAAGATTTCCAGCAGTTTTCACTTAGCCAGAGTCTCCAGGGACCCTCTCTTTTCACTTCTCTCCCAGTCAGTTTTTGTCTCTTTCCTGTTTCAGCAGCTACTCTGATGGCTTTATTTCTTGTGCCTCTGGGCTCCTCTCCCCCCTCTGAAATGTTACAGCCCCCAGGACACGAGCTGTCCACCAGCCGACCGCAGCATGCAGCTTTGCTCACCTGGCTGTCCCACTTTGCTGCATTTCCTTTTTGGTCGAGAAGCCGAGTCAGGAGCTTTGCAAGACCTCACCATTGCATGATTTAAAGCATCGACTGAAGCAAAACCAGAAGCAGAAAAACTGCATGCGCAGGCAGCGAAGTGCGCTGGTCTCGGGTGGATGTGTGAGCAGGCAGAGCGATTGCACACTAATAGCGAAACACTTTCATTAGGGCAAGTGGGAGATAAAGGCAGGGAGGACTGCTAGCCTCTGTTTTAACCCAGAAATATCCCTTCCCAAGAAGGGTTTTTCCTTCCTGAGCACACCAGGATGGCTCTGTCTCTGATGACTCCCTAAAATGGGGAGCTTTTAACTCGCTGAAAGGGGTTGCAATAGAGATCACGGTGGGCAGCAAATACAGTCTGTTTGCTCTCCCAGGCAGGTGTTAAGCAACCTATAATTAAAGCAGGTATGTTTTCCACCCTCCCTGTTGTAACTGTGATCACAAGCTCATCTCATCTGCAAAGCGCTTTGCCCTGCAGGCCAGCGTCATTCTCTCGTTCTTGCAGACGGGCAAAACTGTGGCACAGGGAGAAGAAGTGAACACCCGTGGTCTGGCTAATTGCAAAATCACGACTAGATTTTGATGCCCCATGTCCAGTGCTGGTCACAGCCCACAGAGCTACTCCCTGTTATATCGCCACTGGTTTTTCAGCCACTGCATTGCCCGAGAGGTTTCCTTTGGGGCAGGGCTGCAGACACAAGGTAGCATGCAGGGAGCCAGGATATGATTTGACATGGACTTGCTCGCTCCCTGCGTGGACACTCCTAGTATGCGGGAATGGGCTGAGCAGCTAAGGGGGTGGGAGCCACCTTACACAAAGGTGACTGGAAAGTGAGATAATGCCCATATGTCTTCAGTTCTGATCCTAAATTAAAATGGCTTGAATTTGATGTAGTTCGGTTCGCTTCTGATATGAAAGAAATGCAATTTAGGGCTTGTTTCATGCAGAGAAAAATGCATACGTAGGGTACGGCCACACAAAAATGACGCAAATGAATGAGTTCACCTGCTGTATAGTCACCCACTCATTTGTCTCACTATACAGCGTGTGGGCTAATTCAGAATAACTGCCTGTGTGTGCCTACTCTTACCCCGTAGCAGTTGTGAGGCATCTTACTCCACTTTCACTGGGGTTCATGTAGCTCATCCTGAAATACATCAAAAGCCGGTGGCTCTAATTTGTAATGAGTGCCCATCCAAAGCTTTAACGCAACTCAAGAAAGTTAATTTGGATTAAATACCCTAAAAAATGGTTTCAGCATAGACATACTCTTGGGTCACTGATTTTTTTTGAATAAGCATGTCTATTCCGGGGTTTAACGCAGTTGAACTAATTCACCTTAAAAGCTAATTGAGACTGGTTGTGCTCATATAAATGAGCCATGAGACGTTGGAGAGTCCTGCTCCTACTCAATGCATTGCCTTCAGTGGGAGGAAGAACAGGCCGTGAGCAACTTGGCTGAGATTATACCGAAATCGAAGAACCTAGGGTCTTTGATTTACAATCCTACGTCCCCACTCTCCCCACCGATTTCTCTCAGCCTTTTCTTTCCACAGAGGGGAGCAGCAAGCTGCTTTCTGCCCAGCCCCGCTTGGGATTGCGGCTCCAGCTGTGAGCAGGTGGTGAGGACGGAGTGGGAGGAAGCTGAGCCACCGCTGTGTGGGTGCGTAGGCCTGGATGAGCTATTGCATACAAAGGGGCAAAGGGTCTTACTCCTGCTGCCAGAACCGGGGCGAGGCTGGGAGCGAGGAGTGGGTGCGACTTGCCAGGGCTGTGCTATGCGATGCTAGGTCCGTGCGGATGCTCAGAGGGTGCCCTAATGGCGTGAGCAAGACACCTCTTTCTTGATGTGCACCAGGAATGGGTAGTGTAGAGCACCTATGTGCACTGGATATAGACACCCCCACCCCTGAGCAGCCGAGGCCTGCATCACAAGCCAGTATTAATTCTGCTTCTGGGGCAGTGCAGGCAGTCCCGTGCTCAGGGGAGATGGTCCTGGTATCAGAGGCTTAACAAGGAGTCCTGTGCCCTGGGTGGCAGCAGCAGTGGCTAGGTCGGTGGTGGTGGTCTCACGCTCTGATTGCCCATCCCTAGTTATGCTACTGCCGTGGTCAGATAAGGGGTGTGGACCAGACTGTGCCCCTGTGCTAGGATCAGGCCCTGCACTGTCTCTGCTTAGCCTGCACCTATGGATCAGACCCTGTGCAGCCTCAGCTGCACCCCAGTCCCCACACCACAACTTACGTGGCCCCTGCATGCCTCCCCTTCTTCCCCCCAGTGCCAAATTTTTGTACCCATTGAGTACTGGGGTCAGATCTGGCTCTCGGGCTGGGGGACACAGAGCACCCCTGTGCTGCTGCATTACAACCTTGCTGCAATTCCTTGTCATCATTTCTTTTCTTTTTTTCTTGGTTGCTTGCATACATACAGACCTGGGAACACTGGCTTCCACTTCCCATGCGCTTACTGAAAGGGAATAAAAGTAATTTGTTACACAGTGTTTTACTGGGTCTGATTTTTTTTGGTGGGGGGTGGGGGAAGTATCCGGGGATAGACTTTCCTGGAAAATGGATAGCTTTATGCTAGCAAGAGACAGTTCTATCAGAGCCACTTCTTCAGCTGTCTGAAAATATTTGAAAGCTTGAGACGTTTAATGTTTTTCAGATGGTGATAAATCTGCACTAGCTCGAGCTTAGTGAGAGATGAAGTGAGATAGGAGAAAACACATGGGGCTGCATGGGAGAGATTTGCTGGTCA
>NW_017728993.1:22587526-22621861 GCF_001723915.1 Gavialis gangeticus | reverse complement strand
ATGATGAACCTGCAGCTGGGAAAGGGGAAACCTCCTGTGTCTGGTGAGCCTGAGCTCTTGCTCAGGAGTTGTTTGCTTAACCTGCGGTTTGCCAGGGGAGCTTTGGTGGCGGAGGGCATCTCTGGTGTCCATCACAGGTGAATTGGAAACCAGATGGCTTCTCTCCTGGTCTCACCACTACTTTCTCAGCTAAGCTCTTGACCATATGATCCCTGATAGTTCGATGCACCTGATCTGCCCTGGAGCAAGAGCTGAGCCTCTTCCATGTAAAGATGCAGATTGCACGCTCTTGTAAGCAGGTGTGCGAAACGGGCAGGAAGTCTCACTCTGAGCATCCCCAGCACCCCGCCGGAGCTGAGTGCGAAGCAATGACCCTGCACAACAGAAGAGGTGGGAAGGGCTTGGGATGGATTTCAAAAACCAACGCGCTGTGAAGGGTCGTGCACCCCCAGCAAACAGCTCGAGCAAGGAGGAGACAATCTGGGGCAGCTTGAGTGAATTGGGAACGTGCAGTCAGACGCCCGACTGGGGTGAATCCATGTTGCCCCACTGGGTTTTGGATAGGTCTGGAGGTCAGGCAGCAGCTGAGTCGCAGGATCCGTCCCTGGGGAGCGCGGTCTTTCCAAGACAGGCTTCAGCCCTTCGGAGATGTTGTATTGGTCCGCACCGTATGTGTTGCAGGGAGACGGACCCCTCGAAGTGGCCCTGGAGCTCTCTTCGTTGCGATCCTGTGTGCTGGAGAGGGCTGGGAGACGCTCCCATTGCGACGGGGCCGTGCTGTGCTGTGGCGTAACGGCTTCTAAGCTCGGGTTTCCCACTTGCAGCCTGCCATCGCTAACCCAAATCCCCTCTCCGCAGCTGTGATTAGCTGATGGTTTTTGTCCAAGGGATCTGTTTATGGCATTTTAAAGAGACAGGAACACCCCAGCCATTTGATTTTGTCAGACAGCTGTGAGCCGAATGTGGAACCAAAAAAAGAAATCCCTGTACAAATCGGGAAAAATGCCTCCCCATTTCCACGCGTTTCACAGAGGCCGTGTGGTCTCAGAGGCAGCCGGGTGGTCCGAAGGAATTAATGCTCGGGTTAAACAAAACGGGGGACTCCTGGGTTGATAACCCCTCCTCCGCCACTGATTCACCGTAAGGCCTGGGGTAAGTCCTTTGACCTCTCTGAGGCTCAGTCCCCCCCCTCCTTGTCTCAAATGAAAACAGTGGCCTCAATTTTGGGCTGCAGCCAAGCTGAGCTTGGCACAGCCCAGGAAGGTGGGGCAAAAGTGGCTGTGTTCCCAGGTTTTGAAGGCAGCCAGGGACCAGAGAAATTCCAGGAATAAAGATTTTTTGTTTTGTTTTGTTAACTGTGTGTGGACCCAAACGAAGGTCCCGATCCTGCCACATGATCTTCACGGCTGACTTTTGCACCTGTAGGAAGTCTGAGTCGAGCCAATCAGATTTTGCAGCGGTGCAGGGAGAAGCTGTTTCTCGGGATTTCTCCAAATGTTTCTCAGCGAGCTGGAGAAAAATCCTTTAGCTTGGGAGGATGAATTGAGACTTCCAATATTCAAGCCCTGCTTTGGACGGGGCTGCCACAGACCATCCCTGGCTGTTAGGAGCCGAAATCAGATGGCAGGCAAGGTAAAGGGACATATTAAGTCTCCTGAATCCCAGTCTAATTCTGTCTCCATCAGCTGCCTCCTGCTTTTATACCTGTATGTGCTTGTGCCAGTACCTCTTCGTAAAGGAATGGAAAGACTCCAAGGGGAGCTGGTGGAGACTTGATGTTCAAATGCTTATACAGCATCCAAATCTGGTGCAGCATCATCAGTGGAGCTCTCCACCTGCAATTCATTTGCCTCCCATTTCTGTTTTCATTTTTTTTTTAATCCTTCCTCAGGAAAACGCTAGGACTGTGAATGAAAAGACCAGTGAAAGTCCCCTGCAATTATAAGCAAGAACCCCAAAGGCCAGGAAAATCCAGAGCTTGAATTTGCTCCAGTGACTTTGCTTCTCTTCTTTTGCTTGTGAACGTTCACATGATCCTCTTTATGTCTAAGCCTGGCCACAGGGGCCAAACAGGACATACAAGGAGCTAGGGGAGAGTTTCCTTCATAGGGCCAGTCAAAGCGTGCATCTGCAGCGCTCAAGAAGCATCAGTATCGAGGGACATACCCTTAGCGCTGAGCACTATGTGGGATCCTTGGCCTGGGAGGCTCATGTCATCCGGAGCAGCCCCAGAGCTCTTCCAAGTTATTGCAAGGGCCGTGACAGACCCTGCAGCAGCCCAGAGTCTGAAGGGCACAAGGGAAGCATACAGCCACCTTTGCCCCTCCTTTTCCTCTTGGGTTTTGCCTATTAATAATTTACCCTAAAATAAACAGGATGGACTAGGTGGTTGATTTAATGTTGCTGAACTGACTCTAATGTGTGGAGTCTTCTGACATTTCCCGCAAGGTTGATCTTGTGATTTTAACACTGCATTAACATTCTTTTCTGGTCTGATTTTAATGTCATTAAACTTATTTCTGGGCCTTATTTCTCATTTTCTGCTGGGCCACTTCGTGTGGGGTGGAATGGCACTTATCCGTCAATGCTTAACTCAATATCCAGCTTGCCGTCTTTGCATTAAAAGGCACACGGTGTTTGCCCAATAAAATAGCAAGTTAATATGATGGGTACCTTTTTGGAAAACAAACATTAATTAACCCGCTGAATTCATACACGTGTTAGGTTCTTTTTGCTGAATGCTTAGCTAAGGATTTATTAACCAAAGGGTTTTCTCCAAGGGCATAGAAACTTGCTCGCAGCAGCTATTGGTGTCATTTGCCTTTGTATAAGCATTCAAACCATGACTGCAATTCTTGAATCTTGATCATCACCTTCATACTATTAACTATCTGGTAACTGATTTTTTAAAATCCTTTTGTAAAGTATATTTAGTAATTCACGGCTTCTTTTAACTACATGCAGTAATACAGTTGAACAGAGTTCTAGTGAAGTTTCTTTAGCCAGAGTGTGTTATTTTTACAAAATATACCATACTGCATTTACCGACTTCTATGAAATATTATCCTAAATAATTAGAGCTGAAATACTTTTGCCAAAACCCAAAATTATCCAAGTAAGTTTTTCACTGCATTAGCCTTGCTTTTATCCCTTGTGCTAATTCACCTAGTCTAGATCCAGCAAAGCACTTAAGCAGAGCCAGTTGGGAATATTTTTTTTTATATAATATGTTGCTGCTTTTGTCACCGGGAAACGCTGATTTGTCAAAATTGAAGCTTTTCATGGGAATGTGCTGGGTTCAGTGGAACTTTTAGTGGGAACTTTTAGTGGGAAGGGCCCACATCCCACCATAGCCACCAGCCACGTTAGGATGTGGAGGGATACAGGAGGAATACAGGATCAAGTTCTGGTCCTCCCTTGTTAGGATCAAGCCTTGAATCGGGGCTTTTCCCCAAGCCAGGTGACTGCTCTAGCCACAGAAGCTTTTGGGTCATTTGGGCTGAGTCTCATACAGCCTCTCTTTTTGGCCTTACTCTCTGCAGTATGTAACCAATGACATGTTAATTGGAGCAGGGATGCTTCTTCCCCAGCTATGTGATTTATTTATGCGAAATGTACCAGTTTCAATAGGAGACATTTGGATAGACGTGATCCACTGCATGGTGCTAGGACAGTGTGTGTGGGGGGGGATCTGGCCTCAAGCCTTCATCCTGTTTGGTTCAGAGTAGGGACTTGAACCTAAGCCTTACCTATGCTACCTGAGTGCCATAACTGCAATGGGGTATTCTGGGCATAACTCGATTATGTTAATGGGAACGCCATTGCTGGTCCAGCTGTACCCTTAAGCATGCACTTATCTTTAAATCATCAGTGCATCTGGCTACTCATGGGCTTAAACATAAGAACGTGCTTCTGCGTTTTGCTACAGCAAAGCTTTGGCTCACTCGTGCACACATTTCCAAGGTCCTGGCTAGGAGGTAGCTCTGATTCTTCAGTTGCCCACACGGGCTCTGATGCTGTCTACAATTTAAACTGTGCCGATAGCAATTGTGTTGAAGTAACAACGGCTGCTCTGCGTGCAGTCCGTACACAATGCAGTCTGTCTAGGTATATCGTCTTGCGACCAAAAAGGCCGTGTACTAACCTGAACCCCCTGTCAGCTTTTTTGTACCTCTCTTATGTTGCTTCTCAGACTGCCTTGTTTCTCTAATAGTGGCTTGGAAAGTGATAGGATCAAATCCGTGTCTGGGAAGCCAGAGCGCAGTCACCGTACCGTCAGAGGTGGGACTGACATGTCCATGCGCTTAGGCAGCTTGCACCCTCAGTTGGCACACAGATCGCTGATGTTTGTTAGCATGTAAGCAACAGGCAAAACACTGGGACCTGCACCATGCAATGCAGTTAAGCAAACGATGCCCTGATTTAGTACGCGTAGCAGTACATGCCGAAACCCCTTCTGCTAGTTGAGCTTTTCATCCCTGTTCTGTTTCCAGAGCATCAGCCAGGAAAAAAACAACCCATCCATTTTAGTGAAGCACCTGTGGGGAAATAAAACCTAGATGTGATTTATGGGATGTGAAGTCAAATGCGTGTTGTGAATGGTTATAGTCGCGTGCAAGAACCTCGGTCGAGGAGCAGAGCCCTTTTTGTTCTAGGCTCCGTGCAGAAAAGCAGAAAGACTGTCCCTGTTGCGCGAGCTCAGATCTGTGCCCCCTACCCACCAAAATACATCACAAGGGTTGCAAAGCTTCAGTGAGGTTCTCCCTCCTTGTGTTATAAATTAACCTGGTTGCCTTTAGTAGGGCTCCAACTGAAGCAAAGGCAGGGCCAACCGTATATTTTGACAGCTTCTAATTATCATACCATAACTTTGTAAGTGTTATGACAATGTACTGTAAGTGTAAGGTTCATGGGACATATATCTTTTCCACTTAATGTTTTGCAACCAACTCATCTCTGGTTCAAACTCCGTTTAGGTCAGCTGGAGCTACCTCAAGGATGGATTTGGTCCAGTGAGTTCAGAGTCACAGCAGGCTGTTCACTAGAGAGGCAGACTCTGGCAAATTATCTACTCCAAGCTCACTTGGACAAGCTCGCAAAATGAAATCACAGCTCTCTGCCCATTAGGCTTGGGATGAAAAGCAAGCTTCAAAGCTGCCCGTGGGTCAGGTTTCATATGGGGAGATTTACTTGTATTATTTAAGATTGCCGTGAGTTTGGGAAAAGGAGAGGGAGGCAATTTATGAGCCAGCGTAAAAATAGCTCTTCCCTGTAGTAAGTGCATAACGAGTATTGTCGTTGTTATTGGTTTTAATTAAATTCTTCTTAGATTTGCAAGGTTACTATTGTGAAACGTATCACTGGCAACTGCAGTTCACGGAGCCTTTAATAATTCTTTTAAACCAAGTATTATTCCTCTATGTGCTACCTACCTTTTATTTTTGGGTTCTATATTTGGCTTCTCCTGTCCTATCTTTTATAACTTTGCCTCCCCTTGCTAAAGACGTCTCTGCTTTTAAAGCTAGCAACCCATATAGCAATGCCTCATACACAAAGCATGTCTACGCTGTCATCAAAGAGGCGATTGCAGTTGGCATGGACGCAACTCAACAAACTTTAGGCTCAATAACATTTTAGCCACAGCAGTACAGAGCTCAGCTTAGGCCATGTATTTGCCCAGGGCAAATTTTGTCACCTGCACTGCATGTGCATGCTGCAGCTTACAGTGTTGTTGGTCCAAGTTGCTTGGGTTTGTGTGCATGATGATCATGGGGATATTGCCCTTTGCTGTTTATGGGACTTCATACCTCGCAGAGGTTATATCTGGCGCAGAATGAGCTGGCTTGCCTGTTTTGCACATTTTTCAGTGCAGATCAGCGAGCCTCTCCTATGTGCTCGCTGATCTGCTCTGAACCCTGACTGATTTCCAGATGATGTTTAAAGGGTTGTTTTCAAAACTGCAAGGCCTGATTTTCTGACTCGGGACCTGCTCCAGACCCTGCTGAGGTCAATGGCTTTGGATTAGTCCGAGTCTTCAGAGACAATCTCTGTTTGTTTCCATAAGAGATGAGCTTGCCATGGGCAGGTGACAGCAAGAGTAGGAGGGCTGGCTGTAGGCTTGGCTTTGGAGCTTGCGTCCTTTCTTGATCTCCAGGATGATTTTCAGCGTCTGCCTCATTTTCTTTAGGAAGGGACTTAAGCAGCTAGCGGTGCAGGGTTTACAAGCATATTATTCTATCCAGGCCGATGGGTTATGAAGAGCAGTGTCAGAGTAATGACGTGCCCATAAAAGTTGTGTGGTCAGACTCTGACTCCTATTGAGCATTATCAAATTACAGAACGGCACCAGTGAAGCACAGCTTGACACCTGCGAGTGTTTGGTTCAAGGGAAAACCAAAACCAAGAATACCTGGACTCTCACAAACTGGTGTTATAGTCCCTGAGGACTCACAGGGCATGTCTACATGTGCATTTACTGTGGAGTAAGTTACTGCGCAGTAAGGAGTTTTTAGGCCGGTGTACACATGTGCAGCCATTAAAGCACAGTAACACTGTGTGTGGACTGATTTGGGACTAAAGTTAATCCCAAATCAGCCCACACACACAGTGTTACTGTGCAGTAAGGCATCTACATGTGCACAGTGTTACTGAGCAGGAGGGCTGTACGAAACAGCACCGTTTCGTTTCGACTTCTGTTTAACCATTTCAAAGGGACAGTGTTTCATGTTGCTGTTTTGAAGCACTGTTCCATTTTGTTTAATTTAATCTGTTTCGCTGTTTTGATGCTGTTTCGACGCCTTTTGATGTTTTGCCCATAAGCTATAATGGGGAATCATGAAAATGCCGATAACTTTGTCATTTGTTTCCTGATTTGAATGAAAACAGCAGAGATGGTAGGCCCTGTGAAAGGCACAAAGTCTGTCAAGTTTCAAGGAGGTAGGTGCAGGGCTTTCTGGGAAACTGCATCTCAAACTGTTCAGAGCAAAACTTGTGTCACTTGTGAAGGCACAAGGGGGTGAAAACAGCAGGTGCGTTAGCCCTTGCTGAGGTCATGAAGCCAAGTTGCAAGGAGATAGATGTAGAGGTTTCTGGGAAATTGTACTTCAAGTTGCTGACAAGCAAAACTCGTGACGTGACTTTTTCTGCTGTTTTTCCGTGCCTCCCCCAGAGCACTGGGATTGGCAGGGACCTCAGAGAAGGGTGACAGTCACTGGCCAGCTACACAGTCAATATGAGAGCAGGCCTTCCCCCTCCCTCTCCTTACTTTCTTTTTAGTTGCAAGCGAGCCTGGCTTCGAAACTTGAAACATTTCAAAACTTTCGAAACGTTTTTTTCTGCCCTTGTTTTGTTTCGAGGCTGTTTCAAAGCCTTTCATTTCATTCTGATTTTGCTGTTTCAAGTTCAAAACACATCAAAACAGCTTCAAAGTGAAACACCCATTGAAATTTCACACAGTAACTAATTGACGTAAGTTGCCATAGTTACTGCACGGTATGGGCATGCCCGTGTAGACACACACCTGTAATGCGCAGTAATTTTTAGTTACTGAGCAGTAACTTAAATTACTGTGCAGTAAATATGCACGTGTAGACGCACCCATGGTTATATACAGAGAGACCAGACAGGCATGCTGCTGCCTCAGCGTAGAGCTGCCCTGGCAGACTTTGTTGGTTTTGAGCGATTTCTGAACAACATGAGAAACACCATCTGGGCCTTTAGGGCCCACAGATTGAATCTGGAGGGGGGAAATTTCCCTGGCAGAGCTCTGTGTCTATGGGCAGGATCAGGAAAGGTGAGCCTGGTGTGGTTAGGCTTAACCACTGGATAAAAGTGTAGTTTCCCAAAGACCCACCAGCAGGGAGAGGTGCCAAGTCAGATGGCTTGATGCGTTCCACTGTTCTAACCCTGTAGATCTTGTCCCTTGCCGCACAAATATTTCTTTGACATTGTTCCATGGTGACTTTTGAACTGTATCCGTTTAAGACTAAAACAAGAGAGATAAACGGTTCTTAATTTTAATTAAAGCAAACTTTTTTTTTGCTATTTCATTAGCTGGCTGTGTTATTTCAGGGCTTGACAGTAAAGTTATATGGTACCCTGTGGGTACCTCCACTTGTGTTATGTGGTTTCTTATTTACAGTTTCTCCAGAATACTTATAGTCAACTGAACTCCATCATCTCACAGCATAGGACCAGAACAGTTAATGAAAAATGCTATAATAATAACATGGGACTCTCATGGGAGTCAGGTAATTGGGGAAAGGTACTATTAACTTTACTGTTAGCCGAGTCTGCAGATTTAAAGGTCCAGTGCCAAATGTACTGAGGAAACAGAGCCTGGTTTGGGGGAGGTAAGATGAAAAGATAAAGGTAACTGATGGACACAGGAAATACTCTCCATCTGAACACTTAGGTATAGAGGCATTGGCATCCTTAGGGTCTGGTGGCCTGTATATGACAGTAGGTGATATCAGATGCTTTCGATGAAGGTGGGAGGACTACGCAGTAGGCAGATGTGGGGTCTCATCCAGATTTCTAATAGCTAGGGATTGCCTCAAACCCCAGACATAAGCCAGTATGGAATTACTGTGGTTTAGAAGGATTTTACAATCGGGACCATTGCTGAAGTGACCATGTTCCCCCTCAGGTGTACACCCATTTGTTTTAATGGGACTATGTGATTGAGTACAACCCATGGAGAGAGGAGGTGGCCTCTCTGCCAGATAATCTCCCAGTCCTTAAATTAATTTGGAGCCATAATTGTTAAACTTGGATGCCTAACTGCAAGCATCTCAGGCAAAATGAATCATTTAAGGAACAGAAAGATGGGCTGCGGTTTATAGCATTAGGCTGGGGATGAGAAGACCTAAATTCAGTGTCCTACCACAGAGCACCTGTGGGACTATGGGCTAGGGCTAAGTCCTTTTCTGTGCCACAGCACTTCTTACCTCATATGGGGTGTCGCAAGGACAAACACATTAAAGTCTGTGAGATGTTCTGGTGCAAAGGCAATGGAGACTATCTAAGGGATTAAGATCTCTAGCAATAAATAAATCATCTGACCTCTTTTCCTCAGTGTTACCTACTAGAAATTAGGGGTGTGCAAAGTGGGCTCTATTCAGTTCGGATTCAGATTTGGCCTGAATCAGGGACAGTGATTTGATTCATTGATTCGGATCACTGTCCCCAATTTGATTTGGCCAAATCTGAATCTGTGATTAGATGCTGATTTGGAGAATCGGCCATTTGGCCATAGACTCAGCTTTAAAATTTTTTCTATGTACAGCGTGGCTCGTGACGGCTGCAATGCTGGGGTGCGTGAAGCATCCCACAGGAGTGCGGGGGGGCCCCCCACGTGCTTGGCGGCAAACCCAGGAGTGGAGCGGAAGTACTTCTGATCCACTCCTGTGTCTGCTGGGGAGCACGCTAAGGGCCCCCCTGCACCCCCTCGGCTCAATGATCGGCCATGGGGGGACCCTGTGTGCCCCCCAAGACCCAGGAGACACCAGTTTTCGAGCTGGGGGGCCGTGGAGGGGCCCCCTGGTGCACTCCCCTGCGGACCTGGAAGTAGACCAGAAGTACTTTTAGTCTACTTCCAGGTTTACTGCCGAGCGCTCATGGGACCCCCCCCCACCCTTCTGTGGGACACTCCATGGACCCCAGCATCCCAGCGCTCACCAGCTGCCTGCTACCTAGAGGTATGTAGAAAAAGCATTTAAAGATGTGTCGATCTCCAAATCTTTCTGAATCTCTCTGAATCGATTTGGAAGGTTCTGGTTCGATCTGGAGAGATTAAAGGGTCATCTGATTTGATTCAGATTTGGAGATTCGGCCGCCGAATCGGCCCGAATCCCTGCCAGATCGTATCAGGGACCAAAGCTTCACACAGCCCTACTAGAAATCAATATGCAGGTACAATGAACTATGTAGTGATAAGCTTTTAGCTCCCAAGTCTGGCAATTTTCAGCCAGGAGTTGACCTCAGTAGTGAGAATAAGGATTTCAGGTGTTAGAAACGCAACAGATCTCCATACGGTAAACCTCCATGAAGGACCCTCTGCTTTCATCTTGGCCTCTTTTCTGCTGCGCTGAGCTCTAGACAAGGGACGAAGGGCTGATGTATCCAGCAAACTTGTCAGGCTGATATCACTATGTAAAAATCTGAACTGCTTTTGCGTTACTTCACTTAACGCTTGGATTTCCACCAAGACTGCACTGTACTTAGCTTTCAATATGTTATTGTTTTAGATTTTTTGTCCAGTCTGAATAACAGCTTATACCATAACTCCCTTAGTGGATGGATGGACAAAGATGTTCCAGAATGAAATTATAACAGTTCCAGGAAAGTCTAGCTACATTGCTTATTTCATTCACTGTTCGACTTATTAAAGTAGCCAGGGGGTGGGGAGGAATAAAAACATTACAAACGATACGTTGCTGGATAAAAGATATTCCATTACAAACCTTGTCAACATTAATAACGTATGCCTCTTACAGAGCACACTGGGCTGTCAATAAGAAACAGGAATGAACCAAGATGAAAACGATCTGTCAGAAACCAGATTGTATCAGAAAGATAATAGAGTGAAATTAATTTACAGTGAGGAGGTTTCACAACAGACAATGAAGCAGCATTGCAAACCACAGTCCAATGTAATCCCTTTGAAGAAATATTGTACTTATTACAGCTGGGATGGTTGCAAATGTTTGGTTTAAAAGCCTGCGCTTTGGAAAATGGAAGTTAAAAAAACAAGGCTGAAGAGGCTTAAGATTTCCATCTTCCACTGAGGCAAAGCTGGTTAGTAAATGCTATTTCCATCGTACTGATAATTCTGCTATTGGACATTTTAAGGTTGGTTCTTTTGTCCCATTTGAAATGGGAAAAGTAAAAATGCTGATTTTTTTTTCTATTTTAAGGGTTTTTTTGTCTCAGTTTGAAATGGTAAAAGTAAAAATGCTGATTTTTCAAATTATTTATTTATTTATTTATTTATTTTTGCTGAATGAAAAGTTCCAAAAAGCTTGCATTTGGAAATCCTGAAAAAAAGCTTCTGTTTGACATTTTCCATCTAAACAAGATGTTCAGCCATTTCAAAATTGGATATTTTACTTAGGAGTGTTGTTTGATTTAAAATAGGTCATTTGAAATAAGAAATCAGTTTGATATGAACTATGGCAATTTTAACATTTATAACAAAAACCTTTTGTTTCATTTGGAAATGTCATATTGAACTGCCTGAAAGGAATATCAAAATATTGACTCACAATGCACATATCATCTTAGAAAACTTTGCTTTAGATGAAATCACAATTTCTTGGGGAAAAGGGATGGAACATTTTTGTAAGAAAAATATTGACTGGCTCTACATTTGAGGTATATCCTGAAGTATGCATTCCTAGTGCACTATGCTCTTGAGGACTGAGTGAACTATCCAAGATGAAACAAGTCTTCTATAAATTGGTCCCAAATTGGAAACTGGATTGAACTTCTTGCAGGTGGCATATGTTTGGTCTGTGCTTTCCTTCCTCAGAAATCTTTTCTTTGGTGAGTGTCCTCCATTGGTGTGATCCAGTAAAGTCCAGAGGCAAATGTGTAAACCTACCAATTCTCTGTCTGATCCACACAGCATGAAAGTGTGCTATAGTTGACAGCTAGGAGCCAGAACTGTTAAGTCTTAAATGCAGATAGGTCACTAGTGCCATCTTTGGAAGCACTGGGGTAGCGTAGATCCCAAATGGAAGTTGATTTTGAAAATCTTTAAGCGCCGAAGAATTTGAAAAGTTCGACTTGTTGGTCTTTTAGCTCTGATTGTGGCTGTTTGTGCTTAATGCATCTGGAGGGCATCTGTATTCAGTTTCCGGTCATTGTACAGTACACTGGAAATCCAGCATAAAAAAGGCTGTTTCTTCAGGGTTTCTAACTCAGGTTTTGTACACATGTAAAGTCCGCTTAGCCAGCTGGAATTTGTCTCCCAGTTATTAGGGGCATGCAAAGCAGGTCCTATTTGGTTCGGATTTGGCCTGAATCAGGGACAGTGATTTGATTCATTGATTCAGATCACTGTCCCCAGTTCGATTTGGCTGAATCCGAATCTGAAGATTCGATGCTGATTTGGAGAATCAGCGATTCAGATGTAGACACAGCTTTAAATGTTTTTTCTATGTACCTCGTGGTAGGTGGCTTGTGAATACTGCAGTGCTGGGGTAGATAGAGTGCCCACAGGAGTGTCGGGGGCTCCCCAGGGGGCTTAGCAGCAGACCTAGAAGTGGACAAGTAACACTTCCAATCCACTTCTGTGTCTGCCAGGGAGTGCCCCGCACCTCCCTGGCTCGGCGATCAGTTGAGGGGGGAACTCAGGTACCCCCCCACCCCAGACCCAGGAGGCACCAGTTGCTGAGCCAGGGGGTGGGGCTCCAGGGGATCCCCCAGCATGCTGCCTTGCAGACTCAGAAGTAGACCGGACATGCCTCTGGTCCATTTCCAGGTCTGCTGCTGAGCACACTGGGGAGTCCCCTGGACTCCTATGGGTTGCACCCTCTGCCCCAGCATTGCAGCATTCATGGGACCCTGCTACCTAGAGGTCTGTAGAAAAAAACATTTAAAGCTGTGTCTATGTCTGAATCTCTGAATCTTTCCAAATCTCTCCAAAGTGATTCAGAGAGATTAAAGGGTCTCCTGATTTGATTTGGATTTGGAGACTTGACCACTGAATCTCAGCCGAATCAAATCAGGGACTGAAGCTTTGCGCATTCCCACTCATTATGTGAAGAACCATCAACTCTGAGCTGAGTCCCATATTCTGCCAACCACATCTCTCTACCTCTTGTGTATCCACACATTTCTGTCTGCAGGACAGACACCTGTGTCTGGTGGATCTAGCACCTCACTTCAAGAAGGATGTGGACAAGCTCAAAAGGATGCAGAGAAGGGCCACCTGCCTGGGGGACAGGCCCTATGAGGAGGGACTTCGGGATCTGAGACTGTTCAGCCTGAGCAAAAGAAGGCGAGAGGCAACTTGAGAGCCACCTGCAAATATGTCATGGGAGAACACCAGCACCTAGGTGAACAACTTTGTAGAAACTCTATCCCCCTTTCCCCCGGGAATGGACACAAGCTAGTCAAGGAAAAGTTTTGGCTGGACATAAGGAAAAACCTCTTTTTTGTATGGGTAACTAGAATCTGGAACACACGTCCAGCAGAGGTGGTGCAGTTGCCATCTCTGGTGGTTTTTAAGAGGAGGCTGGACAAATACCTCGTTGAGCTCGTTTGAGCCCAATTACCTCCTGCCCATGGCAGGGGATTGGACTTGATGATCTTATAGGTCCCTTCCAGTGCTTCTTTCTATGATTCTATGACTTCTCTTTTTAGATAGTCAATCCTGTGAGCCTCAGCTGCAACTGCATTCACCAAACTCCTGTGAATAGGAGACATTGGCACCTTCCGCTAAATCTACAGTGCTGTGCCAGAGGGCCGAGCTCCCCACCAGTTTCTCTCCAAGGCACTCATCAAACAGCCCTCAGCTGTGTCCCAGTTCATGGTCTCCTGAAAACAGTCAGAGCTTTACCACCGTAGATGCTGCATGCATCTACATGTGCAATGAATATGACTCAATAAACTCTAGAGCTGTTTGAGCCAGAGTAATTTGAGCTGGGGCAGAGTAGGCCCCTGGCTGGCTGGGCTGATTGGGCACAATTTACGCCTGAGGTTAGTGTCTACACGTGCGTTTCAGTGCAGTAAATTACTCTACCATAAGATAGTACTGTCTCTGACAATACCCTCTTATGGTACACTTAATTAATTTATTGCATCCTAATTGCATTGCACATGTAAATGGTGATGCTTTACTGCAGAGCTATTCATCTACTCTGCAGTAAAGCACATGTGTAGATGCACCTGCTGAGGAAGACTTTATTGGGTAGACCTCAATCTTAGCTGATCTAGTGCATGGTGGAGGTCCTGACTGCAGTCACTCTGCCCATCAGAAAGCTCTGGTTTTGTGTTTCAGGGGTGCACCATCCTCTGAGAGTGCGCTGATGCCTGCTTGCTCCATGATCTCTTCAGAAAGACCAGTGGCACTAGCTGCAGGTAGGTCTCCAAGGGCAAATAATGTCTTCATAGGAAGATAAGTGCTGTGGAGAAAGTCCCTCAGGCATCTCCCCATCCTTATGTCCCTAAGCAGCATTTGGACACAAGCCTGCTCCAAGGATGCCATTAGATATTTTGGTATCCTTGCAAGGTGGCCTCCTCCTGGGAAGACGGTGCTAAATTTGAATTAATATAGCATTACATTATACCCCCCAAAATGGAACAAGACTTAGGGTTACCATACGTCCACTTTTTCCTCGGTGTGTCCTCTTTTTGAGTTCTCCGATCTCCATCCAGGTGGTTTTTTGGAACAGGAACCAACATCTGGGATTTTGCTCTGCTCCGTTGGCGGGGCGGCTTTGGCGGAAGGGGCGGCTTTCGGGGAAGCTGTCTCGGTGCTGGGGCTGCAGCAGAGTGGGGGAGGCGCCTGCCCCTCCAGTGGGAGAAAGGGGTAGGGGGGCCCTTTGAGGCCAGTGGGGAGCTCCATGCTCACGTGGGCCAAGCGGCCCCAGGAGATGCTGCCTAGGTGGGGCATGGCCAGGCCATCTAGCATGGTGCTGGAGCCCTAGCCCAGGGCAGGGGGTGCCACAGGCATCCTCTCCTGTTCTTTCCAGCCTGCGCTGGGGCCGGACTCACTCTACCATGGCCTGCATGAATCGGGCCGGCCCGGTTGGGATGGGGGCAGCTTGGGGGGAGCAGAGGGCTGTGGGCTGGGAGTGAGGGGCACCAGCATGGTCTTGGGGGCAGGGGGGTCAGAAATGAGGGGTATCAGTAGGGATGGGGGGCTGTGGGTTGGGAGTGAGGGGCACCAGCATGGTCTTGGGGGCAGGATACTGTGAGTTGGGAGTAAGGGGCAGCAGCAGGGCTGGGGGCCTGTGGCTTGTGAGTGAGGGGCAGGGGTAGGGCATAGGCATATCACTGCCTCCCCCCCATGACCCTATTACCCCCTCCCTCCCTGAAACTGGAGATATGGTAACCCTCAGCAAATGTACTACCTACTTGAACCCAGTTCTCCTGACTCTGGCTTTTTGTTATTCCCAAAGACAGGGAGGTGTCAGCACCCTGTGTCCCCCTGCCCCCGCCCCCCCCCACAAGAGATTTTATTTCATCCGCCAAAACAGAGTTTATATATCCTGTTTTGCATGAGGATGTGCCACTGTCATTTAGCAATCGAGTATATAATAACCGCAATGATGCTTAGGACTGAGCTGTATTCATTTGACCCTGTGACAGAGAAAGGCTGCTGACCTTTGCCCTAAGGAGCTAATTTCCATTTGCTGAAAAACCCTCTTTTTGGCCAGTAATGTAAACACCTTTCCAGTTTGGATGCCTGTCACTGTTAGAGTGTGCTTTCACTTATACTCAGACCACTTTGCACTGCTCTGCAATGTGATGGGACCTTGAAGCGAAGATAAGGTGTATGAATCAGGCACTTTAGTTGATTGTCATGTGAACTGCTAGGAGCATCTTCCCAGGATTATCTGAGAGCTCCTCAGTCGAGTGGAAAGCTGGGTCATAAAGGGAACAGCTCTCTTCTCATCGCTACGTCTCGAAGTTCAGCCTAATTCAGCCCACGTGTGTGATGGGGCCACCTGTGATAGCAGAGGACTGGACTCAGTGCCAAGAAGTCCTGTCCTTTCCTGTGCTCCTATCACTCTGTAGCCCTTGTTAAGGCACTCATCTGGTAGAGGAGAGTCCAGGGTAGTAGGCTTCTCACTGAGCATTGCTTTTGAGTTGTACATGAATCGCTTATAGGTTTCAATCCCTGGAGCAGAGACCCCAGCCCGTATCCGTGAACTGAACCCCAATCCCCCCACCCTTTTAAGTCAGCACCCTTCCCCATGGGCCTTCTTTGTGCTTCTATTTACTCTGAAAGCCTCAATTTCTAATGGGTCCTATAGTTCATTCATCTAGTAACAGCTGCCTGCCTCAATGTTGAACTATCATATTGCACTACTGCGATTTGCCTAGGACAGCGTCAATAGGGCGATTAAAAAAAAATCATCTCTGTTAATTGTGAGTTTTCACTTTGTTGGTTGTTTGTTTTTCTTTAGCATAGCTGACATTTCTCTCTGCCACGTTCAATTAAATATGATCCCCAGCCCGGGGGAGAGGATGCAGCTGCATGTCACACTTTTCTATAGGAGCCAATTAGCAACGATGAACCTTGCTGTGACTCACCAGTCAAGATGTTGACTGTCATTCTTTGGGACCATATGCTAAGAAAGTCATCCGGTGGTCAACTTGGTGGACATATTTAATGATGGGACAGCTTGCAGGATTTTCATGCTGTACATCTTTGCTATAGGCTTGACCTCTAGGCTATTATCTGGATTTTTCATCAAGCTTTTTTACCTGCCGTTCTCACCGAAAATCCCGCTGACCTGAATTTGGAAGTGCTTTCAAGTCGTCTGGGCTAGTTTGGGTGAGAGTCTGGGTTGTGTCTGGGTTCTGGTTTAACTTGTGATGGAGCCTGTCTGTCATGCAATGAGGATACAGGCAAAGCTCATTTGAGTCTGAACACCTTTTTCTAGTGCCTTTCCCCTAATCCCCAGCACCTTAAGGGTGGAGAAGTTCTGCATGGCGAGGAATCCTAGGGCATCCTAGTGCTAAGATGCATGGGCTTTGCCCCTTGACATGCACACTGGCAAGTGCAGAGACAATAAGGGCACAGTAGTATGGGTGGATCTTGCTCTGGGGGCACCCAGGCTTGGTTTACTTAAATTGGGTTCCTAGACGTGGAGCCAGTTAAGTGGGTTAATGTGCAGGGCAGAGTTACCCTTACGGGGTACAGCTCGGTGCATGTGCAGCGCAGAGTTACCCTTACACTTTGCAGACAAAGCAGTCCAAAAGGCTAGGTGCCGTGGACCCTGGCAGACATCTCCCTTATTGCATGATGAACATGTTAGTCATGTGATAAATACAGCAGGCCACACATTTAGCCAATTTATCACATGATAAAATGGCAAACCAGGCACACAAAAGATGTCCCACATTTAATGTGGGACGTATTTAACATGGTCCGTCTTTGTGGTTAATTTGTACGGCGCGAACTTATGGCATGTAGCTTAGCCCTGGGTGTCATGGCATGGCTTTAATGTCCCCAAGCACAGGCCAATGGGCTCCCCCCACGTGGGGACATTTCAAGCTCCCCCATGCAGCTTGAGGCTGGGTTAACAGGTCTGTAGCATTGGGAGCTGGGGATCAAGGTACTCACCAGTCCACAGCTCCCTCTGCGTGCATGTGTGTGCAGCTAGCTGTATGCCCTGGCACATCCTTGAATGTCTGGCAAGCCAAGAGGTGTGATTTTTAGGATCTGAAATAAAATCCCATCCTGCAAGTAAATGAACATCTGCCTGGGGACCATGGTGGATGAGGGCTAGTCTAAGCCAGGTACCTTTACCTATGTGGATGGGAATTCAGTCTCCTTTCCTGCAGTCTCTTTTCCCCTTCTCCTATGTGCTTCAAGGGCTACGTTTTTACCCACCCTGAAATCATTTCACTGCCCCATCTGGGTTCTTCTCATCCATCCCCTCCATCTTGGCAGCAAGTCAGAGTGGCCAGTGGTAAGCATCAGGAGTGAAAGACACCTGCATTGTCCATTAGGTGAATGGGGCCGGCTGGGATTATCATAAGCCTTCTGGCCTGTGTGACAGTCTCTCCTGTTGGAATAATTCACCTGGCAAGCAACCCAATAACAATCCAGCAAACAGATGGACATACAATAGTCATAAAAAAATCATACATGCTGTTTCCTTGCCCATCGCAGCGGGAGTTTTGGATTCTCCGCATGCAATCTTGGGTCAGTTGCCGCAAATTCCATCATTTCTTGTTTTACAGCACCTGGGACCATATATTCCTTTCTAATACCTGTTGCCTTCAGCGTCTTTGACTTGCCACGATATTATAATCTGCAAAGAAGTGAATGGTATTGACTGTGGCAATGCTGAGGGGCCTAACCTCTAGGCCTGGTGCCTACAGTCACATAACGGCAGGCGTTACGCCCATGCAATAGCTTTGGTTTGTGCATGAGAGGCAGACTGAGAAGTCAGGACCCGGAGGCTGCCGCTGTCTTGCTGTGGGTGCTTGTGCAAAGTCATTAATTGCTCTTGGCCTGATTCTCTATTTCTGCAGGCCCTTGCATCTATTGAGCGTTTTCACTGCAGCGTGTGAAAAATCCTGATGCAGTAGCTTTTTTCTTCAATGTGGCACACACGAATGGGAATGCTGATATGAGGCTGAGGACATTGGGAAATTGCAGCTCCTAGGCCTGCGTTTCTTCTTGGCAGAAGATATTGCTCATCCACCATGAAAAAGCACTTGGGCATGTAGTCTACATGCTGCAAAAGTGCAAAATGTCATTACATTAGTGGGGTCACAAAGAGATAACTGAGAACAGAAGTTGGCCCATCATCTGAACTCTGGCTGGGGCTCAGCTATCTCTCACAATCAGTATATATTTGATGTCTGGATGTTTCAGCTTGACTTCAAAACATTTAAAGCCACAATTTACAGCAAAACAGTTTTTCCCCCAACTCTTTTTCCTTCGTAGGTTTAGTCTTCTCTTTCCCAGTGCCCCTTTGATTTTATCTTCTCCAAACTTTCAGCACATTGCCCTTACATGTCTCGGAGGCTGGATGATGTCCATATCACACCGATACTGAATTTCATTATATACAAACATCAATCCAGCTCTGTGCTGCCCTTTTAAACAGTCATTCAGGCTTGCTGGTGTTCAATTTCTGTTTAGATCTGACCGTGAAAAAGCACTGGTTCAAAGATTGTTCCCCATAAAATTTAGATCAACACAGTTCCTCTGCGTGTTTATAATAAAAATATATTTTCATCAGCTCTTGGGAGCACTGACATTTACATCAAGGCAATTTTCGATGGCCCCCATCCACCGTAACGTATAAACACGTGAGTAGTCTTATTCATTCTGATGCAACTTCTTGTGCGGAAAATGAAGCACGTGCTTAACTATTTGCTGGATCAGGGCTGATGAAAGTGGAGTGATTGCTGATTGAAAGGTACTGTGGCTCCTGCTTGGGGATTTTATGGCAGACTGGGGGATGCTAGGAATCTTGGAAGATGAATACATAGAAATTAGGAAAAACATATTTTTGTTCTTTTTTATCATCGAGAGGGCTTATAATAAACAAAGCGTATGCCAGTAGGTCACTAAAGATCACATTCTGCCTGTTAATGGGGTTTTCAGAGTGTAAAATGAAGGCAGAGTTTGGCTCGAGGAGATCTAAATAGCCATTTTCATGCTTATGAACTTAACATGCTTTCAACTCCATCTTAATGAAAGACACACTCAGTTCACTGTTAAAAGAGGCACTTAGAAGGTATTAGAGGCATAAGTCCAGCTGTTACAAACTCCAATAAATTTGGATTAGGTCTCCACTGTTTGAATTGTGTGTGTGGGTACCTGACCTCAAAGAACGGTGTTGGTTTTTTGGGATTTTTTTTAACTTATTGATATATTGCATTACATCAGGTTAATTACACTTCGCTGTATTTCATGTCGTCTAGGCATAAACCCTCATGCATCACAGAGCAGGATTCGATATAACAAGGACATTGAACGTTTCACAAGTTTGCAGTTCTGGCTGACCTCCCACGGCCAAGCCCTCCCCTGAGATAAATGCTACAAGCACAGGCTGCTGCCCAGTTTTTTTCCATCTGGAGTTGGCTCTTGCCCTCCCATCTTCCATTCCCTGTCCCCCAAATAATGTCTTATCTTTCACCCCCTCGTAGCTTCATGATAATGGATCTGGTCTGAACTTTTTTTGCTAATTGGGGTGGCACAAAACCAACCTGAGCTAAGTTGAATGCCAACTGGGTGGCACAAGGAATCAGGACTCATGGTAGAAGAGGTGATATCTTTTATTAGACCAACCAGATTTTTGCAAACCCCCCCTCAAAACTTTAATTGCAAGCTTTTGGGCACAAGAACCCCTTTCTCCAAGGCCTGAAGAAGTGTGCTTGTGCCCTTTTTTCCTGTGCCTGAAGCTGGGTGCTTGTGCCCTTTTCTCTGTGCCTGAAGAAGGGTGCTTGTGCCCTTTTCTCCTGTGCCTGAAGAAGGGTACTTGTGCCCTTTTCCCCTATGCCTAAAGAAGGGTGCTTGTGCCCGAAAGCTTGCAATGAAAGCATTATTATTTTTTTTGTTGCAAAAATCTAGTTGGTCTAATAAAAGATATCACCTCTACCATGAGTCCTGATTGCTTTTGCCTCAAGACCAATATGGCTACAACATGGATACCTGACCACTTGGTCACACCAGCTTGCTGGGTCCCTCAATATTTGCACGTGAACTCCTGCCCAGCTGGTGGAAACACACTTGTATGGCCAGAGCCGATTCTGACCCATCGATGCCTTTGGACGTGCACCGGCACAAGAAAACCTTTGCTCCAAAAGGGCTCATGAAAAGATTTCAGGCACAAAACCAGGGGATCCCCTCCGCTCGCGTTTCCATTACAAGCAATGCCAAATGCAACTCCGCCACGTGAATATAGGCTGCTTGGAGAGGGAGCAAAGAAGGCGAGAGAAAAAAAAATGCCTGGGTAGCAAGTAACTAAAATAGATGAAGTGGAACAGTTGGAAATATCAGCTTGAGTGACAAGGGAGAAAGAAGAGATGACTTCAGTCTCCCATCCCAGCCCTGCTCTGTTTTCCCCCCTCCTCTCTCTCGGCCTCCCCCCTGCCCTCCTCCCCAGGCTGTTTCCCAGCGAAGGCAAGAAAAAAACAGAACTTCTTTTCCAGATTGGGGGCTGGTGGCCTCACATGTTGACACAGCAATAATTTTTAATGAGAAATTTTTAGTATTTGTGTGGGAGAAGTGAGCATTGTGTACACAGATGCCTCACCGGCCACCATGCTGCGGGCTGGGGCCGGCCGCGTCTCCCCCGGGCCCGCGCGCCGGGTCCCAGGACAGATTCCTTTCGGGCTAAGGGAAACATTTAGGCTTGCTCACCTTTGAACTGAATGCGATGGTGTTTACCTTGGCAAGACAAAGTGGCAGTTTTACAGATATTAAAAACAGTCCTGAGGGGAATCTGGAGGCCTTCCTATATTTTAATCACCCAATTTAGCCGGCCTGAGGAGTTGGCTGAAGGGAAAACCTGTAGCCAGAAAGAAAAAAGAAAAAAGGATAGGAAAACAGGCCCGATTTAAAACAAGGGCTGAGGAAAGGAGAGATGATTGATAAAAAATGGGGAAGATTTTATTTTTGATGCTTTTTTTATTTTATTTTTTTTTTAAGTGAGATGCCACCCATTAATCTCTATCACCTCCAAGCGCCATCTGGTTTCTTTTTAGGTATTTCCTGCTTCGTTCTGTTCACCTCAGCTCCCCTGCTCTTGCCACAGATTTGGAGCACCATTTGTCTTCTCATTTTGATGCTACCTCTCAGGAAATATTGTTGCAAATGAGTTTCGTACATCATGACTTGAGATTTCATGCCCCCACTGTTCTCCCACCATGTGTGTGTGCGCGTGTGTATTGCACACGTGTGTATTTAAAACACCCCCCGACCCCACACAAACAGAGAAGGAGGTGCAGTGGGTTTGTGAATGATGGCCAGGGATCCTAGTTTTCTCTGATTCTAAAAAAATCCCCAATTTTCTGGTTAAAAAAAGTAACCCAAAATGCACATTTTCCCATGGTTAAAATGAAACATCACTAATACACAAACACACACACACACACACACATAAATATACATATACATACACACACACACACACACACATATATCCTGTGTATATATCTAGATATCCATATCTATCTATCTATATGGATGTATATGTATATATATTTATATGTGTATATATGTATATGTATATGTGTGTATATATCTAGATACATATCTAGTTATTTATCTAGATACATATCTAGATATACACACACATATACATAGATATACACACATATACATATATCTATTTATCTAGATACATATCTAGATATACACACACATACATATATACATATACATATATATATAGATATGCACACATGTACACATATACATACACATACATACACATATATATTCATATAGATATATATGGTGGTGATTCATTTTGATCATGGAAAAATGTGGCTGTTGGGTTACTTTCTTTAACCCGAAAACTGGGGATTTTTAAAAATCAGAGTAAACCAGGATCCCTGAGGATGGCTGAAGTTATGCTAGGGTCAAGGCCTTGCTTATTGATTTTTCCAACATAGAAGAAGAGCGCACAGAAAAGGGGGAAAAACAAACCAAAACCAACCCCCACCCTCCCTCCACAACCCAACACCAAGAGACTCCTCCAGCCCATGAAATCTGGCTGTAAGCAGTTAGATTTCAACCAGGCTGTCCTAGAAGACTCCCTGCATGAGCACAATCCATGTTGATTTTACAGAGGAGGTTATTATCCACATTTCACTGCTGATTTATTGTTTTTTAACCAGCTCCTTATGCTACTCTTAAAAAAAAAAAAAAAAAGCCATCTTGCACTTTGCAAGGAGGAGACTCGCAGACCGGTGGTAAAATGACAACAGTGATTGCCGCTCCCTGGAAGGGAAGGCACCCATGATGGGGGCTGAAGGGGGCTGGGGGGGCAGCTGAGCGCTGCAGAGTTACGAGCCACCATCTGCCGGTTCCAGTTGTTGGCCACCTGCAACGCTGGTTTAAAATTTGTCAGAATTTATGAAGGCCGCAGCTAATGTGGAATAACGCGATCATGTACAACGGTCGGCGTGAAGGCGAAGCCCGGCGAGGCTGCTTCACGCTCGCTGCTGGTCCAGGGGAAGCCTCCCGAGGAGACTTTGCAGTTACTTAAAGAGTAAGACGGGGATGCCGGAGACAAGCCTGATGAAGCCCAACAGGATTCAAGCAGCCGAATGAGGCCCGTCGCCTACATCTGCAGAATTCATTAGCCTGGCTTGATTGGCCTCTGTTAAACAAAGATGGGATAAGGTTTCATACTTTTTCTGTGGGAGTTGAGCTAAAATTTCAGGCTGATGATTTAGTCAGGTGTAAGCATGAAGTTTCCAATTTGGAGAAATAAATCTAAAATGATTTTATGATCCTCTGTTTTACCCTGACACCCTGCTTCACCCCAACTCGCTGTCACAACTCGCATGATGTGTTTATATAGGCCACGCTGTCCTTGATGGGCACGCGATATAACATGACGTGCAAAATGCATCTTCCACACAATACACGGAGCTCGGTAGCTTCCATATTTCGACATCCACTCTTCCCGTTCCTCCGCTGCTCGCTTTTCCTCTTCCCAAATTCTTTGAATTCTGCATTGCGAAGAACATGTGTTGCAAAGACGGCCGTCTACTGAACAAGCCTATATGCTGAAATGCAGCACCCGCCTTGCCTTTTGACATGCAACCGCCTTTGGCTTGAATCCCTGCCTTTCACAAGAAGAGCCCTGCAAAGGGTTAGAGCGAAGAAGCTGGTGACTTCAAATCAGAGAGGATCAAAACATTTCACAAAAACATCCTCATCCAAGTACTACATCCCCTTTTGTTGCCGTGGATATTTTTTCATGATGTGTCAATTTTTTTAAATTGGTTTTTGTCTAGGCTTTTTTTTGCATAGAAAAAAAAAATCAGTTTCGTTTGTTGTTTAGAGTTTCAGGCTTCAGAATAACTCGGAAAAATGACTGTTTTCAAGCTTTGAAGCACGTTTGCAGAAAAAAAAACACCTCACGGTACACACAAAACGGATGGTCAGTAGAAAAAAAATGCACAGCAAATGTAGATCATTTAAGAGACCACAAAAATGTGAAAACGGTTTCAATCATTTCATTTTCTGACTCTTTTTTCAGAGCGCTTTAATGAAAATATTTAATTAGCTATCTGTAAAACATAAGGACATAAAAACCCGAAACCCAAACATAAAAACCAAAAATACATTCATCCAAATTCATCTTTTCATGCCTGATATAATCCTGTTGACTTCAGCTGAGTTCCATTAGTGATGAATTTGTCCTGCTGGCTACAGATAAAAAGGAAAGTTATTTTTGTTGAACATTTCAACAAGCAGAACAGGTTAGCAAGGGAATTAAGTTTGCACAAGTTGTTTTTCCATGAAGCTGAAAAAGGGCAGCTACCATGTAGTCGACTATGTTGTATATTTGTCTTTATTAAGGCTGAAGTCATTTGCTATAGACCCTACCAAACTTTTTTTCAATGTGTGGCACTCATGATGACAATAATTTACTCTTCTGAGACCAGCAGTTGAAGTGATTCAGATTTTTGGTCTGTTTATCCTTAAAAGCATGAGTCCAGGGAAGAGAGATGCTGCCTTTTGCTACGTAGGTTCTTCTGCTACTGCCTTCTCCATGTTAGCTGAATGTCTTTCAGTGCATTAAACAATTTGATTAATGTTTGTCCATGTGATTTGTGCATGCTCCTCCTGTGCCCTCTGGGCAGAATTGTATGTGCAGGTGATGTTTCATTTTGGGAGGATTTTTGGTTTTTATATGTATGGTTTGTTTAACTTATATCTATAGCTATATAACTATACATCTCTCTCTCTCTCTCTCTCTCTATATATAGATATGTATGTATGTATGTATGTAAATGTATGTATATATATTCATTCTCCCAAATCTAAGTATATGTGTATGTGTGCATACTCACACACATGCACATATAATATAAATCTATAGCTATATATAGATATCTCTCTATATAGATATGTATATATCTAGATCTATATATAGATATCTCTATATATAGATATTTATATATCTATATATTCATGTAAAATATTATATTATAAAGGAACAGAAATGTTAGTGTGTGTGTTATCGTACGCAGACTATATCGTATATGCCCTGTTCTTTATGTGTGTTCTGGAAAGCAGTGTGCTTTGCAGCGAGCACAGAAGGTGCGGAGGTTGGAGATGGTCCTTAGTTCCTGTGGGAGTTCAGTCCGCAGCCCCAAACTGGCTCTGGACAAAACTTCATCTCCCACACCCCTGAGCACTGCAAAGTTTCAGTGTGCTGAATAGCAGAACCTTAACCGAGGTCTTAATTTTGGAGCTTTAGGCAATTTTTAGGTTTGCTGAAAGCCTTTGTGGAAAGCTGGCCTTTCACGTATGAGTGCTATTGCTTTTAAGCTGATGAGCCAGAAATATCTGTTTTGAGAGAGAGCTGATGTCAGCCTCCTAATGCATTCTGTGTATGGTGTAATAGTAGTATCAGTCACAGTGGTGAGCTCTTTATCCCAGTGCTTTATGGAGCAAGCCGTCTCCATTTCACAGATGAGAAAACTGAGGCATAGAGCATTATCATGACTTGCTCATTGCTGGCTGGTGAAAGACTATGGAACAATCCTGGTCTGGCAAAGGGAGCTATGCCATAAGACCATTTGCGGAGATACTGCTTTTCCCCCTTATTTGAAAAGAATGCAGTTTAAAAAGGGGGGAAAAAAAGTTTCTCTTTCACAATTGCTGCTATTTTCTTTCCCTTTATTTCTTTGAATATACACAACAAGCTGAAAATGGGTCACCAAATGTAGCTCGGAGCTAGGAAGTGGTAGACAGGCAGTTGCAGTTGTCATTGCTTTGACACACTAAATTGGCATATTTTGACATGCTGAACTGACTGCGGTTAGCCATCGTGATGGTCTGGCCTGCAGAAACGTGGCATTCCTACGACTTCTTATAAAGGGCCATACTGTTCAGACTTAAAAGTGCAGGATTGTAAAAGTGCTGAGTTTTACCAAAAACTCTTGTAACCCACAGGAACAGGGAAACGGGGAGCAAAATGGGAATCACCCCTTGAGCACAGAGTATCACAGGTTATCTGAGCTGTCTCTGCTCATACTCTTTGCTGTCTGAGTACATGCTGATGTTCATTGGGTTGGAAGAGGGAGGTAGGAAGGCAGACAGACAGTGTGAGAGGAAACTGATATGGGAATTAAATGAAACAGCTGTAGCTGATTGAAATAATAGAGCAAGCAAGCCAGTGGCCCACACTCTATCTAGCCAAGGTTGTCAAGCTGGCATCCATTACATTATTTTTTTTGTGGCATCTTTTCTGGGATCCACAAAGTTTTTGGACCTGTTTGCAAACTATGAGCAAATGCACAAAAGCATTCAATTTAGATTTATCTGGCCCAGAAGCACATGCCTGATTTTTAAGCACATGAATCGTTCAGCTAAAGTCAGTGGTGTTGTTTGTGTGCTTACGATGAGGCATCGGGGGTGTAGGTTGTAGCCGTGTTGGTCTAAGAACATGGGCAGACAAGGTTCTTTGGGCACGTGTGATATCTTTTATTAGACCAACTAAATTACAGGCCAGTCAGCTGGTAAGATTTTCTAGAAAATTATCAAGAAAACCCTTCTGGATAAGCTGGCCGAGGGTGACATCCTGAGGGATAGCCAGCACGGGTTTGTTGTGGGTAGGTCTTGCCTGACCAATCTCATCTTCTCGGACCAGGTGACCTATCACCTGGACAAGAGAGAAGAGATTGACATCATATATCTGGACTTTGATCTGGTGTCCCATGATCTCCTCTTGGAAAAACTGGCCAACTTGGCCTTGGCTACACCACAGTCCAGTGAGTGGGAAATGGGCTCCGAGGTTGGACCCAGAGAGTAGTGGTCGATGGCAGCGAGTCATTATGTCGCTCTGTGCCCAGTGGCATCCCCCAAGGCTCTGTCCTTGGACCGGTTCTCTTCCACATCTTCATCAACGACGTGGGCATTGGTGTCAGAAGCACACTGGCTAAGCTCGCCGACAACACTAAACTTTGGGGCATAGCGTCCATACCTGAGGACAGGCTAGTGATCCAGACTGACTTGGATACACTTAGTAAGTGGGCGGACACAAACCTGATGATGTTCAATACCGATAAATGCAAGATACTCCACCTCGGGGGAAAACCCCCCGCAGCATACTTATAGGCTCGGCAGCACCACGGCTGAAAGAGACTTGGGGGTCATGACTGACCACAAGATGAACATGACCACCAAAGCGATGTAAAGCAAACAATACTCTGGCTTGCATCCATAGCTGCTTCTCAAGTAAATCTCAGGATGTCGTCCTCCCGCTGTACTCGGCCTTGGTGAGGCCGCAGCTGGAGTACTGCGTCCAATCTGGGCTCTGCAATTCAAGAAGAATGTTGAAAAGCTTGAGAGGGTCCAGAGGAGAGCCACGTGCATGATCAGAGGGCAGGAAAACAGACCTTATGAAGAGAGGCTGGGAGCCATGGGACTCTGCAGCCTGGAAAAGCGCAGGCTCAGGGACGACCTGGTGGCTGCTTATAAGTATATAAGGGGTCTACGTCAGGATCTGGGGGAACGCCTGTTCACCAGAGCGCCCCAAGGGATGACAAGGACCAAAGGTCATAAACTTCTACAAGACCGTTTCAGGCTGGAAATAAGAAAAAAAATGTCTTTCTGGTCCGAGCCCCCAAGACATAGACTCCCTCCAGAAGTGGTGCAGGCTCCTACTCTGGACTCATTTAAGAAACATTTGGGTGCTTATCTTGCTGGGATCCTTTGACCCTAGCTACCTTCCTATCCCTGGGGCAAGGGGCTGGACTTGAGTCATCTTCAAGGTCCCTTCCAGCCCTAACGTCTATAAAATCTATGAAATAGTTGGAAAAAATTGTTCTTTGCAAGCTTTTGGGCACAAACGCCCTTCTTCAGACGTAAGGAGAGTCTGCTGGCGTGTTGTGTTCTCCTGGGTGGAACAGAAGCCAATATGCAAGATAAAGCTTGTGATCTTGTGAACTGGGATGCTGAAATAGCAAAGGATGCATTTCAGGAAGCGTGGGCATTCAGCGCAGGTAAAATACCTGGCATGTGTGTAGAAATCCTGATTTCTCCGCTCCATAGCATGGAGTTGTCAATCCGACTAAATGTGTGCAATTCCCAGGTTCCTCGCAGGTTGGGAAGATCCGGTCAACAGCCTTTTGTGTTCACCGTGATCTCTATTGAGAGTGCCAGCCAGAAGCAAGAAGTACAGGAGACAGGAGAACAATAGGAGAGGACTTGGTCTCCTCTCCCTTTTCTCCTTCACTTTGAAACAGAATCTGTTTGAGTTTGGGATGAAGGCTCAGATTATCGCGCTGACCTCCTCCGCAAAGGACTCTGAGATGCACTGATACAAAGGCTCTGAATAAACACCGGGGATTTAGAATAATAATATTTGATTTAAAACGCAACAGCACCAAGTCGTTTGGGCTGGATGGAGGCCCCAAAGGGCAAGGTGCTGTGCAAACATAAAAGGTAGACATGATCCTTATCGCTTGCAGCTGAAGCCCCGTCCTGCATATCTTCATTCCTGTGCTTAACTTTGATTTCAGTGGCATTGCTCCATGCGCTGAACATCCGAGACAAATTCCGGCGGTGAATGTACAAACAACATGAAGGGTGATCTGGGGGCGGAAATAACCCTGTTGAACTGTTTAAAGCCAGCCCAAAACAGTCCCTTTTAAAATATTGCGTGTGATTTTTGGAGGCTGTATGGAATGGGAGGTCCTCTGCAGTCCTATATTCCTAAAACCTTCAAAACCTTGCATGCAGGGGTGTAGGTTGTAGCTGTGCTGGTCGAAGGACATAAGAAGCCGGTGGCTTCTTTACTATTCATTCCCTCCAGGGAGAGCACACACGAGCTGCAGAGACTTCCTCAGTCCAACGAAGAGTTTTCAAACCCAAAAGCTTGCAAATTTTTTTTTCCAGTTATTTAAGCTGGTCTAATAAAAGATATAAGATTTACCCTAAGAACCTTGTTTGCTCAAAACCTTGGAGGTTTTTAAGACCTGACTAGACAAAGCCTTGGCTGGGATGGTATACTTGGTCCTGCTTGGAGCAGGGGATTGGACTAGATGACCACCTGAGGTCCCTTCAACCCTCATTTTCTATGAATCTATGAAAACCAGCACGTTGTCCCTTAAAATGCTCCTGTCAGCTCTCCTTTCCCATTATTTTTACAACCCACCCCCAACAATGATTAAGCTGCTGTTGAGCTGAGACCACTGGTGACCTCAATGCCTAATACCGTCTCATTATTTCCTTGCACTCCCTCTTCTGCCTGCCTGCATCCATCTTTGGGGCAAGTGGTGTCTTTTCTCCCCTTTGTATTGTAGAAAGCATGGAAGGCTCCTGGTCCAGGATTAGACCCCCTAGATGGTGTGGTACAACAGATAATAGCTCCTAGCCATAAAAGGACTCATTGCTGCTTGCAGAATACATTTATATGTGCATTTGCCATGGTATTACCTGTCTAATTGCTCTTGAATTGTATCTGCTAGGTTTTCTGTCGGCTTCAGTGGAACATTTTCTGGCACTGAAAATGTTTATGAAAGACGGGAGTGCGTGCCCACGCAGTGCCAAGGGAGCTTGCAGCTGGGGAGGTGAGGTGGGGCCATGGCTGTCATGGTATGAGGCCCCAGGCTGCTCAGAAGTTGGATAGCTGTGTTACAAACTATTACCCATGATCAATATAGGCATGCATTGCAAGACAGGCTTTACACAAAATTGCTAACAAGGAGAGAAGTCATCCCTGTTGCATTCCTTTACGCTGACCACTGAGTTGTAAATCTAACGTGTAGTATGGGCTCAACCCAAAGACCAGTAAACAGAGATTCTTGTTGACTGCAACGAGTTTTGCAGCAGACTCATAAGTGTATCTGCCAACCATTAATAAATGTAGTGATCATGAACGAGGATTTAGTCTCTCTTGGCAACACTTGCTATCAGAAATCCTTAGGAAAGCAGACTGTCTAAACACACCCATATTACGGTCTTGGACTCAAACTTGGGTCTGCTACTGCTGGCGATAAAACTATGAATATTTGAGTAATGGCTAATTCTGTTCAGTTGGTTTTTTTGGTATGATGCAGCCCTTCTCTTAAGGGTCATGAGCTAATCAGCAGGGTGAATGTCAGGGAACAATCATCTTTTTCTGCTTGAAAATAACTTGAAAGGCCTTTGGGATGTTTTTAAAGGATTTTTTCCAACATCTATTTGTTGTGGGTTCTAGCAGTTTTAAAATACACTGCGATATCGCTTTCAGCTCTCCCACCATGTTGTCCTTCAAAATGTTATTAGAAGTTGTATGTTTGGGCAATCCTGAGGTTAGCTCGTTTTCTGGAAATCTGAACTGGTTTGACTTATTCCAGCGATGCATGCTCATTTGGATACTCGTTAAAACAGTCATTTTCAGCATTTCTGTTGCCTCGGGGCAATGCTGACGTGCCATTGTCCCAAAAGCATGACTTCATTTTCAACTGGAAGAAGTTAATGGGGAAGGCTCCTTCTTCCTTGCCTCTCAAATAACTTCTGGACCATCACAGCTACAGTATCGCTATTATGCTACCAGGACATAGAGTGGGATTTGGAGAGCTGTCTTGGGGCCTGAATACCGACATCTATATACTTTTCGGTAGCCCAGAAAAATCTCAGTTTGCGCATGTAAAAGCATTTCATGGAAAAGTGTGCATGTATTTTTGCATGGGCATGCACTATGCATGCACAAATTGTTGGCTTTAGTGAGGCCAGAAGGCCAACCTTTGTGTGCATGTATGCAAGTCATGGATTTGCAATCAAAGATGCCATTGCATCACACAGCCCCAATCTGTACCCATCCATGTAGTTCCTGGGCATGAGGAAATGTTTGTGGCCTGTTATGCATTGGCTTTAAAAATGTGGGCTGTAATCACTTAGGAAGAAAGGAAACTTAAAAAAATAATAATACCCACAGTATTTTAGATTTTGAAGTCTGAGAACCAATGGGCAAGTGCAACTGGGGTTGGGGTTTTTTTTTAGATCTAGAGCTTTCTTCCTGCTGTTAGACCTCAACTTTTTTTTTGGCGATCATTCACCAAAAAGAAAAGTTTTAGGAGGGCAAAAACATTCAAATATGGCTTGACTTTGAGTCGTGTTGGTCAAACAAAGAAAAAAGACTGGGAAAATACAAGCATTCACTTTGACGTTTACACTTTAAAAGTTGAGTGATTTTTTTTTCTTTTTTTCATTTTCAAAGATTTGGGTTTTGAAAATGGCCAAATGGTTCAAATGGGGTTGAAAAAAATCTGAGCAACAATGTAGTGCAAGGATCTAACATTAGTTTTGATTACTCTTGTGATACGCTTTGGCTCATTCAACCAGCGGACTAACCTCCTGCTACAGCTCTCTAACCACAGCTGAGTTTAAACTGTTCTCCAAAGCAAAGTTCTTGAACTTAATTGTTAGGGCAGTACAGCCAGAGGACGGTTAGGCCAGGGGGTCCTGTTACAATGGCAGGATTCATTTTTATTTCTGCAGGTGGACTTCTTTATAGATTTGTGATGTTAGGAACCGAGTAATGCAACGTGGTTTGAGGCTGTTTCCTGAAAAGGACCTTGTGGCACCCCAGGGTGCCATGTCACCCTGGTTGAGGATCCTGCAAACTATTTCCCATCAGCAGAAGCCCTGGCACATATTGTAGAAAGGGTCTGTGTGTCAATGCAAGCCTCTGACATCATAAATTTACCTGCGTAGATTGGGCTCGAGGGGGTTATTAAAACAATGCAGAAAAAATAGAAGAAAAAAATGGTACTTGCAGGTCACGTTAAACCTTTGTGCAGCCGTCATTAGTCGGAGCAGGACTGTCATTGCTTTTCATAGGCTGACGTAATAGTGAGAGCTTTCAACTTCAACCATTTTAATGGGGAAGGTCTTTAAAATATTTATGATTACTGTAAATCACACCATTTAAGGTCAAAGCAGAAATGGTTTTTGGACTCAAGAAGGATCCAAGGTTGTTTTCTTACCTGTCGGGGTTGAGCCCTGTTGGAAAGGTCTGTGTTTCTAATTTCACCATGTTCTTTCATTACTAGGAGATGATGGGAACACCATTATTCTGTTCAATTTTCTATTTTCTTTTTAAAAATTTGGTTGTACTTACACATGGCTGGCAGGGGTTGAAAAAAATCTCACAGAAAAAAAGCCATTAACACCTGCTTGTTTGACCCACAGTTTATAAATCAGAACACATGTTTTCCTATTTCAAAAAAGAAATAAAAAAGAGGAACTGCACTCTTGTATTCTGACCCACATTTTGCAGGAAAGCTCAGATGCACATCTACTGTTATCAAGCTGGGGTAAATCAGCGGTATCACATCCATACTACTTGGGGTCTTGTCCTGAAATGCATCCTTTCTGGGGGGTTTTTCTGAATCACGCTAGTAGGGAGGGAAAGACTGCATCAAAACCTGGATAGGTTGCAGGGGTGGGCTAACAAAAACAGGATGCGTTTCAACACTGACAAGTGCAGGGTGCTGCACATGGGCAGTCGTAACCAGCATCACACTTATAAGATGGGAAACGCACGTCTTGAGAGCACAGAGGCAGAAAGGGATCTTGGAGTCATTATTGACTCCAAGACGAACATGGGTCAACACTGCGAGGTCACGGTTGGCAGGGCTAACCACACCTTGTCGTGCATCCACAGGTGCATCTCGAGCAGGTCCAGGGAGGTGATCCTCCCCCTCTATGCGGCACTGGTCAGGCCGCAGCTGGAGTACTGCGTCCAGTTCTGGGCACCGCACTTCAGGAGGGATGTGGACAACATGGAGAGGGTCCAGAGGAGTCCACCCGCATGATCCGGGGACTACAGGGCAGACCCTGCAATGAGAGACTGCGGGACCTGAACCTGTTCAGCCTTCACAAGAGAAGGCTGAGGGGGGACCTTGTGGCCATCTATAAACTCACGAGGGGGGACCAGAAGGGTTTGGGAGAGATCTTGTTTCCCCCCGGCATAACAAGGAATAATGGCCACAAGTTGTTGGAGAGGAGGTTTAGATTAGACATCCGCAAGAACGACTTCACGGTCAGGGCGGCTAGGATCTGGAACCAACTTCCAAGGGAAGTGGTGCTGACTCCTACCCTGGGGGGCTTTAAGAAGAGGCTTGATGCCTACCTGACTGGAGTCACTTGAGCCCAGTTTTTCTCCTGCCCAGGCAGGTGGTCAGACTTGAAGATCTACAAGGTCCCTCCGACCCGACTTCTATGATTTTATGATATAAGGACTATAGGGTGCAAAGTCGCATTTTCATTTGTTAGTTGAGACTGCAAAACTGCCCTTTTGCTTTGTAAGGGATCTAAGTTTCACAGTGGGTTTCTCTGTACAGCTAAACTAACTGTTCAGAAAAGACATTAAGCTTGTGCTTAAGTCCCAGTGTAGTCACCATTGAAATAAATGGAACTTAAGCAGGTAGTTGCAATTTAGATGAAGTGCCATTGACCGAGTGTACAGTGGACTACTTCCACTGATCCATCTCTGCGTCACTAGAGCAGAAAGCGATTAGTGTAACCCATCTACACTTCCATCCACTGGCTTCCTCATTATTTGCACCGTATTGGTCTCCAAAGTATCTAGAAGTCTTTTTGTGCCAGGTCTTTTAAAAATACTGAGATGCTCATCTCTAGTTGTAGCAATTTTTAGTATCATGCACTTTGTAGTAGTTGCCCAAATGTGCTAAATATCAGGTCTCGCGGATGTTTCAAACATGGACACACTCAGCCTTACACACCTACACGCATTCGGGTTAGGGACATGTGCAAAGTTTGCAACATCAGGGCCTAGAAAACCCAGCTCTGTACCCTTATAATTGGGAACAGAGTCCAGGCAAACGGACTGAATTGAGTTCCTCTTTAACTCAGTGGCTAAGATCTCACTGACTTCAGCCAGAGAAGTATTGGGTTTAGTTATACTCTTCTTGTGCAAATTTTCCTTTGCGATAAAACAATCATCAGCATTGTGCATTGGGATTTATTTGTGTTTAAATCACCTATTTAAAAACCAGATGGATTAACTCAGCCATGTAAAGCTGATCAGCTTGGAAAAAATGTATACTAAGCAGAAAAAAAATCAGCGTATCAGCTTTAGGGTGTTAGGGATTTTAAAATCCCTATCGCCAGAAGCATGTGCATTTTGCTGGGAAACACAGTCATTTTTTGAGCCACATTGGGGAGGGAAGAGAAGTTTCACAGCTTTTTTCCCCACCTTTGCTAGAGCAACACGGTTTAATTGGAAATCATTTTAACGGTTACCTTGCCCTTTAAGACTGAAAGATCTATCTCAAGTCAATGTACTTAGCTAAAAATCCCTGTAGAGACTCAGATTTCTTGGTATGGTTGCCTGGAGTGGTGAATTCAGGCCTTTACAGCTTTAGTGTGATTGTCAGCTAGGAGAACATTAACAGCGTATTACAAAAATGAAGTCTCCCTTGCCTCCCCTGCTT
>NW_017728993.1:22570718-22582526 GCF_001723915.1 Gavialis gangeticus | reverse complement strand
TGTATGTACATCCTCTGATTAATGTCTGGTGTAAAGGAGTTTGCCTTGGGCTGTTAGGTGCTGTCAATCACTACAACCTCCAGATAGGCTTTGCATTGAGGTTATGTATTAATAATTAATAGATATGTGCAGTTTTAAAGTTCTTCTGGCTTTCAGGGTTTCCTTCTGGCTGGTTGTTTCTACATGGTGGGAAGGAAAACATTTTCCCAGTCAGCCATTTACTGTGCAACAGGGGGAAACTGTCACTTCGCTATGAGCAACCCCTGCAAGATAAGTCAAAATGATTTACCCTGTAAATAAAGTGGCCTGTTTTCTTTAACTGGAAGAATTGCCCATGTGGCGAGACTTCCTATGGGAGGGGATGTGGCTGGCCCTCTACATTTATCCGCTGTGTTTGTCTTTTTTGAAAAAGCAACATTGGAAAGATTAACAAGTCTGTCACTGAAGGGACTGATATATCAAAGCTGCGGATACAAAGCAGACCATTCATGCCTTACGTTTCTGAAATCTCACTTCCAGTGTAACCCAGGTCTTCCCATGTTAGGTGCTGATGAAAAGAGGGATTTCCCTTCCTTCTCCTGTCCCCATTCATGATCCCTTTTCAAATAAAGTCTTTAGATATATATTCTGTGCATTAAAATCGGATCCCTCCCACACAGCCCTATAGCCATGCCAAGGGCTGCTTTGGCCAGGGAAGATGAAGTTTATTCATGTGTGTAGCGCGAACAGTGAATAAGACCAGTGTGATCTAAAGACCTGCGCACAGGACCGGGAACCAGAAATTCCTGAGATCTGATACTTCCTCTGACGTTGCCCCCCTCAGAGATTTTGGACAAATTGTTTCCATTTCCAAAATTGTTGGAGGGGAAGAATAATGCCTCTCTACCTCATAGTGACATCATGACAGGAAACTGGGCACTGTTTAAACTTCATAAGTGAAAGATATTCATATTCCTTTTAAACCATCACTCTATCTAGCTACTTGAATAGCTCCTTGTCACTGTAGATTTGGCAGATTTCATCGACATTAGGGCTGGAAAGGACCTAGCAATATCATCGGGTCCAGCCCCCTGCCCAAAGGACATAGTGTCTGTATTCCCATGGGGTTCGTTGGATGGTAAGGAACAGCCGAGCTGTACCCACCATGCTTTGTTTTAAACCTCCTATGCACAGACACAGCTGGTTTGCATGCCAGGATCTTGTCATTTTGTAATTAGCACCCTAATGAGAGCCACCCATCGATGGTCATGTCCCTCCACAGAAGTAGGTGGCATGACCTCAAGATTGTACTTGGCCTTCGATCATGATCTTGGTGCAAGAGTGCACAAATTTTGAAGCCTTTTCTTTTTAGGAAGCAACTGCCAGTCTTACAAGTCACTGATGGACCCTGTGCAATGCTGCTGATGTAGGGTCTCACCAAATACAAAGTGATGGTCATTTTGGGAGTCCATGATGGCTGCTTAGGCAGGTGTTGCTTTCCCTTGTAGAGCCTTTTAGTGATGTTGTGGCCTTTCTGTAACCCTTCTAGGTAGTGCTTGTGCATGGTTTTCAGGTGTATGTGGCAAGAAGATGGTCATGCCAAGCAAGTCAGCTGCCCTGGATCCACTTCAGGGACAACTGGTCTCCTGAAACCCTTGAGCTTCGATCTCTCAGGCTCCAAAGCAGCCTCTGATGGTGCCTCACATCCATATCTTGCATACCAGTGGGGACTCAGCCTTGTGCTTGTGCCAGTGCAAGAAGACATGACTCCCAGGGACATCATGAGTACGTCTCTTGGGACAAAGTAAATTTGATCCTTCAGACCCAACACGACATCTTCCCCCTTTCCCTCTCCCTATCTTTGCCCAAGGAACTCTTTGAATTCCCAGGTGGAGGGAGGCATGGCTTTCCTCTGCATGAAAACATACGTGGAGACATGATAGGAGTTTTCAAATATTTCAAAGGCTGCCATGAGGCAGGGCAGGAGGCAAGGGGTTTAACCTACAGCAAAGCCAATTCCAATTAAATCTCCCCAAAAAACATCCTAAGCATAAGAGCAGCAGAACAATGCAACAAGATGCCCGGGGACATTGCAAAGTCTTCTTCCTTGGAGGTCTTCACAAAGAGGCCGGAGAGGCACCTGTCAAGGATGGTTTAAGAATGGCAAGTCCCTGCACAGGGGCGTTGAGCTAAACAACCCTTCAGTCCCTTTCAACCCTATGATTCGACGAACCACGTGGTAGCTTATGGCAATATTATGGTGTTACACTCTGTGATCCATGACGTCTTTCATCTTAATTTACTTCCTAGTTGAGTTGTACCAGGAAATGAAATAACCCGCGAGTGCTGTCCCGAATGGTATCTGCAGATGTCAGGGAAGAGCCCTGGAGCCAAATTTACTCGGCATTGAGGAAAGGTCCTGCTTCACGGGTAATGAACTTAGTTCTTCGCCGTTCCAGGAATCCCAATATTACAGACAGAAAAACGACAGCAGTGAAACGGCTGATCCCTTCAACCTACTCGCCGACAGGATCCTATGCAGAAAGGTCCTGATTTACCCCCAAATCCCATTGACTTCATCAAGAGCTGAAGGGGTTTAGCAGCTCCTGAGATGAGGCCCCATTTACTGGGATACAGTCAATCAGCTTGAACGCCATTCACATCAATGAGACAATTTCAGCTAAATTCCTTCTCGTTTATCATGGTTCATTATGCAAAATATTCAACTATCCCAAGGATGACTGATGTGGGTTGTTTTACTGGGCTTTGTCTAAGCGCTTTATCTAGGTGGGATGCTGCTCCTGAAAGTGATGCTTTGTATCGGTGTAGCAAAGCCGCCTTGAACAAACTTACAAGCAACACAGTTATGTCGATATAATTGCATTTATTCTAGGGGCTTTGGCTGACAGAGCCACGTCAATCAGAGATCACATCTCTTCACATCCCCATGTCAACATTAGGAAGATCTGTAGCACAAACCTGGCTCTACAGACCCCTATTTTTAACATGCTAGAACAGGTGTAGAACTTCCTAGGAGCTAAGACAGTTGTTAGGACAATGATTAACATACGCACGTGGAAATAAGTTAACCCACGTGTCAGTCACGCTTGTAACGTAACAGTGTCAGCATCCACAAAAATCTGCAACCCACAGATACTGTGACCTCTTCGGGCACGTTTCCAGCACTACTTACTCGTCTGGTGGGCGTGTATTGAAAGAGCTTGATTTCCTCTTTCTACTATTGGGGAAACTGAGGCAGGACCCTGACTTAACCATGGTCAGAAGCAATAATTGTCAGAGCAGGAATTAGCATGTAGGGGTTCCTCCGTTACCATCCTACTCTCTGATCAGCGTTGTTTCTGCCATTGACTTGCTTTTAGCATCTTTTAGGGACACTGACAGTATTCGACACTCGTCACTTTTTTTTCTCTTGCGTTTTCTACCAAGTCTTCTGAAACTCAGGAGGCTTTTTTTTTGCTTCCCTAACTACTGACACTATTAAAAAAAAAGTTTGCTGCTATAGATTTCTTTTACTTCAAGTCTCAGCGCAGATATTTGCTTTGACATCTGGAGATGCTTTCCTAAGAAAGCAATGTGGTTTATGTAAATTATTTACTTCCAGCCCCTCTGGAAATCTATTTTAGGTAGTATCTTGCAAACTTAATCCCATAACACCCTTCTGAGGCAGGACAATGCAAATATCCCCAGGACAGAGATAGAGAAGGGAGAGATGGACAAAGACTCTGATTTTTGAGGGCACATAGGCAGCACGATGGGAGGGTTGACTCCTGGGGACCCCAGAAACCAGCTGAGCAGGGGGGTCTCACCTAACGTAGCTATGAGTGAGACACCGAGGAGAGGGGCAGGGTCCCTAGTGTGCTTGCCCAGAGAGAGCTGCCAACTTCCACTCCAGTATTTGAGTTGTTCTAATAAAAGATATCAGATTCACCCAAAAAACTTTGCCTGCCTAACTTCACCACCAGTATCTTTCATGAAGCCTCTCCTGAAATGACCCAAGCATTACCCAGGGCACTGGGATACTGGGAACATGGTTTCAAATCATCCCAATTTGGAGCAGAGATTTAAATACATAACGCAGGTGGGTACTGTAGGCACCAAGCTAACGTTTTCTTTTGGGGAGGAGTGGGGCAGAGGGAGAGGATCTCTCTGCATCTCTCACATGAAAGCAGCTCCATTTCATCTAACTAATTATTTTTGGGGTGGAGGAGAGACACGGTCATCACATCTCTGTCGGGAGGGTGGTGTGTCCTGGCTGAGCACACATGCAGTTTCACAGAGAGAAGGTAAGTGCAGAGGGAGAGAGAGGTTCATGATGGAGCCACGTGATGCTGCACATCTGTTTGCAGCTGTTTGCCATCTCCGCTGGCTAGTGTGTGCCCCAATCCACTCATCCTCTTTCTGTGCATCCAGTCATCCTTTATCTTAGATGCAGGGTGATATTGGCTTGACAAATGCCAACCGACAGTCTAGAGGATTTAGGTGCATATGGGTTTGGGTAGCTCCAGAGCAGTGGTCTGAGGATGCTAATGGGATTTAAAATTGTGCACAACTGTTGCAGACTTGTGCCTGGGTGAATTATTGCAGATCACATGGGAAGTCTGCGGTAGGAAAGGGGGTATGGACTTAGGTTTCCTATGTCTTAGCTTAATATCCCAGCCACTTGACCATCCATTTGTGGGAACAACACGTTCGAGAAGACTGCATCTTGTCAAGAGACCCTATTTTAAACTGACTACTGAACAAGGCGGGAAATGTTTGTTCCAACGTCCCGACCACTGATGAGAGGGTCTGTTTAGTGGGAGTTGAGGATCTTGGTCATCTTGCAGGAAAGGCGGCGTGCTCAAACTTTGCACGGGTCGAGACCATGCAGAGCAGCTGATCAGTGCTGCGATGACTCTGAAGGGGATGGAAACTGAGGGCACGTTGTACTGTGGCTGTTGGGGAAGTTTTCAATAGAAACTGCAGGTTGGTTGCAACCAGAACACTTTATGAGAGCTTACCAGTTTTGATGAACCTTTCCCTGAGAGAGGTTTCTCAGCTGCAGGGAGGGATGAGAAGGGAGAGCAAATGCCACCCCAGAACAGCCAGTAGCCTGGGCATCGGGTGGCATGTGAGACCCCCCTGTTGTAAATCCTGATGGATCCACTTGCTGGCCATTACTCTTCCCCACCTTTTGAGCAATGCAAATGGACAACTTGCTGGGAGTTTTACCTTGGGCAATGGTGAAGAAATCCAGCAATGTCTGTGTGAAATGACAGCTTGGTGGCAAGGGAGTAACAGGTCCAGACTCTAGTCCCTACTCTGACTCAGATGAGTAAGGTCTTCATTCTGGATTGCCCAGGTCCTAGATGAATACATTTACCTGCAGGATATATTTTCTATTGTGGTCTCAGGCTTGTTCTCTGGCTCCTTCTCCACCGCCAGCATCTTTGAAAACTTCTCCAATTCAGCCCGAGGCAGAACAGGAAAACGTTCAGTATCTCGACCACCTGAGTCTGTAAGGTACTGATATGAACTTTGGAGATATTATTTTATATGACCTTGGGATTTATTCAGATCTGAATAAATGTAAAGTGCTTTTCTTCTGAAAATCTGGGTTGTATTTTGTGAAATATGTATATTATGGTAGAAACGGTAAACATGGCCGTGAACTTTTGAGCTTGGATTTCTTCATCAAATATTCACCATTCCCCAAGGTAAAACACCCAGAAAGTGTTGAATCGTCTTTGCACAAACTACAATAAAGTATGATTGCTAGCCACAGCTCCATCAGGTTTTACAACAATTGCTTTTGAGCTGTTAAGTATGCTGTGCTTTAGTCAAGGATCACTGCTTTTGTACACAAGCCTCATGTTTGGTGACATTGAACCCTCACATGCAGATACTGATTATTCAAAAAAGAAAAGAAAAAGGAGAAGGAAAAAAAGAAAACCCTATAAAGCTATTTTATATTTGTACTGCATTGTTCCTTTTTAATCTGTAATCAGAACTAAGTCTCACTCCGCTTTTCATGCAGCCCTCTTTAAGATTGTTAGCTGCAGCATGAAGATAAGTCCTCTGGGGTTAAAGTGTAGACAAATTGGGAGATGCTTTTCGTTTTCATAGAGAAATGCAAGATGCTGGTTCTAGAGAGGTTGGTCCCTCTATTGGAGAGCAATAGGAAGCAGCGCTTAGTGAATGAAGTTAGGTCGGTTACAGTGACTTTAGCTCAGTATACGATCGAAGCCACATTCCAGCACAATTACACACATACTTAAGCTAACTCACACCAGCAATTACACTATGCTTCTTGACTTCAGTTTAATGAACTCATTATTGTGTAGAACAAGTCACTGGCGGCGTGCTGCATGCAAACCTAATCCTACCGGCGGCACACAATGCATATTAGAGTTTGCTCAGAACAGTCTCTCAATAACACCGATTTTACTTGCAAAATCTATTTCTTGATCCTTAGGATCTTTTGTCTTCTGTTTGGAGTCAGCATTTTGGCCTGTATACCAGAGGCATCTGTTTTTCTATGACCAGTTACACACTGGAGATAACTTCGTTACCTGATTGCTTTATTACCTGGTCTGCATTTTGCTGGTCAAGGACTGTTTTTCTCTGGTAGGGTCCTCATCTCTTATACTTGTTAATATTTGAATATATATGTAAATTATGCAACTGATTGGGCCCCAAACCTCAGCGCATTTAACCTTTCCAGCAAGTACATTTGTATGACATAAGGGTTATGTACAGGGAATTAACTATTTGATGCAAGCCTAGGCCTGACAAACAGGATCATTCACTGAGATGCCCTCCTCCCTTTCCTCTCTCCCACCCTTCACTTTCGGCAGGCCCTGGTGGCTCTTTGCTCTGCCCATCTGGTTTCTGAAACTCAGCTCCTTAGGTGTCTAACTCTCCTCGTGCATCATGTACATGGGGGCTGGATGCCTAGCAGGGGGCTGAAAAATCTACTGGGCGGCCTCGGAGTCAGGTGTTACGGCACTTGAGAATCATAAAATCATAGACAATGAGGGTGGGAAGAGACCTCAGGAGGTCACATCTAGTCCAGCCCCCTGCTCCAAGCAGGGCCAGCTCCAGCTAGATCATCCCAGTCAAAGTTTTGTTTACCTGGGTCTTAAAAACCTCCAAGGATGGAGACTCCACCACCTCTCTGGGCAACACCAACTTGTCTTTGCAGAGCTGGGCTGAAGGGTTCAAGTTCTACTGGGAACCAGTGGGCTTTGGGCTGGGAGCTCATTCAGGCCTCACTGAAAACACAGGGCATTATATACTCACTGAGCATGTCTACACGTGTAGTTACATGCACCTAAACTTAATGCACCTTTAGTTAAAGTGCATTAAGGCGATTTAGGCACATGTTTACATGTAGATGTGCTAATGCGCATTAAGGCACATTAAATCTAGGCTGGCATAGCTAAGTCACATTAGCACACATTTGGCCGCACATTTGGTCCATTGATGCACACCGCGTTAATGTGCATTAAGTGTCTACATGTGGGCTAATGTGGTTTAGCTATGCCGGCTTAAATTTGGTACTTGCTTTAAACGGGTATCAAATTTTGGCGGAATTAGCCTAAAATCACCATTTTAAAGGTGCATTAAGAGCGTGCATGTCTGGATATCTGCCTTTAATATGCCTTATCCCAGGAAGCAGTGTTGATGGGTGGAACAAGGCCTAATCTTCTGAGGTTGACTTCAGCTGTGAGGGCTCAGGCTTCTGAAGATCCGGGAAGAGGGATCTGAGGGAAGAGATTTGGTTTACTGACCTGGCCACTGACTCACTATATGATATTGGGTAAATTATTTAATCTCACAGTGACTCAGTTTCCATTGGTAAAAAGATATACATGGGGATTAGGGCAATAACCACTGTCTTTAAATTGCTCTGAGCCTTAGGGATGACAAGTGCTACTTAATAATTTCCCATGCAGAGCATGCTGTGGGGTAGCAAAATTTGGCAATGCGTCCCTGACAAGCAATGCAGGTTGCGCATTAATATGCAGAGGTATGCTACAAGAAAGGGTTAAAATAATCTTGGCAAAAACCTGTTAACCTTGTTTCAAACTCAAGACAACTGAAGGATGTTTGCTTTTCTCCCTGAAGGTTAAGTTGTCCTAACAGGTGCTAATTTTCTGTTTTCTTATGGAGATCTGTCCATATTAGAAGCAACTGTGAGCAAACAAAAAAGCCAATTAGAGTGCAAGGGTATTCTTTGTCCCTCCTATTTCCATGTAGTCCCTAGCTATCTCTATCAGTCATGTTAAGCCACAGACTTATCTTTTCAAGCCTTCTTGAGAATCCTACACTTTTGTACCCTCTTTGGGGAAAATCACTGTTCGAATGTCATGGGAAAAATATTGTCATGGGCAAGTGGATGATCCATGTTAACTGGGATTTGTCAGCAGCTTTGGCAATCTATGTAGCAGAGGTTGAGATTAATGGAGCCAAAGACTTTAAGCAAATATTGTTGGCATGCAGTGAAACTGTCAAGAGAATGAAAAAAAAAAGCTTGCTCTGCAACCACTAAATAAAGATTTGCATTCACTGAACACTGAAAGCCATTTATTAGCAATTATTTGCAGTGGACTGCTTTCCAAAAAGGAAACAACTTGGTGTAATGTATTGTCAAAGGTTTATTTTCCCTATTTTTGTTTTAGATTTATATTTAGATGGTTACATTTGAACAGGGATTAGGTCTGCCAAGTCCATTTTTTATAACACATTGGGCCAAGTCTTCAGTTGGTTCAAACAGATCTGTTGGCTTTGATGGGTCTGCTGGGACTGACACCAGTTGGGCCAATATTTTTATATCTTTTTACGAACCATAAATTAAAAAAGGGTTAAAATTCCTGAAATCCATATCATTGTTGTTAGTTATTGCACCAGTGTTGACATAAGGCCCAACATGCTTTCTTTCTACCCATTCAGCTATCTGGCTTGCAATAAACTAAAGGAGTACATCAATTTTAATATTTTATACTCTTGGCAAAATACTCACACTGTTATCTCAAACCTTATTAAGGTCTAGCCGATTAAAGGTTGAAGTTTTTACATAAGTTACTGATGTTGCTTCTTTTTATTCAAACATTTTCATAACAAACTAGCTATGATAATATTTTTCTTGGCCAGAAAGTTAAGCTCAGAGACTTATGTTGTAGGTACTAGTATGCAACTGTTTGTTTGGTTTAAAGCCACTGAACAAATAGACTAACGCTATATATTCATCTTTGAAATAATTCTACCAATCAACACGTTTTGATTTGCCATGTTTCATGTGAGAATAGAATTGGTTTTCATTTCAAGAAGATAGCACTCAAGAAAATGTGAAGAAAAGACTCCATCTGCTTCCTGTGACTATTTTAGCAATGAGCTATTATGAAAAATAAGTCATCTGTCTACCCCTCCCTTCCTTAGTTTCTGATGCATCTCTCCCCATAGTATTCAAGGTTCCTATTTTTTCCTTAAGAGATTAGATAACTCTCATTGATTTAAATGGAAATTATTCATACATTGTTGGGGTGGGGAAGAATGCTAATGTTAGGGCACTAAAGCCTTGAATCAGCAAAGTACTTAAGCATGTGCTTAAGTCCCCAGTCAATGGGATTTTCTGTATTTAAGTGCTCTATTGCACTAGGTTTTATAGGGTAGGTCTTCACTGCAGAATCAAATTGAGGGAGTTGCTCCTGAAGTAATTCTCACATGGGACCATAGATTGAGGGTGGCTATACTGTGAATTCATATTTGAGTGCTGCATCCAGTGTACTTGCATATGGTTAGGAGAACCTGTCTGTCCCTTGAGGTAGTTGTTAGGCAACGTATGGAAGACCAGTAACACACCGGTGATGCTAATCTTCATTCACATAATAGAGTGAGGTGCTAACTTGTGACAAGTGGCTGACTCAGGACTTAACTTGTGCCTGCTTTCATGCTAGTCAACCCAAGCTAACAACACCAGCACACCTGAGTTGAGAGAGTTTCTGGGCTGATGACATTTGTGTTAAAGGCAGTGCTCAAGCTGTATAATACGAATTAACTGTGCCATGAGGACAAGTTTGTACAAACTATGTTTGAATCCATTCTGTTTGGGTCCACTTAACTGTTTACTAGGACACTGGTATTAAATCCATGGCTCCAGGGGTCCACAAACTGTGTCTAAGGGGTCTGCAAAAGATGACTGTGATCAATCAAAAATATGTCAATACCCACACTTACAATTCAAAGAACTCCATTCATAATTTCCAAAGGGGTCTACAAATGAAAGGAGGCTGAAAACCACTGGTTTGGGGGCTAGCTTGGAGCTGGAAAGAAACTCTATCATTTGTCGAAAGGTTTGGGGGATGAGATTTGGAGGGGTGAGATTTGGGGATGAGATTTGGAGGGATGAGATTTGGAGCTGTATCATTTGTGGGGGACGTTTTGGTTCTGAGCTATCACTTCCTGCCACCATCAAGATTCATGTGGCTTTCTCAGAAAAAACTTTTCTCAAAACAGGTTGACTTGGACTTGGCTCTAGATGCAAAAAGCACACAGCAAACCTGAGCAGAGTTTTAAGCAGTGGTGACACATAGGGGTGCACGTGCACGCCCTGAGAGCACCAGTGCACCCCCAAACCAGCCACACTTGCTGCTTAGGCAGCAGGTAGGGGGGGCAGGTGGGAGCACCAGTGCCCCCCGCCAGCTGGGGAGTGGCTGCAGCCACTTCCGGAAGTGGCTGCAGTGATCAGCACTCCACAGCTGTGAGACTGACCATGGGGGGATGCCCCCCTGGTCAGTGAAATTGCCCCCTGCTGACTGGTCACTGGGGGGGCACGTGCCCCTCCTAAGGTGGCACCAGTCACCCATGGTTAAGAGGTAACAAACCTTGTCCCTGGTTTCAGGTTTTATGACAAATGTATACATTTAGCTGTGTTAGAGCCACTGTGAACAAGTTGATACTTAGAACAATAAGACCCTTACTGTATTTACTCGCATATCACGCACACCCTCCCCACCCCCAAAAATCCATCCTCCAAAGCTGGGGTGTACACCTTATGCAAAGAAGCTGATTTTTCCCCCCTCTGGAATTGAAGTATGTTACCAAGATGACTGTCTTCTCCCTGGGGCTGCAAACAGCAGGAGGGAGTGCAGTGTTCACTCTCTTGCAGTGGCTGGTGAGGCATTAGCTTGCGTGTGAAGCAGCAGTTGAGCCAGCTCAGGGCCAGTGACTTGCTGTATGCAGCCTACATACTATCTTGATGAGGCTTGTGGTGTGGAAACACTTCATTTGTTACAAAAACTTACATAGAAAACTACTTGCACTAAGGAAATAATAGGGCATAGCCTTGTTACTGTCCTGCCACACCAGGAAGTTCCTGCTGCCTCCTCCAGACTGTCTCCTGGGATGCGCCAGTTCTTGGACACTTCATGGGTACAAGAGGAATTACTATCACACAGTTGGCTGTGACTCAGAAAAAATCTTTTCTTTTACATTATGCCTTCTAAAAACAAGATGCCTGTTTTACTTGGGGGCATGTGGTACATCAGGAAATACAGTACTCACCAACTTTGAAGAGCATGCTTGTAAAGAATCCAAACCAGAAGAACTGTTGACCCAGTTATTTTTTTTTTCATTCATGCTTGTGAAAGCTTCTAAATTACAGAATAAGAAATCATGATTACTCATAGCTATTTGCTCTTTTAAAGAAACTTCCATCCAAGTATTTTACGTTGTTGTAGGGGTTTAATTCTAAATATAGTCTTTATGATCCCAGCACCAGTGCAAAGATCTCATAGTTTCATAGTTAGTAGGGTTGGAAGGGACCTG
>NW_017728993.1:22562882-22568953 GCF_001723915.1 Gavialis gangeticus | reverse complement strand
GACACCATTCCTGAAGCTGCCAGTTGGTCTCCGCGATGCACGTCTCATGCCATCTTCCACATCCACTCACTGGCAGGACAGAAGAGAAAACCACCTGTGTGCCTATCTCCATCAGCACGCCCCCCAGAGCATGGTAGTCCGCCACCAGGTGATCAGGGCTTCTCCTGGCCACATCATTGGTACCCACATGGATTATGACCATGGGGTAGTAATTGGTGGGCTGGATCATGGCCTGGATCATCCCTGTCATGTCATGAATCTTTGCTCCGGGTAGGCAGTAGACCTTGTGTGTCAAGGGGTCCTGGTGACAGATGGGGCCCTCTGTACCTCTTAGGATGGAGTCGCCTATGACGATCACTTGATGCTTTTTCCTCCGGGCCTGCTTAGCTCCTTCAGCCTGCTTGGATCATGGAGAGTTTAGAGATGCCTCCTTTCCGGTTGCCTCCTCTCCTTCCTTCTCCTCCAGAGTTGCCAGGGCCTCGTACCGGTTCTCCAGCTGGACTGGACCAAGTGGTACTGTTGTGGCTGCTGCTCCCGCTGCTGGCTCCGCTGCTGCTGCGTCTGCTTCCTCTAGCTCAGGGCCACCAGGGGTGAGCTCAACAACTAATTGGTGCAGTTCCTGTAGTGGCTGCCATGGGCAATATTTGCGATTCAATATTGCAGCGGTATACAAATTTATTGGTCATACCTCTTTCCTTCGATACACTTGCTGTCCTTCTGAAAGCTCCTCAACTTGCCCTATAAACATGTTTTATGCTGAGTGGATTAATATTCTGCCTGATACATGAACTTTTTGAGTGAAACAGGCCAATTTTTTAGTACAGCTGGTAAACCATAAAAAATAAAATAAAGTAAAATGAAATAAAACTATTTTGAAAATGTTCAAGAATTTTAGGTACTGAACATTTATAATGGCTAGTCAGAATCCTCCCTACCTTAAATGATTTGACCATGTTATTCACCATTTTTGTCAAAATTTGAATTTTTGCCCAAAAAATCATCAACACAATCTAAATCGGTAATTATGGACCAGCCCTCATTACTAATGAAAAACAATCACATTTTGAATAAGATATATTTTTTCTTTTTACTTCTGAATGTATGTGAAGCTAGCTTTGTACAATTATGGCACCGCATCACAAAGAAGAAGTTTAGAGAAGAATATATTTTCACATAGTCTGATGTGAATGTAACAATTTTACCAAAAAAACCCAAAGGAAAACAAAACCTAACAACAAAAGCCCCCCAGAAGATAGCTCTGGGGGGTAAAGTAACAATTTCATACAGTGGAAAACATTTGCTTGTGATGGTTACACTGATGTAATGCGTTTACATGGTGTGTGTCAATAAGGCTTTCCCCATTGTCACAGGGCGCATGTACATATACACATTTATTATGCAGTAACTAAAATGTCTGTGCAGTACAGGCTTGTGTCTACACATCCAAGCCCATACTGTGCAGTAAATATGGCAACTTATGCCAGCTTGAGCATAAAAGTGAAACCTGTGTCATGCTGGTGTCGCATTTACTCCCGATTAGTTACTGCGCAGTAATGCACATGTAGATGCCTTACCACGCAATCACACCGTGTGTGTGGACTAACTTGGGGCTAACTTTAGTCCCAAGTCACTCTATACACAGCATTAATGCTCTTTAACATGTGCACTTGTAGACATTGGCCTATTCCTACTTACTGCACACTAAATTTAAGCTGGAGTAAATGCACGTATAGTGTCTGAATATCTTGTACTCTTCTACGTATGTATCCTGGGAATGTCCTGCGAGGTAGGTCACTGTGTCATCCCTGCTTTATGATTGGGGACTGAAGCATGGACTGACTTGGTATACATACCTTGTATACCTCCACCACCGTCTCCTGCCTTACACCTGTTAAACACAGAAATGAGGTGAATTCATGCTGAGAACCCCCATTTGAGCAGGCCAATGACAGAGAGTTCAAGTGGCAACAGAGGGCTCCCTCAGGGCAGCTTCAATGGCAGGTGTGTTGCACACACAGTGGGTGCATAGGTGACCTGAACGTGGTTGAGAGCGGCACTCTACAGTAGCATTGAGGAGGTGGTAAAGACATACCCTCAGTGATTTGCCCAGTTTCTGGTAGATCAAGGACTTATACGAGATGTCCTGAGTCCTCTGCTGGTACCCAAACCTGGTAACCCATCTTGTACAAGCACTTAGCTGGTCTCATACTTTAGAGTGTGCTATTGCATCCAGGGAACGCCCCATTGTCCACACCACCCATGGCAAGGTCCAGGATTGGGTCTTCACAAGAACAGCCCATATTTCATGTGGGTCCTTGTTGAGTTAAAGGCCCCACTGGAGTTAGAGGATCTGCCAGTGAATATCTGTCTATTTATATTTTCAAATGTTCTTTTGCCCCTCCGGTAAGGAAATCCAATGACAGTTTATTACAAAAATGCCACTTCATTTCCCATAGCCACTTTGACATGGGAAACACATATCTGGTGGAGGTTATTTGTTTTCACATGCCATGTGCTAAGAAAGTTTATACGTTGCAAGTATTACCTATCTAAACAACACCGGGTAATTGGCGGCCCTGTAAAAATAAAACAACACAGTTGTTTGAAGGATTGTCATGTGTCCTAGCTCTAAAAAATGCTGAGATGTCAAAAAGACTCAACATCCCTGCTTGGATTTTAATCCCTGCTCCAAGTGAAAATGTTAAGACCCCCCTAGCCCTCTCCCTGCCTTTCCTCCTTTGTTGGCTTGTCTTTTCGGAGGCTGGCCTGATGCAACAGTTTGTTCTGTTCTGAATCAGCAGATCCTGCCGGTTTAAAAGAATGTAATTAAACACACAAATCTCCCTCTGTAAAGCCTGGCTCGCATTAATGGTCCCTCTTGCAGATGTGGTGAGTAGTAAAAATGGAACATGCTCATGACACATTTGAGAATATTTAAGGTGTTTTTCTCAGCTTTGAAAGAGGAGCTGACATCGAGTACCAACAAGCGAAGAGGCTTGGAAAATTCAAAGGGTGCCTGGCAGCTGGCATAGAGATGTCCATGGGATGTTCTTGGCACTGTGCATGTCCCTCACAGCCCTACAAACACGTGAGACACGCTGATGCCTGAGTGTTAAGTGCTCAGCAGTGAGATGAGCAGGTCTGCTGGTGTCACTGGCAGCGCACTCATGGGAGTACAGTGCTCAGTGTTGGCTGCAAAAGCTACCTGCAGAGCTGAGTCAATCCCCGGGCAAGTAGCATGCAGGGGGCTCCAGCCTGCCACAGCTACACCACTTCGGGGTGTCTGGGCCAGCCAGTGTAATGACGTATTCATACAAGCGGCAGTGGCTGCACTATAATGGCAGAGATGTGCCTGCACCCAGTGCCACCTTTGGGTGAAGTGAGAAGTTGGCCATTGAGGGTGGCTGTGGTAATTCACTTTAGCATTTTGCGTCACTGAAACTGGTTCTTCTCCAGTCCTGCCCTTGTTTATGGGCAGGTTTCTATTTATATTGCAGTGTCTTGCAAGATGGCAAATGCTTGTCTCACCCTGGCCCGCCCTTTCATGCCTCTTCTGTCTACTCTGTTTTAAGTCCTTTGCCTTCTTTATCCCTGTTCTTCCCTCCTCTGTTCTTCCTACTCTTAATCCCACTTCATTTTTTCCTTTAGCTTTTAATTCCATCATAACATCCTTGCCTCCTCCTCGGCTTCTGCCCTCCTAACCTCCTTTCAGCCTCTCTTTCTGCTGTTTTCTCTCTTTCTCTTCCTATGCTCTCTTCTTTTTTTCTCCACATTCTTTGTTCAGCTCTTTTCTTTCATACCCCTTCTTAAGGCCAGCTGAAGACATTTCTAGAACAAACACCTATCCATAGGTAAAGAGCATGAATTTCCCCATCTCTGGCCCACACCTCTACTCCTTGTCTAACCTAATCTCATTGACCATGTCTACACATGCACTCTTCTGTGGAGTCAACCAATTAGCTGTGGAGTAAAGTGCCACTGTCTACATGTATGACAGGATTAGGCTGCAATGAACTAATTTACTCCCATGTACAATAGCACTGGTGGGAACAGTACTATCTTACATGGGTAATTTACTGTGATTAAATGCATATGTAGACACTGACCATGAATGTAAATTGCACCCAGTCAGCCCAGTCAGCTGGTGGCCGACTCCTGTCTATAGCCTATCCACACAGCTCTGCGCTTTCATACCCTCATGCCCCAGCCAGCCCCTCTGCCACCCGATGCTGCCACCCAGAGCCTAGGGCTGACCCCCCATGCCCTCTGCCAGCTTGGGCCTGCTCCGCACTGGCTCAACTTGCTGCTGTCCTGGCCACATGTGTAGATGCTGCACTCAGGAGTAGTTTATTCCCTCTCAAACTGCTCTGGAGTTTATTGCTTCACATTAATTGCATGTGTAGATGCACCCATTAGGAGGTCCAGAAGCTCTAACCTTGCCTCTTTCCCTTTCACATCCTCCATAGAGCACTGAAGTTGGCACTAAATCTCTCTCTTCCTTCTCTCAACTGTTAAGTCACTTCAGGAAATGTCAGCGATATGCAAAGTATCTACAAGTATCTACTTACTGTTGCAGCATAGTTATAGCTTACGGGAAGACACATTTGAAAAGGCTAGGTGGAGCTACCAAAGCCAAAATATTGTAGCAAAGGTTATGCAGTAAATTCTAGGGGTTAGAGCCTCTGCTGGTGAAAATCTAAATAACACCATTGACTTCGGCAAAGTGGTGCCTGATTACCACAGGTGATAATCTACCCCAAGGACTGAATGTCTTCCATTGTTTAAGGAAAGAGGCAACACTCTCCTGCACTGCAGAGCTACACTGTCAATGTGACTTGCAGGATTTCCATTCTCTGATGACTTCTACAGATCCTGGAACTGATTCACAGGATCACAGGCAAGTAGGACTGGAAGGGATCTCATGAGGTCATCCAGTTCAGCCCCCTCACATAATAACACACTTTGCACAGCTACAGCTCAGCATTTCAGGCCAGGTCTACAGGAGAAATTTTTCACCAGGGGAGCAATGTCAGTTAAAGCTGCAATTTTTTGAATGACAAGTTTTATATGAGCAAAAGTTCTAATGTACATGCGACTTCCCTTGGCAGATGTGAACTTTTGCTGGAGTCATGTCTTTCATCTGGGAGAGCATTATGAGCTAGCCCAGCAAAAATATTCTTTTGCCAGTATAAGCTGTGATTCCACTAGGAGGATTTGCTGATCTCGTTATAATGACAAACATTGTCTTATATAGAAGCTTAGAGGCTGATCTATTCCTAGCATATAGTTGAGATTAAAGAGATGCTGTGTGGGTCAGTGGGTTTAAAGTTGGAGCTTAAAGTCCTTTCTTATACTTGTCTGAAATATGTGTCTTCTCTGCTCATTTTATTTCTCTGTCTTATTATTATTTAAAAAAACCAACGACTTCAGCCCTTTTGAGAAACACTGATAACCAACTGATCATTTTAGACCTGTGGATGGAATCATATAGATAAGAAAAATTACAAGCCTCAATTTTTAAGGGAGTCTTTTTAAGTGTTAAGAAGCTTTACCTTTTAAATGCCTTAATGTTCTGTTGTTTGGGGAAAAATAGGGGAATTTGGTCATGGCTGGAAGTATGATCAAGGTTTTTTCCAGGGTGGTGATGTTTGGCAAACAACTGAAATAATTTAAAAGGAAACTGCAAGGCAAATCCTTAGCTGGTGTATGTTGTCACATTAACACCAATGGAGCTATGAAAACAGGCCCCTTTGTTGAAGTTGATGAAGCTATGACCATTTATACCTGCTGAGGCTCCCTTCTCTTCGTTTTTAGTGGATGAATGCTCTGCAGTTTTTGAATCTCAAACCCCACTAAGGTGTCTCAAATTGGGCACCCAAAATTACTAGACACTGAAAATCTTGGCCAAGAGCTCTTCATTCATCCATGATAGCAAGGTACTCTGGCCCCACCATGCTAAATACACGTGGAGATATATCATCCCAAATAGAAATATTCTAGGTAGGGAGAAGGGGTAGTTTTGAGCCTCCATTCTTATCTAGTGTCTGATTTTACTGTTGAAAACAACAGAT
>NW_017728993.1:22551671-22557882 GCF_001723915.1 Gavialis gangeticus | reverse complement strand
TGGCCCCACCATGCTAAATACACGTGGAGATATATCATCCCAAATAGAAATATTCTAGGTAGGGAGAAGGGGTAGTTTTGAGCCTCCATTCTTATCTAGTGTCTGATTTTACTGTTGAAAACAACAGATTCACAGACAATGAGGGTGGGAAGGGACCTCAGGAGGTCACATCTAGTCCAACCCCCTGCTCGAAGCAGGACCAGCCCCAGCTACATCATCCCAGCTAAGGCTTCGTTAGTCAGGTCTTAAAAACCTCCAAGGATGGAGATTTTACAACATCTCTGGGTATCCTGTTCAGTGCTTTACCATCCTCCTAGTGATAAAATTCTTCCTAATATCCAACCTCAACTTCCCTTGCTGCAGCTGGAGCCCATTGCTCCTTGTTCTGTTATCTGCCCCCACTGAGAATAGCCCAGCTCCATCCTCTTCAGGGAGTTGAAGGCTGCTATTAAATCCCCACTCAGTCTTCTCTTCTCCAGACTAAATCAGCCCTGTTCCCTCAGCCTTTCCTCACCGGTCATGTCCCCCAGCCCCCAAACCATCTTCATTGTCCTCTGCTGGACTCTCTCCAATGTGTCCACATCCTTTCTGTAGTGGGGGGGCCCACAGCTGGACACAGGACTCCAGATGTGGCCTCACCAGTGCCAAATAGAGGGGAAGAATCACTGCCTTGGATCTGCTGGCAACGCTCCTACCAATGCAGCCCAGGATGCCGTTGGCTTTCTTGGCAACACGGGTGCACTGTTGGATCCTGTTCAGAAGTTCTGCATTATGGACTGCTTGCCAGTGAAGGAACTAGACCGATACCACTCAGCTGCTTTCCAGGTAAAGCTCTCTGGATCGCTAAGGCATATGGCTCAGAACTCCTAACCCCAAAGGTTCAAATGTCAGCAGTCCACTGCCAAAAATTATGAAATAAAATAATAATAATAATAAAAAATAGATGCTTATTAGTTGGCTCTTAGTTTTTTGCATGTGTCTTCAGGCTTTGTTTGGCTCGCTTTCCAGGAGGATTAGAATGCGGGTCTATAACAAGAAGGAAAGTGGAAACTCTTCTGTGTTACCGTGACTCCAGGAGCTTTTGGAAAAGCACCAGCTGCCATGAGACTCTTGAGACTTGGCAACACTATTGCTTAGCATAATTATCATTGCTATGAAATGATTGTTATGCATGGGTTGTAGCTACAGGCCACAAAGGTTGTCCTCCATTTTGAAAGGAGGGGTTTTGGATGGCAGATTTCAAGGAATTGTAGTTTGCACAGCAATTAGGCGGCTGTTGCTTTAGAGGTGCGTAAACACAAGGAATGAACTCTAACGGCTACATATATGCTCTCGTTGCCTCAATAAGAACAACACAACATCCACTCCTCATACTTTGTTCTTTGAAATTCAAGCTATAAGGTCATAAAAGGGATTTTTTTTTATTGTTTTCCAAGTATACAAATGGGACAAAGTCAGAAGGGTGCATTCGGTCAAAGTCTGACATGCATAAAGTAAGTATTGCTTGCATTATGGGTCATAATGATTGTCAACAAGTTACCTTAGGTCCTGATTATACAAACATCTGAGTCTGCCCCCATTTGCTTCTGTGAGTTGTTCCAGTTGAAACCAAAGGGACTAAAGTATGAAAATCAGTGTGTGCAGGATGAGGGTTTTTGCAGCATATCTTTTTCAGCATATCAATAAAGCAGGTTGGGAACCACAGTTTCTGTTCTACGGGGATCCAAGATTTTTGTTGGAGGGGAGCTGGGGGGTTCATTTAAAATCTAATACGGAGTAGAAATTGTGGAGTTTCCTCTTCCAAGACATTAAAAAAATCCTTTGGGATCAGTCACAACATTTTGGTTAGTTAAAACAGAAGCATTTTGGTTTTTTGTTTGTTGTTATTTGTAGAATTTAAAATACATTTGAAAATGTGAAGTCATTTGGAAATGAAGCATTTCACTTTAGAAATATCTAAAACTAACCTTGTCTTGTTGATGAGAGGCTTCATTTGTATTTTTCTTCAAAAGAAAATGTCCTCAAAATTATGATGTTCCTGCCCAACTTTGCCAAAATGACATTTTCTGATAGGAAAAAAATTAGAAAATGTTGCCCAGGTCTAGGATTCATTAGAGCCTGCCAAAAATCAAACAAATGTTTTTCCTGGAAAAAAATTGCAATTGTGTTTTATTTATAGGGCTCATCTACAAGTGCATATATATTGTGTAGTAACCGAAATTACTGCACAGTACGGGCATGTGTCTACATATGCATGCCCATACTGCACAGTAAATATAGGACTTGCACCAACCTGAGTGTAAATTTGATACCTGCATTATGCGGGTATCAAATGTACGCCTGATTTATTACTGCACAGTAATGCATGTGTGGACACCTTACTGCGCAGTAATGCTGTGTGTGTGGACTGACTTGGGACTAACTTTAGTCTCAAGTCAGTCCATACACAGTGTTAATGTGGTTTAACGCCTGCATGTGTAGATGCCAGCCTATTCCTTCTTACTGTGCAGTAAATTTAAGTCAGAGTAAATGCACATGTAGACACGCCTATAGCATTTGGAACAGGTTTTCTAATGGTACTTTTCAGTGTTTTTGTTAATTTTTAATATATATATTTTTATAACATCAACTGGTTAATAAAGATAGGGGTTTGGTAATAGAAACATTTTATAATTATTTTGATATCCTTGATGGTGAGATATTAGAGAAAAAATATGGACAAAAAAGTCATGAAATATTTTGTGAAAAGTAAGGAACCTTCAGTAGAAAATGGGCAGTTTTTCAATTAAAGTAACCCTTTTATTAAGTAAATATTCATTCAACATTAATATTCAAGCTCTGCAGTTTCCCATTTCTTCCTTAGTTAGCTGTTGTTATTTATTAATTAATTTGTATTGCAATGGTGCAAAGGAGTTATGGTCATGGAACATGGTGTAGCTGTGGTAGCTGCTGTAGACACATAGGGAAAAAAAGGCAGTCTTTTGCCTACTGGACTTCCAGTCTCCATCAGAGGTTGGCAACCTTTTAGGGGTGGCAGGCCAAACGAATGCAGCTTGCTTTGAAGGTGGGTTGCCCCTTCTGATCTGACCACTGTCGATGCGGTCAATAATGGAATAGAGTCACTGCTCATCCACGCTATACACCGTCTACTTGCAGAATGTGGAAGAGTAGGGGCTGGGGCCACAGTAATACAGGGTACTGGTGCTTGCTTGTAGATTTTTGATCACTTATTACAAAACAGGGGGAAAGAGCTACCTGCCTGGCACATTAGAGTGAAACTGTTCTTTCATGGCACACACTGCTGCGTCACAAGAATCCAGTGGTTTCTATTTTGCATGCATTTGAAAGTGAATTCACCTTAACTCAAAGCAACAATAATAAAAATGTAACCCTCTGTCACCCCTCATTTGCTCACGTGGAATAAAAGGCGAGAAAAGAAGTATAAGATGGTTAGGACCCTACAGTCACCTTGCTTTATTGCTCTCTGGTTTCTTTTCTAGCTCCCGTGGTTGTTTTAAGATTTAGCAATTTGCACGATCGTTTTTGGGGAGTGGGGTGGGGAAAGAAAAGTAATTCAAATGGAATTTTTTATTTTTCTTTCTGTGTGCCAGAAAGGTATCTAGGATTGGGGTTGTGATAGGTGACATGACTCATTGGATAAAAATGAAATCAATTTCACGTTAAGCTCAGCCCAGATTGACACATCCAAGTTCTGTTGCTTGGGTGAAAAATGCTGGAGGAGTGTCATTCAGAAGCTTCCCCATTCTACCCAATGTGGGTGTATGCATTTGTGCCTGGGTTGAGAGGAAAGGATCAAAGTATAAATTGTATTACAGCAATAAGGTGGAAATGAAAGGAAGGCGATAATCAGGGAAACAAATGGTGTGCACATAAAAAGGAATCTAAGTGCCAAAACTGTGTCTTCCATTGGTGTCTTGAAAAAATGTAGAACTCTAGAATAATGCCATAAACACAAAGAAGTGTGGATGCTTCTTCATTATTTTTGGAAGCAATGTAGCACAGACAAGCGGTGGTCTAATAACAGATAATTGGCCTGCTCAACTCTCTTCTTTCTTCTTTTTTCTCTTTTGCTGAGTGCTTTTATGGAACATGGACTTAGTAACACTGTGGCAAAGTGTCATTTCATTTCCTTTTTTTATTGGAATTACTCAAGTACGTGAATGGATGGCAGAGGTCAGAAACCCATTTACAAAGTTTGCACTGTGGTTAATCAGTAGGAGCACAGTCGTTCTAGGAAGTCTTAAAGAGTTTTTTTCATGGCTGCTGAAAAAACTCTTGGGTAACACAGCCTTGAGCCTGCACAGAGTCCCATTAAAGGCAACAAGACTGTTGCAGATCTGTCTTCATGGAGCTTGCTGAAAGACTGGGGGCCTTGGGTGGCAAGAGGCTGTACAGTAAAGCAGTGTGCTTCAATGCGAAGAGCACTAGATCAGCAATCAGAAAACCTGGAGTCTTCTTTTCTCTGCCACTGATTTGTCATTTGACTTTGAACAAGCTACAGTCTGGCTAAGTACAGACAGTCAAAAAGCCCAAAGCTGAATCGATCCAGTCTTTGCAGGTTAGTTTAAGCTGCAGAGATTACATTGAGAAACAACTGGACATGCATTTACTTTTGAGTCAGGAAATGCAGCCACATGCCTGCATTGGCTCAGGCCAGGAGCCAGGGGTGGGGTGCTAGAGCACACCTCTCTGGCACATAGCCAGCATGGGCTGTGTGTTTGCTTCCTCTTAGTGCTGCCCTTGAGGCCTCTGGGATTTGCATTCCAGAAGCACAGTAGCAGGACTCTACAAGGTTGCTCATCACTTCTTCTTCCTGCTTCCAGGTGCCTCTGGGATTTGTAATTCACAGTTGCTGCCAGAAGTAAGTTGCAGTAAGTTTAGTAGCAGGGCAACTCTACTTGGGAGAAGGTGTGTTTAATCCCACTCCGTAGGCTCAGATTCCAGCAGGAGTTTGCTCTTGGGGGAGAGGGAGGAAGCAGTCTCTATCTCCACCTCGCAACCCTTGCCTGTCAGAGCTGACAGCACAGCCCAGCCTAGCCCAGGGCTAGAAAGTATGCTGGGATGCTGGGGGAGTGTGATTTAACTTGAACCAGGAAGGAGTCTGGGACAGAAGTTTCATAAACTGGTTTGACCCAAATCCATTAAGTCTGGTACTACATTCAACCAGGTTTATCTTAAATCAGTTTCAGCCATTTTGAAACTGGTTTATGTGCACTGAGCTTCTGTGCTGTCACAGGTTTAAACCATCTTATGATGACTTAAACCAGTTTATGTGTAACTTCTGTCCCTAGCCCCCATCTCTGTGCCTCTGTCTCCCCGCCAACCCTTTATCTGCATGGCCCTTTTTATATTGGGAGCTCTTCAGAGCAGGTACTATATTTTACTTTGTGGTTGTACTGAGAGTGTGGAAGTGGAAAGGAATGACAGATTTTATGATGGACAATAATTCATTTAAAAGAAGAGAATTCGTGACACACAAGCTGTTTCTGTCTATATTTAGGTCACTTTTTCAATAAAAACATTAAGACATTATTTTGGCTGAAGGCTGAAAGACAAGCATATGACCCATATTTTATAGTCTTGATCTAGCATCTGACCTTCTGGCCTTGCACAGGGCCCCTTTGATTTCAGTAGGGTTTCCTGCAAGAAGACATTTAGCTGCGCAAACCCAATTGTCAGTCAACTTTACATCTACCAGTTGCATAATGTATTTTCAATTCACCAGTCATATTTCTTGCTAGAACATCACCAATGCCATCAGCTTCACATGGATCAAATGCAGTCCTCTTATGAGAAAGTAGCAGTCATGCTGGACCCTGCCAAAACAATTTAGTTGAGAAGCAAGTACAGGCTCCATGATAAACCATACATGCAGAGCGGGAAGAAGCTGGCAATTCAACAGGACTGAATGGCAGGCTTCCTGAAAACCATTTGACATTATTAAATGCTAGATCAAAGTAGTATACACCACCCTACAAATATCAATGAAGTCCAGAATTATTTAAAAGTAATATAGTGATGGCCCTTTCATGGACGACTAGCGCCACCTTAATCGGGGGGGAGGCATGTGCCCCCTACAGCGACTGGCCAGCGACTAGGGGGAGGTCCCCCCATGGCCAATCTTGCTGACTGGGGGGAGGTCCCCCCCGTGGCTGATCGTGCTGATTGGAAAGTGGGCGCGGTGCTCCCA
>NW_017728993.1:22541292-22546671 GCF_001723915.1 Gavialis gangeticus | reverse complement strand
TGGGGGGAGGTCCCCCCCGTGGCTGATCGTGCTGATTGGAAAGTGGGTGCGGTGCTCCCAGAAGTGGCTGCTGTGCTCCTGGAAGTGGCCACAGTGCTTCATGTGGAGCTCCCACTCCCCAGCTGGCACTCGCAGGGGAGGGCACTGGAGCTTCCACCTGCCCCTGCTGCCCGTCACCTAAGTGGGGAGCACGGCCTGTCAGGGGGTGCACCAGCGCTCTCAGGGGGTGCACGTGCACACCCATGCACCCCCTATGTGTTGCCACTGGGGCCTTTTAAACTGGCAATATTGCATGATAGAGAAAAGGCATTTCAGCGGCTTGAGTACAGCTGAACCAAAGCAGAGACAGGTGATACCTTGAGAAGAATCCTCAGCAGGAATTTGTTCTCCATCGTGCTCCTTTTAAACTAACTGACACAGGATTAGGGAAGACTGATACTGGTATGGAGGTTTTGCAAAAATCTGTATTAATATTACTTACCTGATTCGCAACATGCATCAGAAGGGGATGCATTTGGGTCACTTCTGACATTACCTGGAATCATATGAATTTTTGGTTGCATTTGAATGTTGCAGAATTAAATGTTTCCTCCATTATAGCCTGTCCCATTTAAAAGCGTTGCAGATCCAATTCTGCTCCAAGTTCCACCAGTGGAAAAGCTGGTTAATTTCCACCAGAACAGATATTTGCTCTTTCTAATAAAAGACACAAGGTAGCAGTTTTTATAGTTAAGAAACAGTGGGTGTTCAACCTTGCTAAATATTGAGGGAAATAATTTACAGGCCTGCATGAGGTAATAAAATGTGTAATCTAAGGAGACAAGTTAATTTTTTATTTAAGGCCACTGCTGTTGTGACTGTGGTGTCGCAGAAAGGCCTGCTTTAAAGTAAAAGGCTTGCTTCTTTGCAGATGCAAATGCTGCACACTCCAAGGGGCACCTGAAGAAGGAAGATTAATTGTGTGGCCCAGAGATTAGGCTCTCACAGGCTTTCAGGTCAAGCTAAACTTCAAGAGAGTGGGCCAATCAGAATGAGGATCCAATCTATTATGCTAATTGTCATCAGGTTGTCGTGTGACAATGAGAGAGAAGCAAGGAAAGATTTTTTTTCGCTCTGAACAAGGCGTGTTACTAGGACAAGGCAAAAGATATTATCTACAGCTAGCTGGAAAATGAACAAACCAAAAGATGAGAAATGCTGAAGCTGTTTCCTTTTTTCAGGATTCGAAATGGACCCATCATTTGTTTTTCACAAAGTTTCCTAATAAAAAAAATATTGACGGTATTATTGAAGCTGGTCTAGAAAACTTTTGTTTTCTGAAAGCCAACAGTTTGGCAAAGGAAAAATGTCAGGGCTGTCTTTGATAATGTTTGCCAATAACATTTTAATTAAAATGTTGATTAAAAATGTTGCATAAATGTCACGAAATATGAAAAATGCCAAAAAACTCTCAACAGTATTTCACAAAAAATTGTTCTCAAGAAACACCATATTTTGACCAACATTCCTCTTTTATTAAAAAAAAATTGTAGCCAGCTCTAGTATTAGCCCCTAGGCTTCTTCTTATTTGTTATTCATATTAGTGTTATACTTAAGAGCTGTGCTCATGAACTAGTACTGAATGTTAGAGCACAGAAAAAAAAATCAAAGTATTTACATGATATACATTAAAGAAAAAGACAAATGGATATAGGCAGACCAGGGGATTTCAATAGCTGAATCAAAAAAGTCCAGTCTTGACACAATGAAAAACAATCCTGAAAAAATTAATTTTGGTTCAAAAGGGTTTCTGCAACATGACAAAAAAGCATTCATTTCATATTTGGGTTATTTCATCATTTTTAAACTTTTAACATAAATACATAAAAGGGCAGTTTCAGAATGAAATGTCAAGAGTTCTGCTTTGCCAGTGTGGAAATCAAACACTTTAGCCTTCCCAAAATGTTTGGACATTTTTAAAATCCCTTCTCTCCTTCCCCTGTTAACTTTCTGCTGAAAACAATTCACTGCATTCAACTCACTTTTGCATACTTCTTCTTTTCAGATTTCCATTTTTCATTGCGTTTGCTATTCATTGAAAATGTTTCACACAGCTCTGTGTTCGATGCAAGCAAAGGGCGGTAGCCAGGGAGGGATACCAAGGTAAGGGTGACAGGCTCATAGGAGCAGAGCACTGCAAAAGGCCTCCTGAGCTCTAAAGTCTATGCTGCAGGCAACATTTTTTCCTAAGAGTCCTAAAACTAATGTACTTCATCCCTTTATGCACTCCAGAACATCTTAATAAGGACAAAACCGAAAACTAGGCCTGTGTGAAGCGACTAATATTTGCTTTGGATTTGGCCGATTCTGGGGACAGTGATTTGATTCGGTGATTCAAATCATTGTCCAGAATCGATTCAGCTGAATCTGATTTTGTGATTTGGCTGCTGATGAATCTCTGAATCTCGAATCACACAGGCCCATGTCCCGCCTGCTGTCCCAGCCCCCACATGGCTGCTCCGCCTGCCCCAGCTTTGGCCCTTTAAGAAACTGGCCCCCTGGACTCACCCATTCCTGCCATGCAGGGGGCAATCCCCACTGCCCCCCACTGGCCTACACCATGTGGGGGGCTCTTCCGTGAGCCCCCTGAAGCCCTGAGGCTACTACAGGAGTAGTGAATCCCGGGGGGGGGGTTCTTAAAGGGCCACAGCTCGGGTGGGTGGGTGGGACAGCTATGGGAGGGTGGTAAGGGAGCTCATGGCAGAGCTCCCCATGCAGTGTAGGGCAGTGGGGGGCAGCAGGGATTGCCCCCCTGTCCAGCAGCACCTGGTGAGTAGCGGCTTTTCTTTAAAGTACCGGGAGCCATGGGGTAGGGGGGGCTGGGAGAGCAGGTGGGGATTGGGGGGACTGCAGGAGCAGGCAGGGGCTGGGGGCTGGCAAGGGTCCCCCCATAGTCCCCTCCTCCCTCCTCCAGCCGCCCCTCCCCTGCCCCCTACTTACCAGCTCGGAGTCTGGGTCCAGCTCCCTGCTGCAGCGGGTAGGGACTACCCAAATCATCGAACCTCTCCGAATCTCAAAGATTTGGAGGTATTCGAATCGAGTAGAACCTTTTTATTGGTTCCCTGATTTGATTTGGATTTGGAGATTCGGCCACCGAATTGGGCCAAATCTCTTCCAAATCAAATCACCACCCAAAGCTTTGCACAGCTCTACAGAAAACACCCTACAATGAGTCAGGAAGTAGCATAACTGGAGGTGCGGGGTGACCTAGTCCGCAGCCCGGGGTGCTGTTTTTGTAGGGAGATACATAAGCAACTGTTGTTGCAGCGGAGGCTGATTGTGCTGTTGTGCCAGGTGTGGCGGTGCGCTGCTGTTTCTGATGGATGCCATAGAGAACAAGCAGTGGAGCTGGCGGCATTGCCAATGCCTTGCCACTGGAATGGCTGAGAAGTTATTAGCTTAATATATATTCAGAAGCTCTGACGAAAAAGACTCTGTGATACCGGGGAGGGCACAAAACGCCACTGTCCTCACCAATCTGAAAAATGTTCAGAGCAATGGGGTAAGAAGATAATCTTGGAAGTTGTGCTATGAATGGCTTTGAGAGAAACACATCTTGAGTTGGCCAAATCTCCATCTGCTTCATTTCAGTTTCCTTCTAGACTCCTCTCCACCCCTTTCTGTTTGGCTTCCTGCTATGGACTTAAAGAAGTGGTACATAGCTTCATACTGGACACCCCAAAACCTTTGCAAAGAAAACAGTTTTGCACATCAGCATGGGTCCTTCTTTGTCACCAGAGAAAGTCTACAGAGTTCCTGGTACCATGAGGCAACAATAGCCCCCAGAGGCACGGTGCTAAGAGAGCAAGGTAACAGGAAGACTCCTCCTGGGTCAAAGACACGTTACTCTCTGAGAAATGTTTTCACACTGGCAAGTCATTAGGAGGGACTTGAATGAGGAAAGGGAAAGAGTTGTTGGTCGATATATTGGAGGTAGCATGGGAAGAGGCTTTGGAGACTCTGTACAAGAAACAAATCAACAGAGCTGCCACTGGCTCTGCTATATTAAGCTGCTTTTTCATGACAAACTGTTGGTAGAACAGGGATGTCAGTGTTTAGCTACAGTAAGCCTAAAGCTTTTCTTATCCTTTAATGCCATTTTTGATTTATGGAGGCACTTAGTAGCCAGATGTGAAGGAATAACCCACATGCAGAAGGATATTAATGCAGTCTCTTCTCGATCTGTTTCTAATGAAGTCCTGGCCATTTAGTCTCACTTTCTTGGCCGTGCATTGTGAACATGGGTTAAATAAATCATGGATTGATCAATGAAGATTCATAACACTTGAAGAAAAATAACCCATGTTCAAGTCATGTTAGGGCTGAGATGGAAACATCAAATGGAAGGAAATTAACATGGAAGGGAAACACCTTCCTGTCTTAACTCATTCACTTAGAGGAAGGGAAGACCTGGGAACTCAATACCCAAAGAGACTTCAGAGTGATAGTGAACAGCAAGTTAGATGTAAGTCTTTAATACAGCGCTAAAACGACCATCGTGATGAGGAACTGGAGACATCAAAGTATGAAGCACGGAGGCTCTAGTCTAAGCATATCACCAACAGACCTAAATCAATGCTGGTTTGCACTTCTGAACATCTCATATAGAGACCTACAAATTGAAGAGAATTTAGGGAAAATCAACAAATATGGTTAAAAAATTGGAAGGACTGCATTGCAAGGAAAGCAAAATGTCATTAGATACACAGAGAGCTTGTGTGAATTCCTGGGCATGAACCTGGGGCACTACTAGGGAAAGCAAGGAACCCAGGTGAATGAAAGAGGACTCCAAGTGCAAACATGAAAGGAGACATGTTTTGGACCATGGATTTTCGTGAGCAAATGTGAACTGAAGTGCGGGCAGCTGGGTCAAAACCACTGTAAGTACCTGGAAGTCAGGAAAGTCTAAGCTAAGATGTCATCATGCCTCAAAATACGAACATTTGGAGTCTGCCTACACACAAATCGAGACACCAAACTTTGGGGTAGTTTGGGGCATGTCCGAATCGGACCATGAGCCTTAGAATGTAGGTCTATGAACAACACTAGAGTTGATTAACACATTGGCAGAAATATCTTAAGATGAAGCTCATTTTAACATGAGGTGAAAACAAGCCCACGGACATATAATGGCATGTAAATATGAGGGCTGTACCTGATTTGATTCTGCAGAGATTTGGCCCAATTTGGTGGCTGAACCTCTGAATTTGAATTGAATCAGGAGACCCTTTAATCTTTCTGAATTGAATTGGAACCTTCCAAATCAATTTGGAGAGATTCGGAAAGATTTGGTGATTCAGACATAGAGACAGCTTTAAATGTTTTCTCTGCTTACCTCTA
>NW_017728993.1:22537075-22541006 GCF_001723915.1 Gavialis gangeticus | reverse complement strand
TGTGGGATGCTCCATCCGCCCCAGCATCACAGCGTTCGTGAGCCACGCTGGTACCTCAAGGTATGTAGAAAAAACTTTGAAAGCTGTGTCTATGTCTGAAACGATGATTCTCTGAATCAGCATCAAATCTTCAGATTCTGATTTGGCCAAATTGAATTGGGGACAGCGATCCGAATCAATGAATCGAATCACTGGCCCTGGTTCGGGCTGAATTTGAATCGAATACATCCCGCTTCGCACACCCCTAGTAAATATACTTTGTACACTCTACACAGAGTACTTGCATTGACCAGGTAGGTATAGGTGGTCCAGTTCTCATCTTGCAGCTATAACACAAGCTCCCACTCTGCTAGAAAAATATTTGTCCCTTTAATGACTGAATTACCTTTGGTTGTCATTGAGGGAAACCATGCATTTTAAATTCCAGGAAAAAGTGGCACTAAAACTAGTCCCAGTTTTGCAAACCTAACGAAGAGTGTAGGAACTCTGAATGGCCTTCAGTGCCACAAGATTTGCCTAGCCCAACTTTCTTTCCTTATTTTTATTTTCCTGCACCTCTCAGTGTCTGGATCCCAGCCGAGAATGGGACGAGCGGTGCCAAAAGACTGTGAGAAGGACCATTTGTGTAGTAAGCCCAGCCCAGCCAGAAGCAGGAAGTGCCAGATTTACCATGGGAAATCCTGTTGTTGTTAAATATTTCCAACCTATTTCTCCAGGCTTAAGCTTATCTAGATGGGTATCAACTATACATCTCGGCTGTGGTTCAACACGTTCCTCCAGCATGTGCCTAAGTTTTTAAATGCATGAAGTTAATTAGTGGCCCGCTGGATCAGGGCCTAAGAATGTTGGCTGCGAATCCAAACTGAAACCCAAACCAGGAACCTTTTGACGTGTATCTACATCTTCTGCATCAATTTAACATTGTTTTAGAAACAGACTAAGCTTTATCTGGGGGTAGGTGCCATTTTTTTTCTCTCTTTCTCCAGCTTCCTCTGAAGTTCCTGCCTCTCCCCTGTCTCTTATGGAGTTTCTGTTCTTCCATCTCCTTTCTGTTTTAAAGGAGAATTAAACAGTCATAAACCTACTGGTCCTTGCTGTTACAACACTGGTCAAGCGCTCCCTTGAGGACTGCATTGTCCTTGGGGACCCGCGTGCTTGTGGCTTGCTGTGGGAATTTGGGTGTGGAATATGAGGTATAAAATATCTGGTGGGCACCTTCTGCTGAAAGCTGGGGCTTCATAGTCCAAGTACCTAAGACAACAAAGGTAATGCTGGCTCTCCTGTGAACTCATCTTGGTGACTCATTTCAATAGTGCAAAAGGCAGCTTTCCATGGAGGTCAGTTTGCAGCTGAGAAACCCCTCCCCTCTCCTCATCTACGGTGAGTTAGACGTCTCTTCTTGCTCCACTTTGGGGCCTAAATCATTGTTTGCCCATGAGTTAACTGGGATACATGCAAATCTCTACAAATCAGTAGGAGTAATCCAAACACAGATAGAACATAAAATTGCCACATGAATTATTTATAATTGCTTCCTTCTGCAGCCACTTGACATTTGCCATTACTTGAAGGCTGTTTGCTGTGCTTGAATCAGGCAGAAAGGCATCTCCAGTTTAAAGTGATGGAGGTCATACCAGTAAGCAAAATTGTATGTGTTATCAATGGCTACCCTGTAATTTTAGTGATTTAAGGTGTTTTAAGTAAAGGCACGGTTTTGAACCTGGAGATAAAGGTGGCTCATTGGAGTAATTGCACAGTAATCTTGTTTGATGTCCAAAAGAACGTTGTAATGTATCCTAATTTATGGGCAACGTGCTCATCAAGTGATTAGGAGCTTGTGGTGATGGGATGGTGATATGGAGGGTATGAATGAGGGGGAGGGTATGACCACGTGCTAGGTAGAAAAAACCTTCAGAAGGCAGCCTGTATCACTTTTCCTTAATGAATATTCTGCTCATGTCTCCCACTTGAGGACAGAAGTTAGCGGTCAAAGAAGTACTTGTCTTATCAGTCCTGATCCAGAGAGTTCAGGTGTGGATCTGCAAATAAGTTGCAACAAAGTTTGCAAATATTTGAATCTGGGTTTTTTTTAAATTAGGCTTGTCTCTAGAAAATGCTATTTGCTATGGTATTGTTTTGTAGATTGCCTGAGTCCACCTATTAGTGGCCTGTGGAGCACACTGGCAATATGCAGCATCCTGCTTTGTCATGTTTGCATGGCTCCTTCTTTACCTGTTGCTGCATCCAACAATTACTATCACATCCTCAGGGATAAAACGGCATCGCCAGTTTTTAGGCAGGTGATCTGTGTGGTTATGGATAGCAAATTGAAGCCATGTTTCTGTGGTACCAGCTCTCCTGGACAGGACATGTCATAAGGATGCCCGGCAACTGGATCCCAAAACTGGCCCTATACTCCCAACTCACTACTGGTCACTGCTGTAGAGATGGGCAAAAGATGAGATTCAAGGACATGTTGAAGATCAACCTGAAGAAATGCAATATTAACATCTGTACTGTAATGAAGACTCAAGCACTAAATAATCTCAATAGCGTTTTGATGTACCAGACATTCATCATTTCAAGCAATCTTGCTGACTGGGGCAGGGGGTCCCCCTGTGGCCAGTCTTGCTAACCAGGGGGGAAATCCCGCCCCCTAGTAAAACTTAGCAATGGGTGAGCAGCTGTGCTGCTCCCGAAAGTGGCCGTGTCACTCCCGGAAGTGGCTGTGGCCTACATCCGGCACTCCCACTCCCTGGCCGGTGCTCACAAGGGGGGCACCGGCACTCCTGCCTCCCTCTGCTCACCACCTAAGTGGGGAGCACAGCCAGTCAGGAGTGCACCAGCACTTTCAGGGAGTGCACGTGCACCCCCATGCACCCTCTACACGTCACCACTGGGCCAATGGATAGCAAAGGAGATGCCAGAAAATAATCTGTGTATTAAGATGTGGTTCACACCATGCAGAAAACTGAATGCCTCTTGTCTGGACCAACAGTGGGGAAGACAGCTGGGAAAGAACAATTCTAGGTTCTCCAAATCATCACAGAAAATTGCTATCCATATGCAGCCTCTGAATTTTGTTTGCTATGGGGTTCTCCTTCAGTGTATCTGTGGCAGACTGCAAATTCCAGTTTCAGTGTGAGGCCTTGTTGCTTTCTCAGCTGTTCTTTGCTTCCATACTGAGCAAAGCCCAGAGGAGGTAACAGGAGAAATTTTTGTATTTGGCATAGGGTTAACCTCAAGAAGCATGTAACTTTGATGACTGTCCATTTAAATGGATCACTCTTCAACAAAGGCATGTCTACTGCCCAGGGCATAGCAGTTTTCCAAGTTTGAACCTCAGAGGAAGGCAACTCAGCAATGGATCATTTTGTAGGGGATTTTACTAATTTGATGAGGCTGAGGAAGTAGCCACTAACAGTAGAGACTGGGACTTGTATAAACAGGTGCTTACTAGTCATTTTAGAGGGAAGGTAGACAGGAGAGCAGAAGGACATTGACTGCAGAGGTCAGAGAGAGAGAGAGAGAGAGAGAGATCGGCTAGGGACAGTAATTTATAGTTTCATAGTTGTTTCACAGTTGGTCGGGTCGGAAGGGACCTGAGCAGATCATCAAGTCTGACCCCCTGCCATGGCAGAAAAGAGTACTGGGGTCAAATGACCCCAGCAAGGTGTTCATCCAGCCTCTTTTTAAAGCCCCCCGGGGTAGGGGCCAGCATCACTTCGCTTGGAAGCTGGTTCCAGATCCTAGCTGCCCTGACCGTGAAGTCGCGCCTCCTGATGTCTAGTCTGAATCTCTCCTCTGCCAGCTTGTGACCAATATTCCTGGTGACTCCTGGTCATGCTTGGGGGAACAGGGACTCCCCCAATGCCTGCTGATCCCCCCTGACCAGTTTGTAACAGGCCACTAGATCCCCCCTCAGCCTTCT
>NW_017728993.1:22515586-22536761 GCF_001723915.1 Gavialis gangeticus | reverse complement strand
GGGGAGGATCACCTCCCTGGACCTGCTCGAGATGCATCTGTGGATGCACGACAAGGTGTAGTTGGCCTTCCTAGTAGTTACACACAGACCGGTTTAAGTGATCAGAAATGGTTTTAAGCCTCTACCAAAGTAGAAGTTCAGTGCACATAAACCAGTTTCAAAATGGCTGAAACTGGTTCAAGATAAACCTGGTTGAATGTAGTTTCAGACTTAACTGATTTAGTTCAAACTGGTTTATGAAACTACTGTCCCAGACCCCTTCCTGGTTCAAGTTAAATCAGAGTCCCCCCAGCATCCCAGCATGCTTTGCAGCCCTGGGCTGGGCTGTGCTGTCTGCTATGGGGAAGACAGCTGGCTCCAGCCCTTTGCTCCCTCACTGTCCTCACTGGCTGGCTCACTGCCCCTGCTTCTCCCTGGCAAACACCTGCTGGGATCTGGGGCTAGAGAGGTGGGGGGTTAAACTTCCCTTCCCCAAGTCCAAGTTCATCAGCGATCTGGATGATGGGGTGGAAAGTAACCTGTTTAAATTCGCTGATGACACCAAAATCTGGGGGGAGGTGAGCACGCTAGCAGGGAGGGAGAGATTGCAGAGGGATCTGGATAGGTTACAGGGGTGGGCTAACAGGAACAGGATGCGTTTTAATACGGACAAGTGCAGGGTGCTGCACTTGGGCAGTAGGAACCAGCAGCACACTTACACAATGGGGAACTCCCTACTCGAGAGCACGGAGGCAGAAAGAGATCTTGGAGTCATTATTGACTCCAAGATGAACATGGGCCGACAATGCGAGGTCATGGTTGGCAGGGCTAACCGGACCTTGTCGTGCATCCACAGGTGCATCTCGAGTAGAGCCAAGGAGGTGATCCTCCCCCTCTACGCGACGCTGGTCAGGCCACAGCTGGAGTATTGTGTCCAGTTCTGTGCGCCCCATTTCAAGAGGGATGTGGACAACATGGAGAGGGTCCAGAGGAGGGCCACCCGCATGATCCGGGGACAACAGGGCAGACCCTACAGTGAGAGACTGCGGGACCTGAACCTATTCAGCCTCCACAAGAGAAGGCTGAGGGGGGACCTGGTGACCGTCTATAGACTCACTAGGGGGGACCAGAAGGGTTTGGGGGAGACGCTGTTTCCCCTAGCGCCCGCTGGCATAACAAGGAGTAATGGGCACAAGTTGATGGAGAGGAGGTATAGATTGGACATCCGCAAAAACTACTTCACAGTTAGGGCGGCTAGGAGCTGGAACCAACTTCCAAGGGAAGTGGTGCTGGCCCCTACCCTGGGGGTCTTTAAGAAGAGGCTGGATGCCTACCTGGCTGGACTCATTTGAGTCCCGTTTCTCTTTTTGGGTTTTTTGTTGTTCTCCCGCCCTGGCGGGGGGTCGGGCTAGAAGATCTACTAGGTCCCTTCCGACCCTTAATCTATGAATCTATGAATCTATGAATCTATGAATAAGTCCAGAGCTGCCCTGTTTGTTTAGCGCTGACAAATCTCAGAGGCACCTTGAAGCAGGAAGAGGAAGTGATGAGGAACCTTGCAAAGTCCTGCTGCTGTGATTGTGGACTGCAAATCCCAGAGACCTTGGTGGCAGCAGGAAGAGGAAGAAAAGACACAGCCCATGCTGGCTACTTGCCAGAGAGCCATGCTGTAGCACACCTTGGCTTCTGGCTTGAGTCACTGAAGGCATGTGGCTTCATTTCCTGAATCAAAAGTTAATGTCTGTTCATTTGCTTATTGGTTCAATCTTTGCTGCTTAGACTAACCTGCAAAGACTGAATCAATTCAGCCTGGGGTTTTTTGACTGTCTGTACTTAGCCAGGGAGAGAGAGAAAGATCAGGAACAGAAACCAACAACTGGAGGCACAGGAAGGAGAAAGAGACTTCATGTTTTAGAGACGCTAGCTAAAGTATAGTAGGGGATACTGTACAGTGTCCCCTTAGAGGACTCTGACATAAGCCTTAAAAATGCTCAAGATGGTGAAGAAACTAGGGTAAGACAATATGTATGCACATTTTGTCTCGCTCTATGCTATTTTGTGCTAACTCAAGGAACCAGTGAATGGTTTTTCAGTGCAAGTCTCAGTGTTTCTCTTTCAACTCTCACGTGTCCTTGAAGAGGCAAACTGTAACCACAGAATGACCATGAAGTTGTCTACTTACAGGGTCTACTTAAGTGATAAGGGCGGGGGATGGGAACAGTTTTGTTTTTATGCTACAAAGTCCAGTTTTTGTGACAGGCAATAGGCAAAGAACCAGTGCCCAGGAGAGGTAAGAGAGAGGATAATGAAGAAAAGCTACTGCTTGTTCAGATGGTGAGAAGCTAAAGAGGCACTGGCACATCCTGGCCTCCCTTTCTTTACCTGTGGTATATTGAAGGGCAAGTTTTACGGGGTGCTTTGTGGACATGGGATATAAGGAAGGTCAACGTGAAACTTTTTGACAAATGGTCCCCTATGAAAACAGGGGACTGAGTCTGTTGGGTTGAGAGTCTCCTTCCAGCCCCACGTTCCTAAGAGCACATGGGTCCAGCACAGTGGAACCAACCTATTGCCAGAGAGATTATGCATTATCTTTTGCTTAGCAGTCATCATTATGGGTGCTGTAAAGTAGGTGGACCAATGCATAATTTGTACAAATCACCCTTGCAACGTCAGTAAACCATCCCAGGTTGAAACCATTCCCAACAGAATTCCATCCACGACAGCAGTTTCACCAGAAATTAATTTGGACCAAAACGTCCAGGGAGGAGCATCAGTTTGTCGTCATGGATTTAGTTTCACCCTCTGATTTGCTTTTTAACTTTGCCTTTGTGGACTACATTTGACCACTGAAAACAATGCCCCTGTGTACCTAAGATATGATTCTGTGAACCCTATGCCGGGTTGATGCTAGACGTGTGCTTGTGCCTGTTCCGATGATATTCAAGAACACAAGAATGTGTTCAGAAAATTTGTCTAAAACCCAGTCTGGATGCTGTTGTGAATAAGAGCTGGTCTTCTCTACCTCTTTTGCCCTAACTTCCCAAGTGGAGATTTTGTTATACATTTGACCACACTGGGAATTGTTCTCTATTGCTTTAAATTCACACTATTGTTAAATCCCTATGCAGCCAAGCCCTTAATCTTGAACGGATTTTGAAATCTCAGAATGTCTCATTTGCAGGGCCTAACTTTGCTAACAGAAATTATCAGTGGGAAACACTGAGATGATGATAATACCTTAAGGTCACATTTGAGATGGGGTCTCAGTCTGCTGGATTCGGAATCTAAAAGAAACAATGTTTAAAATAATTTCATAGTACATAGTTTTAATATAGATGGGGCTTATTCATATATTTTTAAATGGCTTTGCATTCTTCTGGATTAAATAGCAAAAAACTAGTGATTATAATTTTTTAAAATTTAGATAACATGTTCTGTTGAAGAAAACAACCTGAATGATACATATGCATAATTCATATATGTGCATCTCCATCTTTGCATTTTTGTACCTTTCAGATGGAAATTACTCAAATGAAACAGGTTTTTAAAAAATCAAAAAATCATATTATTCAATTTATTTGTTCCTTTCTTGAAAAAAAAAATTGTGGTTTCTGAGCTTTTTAAACCCAAATGTCACGATGTATCCATTTTATGGGAAATTGTGATTGATTGAAAACATTATCAACATGTTAATCTGAATTCATGTAAAAAATATGACATCAAAATTTTGATGTAGTAAAATCAGATTTTAGGCAAATGAAATAATTACATGGTCATTGTGTGTTTTATGTACAAGTTTTGCTAAAATGTTGATTTAAAATAATTTAATTCTAACTTTCATTTTAAAATCAGTTTCTTTCAAACCCTGTGAAATGGCCAAAATGCTATTTTTTCTTTTTTTTCCCTCCCCACAGAATCACTGCTCTAATTTTTCTATTAACTCTAGAGAAAATTAACTGGTACTATCTCAACCAATCTCTCATACAGAGACTTGCCAGCTCTTACAATTTTTTTGCAAGTCTTGGAACATTTGATCTTTTTCATAAAGTGCTGACTTTTAGACTTAATGATTGTGTGCCAATCTCGGCTTCAGTTAAAATATAAAACAAACACACACAATCCCTCCCTTCCCTCCTCCCCCGTTCCAAAAAGGTAAATTTATAGCCCCACAGTTTTGCAGAAAAGCTTGAAAACTTGACCCAAGTGCAACTCAATTGCTCCGAAACCTGACTGTAAATAAAAAGCACACAAAATGTATTATTAAAAATAACCATTTGAAAATTTGAGAATCTCAGGAGTTTTGAGGCCTGATTCATGGCTTTTTGACTGCTTGGGGTTAAAGATATAGTGCACATGTGTGTTCTTGAATGAGCTTCTTGATTTCATGGGTAGAGGGTTTGAGGTGAGCTGTCTTCTGAGGCTTTCATCCAGAAATTACTTGACTCTGCCACTTCACATTCCCGAAGTTTGGTGAGGGGAAGTGTGGGACTTTCTCTGTCTTTGTGGACCCAAAGGCAGTGGTTAGGACGCCATTCTCCATGCACTGATCAGCAGTCTAGTATGGGCAGGCCATGCTGAACCGTCTGTACTAAAGTGCTCACAAAGGTGATACAAGACTAAGGAGCTTCTTTCTCCATCAACCACTCGCTCATAAGGAGCAGGGAGGTGGGATTGTCGCATCCTAGGACTAGGGACCCATATTGCCCGTCAATCGTAGTCCATCCCTGGTGACAAACTGGGTGCTATGAGTGACTTGAACTTCAGTCTCCTCTTTCAAATTTCCCATTCATTTTGCTGGGACAATGGTACAACAGGAAAAGCAGATCTGCTTTTAGGTCTTCTGTTTCATAAAGTTATTTGTGTTTTTGGAAGCCTTTCTGTCGGACTGGCCCGAAATTCGAGGAGGCGTTACAACCCTGGAATGTTGTGCATGCTGGGATCTGAAAGTGTCCGTCAACTCCCCTCCGCTGTGGTCTGTGCCCCGAGGGCAAAGACTGGTATAGAAAGCGTATGATCGATGACTATAGTTTAATCGCCGTTGTAAGTGATCGTGGTAATTTTGTCACTCTAGTGGAATGTGTTTTTGCTTCGACGGTGGCCAGAGAGTGAACTGGGACAGGGCAGGGTAACAAGACCATGTGCCTGGCACCTAGTTTTCACTGAGGGGTAGAAGGGATATGAATTGGAAGGGTGGAAAAATAAAAGGGAAAGGAAGTTTGGGTAAAACGCTACTTCCTTAGGGAGAGAAGGAGATTAAAGATCTACCAAGAATTTCGGGGACAGGCAGTTACATTGGTATGCTGTGCTGCTGCTTTGTGCAGGGCGGGCATACCTTCCCTTTGACTTGGCCGTTTAGCCCTGCGTCTATGAAATTGTTGAAGCGATGATATTAGAGTAGTGCTGGTCCATCTGTTTGTGCTGCTGATGAATTATTTCAGTATCTTTTAAGAGGACAAGCTCTCCTGAGCTGTCAAGCAGAGATAGGCCCAAGCCATACCCTGATTCTGCCCCCCTTGGGCTTCATTAGAGTTGCAGAGGGGAAACCAGGAATATCACCAAGTTTTGTGTGTGGGGGTTTCAAAAACTCAAATTCCATGTCTTGCTCCTTCCATATAAGAGATTAATTCAAAGTGACAGGTCCAAGCTGCCCAGTCCCACCAGATGCTTGAAATCTGGAACCAGATAGGAATCTCGCAGCTTGGGACCCTTTTCATTTACCCTGGGTAACTTAAAGAGCTCATGTTTCTTGCTCTATACTACTTACACCTAGGTCTGATTTTCATCTGGCATAAGTTGACTCCATTGAAGTGACTGGAATTACACCAATATTTACCAGCTGAGGATTCAGCCCAACGCACCACTGATGCGGTTGATAGAGTGCTATGTAGGTTTCTGGTACTGAGATGAATTTCAGCTTCAAAACCTAGGTCCATTTTCCTCACTTCCTTACTCCATTAAATTATTATTCCTGATTTATACCAGGATAAGAAAATGGAGATCATTTGCCATTTGCAGAAGTCACCCCAGTGAAATATATCCCTCCGTTGGTTTCTTCCAATTGAGTAGTATTTTTACAGCATTTAAAATATATATATTCACAAATCTTGTAAGGCACGAATGGTTAGCTTCTTGTCTCCAAACATCCTTTATAAATAAATCATATGCCCTCAGTTAGAAAGAACCCAGCATAGATTTTTCTGCAAGCTGACTGAGGGAAGGGAACGTACACTTCCAAAATAGGACTTGATTTGACAAGGACCCAGGTTCTTTGCTGGTATAAACAGTTTCAGTTTGTCGACTGAGTGACCCTCCTTTCCATCAGCTGGGGATCCGGACCTGAATTTCAGCCCTGACTGAACTTCTGCATTAATTTCATTAGAAAAAAATGAGGACATCAATGGAAGTGTTCACGGCCCTGTATTGTTTCCATAGCTTCACCATAGCTATAATTCTAAGCCTAATGATAAAAGCTATAGTGTTACTAGGATTTTTTTTTTGTCTTGGGTGGTCCAGAATGTGTAGTAATTCATGTTCTCAGCTGGGTTTCCACCACATTTCTGATTGACCTGATTACTTTCCCAATGACAGGATCCAAAATTAAAACCACATCAGAACTCACTGTAGCTGGTTCTGTTTTTGATGTTCCTGTAGCTTCTCTGGTGGCTCAGCAGGATATATGTACTCATGGTTTTTTTTTTTTCCATGGTGGGCCTACCTTTGGGGCATAAGCAACAGACACTGGACCTTTACCTTTGCAGTCTGAACTGGTTAGTAAGGTTACTGGGGAAATCCTGAATGACAGTAAGTGAGCAGGACATTAAATAGGGATGAGAGAAGATTTTAGGGCCATACCATGGACATCAGAAAGCATCCTGGGGGGCCTATATCAAGCAATATTTTTCTCTGCAGGAGAAGGAATCCTCCATGACTGTTAGTGTAGTTCAGCCATTGCAGTCATTTTGGCATCCGAGCTCCTTGATTCTCAATGGCATGGAGCTCTGCATGGCAGTAGATCTGCTTCCTTGCGCTCGCTCCTTCCCTCTGTGACAGTATTCGGGGCACCTTGGTGGAACATCCCTGTCAGGAGCCCAAATAGGCAGCCCAGCCAGGACTCACTGCCCACGTAGCCATGTCAGGACCTTCTGATTGATTGCTGGGGAGAGCAGCCTCCCCATTTAAGCTTACCCGTGGCAGCAGACGGGAAGCCAGCCAACTGTTTTGCCCATTGCAATAGGCCTGTCTGGGTCCTGTGCTCTCTGTTTTTTTTGGCTTCTGACCCTGCTTGGCTTTGTCTTTTGGCCTCTGGAAACTCCACTCAGCTTTGGTAATTTGGTCTCTGACTCAGGAACCATGAGTCAGCCTGTGATTTGGATTCCACCTCTGGATTTACCCCTTAGATCTGGTAACTTGGTCCCCAATTCCTCACCGCTGACTCAGCCTGTGATTTGGACTCTGGCCCTGGCTCTGTGGCCTGACCACTAAATCAGCCTGCCTACAGCCCAGTCCTTACAATCCCAGGGCAGCCTCCACAAATTTTACCACCCATTCACTCTAGAAACACACTATTGCCCCTGTGTCTGGAAAGCTGCAGAGTGGGCCATTTTTCCTGGCCTCATGGGCAGCAAAGGAAAGGCAGCAAGTTTTGTTACTCACAGGTAATGGGGTCAGACACTGGGCTGTGTACACTAGGTTGGCCCAGTCATTTCTCTGTCTTGTCACTCTGGATTGCAAGCTCTTTGGACCAGGGACTGCCTTCTGATGTGCACAGCAGAGTCTTGCTCTCAGTAGAAGTCTTCAGGTGCTGCCATCAAACAGATATTAACAACAAATAACTGTGATTGGAAAGCCATTTTTGGTCATTCAAACCTCTAACCAAAATCAATATGGGACTCAAGATCTGAGATGCAGAATGGTTTGCATGGTCATCTTCATTGTTTCCTTGACACACTGAGGAATGGAAATGGAAGGGCTGAGATGCCATCATGCCTGGGAAATCTTCCTCTTCTCCTTTCAGGTCCGTGGTGTCTGGATGATGCAGAGAAGTATATGAATTCTTAGCACTGAGGAACTTAACTCCAGCCCTCAGTGATGGTGCTCACTCATTACTAGGAATCCTAGTTTTCTGCAGGGAAATAAAGAGGAAAATCCCAGCTTAAAAAACACAAAAACCTGCATTTTTCCATGACCTACTGAAAACGTGGCAGAATTGCGCAGTAAGTGCACCATTTCTGCTTGTTGCACGACAACAGACCCAAGGGGCTGGAAAACCTGGTACAGGGGGAAAGGAAGCAGTTAGGGAAAAGGAAATGGTGAGCAGCAGCTGCAGCTACAGCTGCAAGAAGGCTGCCAGCTCCCAGCCAGTATACCCAGCTGTACTTTACTTCAGAGCAGGAACCCCAGCTGAGCAAAAGCCTGATGCTGGACAAGGTGAAAGGACTGAAGACCATGAACCTGGGGGCTCAACACTCAGCGTGGATGTGTGAATGAGAGGAGGAGCATCCTCTCCCAATCATCTACATTCATTTTATTTTATTTGCTTCCTGGGGCCAGATGTTGGGCCGCACAGTATCGGCATTGAGAGTGGGACTGAGGCCAGGAGCTCTCAAGGAATCTAAGGTGGGAGCCCTATTAATTATATTATTTATGTTATTTGTGCAAGGTGAACAGGTGACAACAGCAGACCCAGCATCACTATTGGGACCATTAATTTACTGTGGTACTGCAGCAGACATGATCAAGGTGAGACAAGACTCTGGACCATGAAGGAGTCCCATCTGTCCACTGAGTAGTGCGGGACCAACAGGTTAGCACTGGGAAGAGGTGTAGGGGAGGCGGAGCCCCAAGGAACACCCGTTTGGAGCACCCTCTTATGAATCCAAGATCACACAGGAGCCTCCCTCACTATTTTCTTTAAAAGCAAGATGTGGCAGGCAAGCAACAGGAGCTTTACATAAGAGACGGCATATGGTGGTTGCTAGTGCCCAAAGTAGACAGGTCCTGGGCATGGGCCACCCAGCCCCAAGTTGCTCAGGAGCAGTTGCTCAGGCTTAGATGGGCACACTGCTCTCTTTAATTTTTCCCTGGTTTTTGTCTCTTGGCCAATCAGTGGTGCCTCCGCCCCCTCCTCCCACCACTGATTGGTCAAGAGGCAAAAACCACGGTAAAAATAAAAGAGAGCAGAAATGTTGCCACTCACCATGGGATGCCACCACACTTTTGGTAGGTTGTGGGGAAATGTGGATTCTGTATTTTCTGCAGCAAACAGAAAGCTGGGATCCCTGCTCACTTCTAAAGAAAACTTTCAAAGTGTGCACTATTTGTCTAATATCAAATCCTTCTGCAGATACTGGTGGTGGTTAATCCTGTTAAATGCCAGCAAGTGTGCATGGTGCAGCACAAGACACAGGAAGATACAGGGCAGTGTAATGTTATTGCTTCTTATTATTTATGTGCATTTCCATTTTGTAGACACTCTAGAAATTCATGGAAGAATCTGTGCCTCCAAAGCAACTTCAAGTCAAATAGACAAGACAGAGAATAGCCCCATTGTACAGACTGAAAACTGAGCATGACCAAGATCACAAAGAGTGTGAGACAAAGGTGAGAATACAACTCTGATCTCCCAACTCCCAGTTCAGTGCCTTCAGCCCAAGGCTACCCATTCAACTCTATCTGGCCTTCATTTGTTATAGTGCTGTCACTGTATCCTTCTAGATATATTCAGATGACCTTAGACACAAGCCGTTCCTCATCTGGGTACATCTGAATAGCTCCCTTGATTTACTGAAGCTGGGCTAATTCATACCATGTGAGCACTTGAGGTTGCTATAATTTCCAGTGCCCCCCCCCATCATTAAAATAGTCTAGCATAAATAAATGTCCCTGACACAAGCTCTGACATTGGTTGGGGGCATTACAACACAAAGCAGATCCACTCAAGTTATGTTTCTCCACTCCCCTTTAGCAGATCATCTTCTTCATAGAACAAAGCCTGGTGTTGAGATGGCGGCCAAGGCATTTGGCCAAACAATGGGAAACATGCAGGGTGTCAGGAAAACACACTCCCATAGAGTGCACGCAGTAGCAATAGAAAGCCAAGACAATCTTGTTCAGCTCTTCCTGCCTTTTGAAATGAGTGTCACCATTATTGTTAGAGATCTAATAACACTGTACAGCCCTTTTCAAACTGCTTGTAATTTCACCAGGGACCTCATTACAGTCATCGGCTGTTCGGCGAGTGATGGTGACATAAGGATCCTCTAATGAAAACTTTGTTTCTGAACACAATAATTAAAGCTTCACATTCAATTGTAAAACAGCTACATCTCTGCTCTGTGTGTAAATGTGATTAGCTACAGCAAGCCAGTCTCTAGCTTAACTCACGCAATTGCATGCATTATAAATACGATTCATTACTCAATGAGCCCTTTGCAAGGCTTAAAAAAATCAGATTGAAGTGAACCTTTGATAGGGGTATTATGGGCATGACAGGTTGTGCTAGAGCCTTGTTGAGGAATTATAAATGTTTCAGGCTGCCCTTCTGTCCCCCCAAAGATATTCTATGTCAAAACGGCAGGTTTTTTATTTATAGTTACATAGGGAGGTGAATCCTGATCTCATTAAATTCATTTTTTTATTAAGTCTGATTGAATATATTTTCAGCTGAACAGGAAAGTAGTTTTTTCAATCAAAACACATTTTCCCAGAGATTTCCCAGAATTTCTGTTTGGATCAAGTTTTCCCTGATTTTTCTCTGAAAATCAAAACTCTACCGGCTTCTTGATTTTTTTTTTTCTTTTCCATTTTTACTCTCCTTTGGCAATGTTGCATGGGAAGAGCCATGATAAAAAATAATCTTGGGAGTATGGATGTGGGGGAAATAAAGTTCCATAAAAAATTTTCAGTAAAAGAGGGTTTTTTTCCTTTTGAATTTCAGTCAACGTTTTAATGGAAATAAAGTTTTTCCCCCCTTTTTGTCCAGCTTAGTTTATACATCATTCTCATTTTTTCCAAATACCCATTGAAGTCAGTGGGTCTTGTGGCCCTTTTCTTTTTTTCATGAATCGCATTGAGAGAAGAATCAAGTCACTAACGTCAATGGAAGTTTTAATGGAGTAAAAACACTATACAAGGAAAATTCTCCTTTATTGCTTTCTGTGCTAACCTAAGGCAGGGCAGGGTTGGTATTTTCCAAGAATTACAGTGAATCTGTCTAGGGGTGCTTTGAGTCTAAAAGGGCTGAGAACCGCTGGCCTATTTCATCACTCTACATTCAAAACTGCTGGTAGATGGAAACCTGGACCATCTACCAGCATCATGCCAAGAAACTAAACCACTTCCACCTGTGCTGCCTGCGAAAAATACTAAAGATCAAGGGACAGGACAAGATTGCGGACACTGAGGTGCTCAGAAGATCAACTCTCCCCAGTATCCATGCCCTGCGGAAACCGGCACAGCTAAGATGTAGGCCTGAGCGAAGCGGCTAGTATTTGCTTCAGATTTGAATTCGGGGGACAGTGATTTGATTCGGTGATTTGAAGCACTGTCCTGAATTGATTCAGCCAAATCTGATTAGGAGATTCAGCTGCAACTGAATTGGCCGAATCTCCGAATCGGCCCCATCCCCTCCTGCTCTCAATGGCTGCCCCACCTGCTCCCCCAGCTCCCGGCTCTTTAAAAAAAAGCCTGCACTCACTGGATGCTGCCAGGCAGTGGGTGTTCCCTGCTTTCCCCCACTGCCCCATGCCACAAGCCCTCTGCCCTCTGCCCACTCTCTCAGTCCCCTGCCTTATGGCTGCCCTGCCTGCCCCAGCTCCTGGCCCTTTAAAAAAAACAAACAAAAAAGTCCTGACTCACAGGCGGCTGCCAGGCAGGGGGGGCAATCCCTGCTGCCTCCCCCACTGCCCTGTGCTGTGTGAGGGGCTCTGCCATGTGCCCCCAGAAGCCCTGAGGCTGCTGCAGCAGCCAGGGAGTCAGGGCTTTTGTTTGTTCTTTTTAAAGGGCTGGGAGCTGGGCCGGGCAGGGCAGCCATGGGGGCAGGCTGGGAGAGCAGGCAGGGGGTGTGGGGCTCATGGCATAGGGCAGTGGGGGGCAGAAGGGATTGCCCCCCTGCCCGGCAGCAGCCGGTGAGTGGGGGCTTCTCTTTAAAGAGCTGGGAGCTGGGGCCAGGCAGGGCAGCCATGGGGGTGGGATGGGGAGACCGGCCGGGGTTCAGGGGGCACTCAGGGGGGCTGAGGGAGCAGGCAGGGGATGGGGCCTGGAAGGGGTCCCCTCATGCTCCCTCCCCCCTTCTCCAGCTCTCCCTCCCCCACCACCTACTTCCCAGCTTGGAGTCCGAGTCCAGCTCCCTGCTGCAGTGAGCAGGGACTGCCCAAATCGCTGAAGCTCTATGAATCTTTTCCGAATCAATTTGGAGAGCTTCAAATCAGTTCAGACCTTTTAATTAGTCTCCTGATTTGTTTTGGATTTGGAGATTCAGACACTGAATCGGGTCAAATCTCCGAATTGAATCAGCACCTGAAGCTTCACACAGCCCTACTAAGATGTGCCAACTACTTTTCAAGAATGGCTGACACTCGTCTGCTGAAGAAAATTTTCTATGGTGAACTTTCAAATGGAGTACACTTTTGCAGCACACCAAAGAAGCGGTACAAGGACACCCTAAAGGTGTCCCTAAAGAGCTTCAGCATCAATCTGGGGTTGTGGGAGCAAATCACTCGTGACCGTGCATCCTGGAGGTCATCAGTCCAGAGGAGAGCACTGTCCTTCGAGCAGCAGCGCATGGCAGAGGCAGTGAGCAAATGTGTGGCCAGGAAAATGAGGACCTCTCGTGTCTTGTCCTCGTCGCTCTCCAGTTCCTGCTGCAGCAGATTGTTCAGGGCAAAGAAAGGTCACCTGCGTACCCACGCGGCCTAGCCTCCACCTGCCCCTCTTCTCTCTCTTTCTCCTTTTTCCTCTCTTTCTCCCTCCCTTTTTTTTCCCCACTTCCTTTTTCTCTTCTCCCATCCCTCCCCTTTCACTGGATGTGGTCATATTTGCTTGTGTGACAGGCTGGCGGTGACCTAGCCCAGGGGTTTTGAAAGGGCAAAAGATGATTGGAGGACTTGGGATTCCCTTTCTGCACTAATCAGGCCCCAGAGACTCACCCCCCCCCGTGTCCCAATTGGCCCCTTGGGTCACCTGGAGGAGGATAAAAGGGGCAGCATGGGCTGACTCAGGGGAGAGACCAGTGAGGGACAACAAGGAAGGAGCTTCACAGAGCTGAGCTAGTGGGGCAGGAGCATTGGCCTGGAAGAGCCTGAAACAGCAGGACCTGGAGGCAGCAGTGGGACCCTCAGCAGCGCGGCGTGCGGCCAGCAGGAGAGGCCCCCCACTGGGCTCTAGGATCCCTTGGGAGAGGCTGCAGCCAGCAGGAGAGGCTCCTCCGCTCCAGCAAGGAGCTGAGTAGTGACCTGAGGGGTTCCCAGCCCTGCTTCCAGCTCCTCCAATCAGAGGCTAGGCAGCTTGACATGAGGCTGGGGCTCCGGGAAGGTCAAGACCCGTAGCAGGCTGGAGTAGTGCCAGCTGTGTGGTAGTGTGCCTGCCCACCATGTGGAGCATCTAGGTTTGAGTCCCAGCTGAGGTGACTTGGAGTGGGTGGAATAATAAGAAGCAAATCTTCTTGTAGTGGAAAGGGGCCGTTGTGTTTCTCCCCCTTTAGGTACCAAGGCCCTATATTTCCATGTCATTTGACATTTTGCATTTTGTGCCTTTTTATATTTCACCAACCCATATTGTTTGTTCTGCTGTTTATTTTATATTTTGTTAACCCTGTTTTTTGTCAATGATTGTAAGTGTCTAACCTTTGTTGAATCCTGCCCTCTTGAGGCATTGTAGTGTCCACTATACCCTTTGATTTTATGCCTGTTATGTTCCCAGTATTAAAAGGTATTATGGTTAAGTCCCCATTGGTGGTCTGGCTCTGCTCTATAGGGGGAGGAGAGTCCCTACACCTTCCACAGCGCTTGTGCACCTGCTTTGATTCCTTCAATTGGAGAAGGGGTACCTCTTGGAGTACTGCCCGAGTTACACTTGTGAAGGACAAACAGCAACAAAACTTTGTACCTCTCTGAATCAGATAGGTGCCATGCTGCTCTACCTTCTGGCTAACTTCACCTCTGTGCTAACATAGACTTTATAGCTGGGTACAGACATTCAAAAAGATCAATTCTGCCTCAGGATAAGTTACACAGCGTTCTGTAAGCGGCATAGTTTAGATTGGTAGCAAACAGAATACACATTTGCCCTTTGGTGGGGTGGGCAAATCTTAGACAGGGTTCCACCATTTTTCAAACTAGTCTGTGTGCCAAACTTCTGTTTTGTTACAGGTATAGACTGATATCTGATCACTTATACCAGGAAAAGTGTAATGTCTGTACCTGGCCAGAGTGTCTTTGTGCTCCTTTGGTGGCCAGTTCACATAAGAGGATCAAACTCTCCTACAGCTACTACCAGGAGTTACTACTTCAGCTCTAGTAGTGACAGGCACTTACCTCTTTGGTGTTGAGAGTCCTAAGGTTTATTATATGGAGCATTATTATTTTAATAAAACACAATAGATGATGTGTCGTAGTACCGAGTTCACAATAGATCTCTGCCTTAGAATTCACCTGCACTTTCTCTGCACAAACAGGGACAGGATCTCTTTATCTACTTTAAATACTAGTTTTTTCTCTGTTACATTCTTTGGAGCAAAAAAAGGAGAGAAAAAAAAGAATCACCGCACTTTCATCATTTGACTGCATGTTGCCAAAAATAGTAGCCAGATGGAACAGATTTTTCCAGAAGTCTTCTGCTGCATAATCTGTTTCAAATAAAGATAATAAAATAAACAACTGTTTATAAAAGGAATGCAAAAGAGCAGCAATGTACGGCTGTCTGTTGTAAGCGCACTTTGAACAATCGCTGTCAACGAGAAGTCCTGATCTCTTCAATGAGGTTGCTGTTCAGTGTCTTGAAAACCCACACACTACGTTTCTCTGGGAAATGCTTCAGAAAACATATGTCGGTGATGGCACCCTTGGAAACTCTGTTCCAAAGCCCTAGTTTGAGCAGGGAGGGCCAGGAGCCAGAACGCATGGGTTCTAATTCTGGCTGTCAGTGATTCAGTGTGGGCATGAAGCTAAACCACACCAGGCTGATTTCTCTCTCTTTTAAATGAGAGAAATAATGCTTATATCAGCAAAACTGAAAGCCCATCCATTAGTGTTTGTAAAGTGCTTTGCAAACAGTAAATGTGATTCTAGTAAATGTAGTTTTAGCCTGCAAGATGCTGTATCAGCTAAGTTGATTCAATCTTTGCTTTACTTTACTCACTTGATGCAGAAGTTTTTCCAAAGGACTTGGAAGTATGGATGTTTTTGCATAGCTATTCTGAACCTATTTTCCCTGTAGAAATGGGATAGGACTCTTCTGAGAATCATCTCCTTCCTGAGGTCATCTTCCATCCAGAAGCACCAAAAATGCTTCAGCTTTTCTCTCAGTAAAGTGTTATACAAACAGACTTTTTGCCTATTGCTTTTAATCTTATATATTTTCTGGAGTTTTGCATTGCCTTAAGAAACTCCATTTTGTATTGCACTGCACCTTGACATAAGTGCTCGACCTTTGTACGCTGTAGGTGTGAGAATGGGTGAGAGTTTATCTGTGGAAAAGGAAAACATCAACTGCTGACTGGCTGAAGCATGCAGACAAGTAAAAGACCAAAACTAGAAGAATCCGCCCCAGAACAGCGAGAGAACATTGGCAATCGACCTTCAAGGAAGAACACAGCGATAACACAGCAAAGCCCAGAGGACTGGGTGAATTGACAAGGCTATAAAAGATGTGGTGAGATATATCGATTTTGGGTCTTGTTCTGCATGTCATTCTAGAGCATTGGTCCGTCTGACGAGATGGACTGGCAGGAGCCCGGCTCCTACTCATGATCAACTTGGCTGGCCACTAAGTTGATCTGAGTACTGATAAGACTGGTAATGTATACCAGCTCAGAACAAAAATTGGGGTATGAATGTGGTGTGTGTGTGTGTGTGTGTGCGCGTGTGTGTGTGTATTAAGTGCTTAATCAATAAATGCGGCACCTTGCCTTATCCTCCCTCATAAGGTCTCGCTTGTGATTTGAGCAATTGGTAATTTGTGTAACAAAAGTAGATCAACAGATCCATCACTACACCTGGCCAGCTACTTGAAATTCAGGGGAGCTGCATTATAAAAAAGAGCCAAATGGTGTTGCATGCGAAGAGGCCCAAAGGTTTTAGGGAAGTGTTGGATTAAAGTTGATTTGAGTTTTGGACAAATATTTGGGCCGTTCATTTATTTAAAAAAAGATGGAAGTAGGTCACGTGTCTCAAGAAAAGGAGCAGATCTGAGTTGCAAAACTTGGTGCTGGAGAAAAATAGCCTGAGAGCACAGTTCAAACTACATCTAAAAAAAAGGGAATGTTTGTTAGTTTTGCATCCCAAACCAATATAAACCTGGTGATGATTATTTAGTATCATGCCATTAGTGTCTGTCGGCTCCCACCCATGTCAATGCCTGCTGTGTTAGGAGCTGTACAACCAACTCATGAGAACAATCTCTGTTACAAATCACCTGTGATCTCAACAAACAAGATGAACAAAGGGCAGAAAGGAAAACAGAGGTTTAGAAAAGTGGAACAACGTATCCAAGGTGGTGAACTGAAGTTTGGAGATGTTTGCATCTGGGTTATTGATTCAAGCCTGTCTTGCACAAAAAAATATGCATTGCTTTAATTTCTCTGAATGGCTCTGCTCTATTTCAATCCATTCCAGATCCTGCCACAAACCCCATGGCTCTTCTCATGATACCAGACTGTGATCAAGCGTGATCAGCTGACTGTGAAACTCTTCTCAACTATGATCAGTGGAGGTGGGGGTTGGAACAGAAATGCAGTCAACTCTCTTTCCCCCTGGAAACTGAGCTCATGGGCCCCATGGTCTGGTTTAGGGCCTACAAATCAGAGTCTCTTCATAAACTTGGGTTATGCAGTTTATAGTATGAGTCCCTGGCAACGTAGCTTTCCGCTGGCCTTTTCTTTTTTCTGTTTATCACGGCCGTTTCATTACTCACTATATAGCTTTCTGTTTTACTAGTGTAAGTTTACATGTTATGGGCAGTGTAGGGTTGGATGAAGCATATAAAAAGGGTTCATGTTAGTTTAGAGTAATTCAAAAATTACTGCCTAAGCACATTGATCTGGTTAGATCCACATTTGCAGCTCCATTTTATTACTGGAGCCCTTGAATTCGATCGCTTTGGAATTACAATAGGTTTGGTCGCCCACTCTCCCAAAGATCTCAGCAAGAGAAGGTCTTTATCTATTTCATCACCACATCATCCACCGTTTTCACTGTAGACGGGGTAGTTTTTTGGTGGGTGGGGAAAGGGAGGGGAAGGCGGGCTCCTTTTTCCTGTTTTCTGAAGCTGTTTCTGGGCTTCATTTAATTTTTTGTCCGTTTTATTGAAACATTCATAAACCAGAGGCCTAGGCCAAGCTTAACCATGCATTGGGAAAACATTAAAAAAATCCATGTTTCAAACCATGCTGAGGAGAATAGGCCGGTGTCAGAACTATGGGTGTGCAACAAACATAGGGATTTAAAGGAAGATCGGAGCAAGGAAGCACTTCTGCAGCCTGTAGCTTTATTATTTATGAATGTCTATGCTGTGCAGCAAGAACCAGGTTCTGTTTAGCTCTGTCTTTGGGTGGTCCCTGATAGATTCTGACTAGTGTTCGGTAGCCTACAGGCATAATTGGCATGCATGCTGTTGTATCTAAGATAGCTTAATAAAGCATTACATATCTTACTGCTTCTATATTTTATTACCTAACCCAGCACATGTGGTCAGTGGGTAATTAAATTCAGCTGTGTTTTTACTTTCTGTTTTAAGGCTGAAGTATGAATTTCTCTGAGAATTCTTTGAAACGGGCTAATACGATGCATGCAGTGATAAAGGCAGGTCCTAATGGAAGCCAGACTGTTAGTGCAATATACGTTTGCCCCAGGTGTAATTTATTTTCATATTATTGGTGGTTTTACTGTCGAACATATTAGAAGACGAAGAAGAAATAATCATTCTTCCCTGGTTATGGCGAAGAGGCTGTAGGTTGGCTTTAGAACCTGGCTTTTCTTTCATTCTTGTGTTATGCCACATTAGACACTGCCTCTCCTGCGTTGTATTTAAGTCTATTTGAATTAGGCCATTTCTTGATTAACTCACTTTACAACGGCGCAAGGATATTGCTAGATTGGCCTGGGCCTTTATTAAAAGGATTGTGGTGCGGCCTTTATTAAAAGAAATGCCTGTAATAAAATGCATGTTGGCAGAGACTTAAGCAAATCTTTTTCTTGGATTTTACTAACTGGGTTTTTGCACATCAGTGCCGGCTGAAGGGGCAAGGAGTGTTGTCCAATGGTGTGAGCAGGGGGTAGGGTGTTGGTTCGCTCACATTTTTTGGTCTCTGACTCATATTGCAATGCTGAGCCAAGCACACACATTTTCAAGAGGATCTGCTTCACAGTGTAAAAGCAAGTGGCCACTGCATGAACTAGAAAGTAGCAAATTCCCAACTGAGGGAAGACATTTGCTTTGTTTCCCAAAGTCATACAGCTGAACTGTGGAACTGTCTGCTGCAGGAAACCCAAGTTGAAGCCAAAAAACTATGACTCAAAGGGGCACCAGGCATTGATATAGCAATAAGGAATCTCCTGAGTTATGTTATTTACAGCTGAAAAAGAGGGGTGGATGCGATAGTGATGCTCTAGATTTAGGCTATAAGTTGATCCCTGACTTATAGAGAATAGAGTGAGTTCTTCTGGGAGCTAGATAATTTCACCACGGCTTCTTACAGGCTCTCCTGCAGCAGATAGTGCTGGGTGCCATTGAAGACAGGGTCCTGGATAAGATGGACCATGGGCCTGATTCCTGTAGCAGTTCTTACATTCCTAATGTGCATGTGCAATTACATACGTGTGTGAACATGGGAGTTGAACTGGCCTTGCAGCTACCATAACCCTACACCCAGGGTTAGATTCTTGGTGGGCTGAAATAAGCATCGCTCAACTGAAGGATACTGACTTACCTTAGCTAAAAATGTGGCACATTGCACCTCATTCATGTTTGCTTTGCCCACTGGTTTATGTATCTGTGGACACGGTACACTCCATCCTACTCACCAGTGGCTTTTAGACCATCACAAGGTCCATTCTGTCCCCCTCAGTGGGTTGGTACTGGGGGGAACACCACTGCTACCAGTGTGAGCTCAATGTGTGAGAATCAGGGGTTGGGTCTCCAGGAGTTGCATTACGTTATTATTTTAGGAAGCAGCATCTTGGCTGGTTCACAGCAGTCATTGTGCCTAAGGAGAAATTGCTGCCCCCTGCCTTTCATGTGCATTCAGGGTCAGAATCCGGCCCTCTCTGTTTTTCTGCTTTCAAATTGAACTAATGAACTTGTATCGAATGTCGAGAAAATGAGAACTTGACAATTAAGATCTGCCAGTGAGAAAGTGCTTCCCAATGAGTAAGATCTGTCTTTCTCTTGAACCCAAATTCCACCCCCTCCACCCCAACCCCATATACACACTCCATCCCACCCACTCACAGACCAGCCCCCCGTACACCCCCCCCTGCAGCTAGGAGACCTGGGAGAGAAATTTCCAAAGTGCTGTTTGAGATCCAGGAGAACTTGATAGCATGCAGACGCTGCTCTGTCTCCTGGCAATATTTACTTTTCCAACTGATCTTAAATGAGTGTGAAGAAGGGAGAGGTTGGAGCCTTCCCTAAAACAATGTAAAAAAATGTAACTGTTTTGTTAGTGCTAGAAGGGAGTGAGATGAACCATTTGGAGAAAATCCAGATTGCAGATTTTGGGGTAGAAGGCAACTCGGATTAGCCACCCACACAAGGGGTTTTTACTGCCATGCTGGGGGTGGAGGAACCTTTAATGTGGTCTCAGGTAAGGTGCACAATTTGAGGCTGATTGCACTGGTAAGAGGGACTTCCCTGGATCAAGTGGACAGAGGATGGGATGGGTGTTGATTCAACTCCTACTCTTCAGCCAGAGCAGCTACGCCAGCACTGGGAGCCTGGTGATAATCTTGCTATATAACCAAGTGGTAAATAATTGCCTCTTCCCCTGAGGACCAGAAGGAAGCCAGGGAAGAGCTGTGACTCAGAGAATGCCCCAGTCCCAAATCCAGCTGCTGGCAATGTGAATCTTGCCCTGGGTTCTGTGGATTGACCCAAACCTAGGTCTCAGGGACTTTCGATTTGCTCCAGGTCCATCTCTGAACATCTGATTCTAGCGCATGCTGCAGGCTAATCACGTGCATCTGTGCCTCTTAAAAATGTGGTCGCCTGCTGATTGTATTTAATCCTTTATCTTATTTCTGCTAATCCATTTTCCAATCTGTTTCCCATTTGGAGACAAATTCTCAAATCCTGGCCACCTAAATAGTGCCCACAAAATATGCACATAAATGAAGTGGGGGAGGGGAGCGGTGGGGAGGTTTTCATAGTGACAAGCTACATGGCCAGCTTTGAAAAGGCAGGATCCAGGAGGAAGCCTAGTTCTTGCCTACATGGAGGTGAGGAATCCAGGCCCGAGCTCCTCAGCCGATACATAATGATCTCCTAAGTGTCTCCATTTGGGATTCTGCCTCCCACGTAGGTTCACGTGACCATATCCATGTGCCAGGCAGACCAAGAAGATGGATCTAGAGTTTTATTGCATGGAAAGATGCTGCATAAAAGCAACATTGAACTGGTCTGGTGGTCCAATGGGAATGTGAACATGTGGGTTTCTTTGCACTAGCATTAGTTGAAACAGGAGGGAGGCAGATAGCTTCTCTGTTGTCTTGGTGATAGGGTGATGCACGAGTACTCGCTCTGGTCAGTCCAGGTTCAAGATGGAGCAACATTCGGTGTTTCCCAGCTTGAAGGAAACATGACTTGATACAAGTAAATATCTGGAGAAATTGGGAACTGTTTGAGATGAAGTTAAGTGATGTGTAGACTTTGATTCATCTCACTATGCAGAAAGGAGTTTCCTTTTGTCATGGTCAATGCACATAAAGTGATTTTAAACATAAGCTTTTAGGACAAGGCCCTTTTCTGTATGGGTCGGGATTAT
>NW_017728993.1:22513014-22515560 GCF_001723915.1 Gavialis gangeticus | reverse complement strand
TTCTGTAATGCAATAATAATAATGAGAATAGCAGTATTTGCTAAAAAATTTACTAGAAATGGGTAATTCATTGCTCTCAATGTTAGCTTGAGGACTTAAAGGGACTTCTTTTTTGTTATTTCTCTCTTTTTACAGTTCTAAAAAATGATGCCCTCCGAGCTGTTTGGGACTTCCATATTTTCCTTAGTGAACAGCCTGTGAAGGCGTGGCAAATACTCAGGTAAGACTATTCTGCTATCTAAAGCAGTTGACAAGGTTTTTAGTGTGATCACTGTTATTTCCATCAGGAAGTCCACCAGGAGCATTGCTAGGGGTGAGTGAGCAGAGCATCAGCCTTGAGCACTGACTTAGAGGGGTCTCTGCTGCCCACACAATAAGACTTCCTAGTCACGTCTCTGCAGTCTGCTTTGGTGATGGGATGAAGGATGGGCGACTTGGGGGAGAGGAGAGAAAGTGACTGGAGCAGGGTAAAATTTTCCAGCAGTGCTTGCCACTAACTCTGAAAGCCACAGAAGGGTTGTGTTGCCTTTTTCCTCCTGAGTAGGAAATATATGTAGAGACCCTGAACTGCTGCAGAAATAACATAATGTACTTTAATTAAGCAATATGACCTTAATCTCCTGTCTTTCACGTGCGTTCAGATGCTCAATGGCAGTTCCTACTTTACGGCTATGGGCCAGAGTGCTACCTGAATCGATGCCTATGTAGGGGCATCAGAAGTGAACCTCTGAATATACAATTGATCTCATTGTGCTATAGGCTTGTGTTTTAATCAACAGTGTGCATTTATACATTCATTTCCAATGGCATACCCTCACAAGAATTAAGGCTTTCTGTGCTTATGCCAAGTGGTATTTCGAACCGCTAGCAAGCTTACACTTACATTGAGTTGACACCAAGCTATAATACCCCTTTATACCAGGAGCAAAATCAAGCAAAAAGAGTGCACTTAACTGGTGGTTCTGCTGATTTCCAGCAAGCAGGGCTTGACTGGGACAAGAGTCTATCAGCTTGATAAGTTTCTGGTTATATTTTGTTCAAAACTAGACAAGGAACTATTTTGCAGGATGTCAATAAGTGTATGGAGCATTCTGGGAGGTTCTGATGACCCATGAACCATCCTGTTGGTTTAGATGTTGTAAACAACTGGCCTATACATATCAGTGCATTATCTAGGTGTGTTGAGCTTGCTGGATTTGAATGGCTACAGCAACTGCAACAGCTTTAGAGTACTCTTGAATTGGCAGCACATGCCTTATGACATGGGCTACTAATGGCATAATTGCCATAACTAATAGTTAGCAAGTTGTGCATAGCCAATCTCACCTCCTTCTATCGCATGATGGGTCTTGTGGATGGAGGGAGGTGAGTGGATGTGCTATTTTTTAACTTATGTAAGGCTTTTGACACTTCCTCCCATGACATTCTCATTAGTAAGCTAAGGAAATACAGTCCAGATGAAACTACTGTAAAGGGAATGAATAACTGGTTGGATCATCAGGCTTAGAGTAACCATCAGTGACTCAGTGTCTAACTGGGTGGATCTATCAAACAGGGTTCCCTGTTTAATGCAGGGACCATTCTGCATTGAGCACTGTTTAATAATATCTTTATGAATGACTTTGAGGATGGGATTGAGTACACTTGTAGTAAATTTGAAGATGACACCAACCTGGGTGGGATAGCAGACACTTTGGAGCAGGACTAGGAATCAAAATGACATTGATAAACTGGAAAAGAGGTCCAACATGAATTGGATGAAATTCAGTAAGGACAAATGCAAAGTCCTGCACTTAGGGCAGAACCATCACATGCACAAATACAGACTTAGGAATGACTGACTAGTTTGTAGTACTACAGAAAAGGGCGTGGGATGGGATAGTGGTAGTATACTTTGATGTATTAATAGGAATTTTGCATGCAATTCATATAAATTGATTCTTCTACTCTGTTCAGCACTGGTGAGGCCTCACTTGGAGTACTGTGCCCAGTTTTGGATGCTGCACTTTAAGAAATATATCAACAAATAGTAGAGTTCATCAGAGAACAATAAATACGATTAGACGTCTAGAAAAGGCAAAAGATTAAAAAAATGGGATTATTTTGTCTGGGTAGGAAAATCCTGATGGGAGATAGAAGCCTTCAAATACATGTAGCGTGTTTCTAAAGGGGATGGAGGCAGATTACCTTTGTCAACAAGGACCAGGAAAAAAGTAATGGTCTGATGTTGCAACAAGGGAAACTTAGAGTGGATATTAATGTAACCTTTCTGCTGGGTACAGGTTGGCAGCAACAAGGGCTGGGTTCAATTTTGGGGTCTAAACATGGGTGAATCATAAGGGGGATGGGAGGGTGGGACACGTGTCCCCCCTGACAGAGCTGTTGCCAATGCTGCTGGCGGCACCTGCGGGTGCTCACCAGCTCCACCTGCACCACTGATGCCACTGATGGTGCCCGCAATGAGTGCTCCCCTGGTCTGACCCTGCCACCGCCGACAGTTTCTGTGGGTGTCCTGCCCCCCTCCCTGCCCCCGCCCACCAGCCTCA
>NW_017728993.1:22509637-22512940 GCF_001723915.1 Gavialis gangeticus | reverse complement strand
CAGCCTCAGGAGGCACCAGTCACCCATGGGTCTAAATATATTTTACCTTGGCTCAAGCCCCCACCCAGACCACCTGGGAAACACTAAATGAATTACTAGGGTGTCCCACATAAACAAAGACAGCTTTATCACAGAAAACAGAGGAGAACACCAAATGCAATATAAGACACTACTAACTACAAGACATAATCTATAGGCTGCACTGTGCCAGGGGAAGCTGCAAGACAGTGTGGGCCCTTTGGCAGTGCAAGAGGCCCCTCGTTGCTTTTGGAGGAATGGCAGCATGGCAATCTTTGCTCCCATGGAGGGGCTGTATTGTGTGTGGGTGGAGTGACTGCAGCTCCATGCACCCCAAAATTTCTGGGATGGATTATTTGGCCTGCTGAAACCAAAATGCAGGAAAAACTCCAGAAGGAGCCAGGTTGATTAATGGCTACTGCCAGACAACCACACAAGTTGACTAGAGCAAGGGACCATTAAAAGAAATGAGGGGAGAGACCAGGCTGACCCTGTAGGCCTGGGCTGCAGGTAGTGTGGGTCACAGCTCCACTGGGAGCAGAAAGTTGCCGTTGCCAACCTCAACCCCAGCCCAAACGGGCGGGATTAGAAACTCCCAAGTTTCAACCTTGTTTAAACTGCCAGGCCTAACTCCTGGCCAGGAAGCCCAAGGAACCAATACTCTTTTCCCCAGTATTAATCCCTTAAGGTCACAAAAGAAAAGAGGGGAAGAAAAGGAGAGAGGAGTTCCCAGATACAGGGAACAATTCTCCCTTTCTCTCCCCTCTACCTGAGCTTCCCTTTTCGCTATCTTCCTTGGAGATGACTTCAATCCTTAGCAGCTCCTAGCAGCTTCTCCTCCCCCAAACCAGCTTCGCCCACCTTATATATCCCTTTGCATGACATCACCCTGGCCTGGTCCAGTCAGGGAGCACCACTGTCCAGTTTCTCTCCCAACCAATCAGCCTGAAGGAGCCTCTACTTCCCCTGGCCAACGAGGCCAGAGGGTTTTACATATATTCCCCAGATGCAATCCTCAGCTTGCCATATGCTGAGCACATGGCCAAGACACAGGGGCCATTTTGCTCACATAAAAATGCACGCACGTGTGCACACCCCCCGCCCAATATACAACCCAAGTGTGTGTGGGGGTGTTACATTAGGAAGAACTTCTTAACTATGAAGGTTTAGCACTAGAACCAATGACCTAGAAAACTTGTAAAATCTTCATCCTCGGTAGTTTTTAATTGCAGACTGGGACAAACCCTCAGTTTAGTTTAGGATAGTCTTGCCTTGATGGGCTAGATGTCCTCCTGAGGTCCCTTCCAGCCCTAACTATGACTGACTCCAATTGAGCTTGGTCAGTTGGTCTCTGAAATCTTTTCTTTAATGAATAGTCAACAACCCTTAGGTATGGTCCCTTCTGTCTTTTAGGACCTAGAGGTAAGGATGTGTTTGCTACTCCCTTTCAGCCACTGACTATGGAGTCAACCTTCTGCTGTGGCTAACAGGCTCCACTTGTTGGTGCAGACAAAGTCCTGCCTATTCCTTCCAGTCTTCAAAATGATTGGTGCTGGGTTCCCATGGGAAGGTATTGAACAGGGCAGTCAACTCATTAGAGAAACTAAGATCCTGTTTCGCTACCTACCTGATAGGTGCTTATCTGGCCTCTCTAGCTCCTGATATAATTTATGTTGGTGTGCAAAAGGAGTATAAATTATGCTGGTGCATGTGGGTTGTTACCAAATCCTGAGATATGATAGGGGAAATACATATCCTTAAGCTGAATTGAATAATTGAGAGAAGATAGGTGGTCTGGAGTTCCACACACGTTAGTAGGTGGAAGCCAACCTTGGTTTCCTTAGTCTTGGGCTTTTGCAGTTGAGGTTGGCAAACTGTCTTGTCTTTATAATACATTAAAATAATCTTCTGAGTGCTGGGTGTATGATATTAGGAAGCCAAAAGAGAAAGTAGTTTTGCTTAATGGGGAAAGCACTGAGCAAGACATCTGGTGTCTATCCCCAGATCTGCCACTGACTTGCTTGTGCCTTCAGGGAAGTCATTTAACTGCTCTCTCCTTGTATTTCCCCTCCTACCATATCTCTATTTGGGATGAGGACACTGTCTTTCGTCATTTGTGTGTACAGCACCTAGCACATACAGAGCCTGAACACAGCTGTGGTCTATAAGTCCCGCTATTATACAAGGAATAAAACATGATAAAAAGACAAAAAGTCCAGCTGGATCTATCTCTTTTCTTCTTCTTCTTCTTTTTCTTCTTCTTTTCTTTAAACAGTTAGGAAGGAAACGATAATTTTAGAAATCTTTAAGAGCCAAGGACTGATTTAAAAATAACAGGCTTGTGTTTTTATTGGCCCTGCAGGAGAAGTACACCCCCACAAACACATAAATATAAAAGTTTGGAAAGCACTGCATGTATTTGAATCAGTTGGAAATATGTGTGTGTCTGCATGTGTGTAAAAATACAACTACATACAAAACACACACACACACACACACGTGCACGTTCTGTCTACTGATTAAAATACACATGACACAGCAGCCTGGAAAGCTTGTCACCCAAGCCATGAAAAATGATTACTGCAGCCCTCCCTATCTTTTATCATTTCCATCTCTTTGTTGACTGACACGTATTTTCTTCCTTCCCTGACCCAGAACACCCGGACTCTGAGACTACTGAAATGTTTGCACAGTCTTGAAACATTTATTTAAAAGTTGCTCTGCCCTGAAGGGCACTGCTACAGCCAGATTCAAAGTCAGATCAAAAAAAACAAACAAATACTATCTTTACAAGCCCTTCATATCGGTATGCACCGGAGAACCTATCAGCCTCCTTCTCTCTTGGCATGGTGACAACCGCCAAGAGCCTGGGGCAGAGAGCTGGACTACGTGTTTACAGCCCTTTCAAATTCACAGGCCAAACAGGAAAAGAAGGAAAATGTCAAAAATTACAAATAAAACAGTTGATCCTCAAAGGCAACGAGGCCTGCAAATGAATAATTTTTAGGTATGCTGTATCGGATTTCTTAAATATTTGTCACAGCTGTGTAGTTGCACAGCACAGTGTTTGTTAACCTTAGAACTTGTCTTAAGTGCTCTCGCAAATAAATGTATTTATACTTAAAAATCAGAGCGTCTTTATAACTACAATGTTCTCTCCCCCCTTTCCTCCTTCCCTCTCTCTCATTTTTTATTTTCCTAAGGATGATTCTTCCCCATGTGCTGGACACATTGTAGCTTTGTCTCAGTGTAGAGCTGTGGTTAGATGTGAGGGATTGAGAGCAT
>NW_017728993.1:22495775-22504637 GCF_001723915.1 Gavialis gangeticus | reverse complement strand
ATGGCCCATATTGGACAAACATACTGATGAGAACCTACCTTTTTTTTTAATTAAAATATATTTCTACATATATATTTCTACACACACACACACACACACACACACACACACACACACACACACACACACACACACACACACCCTCCTCCTTACTACTAAACTTTTTGAGTAAGATATATACATATACATAATATATATATATAATATATATAATATAAATATACACACACGCGTGCGCACATGCATATATAGATATATATATACACACACACACACACGTACAGATATATAAGTATGTGTATATATATCTATGTATATAGATGCATGCATACATACATACATATATATGCATGTATATCTACAGGTATATCTATCTATCTATCTATAGATCACTGTCTATATCTATCTATCTAGATATAGATAGATATCTATATCTATTGAGATATAGATAGATATAGATAGCTATAGATATCTATATATCTCTCTCTATATAGATATAGATATCATTCTATCTATCTATATCTATCTTTTGAGGGTTTAAAGTGCTCAAGAGCTTAAGTAATAAGGAGGGGATATCTATCTATCTATCTATCTATCTATCTATCTATCTATCTATCTATCTATCTATCTCTATCCCCTCCTTATCTATCTCTAGATAGATAGATAGATATCCCCTCCTTATTACTTAAGCTCTTGAGCACTTTAAACCCTCTAATGCATTTATTCTAACAGCACTGAGCTGTAGGGCTGCAATATTATCCTCAGTTTACAGACAGGGGTCTGAGGCACAGAAGGGCTAAGTGACCTGCATAGGAGACCTAAAGGGCTTGTGGCAGAGAAGTGGTTCTGACCCATTGTCTGGTGAGGGGTCCAACCACTGGGACTTCCTTCCTTTAGCTAACAGGTTGTTCCCTGGAGCCTCTTAGGACGGGGGCTTCCTTCACACTGGTGGCTGACAAAAATCTGGCCCTCGTTCTGCCTTTATGAGCTTTCTTGAGTTAAAGACAGTGTGTCATTGCGATAGCCTGGAGCAACCTAGGAAACAGATAGCAACCACCCCCTACCTCTGCTTTCCTCTGCAAGAGAAGGAAACTGCCTATACCCCTGGCAGTGCACACTTCTTGACACACTATTGCAGCTACATTAGTGAGTCCACTGAGAGGGCTAATTCTCTATCAGGTCCCCACCCCATCCTCATAGACTAATATGCAGGAAGCAAAGTAGCAGTGTCTTTTGGAGGCTGGCTACCACATCTGTATTATGGGTAGACCACACAAGGCAGTCAGCTCTTATTGGCTATGTCAGGCTAGTCTTGATGTAGCCCAAATCCAGTGGTATGAATACATTTCGTTACCAACATGGTACTGATTAAGATTTCAGGAAGTGAAATGTCCCCACTGCAAAGCACAAAATAAAAAGAGATGTATTTAAAACCACTATTTTGGCAGAGGCCATCATTTATATATATTTTTTGCTGTTGTTGAGAAAACCAGTTCAATGTGAATAGTCTTTTCCTGTAAGCGCTTCAAAATCCTTTAATCAAATACAAATTAGCTCTGGACATGAAAAATAAATGTTTGATGAAAATATATCTTAGTCGTGGCACATAATAGCTCTTTGCAGTCAATATATAATCTTGCAGTGTTCTGAAAGGAAGCGATCATTACAAATATCTTTCAGAGAGCAAGATCTTACTTTTCTGGGCCTTGCAGACCCCCCGGGCTGCTCACAGATCTGGCCTTGGCCTAACCTCAAATGACTTGTACCATTATAAATCAAGAGAGACACCAGTGAGTTCAATGCAGGCCCTTGGTCTACTCCATAGGAGAATGGAGCCCAATGGCCCGAGACATGCAAAATTGTTATAGGAAAACAGAAATATCTTGGCACTGCATGGAGAAGCAAAAAACAGAATACTTTAAACATCTAAAGCAATCTTTCTTTTCAGCTTCACCTGGGCTTTTTAGTCTTGTAAATCAGTGAGCTGTTAGAAAAGACAATTACATGTTCCAATCGACTGTGCAATGAGATTTTGCATTAGTAACTGGGAGTATTTACACTTTCTTAAGATGAAAGGCAGTTTTTCAAAGCTGCGTCTGTTTATTAATTAGTGTCTGATGAAGACAGATTGCAGACAGGAATAGTGGTAGGAAAATGGCACTAACTTTTAAGGCCAAATTAATCTCAAGTTTAATGGGCTTTAGTCTGATTTAAGGGTTTTTGTACGTTTTCTGGTAAGTTTCCAATAGAAATGAAAGTAGGTACACGGACAAAAAAGCGGGGCTGAGTAAACTCCGTGAATGCCGCTCTTTCAGAACTGCAGCTTTGCCACGATTTGGCTGACTTTGCTCGTGCACCTTTGCAAATGTGCAGTGTGCTAAAAGCTCTCAGCTTTGTGGGTCAGAAGCTCGGCTGGTGGAAGTGCAGGGCATTGAAGTTAGTGAACGGGTTCCAACTTATACCAGCAAAGCCCAAGTTCTGGATGCACAGAGAAAGCAGGAGTAGGTGTCTAACCTATTCTTTGGGGAGGGATATGCATGCAATTTCCTAAATATCCCAGTGGCCTGAATTGATAACAGCACAGATCCAGTTAGCTTTAATCCTGCATATTCACACATGATGGGGATGTAGGAATTACTCTACCAGTTTGGACCACTGGCCTAGATTTTCCACAAGGGACATTTTTTCCTGCTTCCTAACAGTGTCATTTATAGATTAGTCAAATGTCCTGAAGCATGAAGCCTTGTATTGCATGCCATTCTTCAGGCCCATCTAATAAGTCCTTGGATATTCTAATTACCCACATAATTGAACCCCAGAGATATCTCATGACAGTAGGATGTGATGAGAGAATAACGTAAAGGAGGCTCTGGGTAAACTTCAACTTGTTGAAGTCCATGAGAGCTTTCCTAACGACTGAAATGAAGCCAAGTTTTGATCACAGGAGTACAGAGAAGGAAATTGAAGTGCTAGGCTGAGTCTTCCATCCAGAGGAGAATTAGTCTCACATAGAATAAGTTGATAATTTTCAGCTGAAAATACTTTTGATGGAAAAAAATGGCCTTTTTATTTAAACAAACATTTTTTGGTAGAAAATCATAATTTCATTTACTTTTTTTCAAGCTTTGGCAGTTGTTTCTTTCTCTCTTTCTTTTCCTATCCCAGTTCTTTCTTCCTTCTTCATTTTGACCAGAAAAGAGAATGAGGGATGGGGAAAAAGTGATGGTTTCTTCATGCAATATTTTGAAAAACTATAGTAAAAACTTCCCCTCCATAAAAAAAAAAGATTTTTGTCCAGCTCACAGCCCCCAAACCCCATTTCATCCACCCAATTATGCTTAAGACCAAAGTGGGGAAAAAGGCAAGCTCAGTGTGGAGAACAGACATATCTAAGGGCACCTGTACACATCATAGGGTTTAATCCTCATTAAATGAAATAGATTTATAAAATTTAAACTTGTTTATTTTGCAGCATCGCATCAGTGTTTGCATGAACTAGGTTTTCAAATGAATTAAGCTTTGGAGCATCGCATCAGTGTTTGCACTCTCAATATAACCCGACACATGGAGGTGAAGAACACAGGTCAGAACAGGGGATTGGGAATAAATGGGTGGTTAGGCAATAGCTTCTCATTACTTGTATTGTGGCACCACGTAGATCCTGTTTGTGCCACAGTGGGGGTATGTTTTGGGAAGCACAGAGCTAAGCCTGTCCACCTGGCTCTGCCAAAATGTCTCAAAGTCAGAAGTTTGCTGCTCTGGGGTTGATCTCAGCACCTGCCCCTGGAGCTCTTGGTCCCTGCTGGGTTCAAGGTCCTGGGGATAAGTCCAGAGCAGCCTCCCTGGCAAACTTCCTGCATCACAAAGCATCAGCAGGCTTGGGTGTGTGGGGCATGGTCCTCCCCATCCCCCCTGGGAACCGGTGCTGCCATAGTGTAGACACATCCTTAAAGGTCCTAACAACAAACCTAAAAGGCCCAGGGTATAGATTTGGGCACAGAAAAGGTCCCTGCAGCAGACAGCTGAAAGTCCACGTATGAGTTTAGCAGAGGATGAACTAGCTGGGACTGGTCCTCCTTTGAGCAGAGGGTTGGATTAGATGTGACCTCCTGAGGTCCTTCCACCCTCATTTTCTGTGACTCTATGAGTCCATTGAATCCCTGTCCTGTTTCATTATTTTTTGCTTTGCCTATATAGACCAAATTTTGAGAGGGAGGCAGTGTACATGCAGTTAAACTCAACAGGAGAACTACTGAGAGTATGCACATTGCACAAGCTCGTCAGGCACATGCAACCAAGGTGGTCTATCCACTAAAAGGGACTAGATTACATCCTCCTTGATACATCCAAACAAAACCCCTGATTGTGACATGATGTAACAAGCAGACGGGATGAACCAAATGGTGGAAAGAGATGGAAGCTGAGTTAAGATTAAAGTGAGCAAGTTGCTGTGCTCTACACAAGGATCTTGGATGTTCAGAAGTCTCCTAAAATTACCGGCTATTTTAGTTGAGAATATTTTATGGCGTTCATTTTGCCTATTGTCCTGCAAAGTATTGTATGACACTAATAGCAAAAATGATGGAGGCATGGCTTTGAGTGAAAACAAAATCCTCTACAGCTAGTTAACATATGTTTCCATAAACCTGCTAATCTACTTCAGTTTGCTTTGAAAATAATCTGGACCTAGTAAAATATGGTTATGTATCCAGTTTAATGGTAAACCAAGCTTCAAAATGCTTGTATTGTTACGTAAGTGCTTATCATTCTCCTATTTATATCATATTTCCCTGGCACTTCATTTGAGTTTACATGTATCTGAGGTCATAAGTGGAACGACGGTTCTGGTTTTGGTTAACTCTTGCTCATAGATCAACCATCGTAAGTTTAATGAAAACGTTGTCATTTTAGTGGCTTGCTAAAACAGCATAGAAATTAATGCTGTACCTGACAACTAGTCCTTTATATCAGTGCTGACTTGCTTTGTCAGACATTCGCCAGAGCAATCAACACTACACGTTTGAGAGGGGAAAATCTATGTAGCTGCCTTTCAGGCAAGGGTGGTACCCCCATGTATGCTACATGTGGATCCGGCCCCCTGGAAATCAGCAGACTGTATTTGTTTTCAGAGTTGAAACAAATGTCAAGCTCTGGTTCTGGGCGAGATTAGAAATGAGCGGGAATCAAAGCACAAGACTGCACACACTTCATGGCTCTAATTACATGTACGAGCCTACCCCCGGTCTAATCCCACTGCCTTCAGTTATTTCTGCTTTACTCTCTGGTGAGACGGACTCAGACTCTGTATCTCTACAGCGGGCAGAACCAAATTCCCTCAAACTTGAGCATTTAAACTCTGTATTTAAAACCAGGCTTTGCCAGCATCTGGTGTGCTTGAGTTGAACTTATCATGGACTGTAAACCACAATCTGGATTTGCAAACTATCTCTAATTCCAGTACTGAAAATGTATTGAAAGCAAACACCATTCCCCCCCTGCCTCCTCCCCCACCTATTCTTTCCCATTGATTGATTGGATGCCACTGCAAAAGAAACAAGCCATTTTTCATGCATTAAAATAAAATCTCCTTTTTAAATTATTTTACATTTCTGTAATAACAAACAGCAAGACAAAGAGTGAGCTTGAAGACTTTTATACCATCAAAATCATTAGTCATTGTCACTGGGCTTTGTATAAATAAATGATCGATGCACCTAAAAAACAAGACCCTTGTAGGTGTTTTTATAAGGCCACAAATGTGTCAAGCAGACTTATTAGATGTGAAGGGAATGATTATTTGTACAAAGTGAAATGAACATGTGCAATAATATTGTAAAATGTTTATTAGTCTAGAGTGTGCCGAATTTTCCTAAAATATATCAGGTTCTCAGTTTGCATTTAATGTAGTGTTAGGTATGACGCTATATCCTTCCTAGGCTATTTTCAGTGAGTGCTATGCTCCACTCAGGGTAAATCGTGTTTTTGTACCCTTTATAGCTAGGGTATTATCAAGCAAGGAGCAATGCTACCTGTCCAGAAACGCAGGACGCAAGAAAACTCACATTGATTTGGATTTTACAGATCGTGGACTGGCTTTTGCATACAATAACTCTGGGAAGCAAAAAGTCAGGCAGGCTCTTAGCAGATAACTTTGAGCATCACTTCCTTTCACTTAGCTCTAACCTAAGAGAAAGAAATGCCTTGGTGTTAATACAGGTCAAGTGGTTTTTGCAAGTTGGAAGAAAGATGTTCCCGTTTAAGGGCTGAATTCTTTGTTGGGACCTCAGCAAACGACCCTGGCGCTGCCACTGTGGGGGGTGCAAAAGCAGCGGGGTATAAATTGCTTGGCTCTCTTCCTTGGTGCACCTGTTAAACTAACACATCAGAGCTTAGGGTCTGTTTTTTGTGCGCGGGTCAGAGCCACCCAGCAACTGGGTTGTAGTCTGTGCTTCCCACAAACCCGCAGCACTGCTGCCCGACAGCCAGCGTAATGACCATGTCGGGTGTCCGTGGGCTTGGGAATTTAGATGGGTAACATAACAGAAGCGCTGCCCTCCTTCTTCTCTTTAACAGTCTTTTCCAGGTGTAACTCCAACAGCTGCTTATTCTTTCCATTTCCTCTAGTGAGGCTGAAGAAAGGCTCAGGGTTATTTTTACCCTTAGTTATTTATGCATGCTACACATCTCTTGGGATTTATACCTATTACAGGACCAATCCTTACTGACAGCCGATGGGGTTGTGGCACCTTATAGCTATGAGAGCATTTTGGGGGAAAGCTCTTCCATTTTTTAGTAGTATGTGAATCCATGACTATTGTGATGGATATGCAGCGACAGTTGTGTTTTAAAGGACTTTGTGGGGAATGTCGTGGATCATTTCAAGTCATGCCTTTGCACATGCTTTTCCTACTGGGAGAAGCCAGGATAAACACGGATGTATTTTGCAGACATCAACTGGATGGGGTTTTAAGATTCCACTTCGGAAGATACTGGTAACCACTGTCTCCACGCAAATGTTTGGAGAGGATGCTATAGCATTAATGGCAGATGGCATGTCATGTCTTAGCTGGGGTTTTCCTGTGGCATGCCACCCAAGCTCTGCTGATCCTTGGCACGGTAAAACTTCAGTGCTACACCAGACTGTAATCAACACAGAGCCAGTATCTTTTCCTATGAGCCAGGGATCATTTGCCAATGGCATCGATTGTGAGATATGGGAAATTGAGTTTACATAGGCTTACCTGCAGCTTTCACTGTTTGGATATATGATCGTTTTTATAGAAGCGGTCCATGGTTGGCTTCATATTGTCCCCTTGATTCTCCTTCGCAACTATTAGTGTCCATCCAGCATCGCTGGATGATCTTCCAAAGACATGCTGGAACAGTGATGCAAACACAGCAAAGAAATTAGGAAGGAGACGTCTAGGGAATGGAGCTTTGGGTGCGACGTTTCCACTGAAAGCCCAAACCAGGTGAAAACCACCTGGTTTCAGGTTTTGTTACAGGTTCATATCTCAGGGTCATGAGATGGTTTGCTAAGGGTTGCCTTCCTGTGCCTCTGTGCTTCAGACGTTGGGTTCACTTAAATCCCGATTCCCAGGAGACCAGATCTTTAGTTGGTGTCAATCCGCACAGCTCCAGTGATATCCATGAACCCACACCAATTCACACAGACACCAGTACACTCGCTCTTCGGTACGTTAGCTCACGTGGCAAGGATCCATACTTTTCTCAGTGTCTGCAGCCACTAATTTTGTTCACCTACTGCCAGTATTCTCTGCACTGTTTTTACAGCAATATTCAGGAAAGGAAAGCATATGGGGATGGGCAAATTTAATATTCTAGTAAAAGTTCCAACACCCCAGGAACATCTACTACAGGATCATCAAATGTAACCTTCCCCTCCTGTCTCTTCCTATGTCATTAATCTCTCCCAGATGTTAAGACACTGCAATAACAGCATTCCTGTGGGGTTGTATCAGCATCCCTGGCAAGAGCCTAGCAAAAGGAACTGCACTGAAATTGTGGTGAGGGTCTGACTCGAGTCTTCAAAAGCAAGGACATTTGCATGTATAATAAGGCTGAAAATCGGGCCTGATGTTATGTCCTTACCAAGTTGCTAGAGCTGCACAAACCATTAATAACAAAACCAGAAAGTAGGTTCATTGTAAACTCAGGACTTGAGCTGGGTTCAATAAATACTTCATTGAGCTTCAGAGTATCCCTCAGCAAGTCTGGGAGAGAAGATGGTGAAGAAGCTTGGAACTAACTTGGGCTAAGTGAGAAATGGGCCTGGACTGACACAAGGCTTCAGCTGGAAATCCGGCAAAACTCAATTGTTTCCTAGGAGTCCTCTGATTATGGGTAAATCCAGATTCCCTAAACTAGAGATGGGTCCAAGACCCTTATCTGGCATAATCGAGTGTGTCTCCAGGAGCCAGCAGCTGAGGATCTGAGGATGAATGTTTAGGCCCAGAACTGAATGCCTCCAAATTCTGGGGGGTATTTCAACCTTGGCGTTGGCTTAATTTACTATGGCGTTCAGACTGAGCACAAAGTATGGCTTCAAATCTGAGGTCGTTTGGATCAGGCCTTTTTTTTTTTTTCAGATCCGGCACTATACGACACGTGGGGGAGGTTACTAGAAGGCCCGCTGGTTTGGGTTCACACCGCTGTGTTCGACGCCCACCCCTCCTTGCGTGCGGCAGGACACTACGTATTATTTGCAACCTCTTTTTTGCAGAGCACGTGTTACAGGGTTGCCAGACGGCTGCAGACAGAGTAATGGGCTGAGGTTTAAAAAGCTTTTCACAAAACTAATGTTGGAAACTGGGATTCTTTTTTTTTTTTTTTTTCTTAGAG
>NW_017728993.1:22474609-22495714 GCF_001723915.1 Gavialis gangeticus | reverse complement strand
AACTGGGATTCTTTTTTTTTTTTTTTCTTAGAGGCGGTTGTGTTTTTTGCTGTTTTCAGCAGTCGTTCTTCTTCATTTGCTTAAGGGGATGTGACTGTTTGGGGAGGATTGTGTAAGCTTCCAGGGTGGGGCAGGGAAGATGCTCCTAAGAATAATAACCACAGGATAAATTTGTACCATGTTATTAAGCAGTATCCAGCAGTAACCTGATTCCCACCCTCTGTGTGGCCTTACTGTTTTACATGCTTCGGACAAGTACATTACTGTTTTAACAGTTGACTTCCTGTGAAAGGGGAAGGCTGGATTTTATTGATCTTTTGCAATTTCAAATCCACCTACTCTCAGCTGCGTGGTGCTCACTTGCAATGGATCTGACTTGATGTTCTTGGAAATAAAAAAACCCTCACAACACGGCACATTACAATGCTCCTTTGTTCGTCGTCCTCACGCGGCAGCCTGCTAGACTCAGTGAATGAATGAACCTCAGAGGTTTTGATTTGCTCGTCACTGGGAAATTTAGATGACTTAAGCTGTTGTCTTCTTTTTCTTTTTTTCCTCCCCTCACCCCTCAATTTTTTTATCTTTTGAAGAACCAGGCAAATTGAATTCATGTCTATCGTAATGGGATGCTACAATTTAATTAAAATCGTTTTAACTTGTTGACTTATTCGAGGTAAGAGTTGATAAGGGAGCAGAATTATTAACCCTGAATGAGTCCAGCATGACGGGGGGGGTTTCTTTTTAGTAATCAGCAGTTTGAAAAAGTCATTCATTTTAATAGCCTTTTTAAAGAAGAAGAAAAAAAATCCTTAGAAGTCAACGCAAGACAGCTATCTTATATCATGGGAAACATGGAATATGCTGGCAAGCTAGTGACACTATTATAAAAAAAAAAAGTCTTGATTCCCAGTATTTTTCTGACCTATTCTTCTGAAAACTGGAAGCCTGGGTGTTTTACTTAGGTAAGAAGCCAGGTCCTGTGCTATGACACCTCGGCAGCTTCAGAGGATATCACCAGTATAATGGAGAGTGGTATTTGGCAGGTTATAGTTGAGATATAAATTTAAATCATATAAGGATTATTTTTCTTTCTGGGATCACGTGATCCCAGCTGACTTCCTGCCTATGGGGGTGGGGTGGACTCGATGATCTCACAAGGTCCCTTCTGGGCCCTAATATCTATGAAATCTAAGTAATACCTGTGGCCAGGATACTGCCCCCACTGAAGACAATGGAGGAAGGGCTGAGTCGCATGCAATGCCAGGCACGTTGGTTGCAAACTATGTCTTATTTCTCCTGCAAACAAAGGTGAACCAGGTGCTTAATATTAAATAGGTGCTTAATATTAAATAGATGCTTATAGGATCCTTGAGTGGCATCCGTGATCACGGCTGAGTATGATCATGTCCTGTTCATTATTAATAATAATCACCCAGCTCCCCAGCCCATTGAGAACAGTTTCTATAGGTACAAATGAGACCTTTAGAGAGCCGGTATAAAGGGAAAGCAATATAATACAGCTGGCCTGGGTGGGAGGTTACTTCAGTTAGCTTCCGCCTTCCTTTCTTTGAGTTCTTATTAAGATAAATAATGGCAGCCCACAAAGTGAAGCAGCGCTTGAAGTGTGTCTGGAAAGCAATTACATCATCCTAGAAATGGGCTCTGGGCTGCTTTGTGTGTGTGTGTCTCCGCTTGGACTCTCGCTCCTGGAGATGCAGCTTTATGGACATTGTGAGAGCTCTCTACCTCCCCAATTGTGCCATCTTCCCTCCTCCACTTTTCCCCCAGCTTTGTTCTGCAAGGCGTCCTGTGTCACTAGTGCTTTTGTGATGGGCTCGACCCTGCTAATAAGACCCTTCATGTTAGGACCTGATCTTGTGTGTTCTTATTTGGACAAATTCCCAATGGGGTCCCTTAAAAAAAATAAATAAATAAAAAGGGAGGGGAAGACCCCTCTGGATGTTGTAAGAGAAACTGACTCTCGTATTAATTGGGCGGGAATGTTTAAGAAGAATATACAAGATGAAGCCGTAGAAAATACAGGTGTCTCCTCTGCAGCCACAGAACAAATGTGGATTTCCTACATGAGGATAGGATTTAGTGACGCAAGCTTTTCATAATAGTGTTTAGTCCCGTGCCTTTTCTCTGATTAGGGCCAATGGATGGAAAGTACACAGTACTCCTGATGAACAATATTTCGTCATGGTGCCAGTGAAGGACATTTTTTCCTCATCCTCAATTAGCAGTTGACATATGCCCTGAAGCTTGGAAGCTTATATCCCTGAAAATGATTCTATTCTTGCTAGATGGTTAAAGTTTTTCATATTATTAATCCAAATCTACCATCTTTTCTAAAATCCAGCCATGGTCTCCATCTCAGCAATGGCAAGTGGAAGGGAGTTCCACAAGTTAACAGATTCCCATTGGTATTTAACAAAAAGACCCCTTTTTTCCGTTTGAAATCTTCTGCCTTTCAATTACATTGGCTAAGCTTTTTTTCCTGACGTCACGAGAGAAAGCAAATACTACTATGCAGATTTCTTTTTAAGCCACAATTCTGTATCTTAAAAATAAATTCTTTTTTTTTCCTTTTATCCCATTCATGCCTCTAATAAGATTTATTGGTATTCTAATTCTGCCGTTTCAGTGGATGTTGGCATCTATATGCCTCAAGCTTCCAGCCTTAAGATAGCTTTAGATGCCTTTAATTAATGGTCAAAAATGAAGTCTGTTCATTTTGAACAGGGAGAAGGGCTTTTTGAAGACCAAAGTCAATACAAAGTACCAACTATAGGGCTAACAGGTCTTGGGTAGGTTAGTAATTATGCAGTGCCATGGCCTCTTGGTGTGTATTGATATCACACAGTAGCAGGGGAAGTGACTTCCATCTCATATCACATCTGTTCCCAAGCTTTCTCCAATGGACCCCAAAGCATTGCTGTGTAGGTGTGTCCAGGTGCATCCACCACAGATCTGAGGAGCCACGTCTTGGGCCATGTCAGTGGTGGGGCCATGTCTTGGGCCACGTCAGTGGTTGTAATGCCGCGATCGAGGCTGGCATGAATCAATAGCAGCCCTAGGGGACAGCAAACCTGGTGACTGCCCAGGGCCCCACACTTTAGGGGGCCCCAAAATTTTGCAACAATTTTTTGGGGGGTGGAGGGTGAAGTTATTAAAAACTTTGTTCTTTTTTCAACCTATGGATAGGCTTCATGGATAGGGCAAAATGAAAATAAAATTTTAAAAGTCTGATATGCTTGTAGGTCACCAAAATTAAGCTTCTAAGGGGCCCCAAATGACTTTCTTGCCCAGAACCCCAACAACCCTAAGGCCACCACTGCATGAATATGTGATCATGTGTAAGTGGCCTGCAAAAGTATTTATGGTGATTTCTGTGATCAGCCATTTTGATGAGCCCTGCATCACACATGAATGGCAACGTTCAAAGTGGCACTACCCAATGTGACAACTTTGGATGGGCATTGAAGCATTCCTCTTGACCTGCCCTCTTATGGAGCAAAGTAAGCTGATTTTCTCCAGAAAGTGAATATTAAGCCTTGTCCAGTAGCTATGAGGCTGTTCCCCCTCCGCCCCTCACTTTTATACCAGTGTCACTCCTATGCTTTCAGGGGCAATAATCCTGATTTATGCCTCTGGCAGAGAGAAGACAATCAGCCCCAGAGGGTGATTCAAATTACACTCTTTTAAACCTGATGTCCTGCGTCCAGCTGTAACATAGAGTCATGTGCTTGGGAATAAAACTTAGGAGACTGATTCAGTGTGGAAATCCCAGGCATTAGTGTAAGTAATGCAATAGTGGGAAGGAAGAGATGTTTATTCTCACTTCTTCCAGGCAGTTTTAAGTGCTGGTTGGGAGAACATGAATCCGTCTCTTGAAGCTTCATGGACCTTGCTTTCCAAACCACACTGCCAACTGCGAATGAAGAAGAAATATATGTAGCATCTATGAGTTCATACACACCACTCCAGCATAACGCACTTCTTTTTCTAGGAGCCACACTTTACAGGATCGTTCCACTTTCAAGCAGTTTATAATGGGTTAATAAGTGATTAATAGATGGGTTTAAAATAGTAAACATGGTTATAAATTGTTATGGAATCCAACAGGTCGATAGGTTGCATGTAACTATGGCTAATAACAGCCTTCAACCGGGGTTCTTATAATGGTGTGCAACCCACACTAATAATGTTTATAGCAGGCTTCCAGCATCCATTAATAATATAGTAACCCCTTATAAAAGATTTATAAATGACATTAATATAAAGTGTGACTGGTGTGTGCGCGTGAGACAGAGGGAGAGAAAGAGTGTTGCAGAGCTTATTTCCTAGTAGCAAGATTGCCCTTGAGATAGAGCAGGGTTCTTCATTCTCAACTATTCTTTCAAGTCACTCCAACCTTTCTTTGAAATGACCTTTAGGGTTCAAGCCGTATCCCCTTGTTTTCAGCTCCATGGTGATTGTTTTTGTTTGCCCACACAGTGCTTTGAACCTCTTGAGTGTTATATAACGTCGAAGACCTCTTCTTGTCACTTTTGAAGAGAAGCTAGTCAGTGGCTTTTGAATTGGAAAGTGTGGAAAAAAACCCAATTCTAGTAAAAAAAAAACAAAACAAAAGGGAATTTCTTTACATTAAGCTCAAAAGAAGATAATTCCCCGTTTTTTTGCGGTGGGCAACGATGACTTCCATATGCCCGAAACTATTTGTGCGTATGCTCGGATCTGTTTAATAATGAGGGTCCGCACAGCGACGATTACAAAAGTTTCTTGCTACTCCCCATTGTAAAGCCATGGCTTGAGGTGCTTATTACATGGTCAAATCCAGGCTGAAATGGGCAATGTCAGGGGCTTGCCCAAGGTTGAATTTTGGAGAAAAGATTAAGGTAAAAATGTCTGGTGCTTTCTGAGATAAAGGTATTGCTGAGAAACACAGTCTTTTCCCAAGTCAATGCAACTGTTTGATAAAAAAGTTCTGTTACCGTTATGTTTTGGAGCACGTGGGACAACCTGGTGACCTGGATCTGGCTTCTGCCAGACCTGTGAAAACTCACCCAGATTTGGCCCAGTTTTGAGCCTTCACAAGAATTTCAGTCTGCACATCCATGGTAGACATTTGTTGGTAGGATACTTAAATTCTCCCTTCCAATGACACCCAGGCTGTTCAGGGGAGGAAGAGAAGACAACCAGAATCAAATGCAAAAGGGAAGAAGCAAAGGAGAAGAAGGGGTGTGCGAAGCGGGCCCTATTCAATTTGGATTTGGATTTGGCCCGGATCAGGGATAGTGATTTGATTCATTGTTTCGGATCACTGTCTCTGATTCGATTTGGCCAAAACTGAATCTGAAGATTCGATGCTGATTTGGATAACCAGCGATTCGGATATAGACACAGCTTTAAAAGTTTTTTCTACATACCTCGTGGTAGCAGGCATGGCTCGTGATCGCTGCGATGCTGGGGTGCGTAGAGTGTCTCACAGGAGTGTGGGGGGGAGGGGGGCCCTCCATGTGCTTGGCGGCAAACCCAGAAGTGGACCGGAAGCACTTCTGGTCCACTTCAGGGTCTGACAAGGAGCATACTGGGGGCTGCCCCCTCGCACTTCCCTGGTTTGGCAATCGGCTGCAGAGGGACCCTGGGTGCTCACCCCAGACCCAGGAAGCACCAGTCGCCAAGCCACAGGGGTGTGGGGGAGGCCCCCCAGAGTGCTCCTTGGTGGACCCAGAAGTGGACCAGACAGTGCTTCTGGTCCACTTCTGGGTCTGCTGCTGAGTGCACTGGGGAGCCCCCCTGTTCTCCTGTGGGACACTGTATGCATCCCAGCATTGCAGCACTCACAAACAACCTGCTACGTAGAGGTCTGTAGAAAAAATATTTAAATCTGTGTCTATGTCCAAATCGCCGAATCTTTCCAAATCTCTCTGAATCGATTCGGAGGGCTCCGATTTGATTCGGAGAGATCAAGGGGTCCTCTGATTCAATTTGGATTCAGAGATTCAGCCACCAAATCGGGCTGAATCTCCACCAAATGAAATCAGGGACTGAAGCTTTGCACAGCCCTAGTAGGGATGGCAGAACGTGATAGAGGCAGGAGTTGTAGGGGTTGATGAGCACCTGTCTGGGCAGGGGCTAAGAGCTGCCACCTGTGAAAGCACTGCTGTGTTTGATGAAGAGTTTGGGAGGTAGGTGGCAAATGAAGCAGGCGTTTTCAGGAAGGGAGTGGTTGAACATGTGGTTAAGACAGCCAAACCATGCCCCAGAGGACTGGCCTCCATCCCTGGCTCTGCTATAGAGATCCTGTATGGTTCAAGGTAACCACATTTTACATTGAATTACAACATGCACCTTCCTCACTTGTTGAGTACCCAACTGGAGACACAGCCAGGACGTCTGTTGTAGAGGTAATGAGCACTCACTGTTACTGTGGAAATCAATGGGAGTTGTGCATTAACTAAATAAAATATTACATGTTCAATAAAACAGAAACCAGGCATCTCAAATGAGAAGCCTCAAATCCACTGCTACTTTTTAGACAAGCTTAGGTTTTTATCTAACAGCCTCAGATGCCCGGCTGTAAAATGGTGCTAATAGTGCTACTTTACCCCATGGGGGAGGCTCTGAAGATACATTCATTAATGCTTGTAAAGAGGAAAAGTATAACTATGGTCACTTTATAGAAAGCTCGCCAGGAAATCAGAGGCTTTGCAAGACTCAGAAGGTGCTCAGCCAATAATGTATAGATTATACACTGAATAATGAAGATAAAAAGACAGCATGTGTACCTAAAAACACCATCCACCCCATTCACTGACTGAGGAAGGGAGCTCGTGGAAAAAATTATTATGTGTTCGTGTAATTAAAGATTGTCTCGTAATGCATATGCACGAGGGACTGAATTGAGGTTGCAAGGTCAATCTTAATTTTGGCATTTCCAGACTTTACTAGCTTAACATTCCTAAACCATAAGGGTTTTGTTTAATGTGTTTATATTCATGAGTGCATACACATACTCTTATAATATATCAATGCATACACATATATAAATATATGCTCAGATATCTGTTTTTATATACAGGTAGTGTGTAGCTATGGTTATGTATGTGTGTGTCCTGGAAAAGCTCAGCCTTCCTTTGCTTATTTCAAGTTTTGATCATGGCTCAGTCCTGTGAAATAAATACCTTGCTTTAAATTAGGTTTTATGTTTGCTGTTAAACTTGTAAAGAAAAACATTAAACATTTCACAGTAGAAACACAAAAATTTTACATTACCGGGCAAGTCAACATTGGCACTTTTCCTTTAAGTCAGTTTGTTTTTCTAATATAAAACTAATATGACATAATGTATAATCTAATTTGGAAATTACAATTTACTTGGAAGGATTATGCTACCAGCCAATACCAACAAAGAAAGAAATTATTTGAGAATGTTTCTTTCCCTTCGTAACGTGGTCGATAATTTATTTTTCCTTCAGAAGATTACTTTTCTCTTTACGACATTTCCTGTCGGTGTGATTTGCATTCGGATTAAATAATATGTTCCATGCTTAACTTGTGCACCGAAGAAAGCAAAGTTTTCCTCAAACTGAAAAAAAAAAGGTGCAAATTGCTATCTTATTATGGAGTACCGTCTACTTCTCCGCGAAGTGCGTTGATCAGTTTCAGATGGTTTGACGGTAATTACTTTATTTGCAATGACAGTATTTACAAGAAGTGGCAATTTCAAATCGGTAGATTTGTGCCTTTTACCAACCGAGGCCGCCGAGAGGCTTAGAACAGGAGAAGCTGAAAAATGGATAATCCAACCGTGATAATTTCTACTAACTCCAAATTAACATGCTGACTCTCCTAAACCACATACGCTTCAAGCCTACATCCAACATGTTGGAGTGCATCAAGGGGAATGAGAATTGTTAAGGAACTTTCCATTCGAAGCAGCTATGTAGGGGCGTGTTTATCATTCGCCGTATTGTAACTTTCCATATCTTCTGCAGATGTGGAAAAAAAAATTGCTATGGAGCCGTGCAAAGGAGTGCTTGGAACAAAGGGTGCACCAAGTAACTGGAATAAGTTTGCGCTTGGCAGAGCACCTAAAAATGCAACCTCTGGGTTAAGTGGATAAAATTAGGCACAAAGGACCCATTTTATGAAGAATTTACAATCGTATGCAAAACATGGCATGGACTAAATGCGAGTGTTTTTGGCAGAAATCCTACATCTCTTCTGGGCACTGCGGGTTCATTTGTTAATAAGCCCTTTCTAATTTCTCCCATTAAAAGAACAGATTACACAGAGAGAGCTAACCTCTGTGCTATTGGGGATTATGCGCAGGATGGCCTTGTAGTGAAAGCATTGAACTGAGACCCAGGAGAGCTGGGTAGAATTACTGGCTCTGCCACAGGCTTTTTGTGAGTTTGGTCAAGTTGTTTCTCTGAGTCTTGGGACCCCATCTATAAACTGGGATTATAACACTTTGTTTTCCCACCTTTTTCCTATAGTGGCTATTCAGATTGCAAGCTTTTTGGGACCAGGTGTCTCTTCTTGGGTGCTTCTACAGTACCCCGCATAATGGGATCTCAATATCGGTTGGGAGCACTGGATATTACTGTCATATGGATAATAATTAATATTATAGATGGCTATTATTTTATCCATGCAATGGACTAGTGTAAGTAATAAAGCCTTCCCTGCCCCATCCTGACATTTGCAAATGAGAGAATGACTTCATTGACTTTGTCTTTTGATGAAGTTTAAGGCTGATTCTCTCTAAGGGGGACCCACGACTTAAGGAAATCAACCAGAATTTCCTGTTAACTCACCAGGGATGAGATTACATTGTAAAGATATTACTCACATTATGATTTCTCAACGTAGGACTGAAAGAGACCTCGGTGCCATCATAAACCACCTGGTTGACTGTCACTGTAAAGGGCATTGCCCGGATATTCTTCTGAGACAGAGCATTTCTCTAGGTGTTCCCACCCTCTGAATGTGAAAACTGAACTTTCTGTGCTTCCTTGATTTTATTTTTTTCCCTCTTTTCCCTTAGAACGACGATTTGGTATTGGCGGGTTGCCTGTGAATGCAATGAGGCATGGTGGCCTCCCCTTTATTTAAAATCCGAGCTTTGACAATGACTCCTCTCATGACCTTGGTAAGTCCTTTATCCTTCTCTGAGTCTTGATAAAATGAATATTCTTATTTTTTATTTGCATGATAGCAGCAAATAGAAGATCCAGCGTTGATAGGAACCCAAAAGCTGGGGGCTATAGAAACATGTTTTGGGAAACAGCTCCTACCTCAAAGAATTTTCAAGTCTAAAGAGCCAAGAGAAATTGCAGAAGAAAGAAAATATCATTAGCTCCATCTTTCAGGAGGGCGTTGAGGTTAAGTGACTTATCTGAGGGGATATATATGAAGTGGAGAACCCATTTTCCCTGAGTCCCATATATTACAACTCAACTACAAAGCTGTCCTTCATCTCCATTTCATAGCATTCATTCTGCAGATGTTAAGCAACTAATACCTTGTATTTTTTAAATAGCAACAACTGGCATGCTAGCTTGGGAGTGCTGAAACAAGCCTTTTAACAACCCTCTTTCCCTACATCCATGGTGGTTCACATGTTGTGTTCAAGTTGAATTCTGATATCGGCGATGGGTTTATGTCAACAGAGGATTGTGACCTTCAATGGCAGACTGTAAAGATCTGTGCGCTGTAGTCGCCATGTCCAGCTTTAATTACCCAAATCAAACAACAAAACTGTGTGGAGATAAGGGAAATGATCTTGCTTTTATTGACTAAATTTGGCCTTGTGTGCTGTCTGCTCCGCAGTTTAATCTACAGCTCTATCTCAGCGACACACAGGGATTTAGGCAGGATTAATGAGGCTGTGCTACGTATTTGGAAAATGAGTATGGACATGGTGAAACACCCTACAGTATATCCCACCATAAAAGATATGTATCATGTTCCTTGTGTGGCATTTGAGGACTATAAACATGTTGCCATGATTTGCTATGTTTCCTGAGGGTTTACAGAAAAAGCGGCTTTTTTAGGAGATTGCCATATTGAGATTGACAATTTGATGTAAACCATGGTCTAGTGTCCAATGTGCTGTTTAATGCAATCCCGTTTGTCAGCTGTAACCAATTAAACTTTTCATTGTGTTAAATGACACCAACATGATTCCCTTCTGCAGAGTTGCTACTAATATTGCTTTACATCTGCTTCCCTGTCTGAGACCCACCATGAGCAACGTCAGGTATCAACTGCTACGCTCGGAGGGTCCGATTCTCCCCGTGCTAATGCCTGGGGAAAATACCCGACGTTAAACCAGTTTTATTGGGATCAGACTCTAGCTCAAACTAACAGTGTTATAAAGTATTTCACTGTGATTAGGAAAAGGGGTATATAGAAAAATAGAGGTGGAAGGGACCTCAGGAGGTCATTTAGACCAACCCCCTGCTCAAGGTAAGGATCATCTCTGTCAAAACCACCCTAAGCAAATATTTGCTTAACCCATACTTAAAAACCTCCAGTGACAGAGAGTCCAAAACAACAGGCAGATGGATTCACCACCGAGGCAGTGCCCTGTAAGACAGTCGACTAACTGGCTGTCCCGCTCATTTTTGCCAACCAGCTGTAGAGTGGTGGCTTGAATGGGAAGTTTCAGCGAAAATACGTCAACTCATCCTATAAAGAATGCGTTAAGAGTTTGTTCCTCCCATGCTTATTCACATGCAGCGGCCAGGCTTATTTTTTGGGGAGGTTGCTTGCAATGGTTTAATTTCGGGTTCCTCATCTCTATTACCTGGCTGCAGTAACATATAACCATCATGCCATGGGGGGTCCCTAATCCACTTATGACCTTGGGCAATTGCACGGCTTGCACTGCCTTAAAGCCACCCATGCTCATGTGTTTTAGGGACCGGGGTATCGGCAGCTGGAGATGACCACCTGTCACTCAGGGGTGGGTTCTCGGGGCCATGGGGGTCCAAGGATGCCTCTTGTCGCAAGTGGAATCAGGAGCCAAAGCCAGAGTCAGGATTTGCTAAGAGTCAAGAGTTAAAGCTCAAGATCTCATGGGTGAAGCAAGCGAGCACTTGAGGGTCAGGAGCAAGTACCTAAGTCTTGGCCTGGATGGAGTACCACAGGCTGGGGCTAGCCTTTGAAGGCTGAAGTGGATGAGGTTTGTTGCCTGTGGCCCCAGGGGATTTGCCATTTGGATTGCCCCACTAGGACCAGCTGGCGCTGATTCAGGCTTACTGCAGGTGGTGCTTGTTCCCTTGTAGCCACAGGGCATGCATTACCCTGATCCTTTGATTGAGACCAGCTGGGTCCACAGCTCTGCTCTGGCCCCATTAAAACACGAGTCAAAAAGTTTGCCTGAAACTTGCAGCCCGTCGAGCTGGTGTGATGAGGCCCTGCCCATTTCTGCAGTCAAGGGCACACAAGCTAATGCCATGTCCAAATAGCCACCTATTCTTCTCCTGCTGGGTCATTTCAAGGTGGCTTTTGGAGGAAGTCAAAATCAGGGCTTGAATCCTGCATCTGGAGCCACAGCAACATGCCTCACCTGCTCTACCTCCCCCTCCTTACCTGAGTAGCTACAGCCAAGTGAGCAGAAATAAGTGCATGCATTGGTCAGGTCAAGTAAGGCCTGAAGGGTCAGTGCCAGTGCCCCTGTTCTTTCCCAGTGTCTTTTCCTGGCGGGATTTCCATGTGCTTGCTAATGCCTGATTGCAGAGCTGAATACTTTGTGCGGTGCGACATAATGCACACAGGGCCCTTTATTTTAATCTGGGCTTTTTCAGAGGGTTGTTATTCACATCCACCAGGGAAAGCATGAGGAATGGACTGCCACACATGGGAAGCATGTGTGCGAGGTGGAGGAAGTGAAAACTGCTCTGGCTAACCTGGGGCCAAAATGTTTCTTCCCCTTGGAGCCACTACTGCACCACTCACGCAGGTCTTTAGATCCACCAAGGCCATGCAAGTGTCTCGCATGAACCTGTATGGGAAACGACCTCCATGGCATCTACTGGCTATGCACATTCTTCCTTTGGGTATCCCCCCCAAATAAACCTGCACAGGTCAGGAATTAAGTCGAGTACAGGAGCTTTGCCTTGAGCAGCAGGGTGACTCTCAGCCTCGATGAAAGGCGGAAACGTCTCGATGTTTTTATTCCCTCTTTCTTTTGTTTTCGTAACAGCGGCTCATGAACACGGTAGGTGCTAGAATATGTTTCTATTGAGAGCTGGGATTAATGTGCTTTTAGGTTGCTTCAACCCTCCTTTTGTTCTGAGCCTGCTTGAAAGTTTCACAAGGGAGTGGATTTGGGGATGAGGGCCCAGGGATTTGGTGAATAGGAAACTATGCAATTTGGAAAATGTTTCTCGTTTTTTAACTTTCTCCAGATCTGCTCCAACACCCCAGCATGTATTTTCCTGCCGTAAATTGTTCTGTAGGCGGGTACTTTAACTGTGTGACTTTGTTCCACTGCTACGGTGCTGTCGAGTGATTGGGTCTGCAAAGCTCAACTCTGGCTTATTCTTTCAGTGCACCTGGATAATCCTTTGGAGGTCTTGGGAGAAATCTGACTACCTTCTCTGTGCCGTCGATGACCTCACTCTTAATTAGAATAAGTGAAAGTGCTTTACTCCTTGGTGTCATAAATAAGCCATTAAGCCCCAACACCAAGGAAGAATTCAAAGCAATACAGAAAGCAAAGCTATACCTTGCAAAAGTAGTGGCATTTCGTCTGCGATCATCTATCAACCATCTTCGGGACCTGGATTTCACTACATATTTTTTTCTTAACGATGAAGCTGGTGAACATGCAGGTGAAAAAAAGCTTCAGATCAATTAGAAGACCCATACAGATGAGATTTCTATCTGTGCAGTCCCCCACTCACCCCTCCCACTGGTACCAATGGAAATAGTGATGTGATTAATGATTAAAACAGCTTGACAATTTGGAATTGGATTAGGTAGCTGTTATGACAAGGTGGATATTTTAGAGGGGAAAATCCATTTTTGTTGACTGGTTTTAGTTTCTTATCAAAAGAAAAAAATTCTTATGTATATGCATACACACACACACGATTTTTTATGATAGAAATCTAAACTAGATATATTTGATATATACATATGTATGTACACACATATTATGCATTAAATGTTTTTGTATGATCGAAATCTAAACTTGTTATGTTTGATATACACATATGTATATACATATGCACAAACACACACACACATATATGAGAAATGTTTTTTCTGATGATGGAAATGTAAACTAGATCAATTTTATATATACATATGCACATGCATACACACACAGGATACATGACATGTTTTTTATGATATCAATCCAAACTTGATATATTTGATATATACATATGTGTCTACATGTGCACAAACTCGCACACATATATATATGAGAAATGTTTTTATTCCTTATGATAGAAATCTAAACTAGATATATTTTAGGAACCGAAACATGCAAATATTCAGTCTCCAGAACTAGGGCTGGAAGGGATTTTTTTGTGCTATCAAATCCAGTCCCCTGGAGCCTTTTACTGAAGGAATCCACAACATTTCCCACTTCCAACTCTCTTGCACAACTGCAAGGCGCAAACTAAAACCCCTAGACCTTGCAGCAGGTAAAAACCAGGGACAAACTTAACACTGTTGGCTATTTAGTGGCCCAAGCCTGAAAATGTTTTGCTTTTCCATTTTTCAATGAAACGCCCAAATGTTTTGATGGGTTACTTCTGTCTAAACTCTTCCCAGCTGCACAAAAGCCCTAAAAGAAACCACAGTGGGTAAGTATGCTTTGTCCAGACATTTTGCATCCAGGTGAATGTGTATTTCTACTTAAAGGCTTCAACCAGCCACCTGAACTTTGGGAAAGATCACATCTGGATCCGAGCCCAGCAGCTCAGAGCCATCTCAGCCTTGGGGAATATGTTCAGAATTGGCTCCGTATCTGTGCTACTGATGTATGCACAAAGATATTTAAGACACATTTTTTTTATCATAGTTTCACGCTGCTACCACGGATTACATGACCGCATTGACTGGCAGGTTGTTTTCTCCTTGGGCAGCTGTCACAGGATTTCTAAATGATCTTTAAAAAATAAAATAACCGTGCAGTTTTACCAAGTGTGACTGTAACAAACCATGAACCAAAAGCTGATTTTCTGGATAATAGACATTGCTTTAAAGATTAGCATTGGAAGCCCTCCTCGTTCAGGGTTCCCCAAGAGCTTTTTAAATATTAATTTAAGCTCATGACAACCCTGGGAGGCAGATGTTCTCTTTTACGTATGATGGGTAGGGAAACTGAGGCATGGAGTGAAGAAATGACTTGTTTGGAGCTGTTCTGCAGAGCGCCTGGTGAAATCAGGAATACCATATTTTCTTGCATACAACACACACTGGTCTTTTTTTTTAAACTGCTGGAAATTGGAGTGTATATTCTATATGAGGAAATACAAGAGCAGAGCCTGCTACTTATTGGGCCAAAGCAAAAGTAAAGTCTACGAAGGCAAATATGATAGAACCATAAAATTCCTGCTGGTCATACCTACAACCAGAGGTAGTACACCTATTGCAGGGAAATTGGGTGTATAATATACCATAATATATCATGCTTCACAGTGTTGGACAACTCCCATAAAGTCCATCTGCCCTTCTGTACTCTTGTTTCTTCCTACTTTTGTTCTCTCCCACTTTCTAAACTCACCACACCTTTCCCATCCTTACTTTTATATTGCCCTCCATGCCACCCTGTGGACTTCCTCTGGCACTGGATGCATCAAACAGCATTTTTCTCCTCTATCAGATCTTTCTTCATCACCTCCACAAAGCCTTCAGTGATATTTGCTGCTTTGCTTCCCCCCCCGTTGAATGCATATTCATTCATACTATGCATTATTTATGTGCTTGAACTTGACTGCAGTCAAGGGATCAATCCCACGTGGTTCTGAACACTGCAGAAAAGCACTGCATACCTTTGGCTGCCCCTGAAGACAATCATGGGGCACGCGTCACTAAAGAATGGGCCCCAAAATGAGAAAATGAGCCTCCTTCTCCTTTGTACATGAACACAAGTGAACTCCAGGTGGGTGTAAAATGTTAGCGATGCCCTTCTGTGAAGTAGTAATAGGTGTAAGGGCCTAGCAGGTCAGTTTTCCACTGGAGGAGACATCAGTGGCATGGGACATTTTCTTAGTATAATTTGTTTGTTGGATGTTATGTGAGCTAGTCCTTGAACAGAGGTGGTCATCAAGAGCATGCAGGAATATCCCCTCTGCCAAACTACACTATTGCTTGGCTCTGCCTGTCATTGACTCTCGGTGAGGAGGTTATAAAAGGAAGCAAGCTCCCTTGCTGTTTGCAACAGGCTCCCAAGAAGAAACCCCATCACCAAAGACACAGCAGGACACCAAAGACTGCAGACTGCTTGCAGCATTTGTACATAAAACAGTGCTGTCTGGCGACACTGCTGTTCTGCTCCGCTAGCGTTTTGGCCCCCCTTTGCAGAGGGGTGAATGACTGCATAAGAAGCAAACCCCAGTCTTTTATATGCCCCCGGCTGCAATCATACTGCATAATCCCCGATTCAATTAGTCAATAATGTGAACCTCCACCCGGGCTTCTGACTGGACAATCAGCTGAATCAGGACATTTGAGTCCTGGACAATGGCTCTGTGCAGTGGTGCATTATTGGCCTACCCTGTCAAGGACTGAGTTTTAAAGGAATAACACAGCCCTTAGCCCTAACAGTCTTGTATTTTAAAAAGGAGGCATTTAGTTTATCGTACACCATATTGATATTGGATCACCCGCATGCTAAATCAATCTTTTTGGCAGGTGTACCACAAAGTAAGCCCTGCCCCCTTCCTAAATGGCACTCCAGTCCCCTTCCTCTATCTGATCCATTGCTCTACACTTGCTTTCCTGTCTTATCTGTCACATCCAGTGCTCTGCTCTTGCTCCCCTATGCTATCTGCCGCAGCTCTCTCTGCGGGATCTACCGTGTGCTGCACGCAGCAGCTGTGCATGCCACTTGTGGCGGGCGAATTTTGGTCCCCCCTCCTTCTCCTCCACTGTGTTAAATTATAGGAGCAGTAAAATGTCAAATTAGGTAACTATTGCAATAAGATGAATGCTTGTATCCTGTAAACCATCACTGCAAATTACACCGCCCACTTGCTCCTGAGCTGTCGGCACGTCTGCTGGACCCTTTGTTTCATCTACAAAATGTTAAAAGGAAAGTTAATTGTTTCCCCACTTTTTCGCACTGTATCTGGTGAGGAATTTGGCAGTGGACAGACATAGGGAGACTTTCCACTTTCCTCTGCATCCCCAAAAAAGCATCTGTTCCAAGAGTGTGTCACTTCCCTTCTCTCTCCTGCCTCTTCTGCATTCTGCGTTATCATCTGTTGAATTGGGGGGCCACTGCAGCTGGGTCCTGAGCAAGCTACCGTGTGCCAGGTGCAGGCTGGGACCCCATGCTGTGAGTATGAGTATTGCTCACTCTGAGCATTCAAAGAGCATGAGTCACATCCCCCCAAAATCATGAGATTGGCTTTAAAATAATGAGATTTGGTGAGGGTTTTTTTAGTAAAATTGGGGTGGTTTGTTCATTGTCACAGTAGTTCCTAACCCCTCTGAGGCTGCTATCCTATACCCCACTTGGCACAGATGACTTCCTCCTCTGTATTGTGTTGATGGGTCTAAGTCTCTGCTCCCTGCAGAGGTGGCTGCCCTGAGGAAACCAATGCGGTCGTAGAGGTCTGCTTATCGTACTGGTAATGAGCACAGAAGAATAAGGGATGATTGATGCCATTTTACCCCTGTATGGAAGGATAAATACCATTTACCATTGGCCAGATTGTGACACCCTCACTCTACATTGGGGCGGGCAGTTATTTCAGGTGGAGGGCCTCTTACTGAGTTTTGGCAAGCCATTGAGGGCTGCATGACAGGCAGCCAGGGGCAAATAAATATTAATTTTCTAAATTTTTAGGGGCCTATGGGTCAGATAAAATGGCCTAGCATGCTGCATCTGGCCCGCGAACCACATTTTGCCCACCCCTGCACATGATTCCAATGAAAATATTCATACAATAATGTGCTGCTCTATGCAGCAGATTTTGGCTCTCTGTGGGCACAGAGATGAGACAATACAAATAAGCAATGGAGCCATCACTGTGGGTTATTGTTGCACCTGAATAATTATTCTGCCTAGCTCATATATAGCAGGTATCCAGGATGTAGCCATATTGGTCAAAGGAATCAAAACCTGTGGTAGGGGTGATATCTTTTACTAGACCATCTAGATTTTTGCCAAAAAAATCTAAATTAATGGAATTAAATATTTTTTTTTTTGGTAAAAATCTAGTTGGTCTAATAAAAGATATCACCTCTACCATGAGTTTTTATTCCCTTTAGCTCAGTGTGTGTGTGTATGTGTGTGTGTGTGTGTGTATTTTGTTTGTTTGTTTGTTTGTTTTCCCCCCAAGTAGATCTCAAAATGCTTTGCATGGTTTCATTTTCCCCATTTTGCAGACTGGGAAACTGAGGCACAGGAAGGTGCAGTGAGTTGCCCAAGGTTACCCAATGACTCAGTGGTAGAGGCAAGACTAGAGCCCAGCTCTACTGAGTCCCAGACCAGTGTGCTGTTTGCTCAGCTTCCCTCAACTACTTGCAATTGCTTACTAGTCATATAGAAATAATAAACCAAGAGAGAAATGATTGAGTTGCTCTTGTCGCACCTTGCCATTTATTTTTAAGAGAAACCTTCTAGGTGGTATTTCAGACCTAGTTCTCACCAGGAATGATGATGAATGCAATGAGGAGCACGCCGCTGCAGCAGGGCAGTAGCGTTTCAAAGGAATCCTGGGGCTGGGTTGTCTTGCACTAGCTCATATGGAAGTGGAGAGGGCTGTAGCTGGGGTGAAAACTTCTCTTGGTGTGAGTAAAGGTGTTACAGCCTGGTTCCATCTCAGCTGAGAGCTCAGAGAGATCAAATGGAAACAACTGAAGTTGAGGACCCGGTGGGCAAGTCTACATGAGACGCTAACTGTGCAATAGCCAAACAACACTCTGCAGTAGCATGCTGGGCAAAACATGAGCTAATATGCTATTGTGTAGTGGTATCGGGCTGCTGTGCAGTTAATGTCTGGAAAAACCCATGCACCAGTGCTACTGCGGAGTAGCACAAGTTACTGCGCATTGGTTTAGTTCTTGGTTATCCAAGTAAGACTACGGCGCATTAATGAATGTGTAGATGCACCCAGTGAAAACAAGCACAGGATAAGGAGGGGGGATGAGGATCCTGCTTTGTGCAACATGGTTTGCTCACGTATTTGGCACACTGAGCTTACATATTAGTTGTAGTCAGTCCCTGCTATGCATCACCCCGTCTCGGCAGCGTCTCTCCTGCTGTTCCCAAAGTTGGAGAACGATGCTGTTTCATTCTGCTAATGAACTTTGCAGGGAAGTGAGGAGAGACGGAGACTCCCGTGCAAGGGAACGCTAGCGTCGGCAGAACAGCCAAGTGTATAAGACTGACATTCAGTTGTATTTTGGGTTGTGTGAATTCGCCTCGATTGCTTGATTGTGGCATTTTTAATTCCTGCCCCACATTAATAACTGCTTATACAGCAGGGTTGTTTACATTTTCTGGGGACTCTTCAAACACACCCTTCAGCCGTGGGCAATAGACCGCTAACAGCGGGTTTTAGTTTGGCAACTGGAAGCTATAAGTCCTTGGAGGTGTCAGTCCCCCTCTTTTTGTGCCTGTGAAAAAAGCGGCTGGGTCTGAGAAAATGCCCTTCCAGGAGGAAATGCGATGATTTTACCAAGCACATGCTTTCTAGGACACCTGTGACGCAGAGAGCGAATAGCAAAATCTTTGTTAGCCTGCTGGAACCAGGCTCTTATTTTAAAGAGACTTGGCTTTGTTTTTAGTGAGGGAGATAAAGGCCGTTCTTGTTCGGACACATGGTCGAAATGATTCTGAGCAATCCTTTTTTTTTCTTTTTCTTTTTTCTAAAAATAAGCTGAATCTCTCAAATCATCTGCCCCCTATTTACTCCAAGGTGACCCTAGGACCTCGCTCTGTCAGATCAGCCCACATCTGTGCCCACCACCGAGGAATGTGGCAGAGTCAACACAACATATGGCTGGAGCTGTGCATATGATATTCATGGGAAATAGAAGAAGCACCACCGTTTCCTTCATTCCAAACACCTCCTTGAGCTATATTTGTACCCGGCGCTCTCAGCGATTCCAGGCTGCAAATCGCGTCCAACAGCAATTGCAAGCGAAGCCGTGTCTGCCTCAGTACGACTGTTTGCAGATGCTGGTTCAGTTATTTCTTCCCTCCCACCCCTGAGGTTTGCTAACGAGCACATTGATGCATTTGCAGAATGCGTTTAGTTTTGAAGCGTGGACTCCTCACTTTTGCGGGAGAAAGCCCTCTTTTCTTAGGGAACTCGTTTTGCGGTGTTCCCAATTTATCCCCTTTCCCTTGCAATCTCTCCTTTCTCTTTATAGGGCAATCTGAGTGATTTATTACCTGGCAAGGCCATGGTGTGGCCAAACCAGGAGTTTGAAAAAGAACGAGTGCTTTTGGATGCCTGAGAGCTGGAGCTCTCAAATGTTGTGCCGTTATGCAGCTACTAATCCTCCGGACTGTAGATATTAATTAATGAATTGGTTAAGTAATTAATTCAAGTGCTATTGCCCCCTTAGCATGGATTGGAAAAAAAAAGTGATAGGAAAAAAACCCTGCTTTATACCAGTAGAGTTGTTTCCATCTGGGAAGGGATAAACACAACACTGATATCATTATACATCATTATACAACGATGAGTATATCTTCAGTAAGGAATGCAAGGTTAGAACATATTGGTTCAAAAAATAAAAGCCCCCAAATGGCACGAAACTGCATGTGAAGCATATGCAAAGTGGCAGGTTTACGTTTTGGGATTCCAGCATTTCGGTGGGGTTTAGCGAACCCTTTCCTGAACAAAGAGATTGCCCCTAAAGAACATTTGGTGGCATTTTCAGCTCGTCTCCTGGTGAAAAAATCTGCGAAGTAGAAAGAGGGAAAAAAAGTTAAAATGGAAAACAGAGTAACTTAAGAGTTAAAGAGGAGAGCGACTGTATCATCACGGGAGGAGGCGTGTGAAGAAATGTCAGAGGGTTTATTTAGCCTGGTGCGGTATCTCTTACCCAGCAAGAATGCAAATGGATTTTTAATTGTTAATAAAACAAATTATTTTGTGGGTATTAGGGAAAAAAAATACCGTGAATAGAACTTGTTTTCTTTGGCCGAGGTTATAAAGCAGAGGCAAGGACTGCATGTGCTCACGTGGAGTTGGGTCAGTCGGGAGAAAATTGGAGCACTGTTGTCTTGTGTTAATAGTAGGTCCAGTTGCTTATCGAGACCAGGCCATTTAGCAAAAATCAGATCCCTGGACTGAATTAGATCTAGAAGTGTCCTGACAGGCTTTGTACGGTTGGCCTTGGTTCCTGATTGGATATTCTGGGCGCCGCGTGGATGATGCTGACGATGATGTAGACGATGAATACTCCATTCAGGAGAAATGAGTGAGAAATGCCCTGGTTTTGAGTGTTCAAAGCAACCGTTCAAATGTTCAAGGACACGGGAGGCACACGCAGGCCAAGGGTCAGGGAGGACCTAGTCAGGGAACGTCTGGAGGGACTGGACGTACTTAAATCAGCTGGTCCGGACGATCTTCACCCCCGAGTGCTGAGGGAATTGGCTGCGGTCATTGCGGGACCTCTGGCACGGCTGTACGAGCACTCGTGGTGCTCTGGTGCGGTGCCAGAGGACTGGAAGAGGCCAATGCGGTTCCCATCTTCAAAAAGGGAGGAAGGAGGACCCGGGAACTATAGGCCAGTTAGTCTTACCTTGGTCCTGGGGAAGCTTTTTGAGAGAGTTATCCTGGCGCATGTCCACGAGGAGCCAGTGGGGGAGATTATGCTCAGGGGCAACCAACACGGGTTCATTAGAGGCAGGTCCTGTCAGACCAACCTGGTGGCCTTCTA
>NW_017728993.1:22459665-22474103 GCF_001723915.1 Gavialis gangeticus | reverse complement strand
TAAAAGGAGGTTAGATGAACACCTTGCTGTGGTCGTTTGACCCCAGTACTCTTTCCTGCCATGGCAGGGGGTTGGACTTGATGATCTGCTCAGGTCCCTTCCAACCCTACTAACTATGAAACTATAGGCTTTCAGACCTACTTCTGAAACGGAGGCTGAGCTTGGCCTTGGCATTCCTACGTCCTCCAAATCAAGCAAGGAGCTAGGCCCAGGTTCAACATCCCCAGGGGCTGGCTGTGTCTGATTCCCATTTTCTTTGCTGCTAACTGAGCAGCGACACTGAACCTGATACAAAGCCAGCCGAGAGTCTGTCCATTGTCCTCATGGGTTTGGGATCAAGCCCAATGCTCATAAGCAGTTTTCCACTGTCAGTTCCCAGCACTTATGTCAGCCATTGGCAAAAAGGGAAAGGATGAATCCAGCCTCGGCTGCTGCAAATGCCAGGCTCAATTTGTGCACGTGTGCGTGCGGGTGTGTGTCGCAGTGGTCTCGGCACACAGGTTTCTGCAGAGCTATGTGACAATAGGCGGAAGGAAAGCTGCTAAAATGCTGCTTCCAGTCCCGAACTGGAAAGACTTTTCACTGGAAGGAGCTGGGAGGGTTGCAACAGTGCTTCATAAAAGGCTTTTTTGGGAACGGTACTCGTAGCACAATAAACGAAAGGAGCTAGAGTGCCTTTTTATTTCCTGCTTTGGACATCACGTTGAGCATTTCATCAGCCTGGGAGAGTCTTGGCTGGCAGGAAAGGTAAGTCCAGGAGACGAGTTTGCAAGCCGAAGACACTGAGCTTCTTTCATGCTGCCTGCTTCACTTGGTGTGCAAGGGATCAAATTCAAATCAGCTTTTCTTCCTTGGGAGGGTGTTTCCTGGGAACGATCCCCCACTTTCTGAAGTGGATGGGACTCTTTGCACTGACTTCAGCAGACTTTGGATGGAGCCCGATGCGGTTTCCAAACGGGCATTCAAGAGGATTTAGCCAGTTCCAACAGAGAAAAATTGGCTTGAATATCTGTGTCAGGAAAGAGGAACAGAAATAAAGGAGCCAATTTCACCCCATTTATGCTGTGATTTCCCCCGGCTTCCTTCATTGGAGGAAGCCAGTGAATTTATAGAAGCCAAATGCTGAATTAGGCCTTTGATGGTTTTTTCAGGATCTTTTGTTCTCAATTCTTCTCGCTGGGCTCAGAGAGGGCAGCTCCCGTGTCTCACTTTATTGTACTCGGAGTGAGGTGCTAGTTCCTCTTTCACCTGTAGTGCGGTTCTCTGAATAAGGTGTTGGGAGTTGGGATTTCCTGATAGAAAATGCAGCAGGAAAGCTGGGCTTGCACTGCTGAGGAATTAATGACACTGTGAGGAGAGAGTTTCATTTTCCACATCAATCAGAAAGTAGCTACATACCTAAGGCCACAGACCAAAGTCAAGCTATAAAGTAATTACATTTTTTCTTCTGTTTCATGTACTTGATCAGTTTTAGGGGAAAGGTTTCCTGCGTGCACTGGGCCAGCAGCTCTAATATATAACGGTGTGTCTTTCTGGACACAAATTCTGGCTGGAAAGTTCAGTCTGTAATTTTGGCAGGGGGCTTTTTGCTCTTTATCTATGGGCAGTTGACTGTAGTTTAAAGCCAGAGTTGAGAGGAGTAGAGAGAAAGAATGAACTTGCCTCCTCTACAATATCATCTTCCTCTAAGGGCATTTGATCACCAGGATGGTAAGCAACCTGGGTGCCCTCTGGGACATCTTCCTGACTTCTGGATATGCAAACAGTCCTGGGCATGGCAAGCCCCCTTTCCCATCAACATCTGGCAAAAGGACTACAGCTTTTCCTGTTGGACAAGGAAGCCACAGTGGTCTCTGTGTTAATAACCCCCAGGCTGGATTACTGCGAGTTAGGTGTGGAACCACAGGCCAAAAAAATTGGTCCTGAAACTTCAGAGGGCAGTAGCCAAACTCAGCAACAGAGGCCAATTAGAGCCACCAATGTGCTTTTCTCCATCAACTCAGCTCCAAAGGCTTGGTCTTCCTCTACCAAGCTCTGCTGGTCATGGGCCCCTGTTACCTGTGCCTTTCTCTGGGTAATCATCCCCAGGAGCTGGAGCACTGAGCACTCTCGACTGAAGTTGGGCTGTTTGTGGTCCCTTGCCTCTGTTTGCAGTAGGAGCAGGGGTGGGCAGTGCCTTAGCAAGGAAGGATGGCATCCAGAGCAAGCCCACAGCAGCAGCCCGCCATCACCCTGTGCACAGATCTGGGAGGGCATGCTTGCCCAGGGATGCACACAGTGGTGGGAGCCACCCCCCTCCCCTGCCCCCCCCCCCAGACTAGCTGCATGCAGCTCCATCCTACGCCCCACCCCAGTGCCTGCTCCAGTCCCAGCCCCCCTTCTCCCACACTGGGGGGCCTTGATCTGCCTCCCCCACACATCCCTTGCCTCCCTCTGCCCCTTCCCTTCCACAACAGACTCACCAGCTGTATGGTGCTCTCCAAGCTGCCAAGCTGGCCGCGTGCATGCTGTGGCTGTGCGCATGCATGCGGCATTTATCGGCCACATGAGCCAAAATTTTCCAAAATATTTAGAAGAAAATATCGATTCGCAACTCGCCTTTTGGCACCCCTTCACTTTGGCACCCAGGGTGGTCGCCCCTCTTACCCCACCCACTTGCTACAATATTGAGGGTGGGAACATAGGTTGGGCACCTAGCTCCACTCCAAGGTTGAGGAGCACCATGTCAGGTACACGACTACTCCTGGGACGTTTTGGGTTACGATTTCAACCCTGTGTCCTTTTTGCTCCGGGGCAAGAGTAGGGTACTGGTTTGCCACTAAACTAGCCTATTAGTTAGAGCACTCCCACCTGGCCCAGATGCTGAATGACCTGTGCTGGCTGGCAAGTGTCGGGGAAGGAGAGCAGAGTCATTACTGCATCCAGTCCCCCCTCCAGCACCATCTGGGCAGCTGACACAGATGTCTGGGGTGGGGTTTACTCTCTGGCATGGGCACATACTCTGCGTTAAAATCCCTCCCTCAAGAAAAGCCTTCATCTCCTCTTTTGGCATTCCCCACTGTAGATAAAATGGATATTGTCCAAGCTGTAATCTAACATCCGGCTCCAAGTGTACGGTAATATTTTCTTAAAGGCACCCTCACTCATTTTCTACTAGTCCACACTGTGTCTGACAGCATGATTTTTTTTCCCTTCAAGGTGGCTTCAAGGGCACTTGAGGAGCTCTTATCAGCTGCCAAGACCTGCTGAGCGCCATTCAGGATCAGGCCCCAATCTAATTAAAAACATCTCACATCAAAATCCTAGCTCCTTCTATTGCCACATTGTAGAGCAGCTGTCACCCTGATGCTTTTATTGCCTCTGACAGTTATTTATTCCTTTGCTAAATACTTTATTAATGCTGTCACTCTGCCTTTTGGCAGGTTCTGTTACCACCGCCTCTTCAGATGATTGTTACTGCGGCCGCCCATTGCTGCTTTTAGATGCAGAGGTCAGAGACATCAGTTAAACCACTTGAAATTGCCATTTGTTAAACTGTAAAAGACACCTCAGTCCTTGCAGAGGGATTAAAAAAGAAAAGGGGGCATCACAAACAATCCATGAGAGGGTAACTGGTGTAGGTCATCTCCCACACTGTAATAATTAGAAGCATATCGATCACATAACTTACAGAGCGAAGTATCCCCGCTCCCATGTGCAAAACCGTGCATAAATTCTAACACATTGTAAATATGCTGACCTGCTGTGCATGTTAACTTGCCACTTAATGAACTGTGTATTTCATGGCAAGAAGGGAAGAAAAAGGCTAATAGAGAAAAACAGAATGTGACCTAAATGGCCCATCTTTTCACCCATTCATTCCTTCTTGAATAGTTTGGAGGTGTGTTTAATTAGGGGAGCTCACAAAAAAAGAAGAAATAGGCCAGAATATAATGGACTGGAGCAATGGCAGAGCAATGGCTGGATGGAATGACAAGGGACAAGGTGCAGCTGTTATCACGGGCACAGCAAAAGTGTTTGGCCTATAGCTAAGATGTGTAAAGTATTTTGGAGTTTCTGTACAGATGCTCTGTAGATAGCACCATGTCCCCACTGTCTAAATCTTAGGGTTTGTAAAGGGAATATGTATCTTGTTTTATTTCACAGTGAACCCATTGCAGGTGCAAAGATGGCGCATCAACATCTCTGGAAATGCAAGTCCTTTATTTGTGGAGCTGCCCAGCTAATAGCCATGCACGCTTGCCCATTCTACTTCATCAATATTCCTTAACCCTGATCCACAGAGCAGACCTTTATAGCAATAGTAGCTGTTTATATTCAGCCTCACTGAAATTACAATGCTTATAAAAGGTATTTGGGGCTATAGCCTAATCCCTGGGATCGAATTAATTTGTTGAGATGTAAAGGCAGTTGTTTGTCAGTGCTCAGCTAGCATTTATATAATTCTGTAAGACAATCTATAATATGGAATACATGTAAAAATCCCCTGAAGAATAATTTGGTTACAATAAGGATGCATTTGCAATAGGAAGCAGAGACCCCGTGTATAAGTCAGTTGTAACTACTCCTTCTCCATTGAATTCCAAATCTCCTCTATAGATGCTTGAGGTATGAGGCTATTTCAAACCAGGCTATAGGTACGCTACAGAAAACGTCAAAGAATAGTGTCTACGTCTCATGCAGAATCTAAAAACTCATTCCAAAGTCCAGTGAAGTCCATTTCCTTCAATGACTTCTAATATATTGGTTATCCTGAAGCTTACAGAGGAAAGCTTGTTGTTAGATATTGGCTTCGGTGGAATTGCCCTACCAAAAAATGACTCTTCTTTCCATTCACACATGCTTGTCCTTCTGGTCCTCCTGGGGTGGATGCAATGTCCTACAGGAGCATGGGGGGCCCCCTGCATGCTTGGGGATGAGTATTTTCAGTCCACTTCCTGGTCCACCGGGGAGTGCATGGGGGGGGGCCCCGTGCTCCTCTGGCTTGGCAATCAGCCATGGGGGGTCTGCCCCCCGGACCCAGGAGGCACCAGTCGCTGAGCCAGGGGGGCATGAAGAGGGGCCCAGCATGCTCCCCGGTGGACCCAGAAGTGGACTGGAAGTGCTTCTGGTCCACTTCTGGGTCTGCTGCCAAGCACGTGGGGGACCCCCCACCCCCTGTGCTCCCATGGGATGCTCCATCGCAGCGTTGACAAGCCGCCTGGTACCACGAGGTCTGTAGAAAAGACATTTAAAGCTGTGTCTATGTCTGAATCTCTGAATCTTTCCAAATCGCTCCGAATCGATTTGGAGGGTTCCAATTCAATTCAGAGAGATTAAAGGGTCTCCTGATTTGATTCGGATTTAGAGATTTGGCCACTGAATCAGGCCAAATCTGCCAAATCGAACCAGGGACCGAAGCTTCGCACAGCCCTAGCAGACACACAAGATAAAACCCAACAGTTATAACTAACCAGGATCCGGTGTGGAGTTACCCCAGGGAGAAAAAGCTACAATAAAGCCATGCCTACGTAAGTTATAAGAGGGTGTCATGTGTTGAGACCCTAAGTCATGAACGCACGTGGCTCTTCCTAACTTCTCCATAGACCCTACGTTAACTACCTAGTGCTTACTCAGTTTTGATCCAGTGATGGAGATCTGTGTGCTTGGTTTGGAGGATCTTGGCTTCAAAAACTATCGTGCCTATATGTGCATGGGACTGCTGGCTCAGGAGTGAGGATGCCAGTCCTACAGCCATGCTGGGTATAAATAGACTAGAGGAGATTTGGATTAAGGGATTTGAATTCTTCCAAGTGCTAACATAGATGGGAAAGCTCAACAGAGTCAAGAGGATCAGCAGGGACGTGGAGGGCTCAGCGCCTCAAAGAGGAGAGGGCAGGGCCTGAGGGTTTGAAGGGTTCCCAGAATCATGGAAAAAGACCCCAGTTATGTGAAAGATCTTCTCTGCCATGCTGCCCCTCAGCCAGATCCACAGTTATGGCAACACAGCAAAGCCAATAACCTTTTGCTCACCATCCCCTTCAGGAAGAGATCAATTGGCCAGGACAACAATGATTCTTTGTGTGGCTAGCCTATGGTGCTGTTGGTTTTGGGGTGGAAAGGATGCCTCTCAGGACCCTTTTTTCCCCACTGTACCTTCCTGCCTCCTCCAATATTTCTGTACCACCCAGCATTGTGGGAGATTCAGTAGAGAGTGAATGGAGGCTTTATGAAAGCGGCACTCTGATGAAATGCTTTCCTCCCATGTTGGGGTCTGCTGTGATTTTTGTGTTTCCAGATTTACTCCCCTCAGCATCGCGCAGCGAAGAATGAGGCTTTGGACTATGACCCGCAGAGAAAGAAAGAACTTACCAGGAGCAGGTTCCTGAATCATGCCCTCCGGTCAGTTGTGTAGGGATGTATCCAGGCCAAATTAAAATGAGCAAAGCTGCCACGTAGGGAATTTCATATGAAGAGCATTCTCTGCTGACCTTCCTTCCACCTCTGAGCACGTTCATTCGCAAACCTCAGCGGATCAGCAGCAGAGTGACATCAATTTATTATTATTATTTATTATATCCTTACAGTTAAGAGCGTTTTGTCAAACTGAATTAGAGCCCTCCGTTTGCTTTGGGCTGTTTCGGTCTTTTTTTTTTTCTTTTTTTATTTGCTGCTGATAAGATATAACTCCATTTTAATAGCTACCATGCTTTAAGGGAATGCAGTCCTCTTCAGTCTGGGTTTTAGACATGATTAATGCAAATAAACACAAAGCAGGTGTCTCAGACAGGCAGTGTATAGTTTACAAAAACACTGTTTTCTTTGGAAATTTGGCCATTAGTATGCTGTGTAATCAAATAGAAGAATTCCCCCGATAGAAAAGCCGAGAACTAACAAGACAATGAGAAGACTGGCAGGTTGTGTCTGTAATTGTTCTGCAATGACTAAATAGCAGAGTTTCCTCTTACTGATATCACATACTTAAAGGCACATTTCCTCTTTGTTAATAAACCTTATATTCTAGTCCCCTTTCTTTCCTTGATAATTATCAAAGATTGGCCCTCAAAATAATTTCTGAGCATGTGTCTAGACCAGTGGTCTCCAAACTTTGTTGATCGCGCACCCCTATCAGTAAAAAAATTTTGAGCACGCACCCCTGATATATGTATATGTATATAAATAGAAAAAGAAGTTCTAGTATTTTCTTCCCGCACCCCAATGGATCATCTTGTGCACCCCTTGGGGTGCGCGCACCCAACTTTGCAGACCACTGGTCTAGACAGTGGTTTTAGTTCCCGTTTATTACCTGAGCTCAAGACATTTTCTGACCCTTCTGTGTAGTTTTGCCTGTATTTGATAATCCTGCTCTATTTTTAATGAGGGTCAGCAGAATACACGGAGCTAAAGCCCATGCTGGAGGTAGGCGGCCGCTCCACTGACTTTAATGAAGCTGTGCAGGTTGAGACCCCTGGAGATGTCTTATGTACCAGCGGATCCACATGTATCTGGTCTTATGTACCTGAGTACTGCCAGGTGAAGCCACCTAGGGAACTGTGGGTGCAAAAATCTTTTCACACTACATCAGCCACTTGGACGACCCTTGTCATGTCATGACCTGTTCTTCAGCCTTGGCTATGACTCCAAATACTTGCTTTCTGGTGGGATTTGGCAGCACATACCCTTTCAGCAGGGTCTTCACATCTGGGCCTCCCATGCACAAGAACTGCACTGGTTTGTTGTAGACATGAGTAGTAGCATAACTAGGAGTGGGTGAGTGAGGTTTCAGACCCAAGCAATGATTGGTGATTACTGATGTAAGACTCTCCAGTGCTCAGCACTGCCCTCTGGCATCTCTGCCCAGGGCCTCTGGGCAGTACCTTTCCCATTTGGCAGGACGTAGGCACACATTTTGCCCTCAAAGAAATGGAAGGTAAGGTCTGAATCCCTCATCAAAAAATACTGATGAATTATTTTCTTCCCACCACGGTGCTTCTTTTGTTCTGTCAGCTTCCTCCTGCCATCCTGCCTGCTGCAAAAAGCCCTGGGGATCACTGACAACACAGCAAAGACAGTCTCACTGGTGTCTTTTCCTATGTCCAATGGTGCACCCGCTTCCAGCAGCCAGGAGGAGAATGCAAGTGAAACCCAATGGCTCTAGGATGACGTACGGTCAATGCAGACGGACTCTTTGGAGAACGCATCTCCCAAACCTTAACAAGTCTTTACTGACTATGAGCAAACTGAGATGTTTTCAACAAGTGGCATCTCAACCAGATTGGGGGGTGTTCTCATGAAGACTTCAGAAGCACATCCCTGACATCAGGGTGGGTGATACCCCAACTCAAGTACAAGTCTTTGTTTCAGGAGATGGCGTCACGAGTTGACTGTAGGAATTCATTTTACAATGGGCAACATTTTCTCATCATCTTGTTCTTGGAAGTGGCTGAAACTTTTAGATAAAACTCACTGAAAGCTTCACCCTGGGGCAGGGGAGATTTCTGCTGGAATAATTTAAATTGGGCTTTTCAAACAGCTGAAAATAGGAAGTGTCAGAAAACGTATAGGATGCTACCAGTTCCTCCGATAATGATGATGATGATGATGAAGATAAAGCTATTATAGCATCTTCTAGCCAGATAAAATCCAAGACCTTATGTGCTACAGGCCAGAATGTGCTTTTTTTTAGCAGAAAAACTGTCAAATGGGATCTATAAAATCACTGTTGTGCAGTTCACTAGTGTGGAACGTGTACCCTGAACGAAGAACGCTGCAAGAGCTCAGCTTTCCCCGTTCGAAGGTAACCGTGCCAGAGCGGGTCTCGTTTCTGAAAATGACATACAATATTTTCACTCTGTGCTGGAAAAAGCTGGCCTAAGAAAAGCAGAATGAGTGCTGATGTTTTGAAAGGTGTCCAAGAGTAACAAAACTCAACTCTCCAGGGTTAGGTTTCGCCCCTTGTGTTTCTCAACCAGGGTGGTTGAATGTGTTACAGACCTATCAGAAATTTTGCTACAAATGCACAAATATTAATCTACAGCCATTTCCTTTGCTTTCTTAAACATGAATGAGGATTTTTGTCTCCTTCTCCCCCTATAAATTGCTCATGGTCAGAGGGGGCATGTTCCGTGTCAAAGTCTTGACCGCCAGGATCAAACAAAAAAACCCTTGTGAACTCAAAGTGGAGACAAATAAATGGCTATTACTTTTTTTTTTTTTTTTGCCTGGAGTTAAACCTTTTCTCTGTCAACAATATTGACTTTGTTCACTTGGAAGGAAACAGAGAGTGAGGGAGATTTCTCTAGATGTTGCACAGAAAAAAAACATTTTGGAAGGAGGAATGAAAAAAGACAGAGGTTACAGGAAATGGTAGACATTTTTTGTTGAATTAAACCATTAGGAGTGACCCAAAAACCAAAGAGAAAGAAAGGAAACAACTGGATACATTTAGGTCACAAGAACCAGCCAAACGGGGAGCTGAAACCAATTATCATAAATGAATGTTTCTCTTTTATTCATGACCACCGTGCATGCTCCCATGATGCTCTCTGTCTTATTATAAAAACAGATGAAACTATTTCGTTTTGTTCTTCTGTGTATTAGCTAATGCGACTGTCAGTCCATTCATCAAACACTAACACATGTTGTGATTAAGAAGTACAGCGAATTAATTGCTCCTCAAGTCCCTTAAAAAATTGAGGGTGATGGTGTCCTTCTTCGACACATATATATTTGTGTAAGATGATGTAACTCAGCCAATGAGCTTCACCTTTAATCCTATTCATGCATCTTATGCATTAAAAGTGTGTTTAAACCGTATGTTTATGCAAATGATAATTACAATGACTGATCCTGCTGTGATGCTTTGTCACATACTAGGTGCATTTACACATATAAATAAAGTGCAGAAATAAACTCCAGTGCAGTTCACACGGGAGTCAGCTGCTTCTGGATCTGCCTGTGCACCTGGGACCACTTTGAGCAGGGATGGAGCAGCTTCAGGCTGGCAAGGTACCCGGGGAGGGGTCAGCCTTTGCTCCAGGTGGCAGTTTTGGGCAGCGGAGGGGCTGGCTAGGGCACGGGAGTGCTAAAGGGCAGGGCTAGGTGGTCGGCAGCCCCTGCACTTTAGCACCTTCATGCCCCAGCCAGCACCTGTCACCGTCTACACATATGTTTCAGCAGAGTAAATTACTCTGCTTTAGGACAGTATTGTACCCAGCACTACCATCCTGTCATAGATTTAATTAATTTACCATGCCCTAATACCAAAACAGTATTAAATGTTCAGTAAAAAACCCTGTGCTCTTTAGCTAATGCACATAAAAATAGGCTAATGCACATTTTTATAGTACCTCACAATGGGGGTACTAGATGTAATGCGCATTACCTAAAGTGCATTAATGAACATGTAGATGTGCTCTGTGATGCTTTACTGTGGGGCTAATTAGTCAACCCCACAGTAAAGTGTGCATGTAGATGTACCCACTGGGGGCTAAATTATGCTTGCTCCATGTATGGGGATGCAAGGGGGTAAACACTACAGATCCTTTTTTCCCACCAGCAATATGCTGCAGGGGCAACGTTGCATACTAAGACTGTAGGTAGAAGAGACTAGCACTGGCAGTGGTGTTAGTGGTCATGGCTGGGGCATGGTAGAGCCCCACAATCTAAGTACCAGGAGAATTACGCAGGGGTAGGAGTCTAGCTACTCTTATGCAAAGTTTATTTGAAAGTTTCACTTTCCGGCATGAGTCAAGGTGGCGTTGTGTCTTTAAGAGGCACAATGCCACCATGCTCTGCTATTCCAGTGGTGGGCCCCTCTCCATTCCCCCAACACAGCTCAGGCTTTAATGAGCCATAACTGAGCCTTAAGTATCCCAAACCACTTCACTGAGGTTGTAATAAACTTATAAGTGGAAGAGTGGATGCAAATACAGTCTCATACAGAGAATCGGGAGTCTGTGCCTGCTTACCGACCAATGTGCGGTGAGACGAGGATTATTGACTCGTTCCTTTAAAAAGCAGAAAAACAAAAGAGCTTGTTTCTGAACAAGGGGCCCCTGGGTTTGAAATAGGCTGAGCTGGTCAAAACATTTCCAGTAGAAGCAATCATCATTGGCAAATGCTGACCGCCATTGGGAAATGCTCAATTCCACCTAACTTTCCAATGGGAAATTATGCAAATGTTTTGTTTCGATCAGATTGAAATGTTTTGGTCCTGATTAAATTGTATCATAATTTGTACAAAATGAAAGGCAAAACAACACCATTAAAATGTGTCCTTTGGGCCTCTTGCAACAAAAAGGTTGCTGGTCAAAAGGACTTATTTCATTCTGAAAAGAAATCTAATATTTTGACTTTTATTACTCCAGTTTGGGGCAAAGGCAATTTTTTTTTTCAAATTCACCATTTCTCTTTGACTGGAAATTCCATTTTGTGTTGTTTCTAAAATCAAATAGATCCATCCATAATTTTAAGTTTTGAAGCCGAATCATTTAATGCACCATGTCTCTCATTCAGCAACTTGTCTTATTGAGCACGACACTTAAACACGTGTCTATGTCCAGCTGACGGCAGCAGGACCTATGAGTGTTTGAGGTTTTATTGAATAGGGATGGACTTAAGCATGTGTTTAAATACTTGTTCCTAAGTGTCTGATCCCCAAAGCCCACTGAAATTGTGGGACTCTGCTTTAGTCAAGCACAACGAGCTTGAGAGCTCAATACAAGGGTACACGGGTGAAATGTTATAGTGTGTGTTATACAGGAGGTCAAACTAGATTATTATAACAGCCCTAAAGGCTCCAAATCTTTCCCCTGACTCCAGTGAGATTTAGATCAGGCCTTAAAATATGTAAAACAATTGCCCTCTTTGGTTAAAGTATCTGAATAAACTGTCTCTTGTTCATGGATGGTTTGGGATTAAAAAGCATGCAAGTTTATGCAACTAATTTGTCAAACGTTAAACAAAATACCCAGAAAGATGCTGCCAGACTTGAGGATGTGGAAATTTAGCTTTATTTAAAAAAAAGAAAAGAAAAAAAGGGTCCTGGCCAGCTCTCAGTGGTACTCTTCACAAGGACAAGATATTTTGTTATGCCTCTCACATGTCCACACATTAGCATTTTTTCTCCTGAGCTAATCCCAATGAAATGTATTTATTTTTAAAAATAGACACATGGCACCAAAATTTTATTGGCACACGCTACATACGTGTTGGCCAAAGTCCTGCATTTCTTTTGGGTCCGCACTGTGCCAGGAACATTGACCACCTCCTTTTATTTCCAGTTTCCAACCGAGATAGCCAGAAAAAGAAAATTAAAAAGCAAGCTTTTCTTTCTTGTATTTCGGCGACCCTGATGTGGTTGCCGAGGCATTGCTTAGAAACACAAACATTACGGCACATATGGAAGTCTACTGTCGAGTGGAACTGAGTCCTAAAGCAACATGTTAACTCGGAAAAATTTATGTTCATGCTAAAGCGGCAGTGTAGTAATCAGTTTTAGTGGAAGTGAAAGGAATGTACTGGAGATGGAAATGGCTTTCCCTCCTGGATGGGAGCACAAGCACTCACTTTTAAAGCCTGGACGGGGTTTGCAAGAGAGGAAGCTGCCCTTATGTGATGGTGCAGATGGGGGTGGTAAAAACTAGGTCTCCGTTTCTTTCGTGAGGTCCTAAAATGCTTCTGGATAGGAGGCTGCTTATGTGATCACTGGGGAAAATTACATTGCTCGCTGTTCAATGGCAAGGGTGTTAGCCTAGGATTTGGAACATATGTTCCTAGGGTGAAATTTGGCAAGCTGCTTGCCCCCAGCTCATCGGATTATTTGCCTACCTAACTCTCAGAGATATCAGTTGATGTAGGCGACTAAGTACTTTTGAGGCCCTGGGTTTTAGTCTCTCTGTGCCTCAATTTTCCATCTGTAAAACGGGATTATATCACTTCCACACTTCAAAGGACCATTGTAAGGATAAATACATTAAAGGCTGAGAAGTGGTCAGGTGTTAAATAAATACCTTGGAGAGGAAGGTCCATTTGAGATTGAATAGCCCATTGAGCTAATGAGATTAAGGCACACCCATTTCTCAGCCAATGGCGTGCAAGGAACTGCACTGTATCCAGTTGCCTTTGCCTTCCAAGCCTGAATGAGCAAACACCACTGGCAATAGGCAGTCTTTGGTATGAGCCAAGAGCAGACCTTGAACTTGCATCTCCAGGGCCATAGCAAGAGACCTGCAGGAGAGACAGCTGCTAACATGAACAGAACCAAAAAAATGATGATGTCTTCTTCATTCTGCTCCTGCCCCTTATATAGCCAATACGTGGCTACAGTCATCAAATGTGTAGCTTTCCCTTTTGCCAATGGATTTGAATGCATCTACCAAATGAACTGCCAATGCACAGAAGAGCTTCTGTACAGCAATCTTTCTGTGCTTCCAGAAAGCTCTAGAGTGGGAGGTAGAGAGAGGTGGAAATTGCCTGGACTCATTTGCAGTTGTAGAAATTCAGGTTCATCCTTGGATGGTTTCATGAAAAAGCCACTTATTAAAAGAGCCACCCAATTTAAAGAGCCACCTATTTTTTTTAAAAAACAGTGTTGGAAGTTTAATGATAACCATGTCCATCCCATGGTTAGAGATTTTTATAGAGAATGTGTCATTACTGTAGATCAATAGGAAATGTACAGAACACGTTACAATGGGGCCTCTATATTCAAGGGTTTATAACTCGGTCATAAAAACTCATTCCAGGCTGAAACTTGGCAAACAGAGTATCAACCCAGGAGAGATTTTCTGGTACCAGATTTGCTTTAATGCTTTAAACTGATTTGTCTCTTTTAAAATTATAGGACGGCCTCAGTTTATAGACTTTCTGTGTATATGCAATGTGTGTGTGTGCGCGCGTGTGTATGTGTTCGTATAAAATATATGCCATGCAATGCTAGAGGAACAGTGGGTTTGCCAAGTCATGTGCCAAAGAGACAAAGATCAAAGCTGAGGTTGTATTTGCAGTTCTGGACTCTGCTCATTACAGCTTCCACTGATGGGCCATATCTTCAGTGGTTTCCACCTCGGCCGCTGTCCCATAGTCTTACACCATATCCTGTCCCTATCTAAGACAATGATGAATCTGCCATTGACTGCAGTAAGGGCAGTGATATGATCAGCAGGTTGATAGTTGGGGGTAAACCCCTCTCCTTTATAAAGGCCTCATCCTGAGACCTGCTGGGCCTTTGTCACTGGCATGAGTACCATGTCCTTCAGAGCAGTATAACACAGCCAGTAATGCCTCTCCCCAGCAGCTCCCAGTTGGTTCCTATATGTAGCTGGCACTGATTGTCACTCTCTCCTGTGGGTTCCCGTAATTAAGAGCAGGAGTTTGTTCCCATATATACCATAAATCCAGCTTACACACACGCGCGCACACACACACACACACACACACACACACACACACACACA
>NW_017728993.1:22442992-22459544 GCF_001723915.1 Gavialis gangeticus | reverse complement strand
CACACACACACACACACACACACACACACACACACACACACAGACTTATGAGGCGTTTAGGAAGGCTCTACACTATGTATCTTAAGCCTAAGAGAAAAGCAATAAAGAGCCCACACTACACCACATGTGCGTTCAGAGGCCTGTGGTTAACTCCCATCAGATACATTTCAACCAGGACTTCTTCATAACAGACCCCAGAAGACCACTGAAATGTCGGCAGCCATACTTTTAAATAGGTTCATTTAAAATATAGATAGTATTATGGTGCTGGGTTTGTTTGTTTTTTCCGAAACCAAATATACAAATGCCGCAAATAAAATAAATAAGGGCTGGCTGTGGCTTACTGTAAGTAGCCAACATTTGGTGGCACGCACAATGAGCTGGTAACACTACAACAGGTGTGTTCCAGGCAAGTTGCATGTCAGGCGTTACAGTTTGCATGGTATCACAGTCAAGACCCAAGTCAGTGCCTCAGATCTAAATTTGCTGGCAAAACAAGGGTTTTTCATGGTTAACATGCTAGAAGTGGACTCAGGAGGCTGCGTTGGGATTCTGGCTGTGCTATGCTCATCCCTTCTGACTCTCGAGGAATCAGCTATTCACTTAGTCCCCCCCATTCCCTATCTGTAGGGGTAATATTTCTTTATCTTGTCTTGTCTATTTAGACTGAAAGCTATTCAAGGCAAATACTGCCTATACCTCTTCCCTTTCCCGACTTACCAGTTATCTGATTCAGCAAACCAAGGAAAATGTTGGAGAAGCCAGTTTATGGATGCCCATGGCCACTTATGAGTTCTCAGTCTCTGACGGACTGATGGCTAGGGATTGGAGAGGGGCACACAGTACCATAGCAAGGGTTTTGGGGGGATGAGCAGGGCAACTTCTCTGGGTACTGAAGCAAAGGGGCACCAACAGGTGAGTCGATATTCTGTTATAAATATTTCAAAAAATTTGGGCTGATGTGGCGGATAAATGTCGTGTGCATATGCATGGCCACAGTATGCACACAGCCAGCCCGGCAGCTTGGAGAGCACCATCTGGCCGGTGAGTCTGTTGTGGGAGGGAAGGGGTGAGGGGAGGGAAGGGGCATGGGGAGGGCAGATCGAGGCCCCCCAGTGAGGCGGGGGGCTAGGACTGGGGCAGGTGCTGCCCAGCTCGGCCTGGGCACAGGACAGAGCTGCGAGTGGCAAATCGGGGTGGGGGGACACGGGGAAAGTGGGTGGCTCCTGCCACTTTGTGCACCCCTGGGGAAATATGGGGGGGTGGCCCCTGGATCTGTGTGCAGAGTGAGGGCAGGCTGCCACTGCAGGCTTGTCCCTGGTGCCAAACTTCCTTGCTATGGCACTGGGGGCACAGAAGGGGTTGTACCATGACAATGCTGAGTTTGATCTGTAAGGGCAGGAGTAGGTGGATAGGTTGTACTTGAAAGCACCCTCTACAGAAACACTGTAGACACCATGTGAAGACACCCCAATTACATAATGGTCAGTGCACTACAACGTGGCTCTGCCAGGGCTTGTAGGCCCTATTGTAATGCTATTATTTCTAAAAAAATGACATCATTGCATTATTTATGGCTTCCATACCACTAGTGAATTCAGCTCTCTGCCGGAAAACTTGTAAGGCAGTCAATAATAGGGAGTATGTTTATAGTTACGGATAAAAAACTAAGTCTGTCAACAGGTCCCCATCAAAATGTTTTGCATGAAAATGGCCTTGCTTTTGGAAAGAACAGAATTGTTCACAATAAATTACGCTCTCTTGTTAAAAGTGTTTTAGGTTTGGCTTCAGCACAACCAACCTCCCTCCAAAATGTTTTGCAAAAGCCTTTCAAACACTTGAAAAATAGCCTGTTCACAATGATTAAAGCCCATACCAAATGAAAGGCAAAACTTTTTTTATAAGGAAAATATTCTCCATGGTTCATGTGACCAGACTCTGGAATAGATTCCCAGAGGGGCTGGTGCAGGTACCTACCTTGAAGATCTTCAAAAGGAGACTGGACGCATACCTTGCTGCAGTTATTTGACCCCAGCAGTCTTTCCTGAGTAGCATGGGGGCTGGACCCAATGATTAAGCATAGTCCCTGCCAGCCCTAAACTTCTGTGAATTTGTGAAAGAAAATAATATTTTTTTTGGTCAAAATCCTCAAATCTTTTATGAAAAATGTGGACAAAAATAGAAAAAAAAATCATCAGTGTCTCATTTTTAATGGAAAACAATGTTGTTGTTTTGGGGTTTTTTTGGACAACTTCTAAGAAGCCCTGCCACCCCCAAAGACTGCCATACGTCTTGCAGACATAAGGGTCTTATGGATCTTGGACTTCAGAGAGAATCCTGGCTTCATTGTCATGTTGCCTTATTTTCTTTGACTCCAAAGAATTTCTTAAGAGGGGAGAACAATTGGACCTTTAGAGAAGGTGTTTCATTTTCCCATTAAACTCAGGCTAAATTGGAAACGAAACAGAATCGAGGCAGCTTTTTCAAAGAACAATGTAGCTGAAGTTGGCGAAGCCAGGTCACCTTTTGGTGAATGTGAGTGAAGTCTTATTGAAACTGAAATAAAAATTTCACACATTCCTCTCCATTAGAGGGGTCAAAGACTATGCATCAATATGCACTAGGTGGCTGAGTCCAATCTCATAAAAGACACAAAGGGAATTACTGCCAAAAGCCAAATGCTGGAAAAATAGCGTGCAGGGTCTGCAATCTGGAATCCCGAAGAGAGAACGGAGCAGGGCTGTACAATGAGAAAAGAGAAAGTCCCTCTGATGCATGCATTCAGGAAAATTAAGATAGGTTTGGGGGATGTGGTGTTTTTAGTGCAGGTCAAGGCATTTTAGGAAAAGGAGTATGAAACATTAAAACTTCCAATCAAATGACGCTGAGAGATGCTTTTGGTCTAAGCCTGCGGTGGCCTGGTCCAAGTCCTTGCTCTGTCTCAGACTTCTGACGCGACTGTAGACAAGTCAGCTGATCTTGTGGCATGACAGTTCCCCATCTGTGTGCTAATGATAATCATACATCCCTTCCACAGTGGGGTGTTGTGAAGGTTAAAGATAATGGGGAACCACCTAAATATCTCAACCAGAGCCAATTCTGCTCATTTTGATGGTCAACTGTAGCATGCTGAGAGCTTTTACACTCAAATGGAAGTTTGTAACCTTCCTTCTGTGCACTGGCTATGGATAAGGTAACAATCCTATCAGGTTTACAGCATCCTTCCAACATTATCAATATTGCATCTAACTTTATGCAGCACCTTTCATCCTGTGAGTTCCCAAAACCAAACTCAGGCTCTGATCCTACAGACACTCATTGCATCAGTTTAACTTTACAGCCCTTGAATAGTCCCATATATCGGTTCCTTCCCCTGACAGCTCTAAGTGCCATTAGAAAATGGAGGTAGCTGGCTACATGGGCCACCTCAAAGTATGATCAGTGAACGGGCATTTCATGGAGATTGACCAGATGCCACAAGGAAGTCAAAGCCTCATTGCCAGCGGTATCATGGATCACTGACAAGTCTAAGACTTATTGGCTTCAAAGGATGGATGGGTGGCACTTGGCCGATACTGCTGGAGTCAGCACATGGGATTGAGCCCTGTGCACTCAAATTGGGCTCTACACCATCTCGTCTGGGTCTCATTTGCCCAGATAGGTCCCTGCATGCTCGGCTCAGGTCCCTGTGCTACCTTGGACTGGCCCCAGAACAGGCCCTATGCAACCTTATCCTAGGTCTGCGTGCTTGAATCAGGCCCCTTGTCAACTATGCCCGGTCCCACATACCTGAATTGGGCCTGGCACACCTGAATTAGCCCCCCTGTTGCCTCAGCCCAGCCCCACATGACCAAACAGGGCTCCAAACCACACAACCTCTGAGTGAATATTTTCTGTCCCACAGAGCTCCCCAGGGGTCTGGGAATTTGGCAGCAGGGGAATGACAATTAATGCTGCCTCTTTCTCCCCCTGCTAATTTTTGGACCTGTGGAGAGCCCTGTAGGTCAACTGATGCCGCTCTGTGGGCTGAATCTGGCTTATGAACTGAGGGTCAAGCTCCCCTGGTCTGAGAGATTCAGCAGGCCACAGAGATGGTTGCATTCTCCATTTTATGCCCAGATGAATTGTGATAGCTTGTGGCGTCCAACAGCGCTTGTACACATGATGGGAGTTTAGTCCTTCAGGGGTTCATTCTATACCCCCCAAATAGAAATGGTGGATTTTATTTGTCTGTCACTGTATACACATTATTGTTCTGGTGGCTGCAGGCACCTGCTGAAGGCAGAAATGGTGAGGGGCCTGATCCTCCCCTGTGGCTGGGGAGCAAGCTGCCAGTGGGCCAACTGGCCACTGAGCTGCAGGGCGGCCTGGTCCTTCCCTCCACAGAGGTAGCACCCCCCACCCCCACCAGGGCTGGCTGGCTGGGCTGCTAGCTGGATGGGTTCTGCCCTAGCTCAGAGGCCCCTGATCCAACTTTTCCATGAGCCTGCCCAGACTTCCAGCACCCCATGCACTGTCCCTGATGCTTTCTCTGACCCCCAGCACACCCAGCCACCCTCCTGCCACCCTCCTACACTGCCCCAGGGACAACCCAGCCTGTTCCTGGGTGGCCCCAGGTATCCTGCCAGCTGCAGCAAGCTGCTAGAAGCACAAGCAGCAAGGGGCCAATCTTTTTTTTCTGTGGAGCCTGCCTGCCTCTCCCAAGGCCAGTGCAGTTTAATGGCTGCCCTGTTCCAAGTTGCAACATTGCAAACTAATCTGCTTTGGAATGTGGTTTAGTTTGTGACTATGCAAACTCATTTAAAACCCCAAAAGTCATGTACATGTAAAGTGTGGTGCCATTAAGCTACACAAAGGGAAAATTTCATCATGTTTACATTGTCTGTTCATCACGGGTACAAGCACCCCGAATTGTCATCAAGCTACCCGTCTACACTTATGACAGCTTGGAGGAAAACTAGGGTGACACCTACCTGGGGTTGACTTCATATGTGGAGCAAACTTCAGCTTCCTTCTCCTAGGAGGAATACCAGGGAAAGTCACTGGAGATGCTAGAATACTTACTTAAAACAAGTCACATACCTCACCCCCCTCCCAGTAATTAGTCATTCAGTGTAAACAAAGGTGGCAAAATCCAAGTTGAATTCACTTCACATCCACAACAGTGACTGAATAACACACAAGACTATCGGCTTATCCATCACATGCAGAAGTACAATGCAATGCGATCCTTAGCTGGCATAAATCAGCATAGCTACACTGAAGTCAATGTACTGTAACCTAATGTTAAAGGGGTGAGGGGGCGGGGGAGGGAAAAGGTGGTGGGGAGATAAGGAAAATATTTGTATAAGAAAGCTGTACTTTAAAAGTCAGTTCAAAACTGGGAATAATAAGACGGCTTTTATGGAAGCATTTCTACATGCTGTAAAATGTTTTTGAAAACATTGTAAAAACTACAGAGTTTCACATTAAATATGGCTGATTTTCTTTATAGAGCGGCTCTGCTTCCCCGGGGTGGTGTATACACACCACATGACACTGGGGTTGCCAGGGTAAGTCGTGTTTTTACATTGATGACTGCAGTAAATAATAATATAAAAACTTGCGGAAATAATTAGTTCAATCCAGAGCAGTTCCCTTGGGGGCGGGCTGATGTTTGTGCATGGCCCGTGCTGCATTGCTTTCTGAATGCTTCAGCATTTTTGTTTCTATTTTTGGTGTGTTCTGGCTCCATTTTCTTTTTTATCCCAAGGAACATCTCTTCTTTAAGATGCTGTCACCCTGGGGCAAACCGTTGGTTACTGCTGCAGCGAATTAGTCCCCGATCCTCATTGTCAGATTGAGGAGAAGGAGTGCCGTAAAATCAAGGCAATTAAATCGCTTCCAATTATTGCTTAGGCCATTCATTTTACGTTCCACTATTTCAAGATAGGGCTCCTGTGAAAAATGTCCCATCACCCTGGGACCAAACCTCGGTCTTAGACGTGTATGGGGTGCAGAGGGGAGAGTGAGATCCTGGGGAACTATATTCATTTACTTTTTCATCTCAGCAAAAAATGGTTTCCTGAAGTCTGGTCAACTCTATATTGACTTGCCAGCAATTTTCTGGTGAAAGTGTGACTACATCCATCGTCACAGCTTCCCTGTAGTAACAGAGCAACACCACATCTCGGAGAGACAAGGGGCTTCTGGCACCCAGGGAGGCTACCAGAAAACATGTATAGACATCCCTGTGCTTTCTACTAGCTGCAGTAGCCCCTTTAGTAGCTAATGACCCACAACGTGTGTCATGCAACCATAGTAGTTAGTGACCCACAAGGTGTGTCACGTGCCCATAGTGCAGTGGAGCTTCTTAGAGCTCCTAGGGGTGCAGACAGCTTGGGCCAAGGCTAGCCCTCCCACCCTACAAGGGGGAGGTGCAAAGCATCCTGGGATGCTGGGGGGCTGAGAGTTAACTTGAGTCTGGAGGGGATCTGAGACAGAAGTTCAATAAACTGATTTAAACTCAATCAGTTAAGTCTGATACTTGCACTCTGGTGGCTTCCCCGGTGCGTCGGTGGCACTTCAGCTGACAGAAGGCTTGTAATGAAGATAAGCACAAACACTAAGATCCATAACCTGAAGGGGTGCAACAGAGAGAGGTGCAGAGTTTTGTGGCTAAAGCGCTAGGCTATGAGCAGTAGGTTCTGGGGCCTGGTTTGTGGCTAACGTGTGAACTTTTTCTTTGACTTTGGAAGTCACTCAATCACTCTATCTTTTTGTTTCCCATGCGAGGAGACAACTACATAGGACTTGTCTTGTTTGCTTAAAATGAATGCTCTTTGGGGTCACGACTGTCTGTCAGTGATATTTTTATAGCATCTAGAATAATAGGACCCTGATCTTGGCTGCTCTTGTAGCTGCAACCGTTGTACCAACAACAATAATAACAATGCCAGACAAAGGGAGGCATGTCAACTGCACTTTAATGCAAGCATGAATATTTTCTTCCTGAAATGTGCACAAAATGTATTGGCAGCGTAACAAAGGGCTTTGCTTGGGTCTTTCTAGTGAGGTCATGCCAGGGATGAAGACTTTACAAGTGTGCCTAATGGTATCTTTCCTTGTGAAAATGCCTGCTAACACTTTGCATGCTTTAGCTGATTTAAAAGTTCTTCAGCTTGGGTAAGTCCCTATAATGTTTTATGTCCACTGGGATCCCAGAAGGAAGTGAACTTCATCAGTGGCAGAGAGAGATTCCCTTCAGCTGGGTGCAACATCCTCTAAAGGGGCTTTCTGTACTTCCTCGAAACACGTTGCTTCTCTTTGTCAGCCAGACTGGAATCGGCTCCAACAGGGCTGAATTTGAATGGGGCAGCATTAGTTGTGCATGCAAAGAATGTGTCTGGCCTTGGCAAAGGGGGAAACTTTCACATTGGGGAATACAGAATCCATTCAAGCCATAAAACCTTGTTTTCAATGGTACCTGCTGGGAACTGGACCTCTTAGAAAATCTGAACCCAAAGCTCTGTTTGCTTTGCCTCCATGCTGAGGATTCAGTGAGGATGCACCGATGACAGCATTCGCACTCCACTTCTCAAATTGGGATGAAAAAATAAGTTTGTATGAAAATCTAGGTTTGCCCAGTGGTGGCAACTAAAACTTCTTCTTCCATTTGCTCTCCACCAGCGATTTGTGCCGCTGTTCTCTTGAATGCTAGAGGTAGGTAAGTCCCTTAGAGGTAGGTGACTCCCCCTATGCCTAAAGAAGGGTGTCTGTACTCAAAAGCTTGCAAAGAACAATTTTTTCCCAACTATTTCATTGGTCTCATACCAGACATCACATTTACCCAAAAAACCTTGTCTGCCAGAGGTAGGTAAAGTGAGTCCTGGTATGAATACAGGACTGAGTTCTATAGTCCTTACATACGTTTCTGTCAAGGAAGACTCTCATCGTCTACTCTATATACGTATGTGGTTATAGGTGCTCCAAGCAGAATAAGGGTCTCATTGTGCTACCCGATGGACATGCACACAGCAAAGACCTAGCCCCCAGGTCAAAGAACTTGTAGCCTACTTGTGTCTTAGGCACACAGATTTGCAAATAATAGTCCCCAGTTCTTACATAGCACTTTTCCACCAAAGAACTCAGAAAAGACCAGTAGTAGTGTTTCCAATGCATAGACATGGAAGCAGAGGTATAGGGACGGGAAGTGAATTAACCAAGGTTATCCAACAGACTGGTAGCAGAGAAGTGAATAAACCTCAGGTCTAGAGATTCCTAGTTTCATGCTTTCTTCCCAGAGGATGGCTGTTCTTGCACTCCGGGTTTCCAGACTATATGATCTGTATGCATTTCAGCTTCTCCCTTTTGGCTCCTTTAATTTACCAGTGGCATCTTGGTGAACGGGCTTTCCCAGGATAGCATGCAGATCACCATGCAGTTGCAAAGGCTTATTTCTAAGCCATCATCATTGGCTAGACTTTATACAGAACAATTATCTTGTATTTTTCATCAGCCGTAAAAAAGTCAGCCTTCATCAGCCCATTAAGCATGCAGTGCAGCACTGACACAAACGGCACGCACATAATAAATAACACACTGCGCCATTTCCATATAGGCAAACGGGAAAAAAAGAAAGCAATGCTGCACCCCCCTTTGCTTAAATTCCAACAAGATGCAATTTTTAACTATCTAAATTAAAAACAGATATGATATTCTGATGGGCAGCTGCCAGGAGCTCCCCCCTGCCCCCAACTTCTTTTTCCAAAATGCATAGGAAAAGTGTATGCAGTCATCCAGAGGAGCAAATGGCTTCCCAGAATGCACTGGGACTTGGTGGAGGGTGGTGGTGGAACACGTGGTCGGGAGAGGAAACCGGAATATACAGAACGACTTCCTAGTGACACATGAATAAACAGCTTTAGTTAATAAGACCGAGTCTGGAGAGAACTATTTGGAGAGTGTGGAAGGAAGTCAGGGATTAGGGAGAAAATAGGAGCCCGGCAGTGGGAAATAGCATGGCAGGACAGCGGGACCGAAGGGAAGAGAGAGACTAACAGGGGCAAATCCTGCTGGTTTGAAGCAACACCATGGGCAGGAGGGGGCAAAGGGAAAGGATAGTGGGAGTCTCCTTCCAAGCTTTGCTAAAACCAAGCCCCCTTCCCCACCATTTTAATCTCTTTCCAAAGCCAAATCCCTTCCTAAAATTATGCGGCCTATTTTAGGACTCGGTTTCCCATCATAAGCAGTCCAATGGTTTCTGTGCTTTGAGGTGTCCTTAAGAAGGAAGGTGAGCGTGAAGAACAGAGATGGCCGGATTCCTGCGCTGGCTCAGTGCAAAATAATTGGGTCGAAACAGGAAGAAACAACTTTCCTGGATACACCAGCCTGACACAAATACATCCCCTGTGTTCCCATGCAAGCCGGGAGCTCGGGGCAGCCGGTTTGATTGACAGCCCGGAGCTGGATGCACGTTACTGACTTGATGACTTTTTGCAACTGTCTGAAAAGCTTAGCAGATAAGTGCACAACAGTTTTTATTATTCTAAGAGGCAGAAGCCTCGTCTTAGCAAGCAGTAACAAATACGGACATTCACGACCAGGATTAGGAACAAACTGCTCTGGTGGGCAAGGGCCAGAGGCAGAGCTGAACTGGAGCGTAATTCAAAACCTCCACAGCTGTTTTCATTTTCCTCCCTTCAACACAGTCCCTGTGTGGCACTTCAGGGAGAATTATGAAAGTGGCGTGTAATTCAGAGAAGTAAATGTCTTTTTTTTTTTCCTGGAGTAATGAAAACTGCTGTGGTAGATCATTTTCTATTCAAGGGAAATATCAGATTCTATTTACTGCCTGTTCATTAGATAACAATAGAGTGGAGCGAGTGCCTTGTTTTAAGGCCTGCTGAGTTCAGCCCTCCCTTTCTCCCCAAATGCTATACAGTGAAAGAGAGTGATTTTTCATCTGTTGTGGAAATGGCTTGGAAAACCTGGGACAGATGCTCAGCTGCTGGAAATCGGTGGAGCACCATTGACTTCCATGACTTACGCCAGCTGACATGGAGTTACTGGTTTCATTTCAGTGCGGATAATGGGTTGTAAATCTCTCTCTTCTTGGAAAGGCCTATGCAATTTAATAGGTGTAGCCAGTAGGGTTCCATAGATTTTTTTGTATAGTTTTCCATGGAAATTAGTGTAAAAATGACTTAGGGACAGATCCTCTGATTTATACCAGCCAAGGATCTGGGCTCCATAAATGAACAGAGAGTGATGTCCTTTCTCCCTGTGGGCCAGCCTCTCTGTGGGTGTAACTTGTCTCACTTCGATAGCATGATCCTAGGAGAGAATTTAGCCTTGCACCTCTTTAGCCTTATATCAGGTGAGTTTTCCTTTCCCGTGAGCATTTTTTGACATACTAAAAAAGTCTCCTTTTGCATTGAGAGGAAAGCAATAAACTCAGCAACCTGTGTGAACATAAAATCTGAAAGCAGATTAGACCAACTGTAAGTAAATTACAAAAAAATCATTTTGAGCCAGAACAATCTTTATATCTATATCTCTATACATCTATAGTATGACAATCTTTATATCTATAGCTGTATCTATATCTCTATATATCTATAGTACGTGAATCTTTATATCTATATCTATATATAGGTATATATAGATATACATATAGATATAAAGATTTTTCTGGCTCAAAGTGATTTTTTTATTTACTTACAGTTGGTCTAATCTGCTTTCAGATTTATATATATAGATACATGTATAGCTATATAGATATAGATATGTGTATATATTTATATGTTTATGTATGTATGTATATTTAATAATGTGGGAATTAATCATTTCAACAAAAAATATAAACTTTTTTCCATATTTTTCCCCCCAGAATTTATTTTAAAAAGAATTGAAAAATTAAGTTTAAGGTTTTATTGCAATTGCCTCTTTCTCAGGAAAAAAATGTCCCAGAGTTTTCAATTTAGCATTTTCCAACCAAGAAACCCCCCCTAAAAATTTCCCAGCCTTCTCTAATTTTGAATCATCTGGTAGAACTTTATGGCAAAAGATTTAAATCTCCATTAAATTCTTAGGATAGTTAAAAAAAAAAAGCAAGAAAAATAGTTAAACTGTGACTAAATTCTATGCAGCTTTGCTCTAATGGTTTCATAATATTTTCATTTAACAAAAACTAATTCATTGAATGACTGGAAACAGTTACACATGGCTATTGACACATCTGTACCTGCCATAGCAGACACATGACTTTAATATCAAGTAGATTAAATGTAGACACAGGAATTTAGTGTCAAGTGGATTAAAATGTTTTCACCATTTTTTTGGAAGCATTTATCAAGATTGCTACATGGGAGGTCTCTCCTGGAAGCTATGCTGGATGGATGTTGTGGGAGTCCTTCACATGTTCAGCCTATGACGTCATGTTTGTGGAACAGAGCAGTAAATGTATTTCTTCTGCTGTGGTAACCCTTATAAAAATTACCGCAGCTACGCTAATGAAACATGGGTCCCAAGGCTTCAGTGCACCAAGAAAAGCAGAAATGTTTCAAGACAATAAAAGTGTGCGCATGGATCCCAGTCTTGTGTTGTTGTGCAGCCCTGCTGTACTTTGTGTATAAAGTAATGAACTTTGCTATATATAACAGTGTAATGAGCTTTAAAATCTATGCATTTCCTTGTATAAACCTGGATAGCTACTGAAACTAAACACCAAAGTATTATACAACAAACTGTTATGAACACCATGCAAACACACAATTGTAAAGATAAGTGGGTAGGTAGCTGGTGTGGGGTGATCACTGCCCGGTGAGTTGACCGGTACTGATTCCTTGGTCCTTTGTTCTCCACGGTGTATCTGTCTCGTCTCGTCGCTCTAGTTTTATGGGTAGATTGTAAGATCTTTGCGGTCAGAGTCATCTCTTTGTACAGCTCTAAGCAGATCGGGGTCCTGGTTTGTGAGTGGGGCTCTTAGGCGTGTCTGAAATGCTAATAATAATAAGTACGAATAGTAATTTTTCACCAGTGGAAACCGGACAAAAACGCTTACCCAGCAGTTCATATACAGGCAGCAAAACCTGTATGCTGAGATTCTCCTGCGGTCCATTACTACAGATGTGATTGTCTAATCTACTGGACATGCCAAAGACCGGTCAGGTCAATGGAGCCTTTCCATTGACTTGAATGTTGGATGTGACCTTAAATTATTACTATCTACAGGTTGCACTCATGACTTTCTTTTTATGGGAATTAAAAATAAACTTACTAGACAAGGGAGCTAAATACAACGACAATGATCCTCCACCAGGGTGGTATGGCAACTTGGAGTGCTGTGAGGTCCTTTTGAGGGTGCCACAGTACACGCCTACACATTCATTAATGCGCTTTTGGTAATGCACATTAAATTTAGTACTCAGGGCACATGTGCATTAGTGAGCTTTAGTTAATCCACATTAAATCTAGTACCTCAGTACTAGGAAAATGCACATTAGCCTACCTTAAGGTGCATTAATGAAAGAGCACTTTTTTTAGTGATGCTTTAATGCGCATCAGTCTATTTTAATGTACATTAACTAAAGAGCATGGGTTTTTTAGTGTCGCTTTAATGCACATTAAAATAGGCTAATAGCTATTAAAGCGCATGTGTAGATGTGCCCTTCATTGTGAGGTACTACAAAAAGGCACATTAGCTTATTTTAATGTGCATTAGCAAAAGCACATCTTTTTTTGTGACTCTTTAATACTCATTAAGATAGGTTAATGCACGTTAAAACACACCCACAGTGTATTAACTCTGCTATGTTTGCAACTCTGTTATGATTCACAGGATAAACCAAGAGATGTCAAATAATAATTCATACTTTTAAAAAAATATCCTGACCTGTTGTGGTGTTTCTGAGTTCTCTGCAACAGTGGAATTGCTCTGTTATTTTTCTGTAGTCAAAAATCAAGTGAAAAGTAAGAGCTGGCATTTCCTGAGCGGTACCTTGATTCTGAGGGGGTCTTTGAGTCTAAAAAGGTTGAGAACCATCGAAGTAAGGTAACTTGTATCAAAAGAATAACCAATGCAGATGTTTTCTGCTGTAAGTCATCATTGTCTGCAGGACTATCAAAATAAGCGTTTAGCATAAACTGAGGCCCGTTCAACTGCAAGATAAACTTGTGGTTAGGTGGAAGCGGGAATAATATTACAATATTCTACAGAATGAGCCAAACACGCTAGAGTCGTGGTTCTCAACTTTTTTAGACTCATGCCACAATAGGTTCGAGGACCCCCTGGGAAAATAGCAGCTATTAGTTTCCACCCTTTTTTCCACTACTGAAATAGTATAATTATATAATACTAGTATTATTAGTATACGTATCATATAGAGTATATATACAGTATACTCTATTGGTATAGAGTAATTCTCTATTATACTATATATATATACACACTATATTATACTATTATATGGAGTAATATAATATAAAATTGCATTAGAGTAATTCTGTTGCAGAAAACTGAGAAAGACCACACCAGGTCAGCATGTTTTTAACCCCGTGGATTCCTATTTGAAGTCTCTGGGTTTATCTCGTGAATCATATTTGCACACCTAAGAGTGCTGCCAATGCATGGCATCCCGCAGCACCCCTGAAAGGATCTCAAGGCACCCCAGGATGCTGAGGCACCCTGGCTGAGAATCACTACATTAGAGTTTCCAATACAGTGCTTGTGGTGCTGGTGTGGTAGATACGTCCTGTGGCATATTTCATAAGAAGTCTTTTATGAACTGGAGGTTTTCCCTCCATATCATAAGACCATAGGGAAGGAATTTTTGTGTGGTGGCCTATTCCTCCTCCCATCACCCATTTTTTATGGCTGAGGAAACCTTTTTATTGTATGTGAAATAAAAGCTTGATGTGGTATGCCATTTTTTAATTTACCATGGTATTAAATCCAAAATGTATCCATTTTCACAAGGTGGGCCGTGGATTTGTGGTCTGGGGTTGAGCCAGTGCCTGTCATGAACACCAAAAATGGGCAAAAGAGTGAGTGAGTGTTTCTCAAGGGTTTAAATAGTGGATTTGCCAGGAAAAATAGAGGCCTCAACGTGTAGTAGGCAGAAGTCAATGGGAGCGTAGGATTCCACTGAGTTGCAGTCTGTTGCTGGAGGGAGATGTTACCTGTTGCAATGAACCCCTGCTCTGTTGTGCCGTGAAATGAAGTGCAGCATCCCCGCTGACCCATGAGCAAGTGAGAGTGAGCAGAGAAAGTGCAACCGAGCCTTGAATACTGTGATGCGGAAGGTGAATAAACAGTGTCGCTGTGGGAGAGGAAATGCTCCACGAGGATAGTTATATTTTTATTTTCCATTGCTAATAAGCTAATATGGTACATCTCAGAGAGAGGCCGGAGGGTCCAAGGGCAAAGGCACTTGACTGGGATGTGGGAAGACTCTGGTTCTGTTTCCTGCTTTGCTACAGTTCATCAACCTACCGGATACAGAAATTGTGGACTAAATATAGACATTGGATTTACGGCACATTATAATCTGCCTAATATCTGATTCCCCAGGTACCTCTCCACTCTCCTCTCCACTATTTACCAGCTACATCCATTCCTCCCTCCCCAACCTGTCTCTCACCCATTGCGAATGGGTGGGTGGGACCTCTCTTCATCATTTTGTTCATCATTAGCGCAGATTTATGCACATACCAATTTTTGATCCATTTATTTTTGGTGTTACACATCTTGGTTACCGGATATGATCTCCACGCAATACTAACAGGTCTTTTGATTGAACAGGTTTTTCTGTTTTAATTTTTTTGCTGACTTTTGAAAATAATTTTGTGCGACTAGCCAAGTTGAACTTTTGTTACCTTGGGCCTCAGCATATAGGCAGTGATAATGGGGGTTCTGAGATGCTCAGATCTTGCGATAAACTGGTTATACATGAAGAGAGTAGGGGTTGCTTACAATTGAAAATGGACTAAAATAGCTAAATGAAGATACCACCCCATTTTTTCTTCAATAGGAGTGCTTCTTATATGATTTAGCAAAATGAGGGTTAAGCTACATCTTAATAAAAAAGGCACTCCTATTTCAGAATAATGATGTCTGCAGTGGGGTATCATTATGCCAGAACAGAGATTTCAGTACAGTTCCAAGTTTAGCAAATCCGTAAGGTGGCCACACAACCCAGGCAAGGAAATTAAAAAAAATGTGTTTAAAAACATTGACAGGCTGTCTGTAATAAAACAGTATACTTCACATTTCAATACTACCTTATTGGCTACAATTGCAGAATTGATTTCAAGGGACTTTCAGTCTGGGCTGCTAATGAAATCAAAAAGTCGATGCAGCTGCACTACAAGTTTTTAGTGTCTGCCCAGACAAGGTGACCGGGAACTTTCACGGAGAAATATAAGGCAGCAGGGGAAATAGAGAGTACTGAGGCTATCTTCTCTGTGTAGAAATACTTTGAAGCAATAATCAGATAAAGCAGATCAAGAGGTGATGGGAAATAATTAGAAGCTGTTAAGCAGGCTATTTACCTGGGCCAGTGGATGTTATACTGCACATGCTATTTCACTTCGGAGAATGAGGATCACCCGCATAATTACAACTCAATCTCAGCTGCAATTATGCTGTAACAGATATCATGCCTGCAATTTTCACCGTGGCAAAAAAAAAGAAAGAAAGGTCATTTAGTCTTTTTGCTTGGCACCACTCTGCCAGCGCATCTGTCCCTGGAGCAGCAGCTGCAGATCGGAAGTTTCTCTTCCTGCTATGGCTGTTCTGCAACTCAGCCAAATAAAAATATACCGGGCTCTGATCCTCCTCTTGCTCGCACCTATATCGATCAGGAGTTGTCTGTGGAAATCAGTGAAGTAAATGGACAGGAATCAGGCCCAAGCTGGCCAAGTAGAACCAGTGGCCCGGTCTTAAACCGGGGACACAAGAAAACAGGCAGCAGTGTGGTCTGGTGGGCATGACTCTGGACGAGGGGCTTGTCTTCCATTAAGAAATGTTTTGAATTAAGGCAAAAAAATAGCTATTCTTGCATATCTTGGCAGGCAGAGCTGAGAACCATGAGACTTGTGATCTGATTTTGGCTCTGCCACCAATTTGTTTTGCGATCTAGGGTGAGTCGCTGACCTGAACCTTTCTTCCCTCTGCACCTTTCTTTCCCCTGCCAACCTTGGTCTACTTGCTTGTGCAGACCGTAGAGACCGCGTCTGAATCCACTTATATAAAGGAAAGCCAATCCCACCCTTCTCCAGTCCCTGAAATAGCATTCGCTCTTTGGCTTCAGTAACATGCCATCTTCTTACCCCAAAAATACATCCGTTGAGGGAAAGGGGGACCCAACCAACTTTTTCATTAGCAGTTTTTCAGGGACTCAGAAACGAAGGTCCATCCCAGCCTCCTGGCCCATTGTGGTTAAAACACACCTGTTACACAACCAATGGTACGCAAAGGGGTGGTGTGATTAGCAACGTATCTGATCATCTTTGACTCCTGTCCTGAATGATCAGGTTCATAGATTAAGGGTCGGAAGGGACCTAGTAGATC
>NW_017728993.1:22441898-22442962 GCF_001723915.1 Gavialis gangeticus | reverse complement strand
ATTTGGGCACCATCTTCCACTCCTGCAATGGCTGCAACTCCTGTGGTTCTGGAGCAAGATGCCTTAAGCACTCTGCATTGTGCTCTCAGGGGTTCAAGTAGGCTGGAAAAGGATTCCATTTAAATCCAATTAGGTACCTAATTCACACAGTAGGATCTGGCCCAAGGGTTTGGTGGAGAGTCTGTCTCTCAGCTCCAAGGTAACACCTCCGGCTGTAAGTGTAATAATGATCGGGCTAGATCTCAAACTCCATGCTTCATCTTTTACTCCTCTGAGCTGTGCCTTAAGCTGTGAACCTTCGGCATAGGTGGTCCGAGTTGGGCAGCTCTTGTACCCCCTGGTATCAAGGGGACTTCTACTGTTGACTTCAGTGCAAGTAGGACCTTGCCCACAGTCATTAACACATGGTTGTGAGAAGCTAAAGATACTGCCGGCATCTCCCTCTCAATATAACCATTGCTGCATCACACGACCCACATCAGCGGGGAAGGTTAGAAAAAAGGACAGCGCACACTGTACGTATGTGTGAGCCATTTTAGAGGACATGAATATCATGGTTTTTAAGCCAGGGCTTTCTTTTTTGTTGCTGTTGCCGCTTCAAGCCAGTCCACATTATGTTTTAAAAATGAAACCATTATTTATCCAAAGATGGCCAAAAATGTATCTGAAAAAACCCCATCCCTGATTACTTTTGACCTCTCCTAATGCTAATAATCTCCTTAAACTTCTTTAAACCATCATAAGGAAAACAGAAACACCACTGCTGACAACTCACATACCTAGTTTTTAATGCACTGTTATTTTAAATGGCTGATTTTATAAACCTCTAAAGACCAAGGCTTGTAATAGAAATGCTGACAGATCTTTAACACTCCGTCCCATAATACCAAAGTTCCCAAAAGAATGGGGGCTGCGGACAAAGTTCTTGTGCGGAGAAGTTTTTTTTCCCTTTATTGACTTAACTGACGTAGCTAGATAAATGGTTTTCCTGAGAATTCATCTCAAGCACCGGATCAGGATGGCAGAGCTGAGATGTGGAGGCAGAGAAAGCTTGCTCTGCATCG
>NW_017728993.1:22435382-22436898 GCF_001723915.1 Gavialis gangeticus | reverse complement strand
GGCTGCGGACAAAGTTCTTGTGCGGAGAAGTTTTTTTTCCCTTTATTGACTTAACTGACGTAGCTAGATAAATGGTTTTCCTGAGAATTCATCTCAAGCACCGGATCAGGATGGCAGAGCTGAGATGTGGAGGCAGAGAAAGCTTGCTCTGCATCGGCCTTGGATGGCCCGTGCTCCATAACCACCGTGTCGCACTCGCCTTCCCCTCTGCGCACGGGGAGGGAGCGTGCATTTAACAGGTGTGTTTCTGACTCCAGCTCAAATTAAGTCTGTTCCGAAAGAGGAGCCATACGGATTTGTCTTTACCATCTACGTTGCAAAAATCAGCCTCGGGAATGAGCCTAAATGACGGCAGGATGGTCTGGGGTGGACTCTGTTGTGCAGAAACAGGCCCCCAGCTCCACTGGCATAAATCAACTTCAGTGGAGTAATGCCAATCTTTCCCAACTAGGGATTTGGACCGGAGAGAGTAAAGGAGGGTAACAGAGGAGCATGAAAAAATGTGCCAGATCATCATGGTAATAGGCATGGAAAATTGCAGACCCTATTGGGGATGGACTGTTTCTTTATGCATACTGTCCACATAAGAAATTCCTTATGCGCATCCTGGTTGCTATTTCTTCCTGCTATCCGGCTAGTAAAACTCCCTGGAGGGAAAATGTTAAGTCAGATTTATGTCCTCAGAAGTCAATGTGATAATTTGTGCTGTGCAGGAGAGAGACTATGTTGCCCTATCATCATTAAATTAAGATGTGCAGGCCAGATGAGGAATCTTGATAACAAGCTTTATTGCACAACCGAGCTCGGCTTTTGATTCGCCTTGCAGATATAGCAAACAGAGCTCTGCGGCCTGCAGTCAGCAGAAAACGGGCCGGTGCCCTCACGCCGTTATCTCCGCCGGATCACGGATGCATTTGATCTTTGCTCTGTGTGATCCAGCCTCACCATTTGGGTTCTCAAGCCAAGGAGCACCCACACCTCCGAGAAAAATTCAGACTCAGTGAAAAAACAATTCTGCCAACGTGGCACAGTTTGTCTGCCTAGCCCTCCTTTATTTTCTATTCCCTGGGGCATTCATGAAAAACCAAATGACTTTACAATCTGGTTTTCTCTTTCCCCTCTGGTTTTAAATAATAGTCTGTGCTTTCATCACGGCGTGCACTCCAAAATTTCCCTTATCTGTAATGGGAAAGGACTGGGTGCCAAGGAATGTAGGTATTAGAGCAGTAAGTGGGAACAAACAATAGGAGAACCCTATTTTCCGTTTCCTACTTGCCAGTTTTGTCGGGGGGGGTCTTGTCCCAGGCGTCTGACCTTTCGACATCCTGGAGGTTGATAGCTCTGGGCCAGCCCCTGATCTCATCTCCACCCATGGAAACCCAGAATGCCTCCCTTGTCTCGGCCGAGCGTATCTGTATTAACTTTGGTGGTAAGTGTGCACACGCTGGCCCCCTTGAGAAGGGAACAAACACTGGGGGTCAAAGAACTTTTTCGAGACAAGAACCTTTTGTTTCTG
>NW_017728993.1:22412753-22430382 GCF_001723915.1 Gavialis gangeticus | reverse complement strand
TTTGGTGGTAAGTGTGCACACGCTGGCCCCCTTGAGAAGGGAACAAACACTGGGGGTCAAAGAACTTTTTCAAGACAAGAACCTTTTGTTTCTGTTCAAATTTCCACCAAAAAAAAAAGAAGTGGGGTAGGCAAGCAGGGCTGCACAGACTCAATAGCATGAGGCTCCTCTATAGCAGCTGAGAGCCCGGTCTGGAATATTTGCAACCTTTTCCATCAGGCGCGAGGCATTCCTGCAGGAACGGTCCTTCTCTTTGTTTGTTTTGGATTTGCTAGTGGAAGGAGTGGTACGAGATAATGAATCGACTGACAAAAAACCCCGAGGTTTGCACACTGCAAGGGTTCATTCAGATGTTAGCTTATGTCATCCTCCTACCTACAAGGGAAAACACAGCCGTTATCAGGCATGTTTATTAAAACCATAACACTGGCCACGGGTTCTCAAACGATCAATCAAACCCAGTTAAATGCTAGCGTTTCCTTTACAGCAAACGTCTAGAAATAGAGGAACAAGGAACGGCTTTTAGCTTGTTTTCCCTCAAAAGAGTGTTATCATCATGACTCTTCGGCTCCGGTGCCAAGTTCATAATATTAAGCATCCTGTTTGTAATGTTGCTGAGTTTTCAGCAGTAGTGCTGGTATTTTGGATGATGTCTCTGGCTTCAGCTGCTACGTTCAACCAGCTGGGGTTACTATGTATGTGTGTGTGGTCAAATTTACTGTGAACCGATTAGGATATTAAACAAAATGAAATAAACATGTAAATCCAACAAACCTCCCCAGAACTGAGGTTCACTTCTCTGCAGAAATTCCAGCTGGAAAATATAACGTAAAATTAAAGACATTCCTAATAGCTGGGGTTTGTGTGTGTGTGTGTTGTTTTTTTTATCGCCACCATTTTATTTTCAAAGAAAATAAATAGAAATCGTGGCTTATATAAAAGTTCCTGTTCCTGTAATGAAAATATTCCATAATAGAAACATTTATTTTTAAGAATGATATCAACATACAGATTTGACAATTTGCTCAACATTTGGGAAAAGGAAGGGAAAATGAGAGAGAAGCATTTTATTGGTTTCCTGCTGATCTTTTTTTATACTAAAATTCACTGGCCAGGAATTATATCAAAAGAGCTCCGCTGATTTCAATCAAACTATAATGCCCAAGTCGAATATCTAATCTAATCTAATTGAATCTGTCTATATATTTGTGCTGGTGAGGAAAGTATTTTTTTTCATATATATAGTTTTGACAAGTTTTACAAAAAAATACACTTGATTTATTTTAGGGATTTCCATCAAACACCACACCATTTAAACCATTAACAGCAATCTTCTTGGTTTTCAAGACCTGAAAAAAAAGTGTTTTAATTACCAGAACAGGTTTTTGTTGTTGTTGAGATATCAGTTTCTGACAAAGAAGAAGAACAACAACAACAAATGGTGAGCAGATATCTGGTTGTAAAAATGGAGGGGAGCAACTTTTTAGCATGGAAAAACGCAAAAGTGTTGATGCCGAAACATTTCACTTTCAAGACATAAAATGCCCTCCCTTAAAATTTGCCCATATTTTTTGTTCAGAGTCATAAATGATATGACCAGAGCAGATGGATTCTGTGATCATTTGGTTTGATTTTCTGAATAAGAGAGGATGGCTCTTCTTTGCATTCATTCTTATTTGAACTCGTTTTATTTTCCCTCCTGCAATTCTGTGCCTCTTTCCAGAGCCAGGATATAGAGCGCTGGACTGAACCGCAGTAGAGAGCACGGGATGGAGGGCTTTTGGGTATCTGATGCCTTGTTAAGTGTCAGATCTGGGGAGGATGGTTTGGACAACCTGGTAAACTCCTTAGTGATGAACAGGACATTTCATCTTCAATAAATCATCATTAACCAGAGTGTTTCTTTAACATTACAGGTGTGTAAAGAAACAAAATTGGAAATGTAAAAGTTTGACTCTATATTAACTTGGAGCCAAAAATTGCATCGGGTCAAAAATCTTTGTGTAGAAAAAATATAGAAAATAATTTCAAAACAGTTAGAAGATTTGGTTTGGAGTAAATTGAAATGCATCATTTTGATTTTAGGTATCCTGGCTGTGAGCTGTCTGCCCAGAGGAGTTTTCCATCTATTGACCCCTCTGTGAAATCCTCTGAAATATGAACTTTCATTTTTACCCAGGAGAACTTTTACAATCTTTTCTCCGAGGCTGGATGAAGGGTGTTTGTGCCCCAAACCTTGCAATTAAAGAATTTTTTTTGCAAAAATCTTGTTGGTCTAATAAAAATATCACCTCGACCACGAGTCCTGGTTGTCATTTTGATTTTGACTTTTTAAAAATGTGTTGCATACTGTAAACTATACTGTAACTTAAAACATCCTTAGGAATGAAAAGTGTTCAGACACAAGGGATTTAAATATTTAACCACACAAGCATTGATATTACCATTTTCAGTAGTATTAGGATTTTTTCCTGTTAATATCCAGACTAAGGTTTGGAAACATTGATCAAATTCACAAAGCAGTTTTATCTTGATAGAAGCACACAGTTCAAGTGACACATTGTTACCATTTCCCCCTTGCCCCGCCAACCACCTTTAATTAAAATTCAATCAGCTTTTAAAAGAAACCAGGTTTTTAAACATTCTGGCTAAAGTTTTCTTTCCAAGTCTCATCACAGAATTTTTTCCCCTGGTTAGTTTGGTTGGCGGTTATGAACTATCCACATTTCAGCAGCATACAAGTTACTTGTACAACCTGTTTACCTGATATGACTTTTCTTTTCCTTGGCATGACTGGCCTTCCATAATGGTTGGTGATATTGGTACCTTTTGGTTTTCAGAAATGATTGATCTTTGTTGTGCCAGATCCCAATATAAAATGGCATGATTTATCTTTGCTGTGCCAAATCCTGATATAAAGTGGCACGATTTGTCTTTGTTGTGCCAAATCCCAATATAAAATGGCATAGTTCCACCGATTTTCAGGGGGAACCTGTTGAGATTCTGGTCCATCTATTGTATCTTTACTGGGATGAACAGAGACAACAGCAGCCATCATATAATGTGATTTTTGGGGAGCACCTCCAGGCAATGTTCAATACCAGGCTGATCTTCTTCAGTGTTCAAGTCTGAACGTTCATGGATTAAGTTAGTCACAAAAAAGTCAGTAAGTGCTGGACCTTTTCTGGAATCTGTAGTACGTGGAGATATCTAGCTGTCTGCCGTGTCCTTAAAATATTAACCTTTCTTTCAAGGGTTCTACTTCTTTATGACCACTAGAAAAGTCCACGTTTTTTCTGTCCTCCAGTTGCTGCTACCTAGAACTAGTGAATTTTCTCTGCTCCCCCCCAGCATTATCCACCTGCATTTCTGCTCTATCTCAATCTTTTCCCAGCAGATTTCTCACTTTGCTCAGAACGGTATGAAGGGTTATGTGCTTTAGTTTGAACAGAGAAACCTGCTCCCGGGGGACTGGGAATGGTGTGAGGACTCTGGGGAGTTTCACAAAGTCTCCAGAAGTCCTGCCGTGCAGTCTGCCCTGTCCACGATGGTGAGTCGTGGGGGAGGAAGCTGGGAGTGAGGGCGGCTACTCCCACTCCCCCTTTGCCAAATTCTGGGTCTGCCCTTGCTGGAGTCATCCTATAATTGAACATGACCTACTGAGGTCCCTTCTGACCCTGACATCTATGAATCTATGTTGACAATTAGCCATAAACATGCTGAATCAGCTGTATTTCATATATTGGATTCTGAGTCTCAGCTATGACCCTCAGGAAAGCTGTTTTGCTGTTTGTGGTATTTCCAGTCACCATGGACCAGGCTGCCAATCATTTTGGAAATTATTGTTCATTAAAAACTGGTGAATTTTCTTCATGAAAAAGTCTTTATCATTTTTAATGATTTAATAAAAAGAATAATAGTAATTTAAAAAAAAAAGAATTTGACTAGAAACAATGGAAGTCCCACAGGGAATTTGATCTCAAGACATTTCCAGACCACAGAAGTCTGGATAATACTGAATAATCATGTAAGCTTGTGGAGGTTTATCTATACCCCCCTAACCAGCAAAGGTCAGTTAGTTACCCATTATGATTAGGGATCCACCAAATTCAGGGCGGCTGCCCCCCAATTTTGAGTCCCGAGTGTGATGCCAAATGCTATTTACATGGTGGAGTGTGGCAGACCCCCGCACATCTCTGATTGCCATCCATCAATCTCTGGGGAGGGGTGGGACTTTTGGGGCCCCTCAGCCAATGAGAGGCATGGGATGCCCACTGTGCTCCGCTATGAAAATCTCCGCACCCTCGCTCCCTCCCCTTGTCCTCCAGAACACCAGGGCTCTCCACCCTCTTCTGGTTTTGCATCTCTTTCCATCTCTGCCCTGCCCCACTTACTGCTGAACTTCTGTTCTGTTACGGGTATAGATGGGTTTCTGATCACTTCTACCCGTAACAGCATAATGTTTGTACCTGGCTTTCCAGGCAGATTTAAACCGGTTTAGAAGGCTTATATGTCTGTTCACTTCAGGTAAACTACATTCTAAGTAGTACATGTGTCCATAGCCTTCGACAGCTACACTGACTTATCTTGATTAATGGTTTCACATGGCAGCTTCATAAGTGTAACCCAAATGGCTGGCCATTCAGAGCAAAAACAGGGAAACTTAGTCGTTTTATACAAAATTTCCTTTGCATTTTTTGGACTTGCTTAAGGAGGAAATTCATAGTGAAATTCAGTGTGTTTTGAAGCCAGTGAGGAAGATGTGTACAGATATCTATCTATCTATTGCTAGATAGATAGATGGATAGATAGATCTTTCCCCCCAAACCTCTATATACTAAGAGCTCCTTGTTTTTTGCCTAGCTGTTGCTCTGATGTTATCATGTATTCATCAACTCTGCTTTACGAGAAGGATTAAGGAAAAAGACCTTTCAATCATAAGCATCAAAGGTTTCTTTTCATTTGAATATACCAAGTGTTGTTTTCTCTCTGGATATGCTATCAACAGAGTATTTCGCATTTTCCATTACACATGCTGTGTTTAGTTGGCCAATTGGCTCCGGTGGGACCTGGGTTGGAATTAGGTACTTGAGCACTCTCCATTGCAATATACTATGTACATAAGTGATAATATTAATTTCATGCAGAGATGGGTCCACGCCAGTAATTTCAGAGCCAGATCCAGATAGATTATTTATTTTATTTTGAGGGTTTTTTTTCGTTTTATTTCCCCCATCCTAGATTGGCATCCTGACAAAACACAGTCCCACGGCAATAAAATAAAAAACAACAGCACAACAGCAACTGATCTAGAGATGTCCATTAGCCAGGCTGCAAGCAAATGAAGCAAAATATCTCCAGCCCCTGAAAAATCTGGAAGAATTGCTGAGTTTGTGAAAAATGCCTATCTTGATCTAGATGTCGACATCTTAAAAATATTCAAAAACCAAAAAATCATTTTAGATCAGGTCAATCAAATGTTTTGCTTCAATTTTAAATTTATTTATTTATTTATTTATTTATATTGCTATAAATACATTTAGATTTCAAAATGAAAATTATTGAGATCAGGACAGAAAAAAGAGCTTGTTCAGTGTGAAAACACAGAAACCTGTTTTTACATTTCTTTTTCTTTTCCAACTAGTTTATTCCAAATAGGGTTTCTTTTCTTTTTTCCTTTAAAGAAACCATTTCCCAAATGCTTTCTATTTTGACAATTTCAAATTTTATGATTTTCAAAAAGACATTTCTGAAATTTTCGTAACCTCCATTATTTGTAAACGTGCCTGCGTTTTCCACATATCCAGGCTATTTTGGACCAAGTCAGGGTGAATGCATGTCTAAGTCAGGGAGTCCTTGTGCAGAATGACCTCCCTATGACTCGTTATATAAATAAATCTAAATCTGAACTTGCCCAATATTCTTCACCCTTTGGGCTTATCCATGGTACAGGCAATAGCCAGATGCAATATTTAGACCAGAATTTGGCTCATATGTCAGCTTCTCCAGTTATTTAATGGTTTTCTTCATCCATCTCAATGCCAAGTCATTTGTTCAAATCACATGAAAGCCATACAGATGAAAAATGAAGAAATGAAAGGAAATTTTACAGGAAAGATGTTATGGGTTTCTTTCATCATTTTTTCCCCTATTAAAGGGGTAGGTAAAACTGCTTCAGTTGGATCCAAGCTTTGGGGAAAAAAAAGCTCTTTATGTTCAAGGAAGTAATGGATGATATGTTTGTCCTTCAATCCTAGGTTTTCAGCATTGTACCTCCTTGACAAGGGCAGCTGCAGTGCCTGCCTACCTTCCTGTAAAAAAAACAAACATGTTCCTAAAAGAGTTGTTAAATGTAATTCAATTCAAATCGTGGAATAAAACGTAGCCATTTTGATGACTGATTTTTTTAAAGCATAATGGAATCAAGGACCTTGAAAACCAATTAGGTGTTAACATAAAATAAAATAGTCTTCAAATATGCAGTGACTCCGGTACCGGGGCTGCTACCTTAACATAAGGCATCCTTTCTACCATCTGATCTTTGGACTTTTCACTCAAAGGAAACAAGAATTAGGTCTTTGCTTTTTATATCAGTATGTTTTTCAGTGCACAAAGACCAGCTGTATACTCGAGACTTGAATTTTGAGTTACATTAAAGCTGCTTTACATTGCTCAGGGAGAGCTAACCAGATCTTTGAACGTTGGAATTGGACCCTAAGAACCCTGCTGGACAGCCTGACTTCCTGGCTAGTGAGCTGAAATCATATTAAGGGACTTCTTTGTCCTCCATGGTTAGGGACGTGTCAGAGCAGTGGCTGACGCGCGCTCTAGAGCCGTGCTCTGATTTCCAGGCCTTATTGAAACCACATGGAACACAATGTAAGCCTTGGCAGCAAGGAAGTTCCTCTGATATACTGAATAGAGACCCTTCAAAATTTCTCCCCCAAAATCACCAAGATATGCAGGGCCGGACACAGGGCCCGGATGGAAAGGGGGCCCAAAAATGGCTATTTTTTCCCCATTGGCTGATTATTATTATCATTATCTCTGGAAAAGGGGGATCAGATACTAAAAGTTTGCCCGGGGCTGCCTAGGTAGGGTGCTGAAGATACGGCCCCAAAGAGTCTTTGGCCTGGTGGTTATGCCGTGCACCTGTGTTAAGAGGTGGGAGAGTCAGGTTCAAACACTTGTGCCTAGACAGGGAAAATGAGGATTAAAAGCCGGATCCCTATGTCTCAGAAAATTCCCAACTAGCTCAGTATTCAGGCACAGGAAACAAGCATATTTTAGTGGGCACGCACGCCTCTGTCGAAATGATTTTCTGTCTGCAGACATCATTCTTGTGAGGGAAAATTTGAACTAGTCTTTTTTTCCCCGGACCCTCGAGTGCAGGCTGTCGAGTGCAGAAGCACCGGTATGCTCCTTATCTTTCATCTTTCAGCAGGGCAGCTCCTTAAAGGAATGACTATGCTTTTCCCCTCTGACTTCAACATTTTGACTTTTGCTGCTGCTACCGCTTGGCCGGGTTGATGTAACCGATCCCAGACCTTCTTGCCATTTGCAGAATTTATTTGACAGTGCTCACACCACTTGGTTTCATTAGTAGATTGGGATGGAAAGTTTGTAAAAGAGCAATAAAAGCAAGTAGATTATTGCTCTCAAACAAAACAGAGTGTAAGTGATTTAAAGTGAGAAGGGATCCAGAAATTGGCTCCGGCACGTCAGGCATCTGCTAAAATCATTATCACTGGATAAAAATATATCTATAAGTTTCCATTTTTGCATCTCTAGCTGAGCTCTAGCATGGGATGCAGGGCCATTTTCCATTGATTTGGAAGTCTAACAGCTGTTTCATCTCACTCCCACGCGCCGCCTTTATCCCGCCTTGTAGCCTTTTTCGGCTGACTCGTGCAACACACACTGAAATGTACAATTGAGGCCTTGCTTAGCAGGTATTTTCTGGTTGTAAAGGCCTTATTACTTCGCCTAGTATTGAATCACCCTAATTCGAGTAAATAAGCATCTTTTCTCCTTCATGATTGTTTCCTAGCTGTATTTTTTGGGCTATAGTCAAGGGTATAGCCCAGCATCAGACATTGAGAGCACATTTACATTCCCCCTGTGGTGACCTTGGGAACATCAGCACGGTGTGGCCCCCATGTGCTCGTCCCTGCTCAACCCATGCTACAGCTTGGAAGGTAGGCAGTGCAGACTGTATAGTGCAGTCCTGAGTGAGTGCAGAGAAGCTGAGGTTGAGAGCACATGTTTGGGGCCAGACTAAGGCTGGATGAACCCTTTAGTGGGCCCTAGGCAAAGAAACTCGTGGATCCCGGTCGAGACCCCCCTCCCCACCTCAGCGCTGCCCCCCACAGGGAGTGGGGTTTGAAGCCACTGCTAGAAATTAGCCACTGTGGAGGCAAGGCCAAGCAGAAGGGAGGGGAAGGGAAGAGAAAGGAAGGGAGGCACATGGGGTCATTCATGCCACTGCCATGGAGGGAAGGACCAGGGCTCCCTGCAACACAGGGCCCTCGGCATGTGCCTAGTTTGCCTATGTGTTAATCCGGTCCTGAGCCAGACCAAAACCAGCTACTCTCCCTCCTTTCTGGGCCAGGTCTGCTTATGAGCAGCACTCCTGAGCTTGCCCCAGAAGCAGTGTTGCCCTGCATTTAGGCATCTTCTGTAACCACTTCACAGCAGTCTCGGGGTGATGCTATCCCAGCTGGAAAGCATGGACTGATCACACTATGGTTTTCAGCAGCTGGCTAACGTAATGGTAAGTATATATTATAAATATATATTTTTTAAAAACTCAACATTTTCTCTATTTTTTAAAATAACTGGTACAAATATTTAAAAAAAAACGGAAAAACTATATTTTAACTTTTTCCACCTCCATGTCTCCTGGCTTTCCTTTTGCTCATCCTTTCCTTTTTTTCCATTTTGCTTGCAAAAAATGAAATCAATAAGAGGAGAAATTAAATGAAGTGGGGGAGGAGGGGAAGCAGATCGCCCTTCTAGGTTTTGACTTTTATTGATATTTAAAGATTTAGTTTTTAAATGGTTGAAATAAAAATGACAATTTTCCATAAAACGTTGTACTTTTAGGTAGGGGGAAAAGAGGCCATTTTGTGAGGCAGAAAGAGAAAGTTTTGAAAGAAACCTTTCAGTTCAGTCTATCGTTGTACTGGGGCAGTGGCTTCTGATTCCTGCTACTTGTGTGTGTGTGTGTGTGTGTGTGTGCACACGTACGTGTGTGCATGCATGCACATGCATAGGTGCTCCTTTAAAGAGACTGATTTCCGTGCCACTATTTCAGTGAGCAAAGAAAAGCAAATATGCAACCATGACACCCAGTGCCAGGGTCGGTCAGGAATTGTAAAATGCCTATCAGTCCTCCATATGCTATAAGAAATAATGACCCAGGTTTTCCCCCAGTTCCAGTTCTCTCTCTCCATAGGACCAAATTTTGAAATCACCAGTGCAGGTATAAATCAAAAAGTAAAAAAACCCACTGCATTCAATGGAGGTACACTGGCATGAGAAAGATCAGAATCAGGCCCCCAACTTCACCGGTGCTGATCCTGGTTTGCCTATAAAGTAACATATGGTGCTTGGCTTTTTCATCTCATCTGAAGTGTTTTGACCAACAGCAAGACTTATGGGCCTAAGGTGTCCCTACGGACCTAAAATGCAGAATAGCTGACCTTTACAGATCATATAACTCTCCAAATGTTTAGAAATGCAGGGAATGTTAGCACTTGAAAATGATTTTGATCAAATGAGCACTAGGGTGGCTTGTAATTAATACAGTGGCTTGACAGATTCTCAGATCTTTCAGCTTTCAAGTGGCTCCTTATTTTTGATTTCTGCATTTCTGGTAGGAAAAAAGAAAAGCATATGGAAACGCAGTCCATTGCAAAAATGGTGAGGTTTCCTTGCACCTTGATTTTAAAGATGATTTTAATTATCTGACCTAACCATCTGTTTAAAAAGTAAAATAAAGAGTTGTTTTATGGCTTAGTGTTTTCACTCCTGAATACACACAATCAATCAGACTGCTTCAAGTCATCTGGTTAAGGACAAATTTATTATTTATGCTCATCACCATTGTTGCAGAGAAGTAATTGTATGAGACACGGGGGGGAAAAAAAAAGGACAAAGTGAAGAGATCTTGAAGTGTACAGTCACAGCAGATCTCCTGTATGCCGGTCTGCATCTTAAAATAGTACTTTAGGAGTTGCTAAAATCAGAGAACTTTTATTTTTCATTTACCAATGCTGTAGTTCATTGAACAGAAGCTGACTGTTAAACCAAAACAGATGATGTTTTAAAGTAATACTAATTGATTCCATTCCTAGAGTTCATATTGGTAGCAAGTAACATAGCTCCTGACCTAGTCAGTAAATTTAGATTTAGGATTGTGCAGTGTTTTTGAGCTTCTCCGTTGCTTTTTACAGCAACCACACAATTGTTTGTTGGCTCAGATCATCTCCTCCCACTGAAAAACTGCACGAGAGAGGAAGGACAGGCTAATGTATGGCACGTTGGGGTGGAGCTTTTCTATGGGCTCATCACGTCATTTATCTACCAGAGACCTCAGCTCCGTATGAATCAAATGGAAGTAATAATTTTCGACCTCACAGGGAGGTTTTTAGGACTAAATTCATCAATGAGTGTGAGGTATTGTGTTTATACAGTCAGAGGTATCTAGATAAGCATCCTGCCAAGGATCGCGCCCCCCCCCCCCTTCTTCATGTAGGAAGGCTACAGGGTCCGCTGCAGAAATCACAAAGATCCTCCCACCGGGTTGATCATGCTAACAGCATGTGCCCAGTGGGTGTTGCTTCAAAACATTATAATAAATACGAGGCCTTTAAAAATTTGGGGCAAGGCCTAATTCATCTAACCAGACAACTTTTAATACAACAAACACTAAAACCCCAGTGCATTCTGGGTCTTTGCTTCAACTCTGTTTCAAGCCATTTCTTTGGCGTTTGCTTTGTCAGCGTTAGAAGAGCTGTTAGGAAATTCTGTAATTCTTCCTGAACTACACCATATAAAGGCCAGAGTAACTCCAAGTGGAAGAGGCTCACCTTTGTCTTTCCGTCAGCCCCCACAGCTGTGGTTCTTGTGGCAGGAAGCTAGGGTTACTGGACTTACAGATGGAAAGTTTGGAGTCATTTTGTCCTTCGTTCTGGCTGCACGGGATTGCTAAATCCAGGACTGTCTTGGCTGGGTTTAGAAGACAAAAAGGCTTATTCCAACATTCAAGAAAATTTAGCACATAGGACTAGGAGGGGATTCCAGAGACATTGAGTCTGGCCCTCTTTATTCTTAGGCAACTATTTATCTGTAACGGTCTAAAAAATAATCCCTGATTTTCTCGTACCAACCACAGCAACAGAGAATCCTATGGGGGAAAAAAATCACTCTCTTCTCATGTGCAAATACATAAGGATGATGTTTTAAATATATGATCCTGAGACGTCATCATCATCTCCTCCTCCTCCTCTTGTATAGTTCATTTTCCCCTGTACACATCATTAATGTGGTGGAGCCACACGACCACTTTATGGTTGAGTGCTGTCACCCTACCTATCTGAAAGGTCTTGACCCTGTAGTTTGTATTCTTGTTCCCCTTGGCAGTGCCTCTGGCATCAAAGAGCTGGACATTTGTTTCTGGTTAGGCCTTTGGCCCTAAACAGGTAGATCATGTGCTTCCTCATTGATGCTAATGGATCTGTTTGCATATTGGGGCATAATTAGGCTGTTGGTCCACCCAGTTTTCCATTGCATAATACTACTTGTGATTCCACTTCTGCATCTCATGCCCCCTTCCAGTGGCTGCCGCTTACACACACATTTTCCATGAATCACATTTTTCTCCTGTGCTGGTTCTTGATCAATGGATGAAGCCAATCAGCATTAATTTTCCAAGCCAGAAGTGATGGCAAATCTTGATGGAGATGATGCTCCATCACCACCAGGGCTTACCTAGCACTGGTGAGGTGCTTGCAATAAAAAGTCACATGACTTTGGGAAGGAAAGAAAAGTCGGTCATAACTTCCAGCTCAAAAGTCAGGCATGCACTTCAAACCTTCAGTCCTGCCTGAAGTCTTTATAGTTCGGATCCGTGAAAACAGGGGTGATGTACAGGTGAAGGTTCATTAGGATGGCAGTGCTACAAGCAAGCAAGTCATAAGACAGATGCATGTGCTTAGCTGCCTTTTGTTCAAACAAACGCCTAACCCTTACATTTCTAAGGGCAAGTCAACTTTAAAATCAAAATTGCCCCAAAAACTTCCAACAGGTGGTAGTGCATGTTCCAAAGGCCAATAGGTGAGAAAGGACCTCAAACTATTATCCAGTATTTATTGTGTATCTGCCTGCCTGGTTTTCCATCTGACCACCCATCTGTTCATTTGCAACCATATTGACAATACATGTTGAATATTTCAGTTCACATGGTTTGGAAATTGTTGACGCCTCCAGCTCTCCAGAATACATTTCTGTGATTAAAAAGTTGGTAAGTACGAGGCACAGTGATGTGAAGACATGGGTCTGTGGGACTGTACAAGGTTTAAAAAAAAAGTCATGCAGATTGAAACATTTAAATAGTGGAATAAAATACCATTGGCCACTTATGACAAATATAAAGCAGACATGAGACACCGAGATCTTTTTGAAATGTCTTTCCTTGATAGCGTATTACATAGAACTGTCCCAGGCATTTTCCTGTCAAGAAGAAGAGGCACGGTATCATTTATTCCCTCCCCTTCCACATACATTTCTTTGCTTTGTGCCACAACCTCAAGACCTCCTTAGTTGATTTCTATATTGGAGACTAAAGGTTTCAATTATAAATGTTCTAAGAAAGAAGAAGAAAACCCCTGCCTTTAATTAAGGCAGGTTTGAAGGGGGCATGACAATTTAAGTGTGTGTGGGAGGGGTGATAGGGAAGTGTCTATTGCTGCATACATTAAATGCCTTTAGTGCTTTTCTCTAAAGTTGGAGAAAGGAGAGATTTTGCCCTTTGGAACCTAAATTGGGCTCATTTTTAACCAAGGGTTGTGGCAAACCAGAAGGAAAGGTTTGTTTTTTTTTATCTGACCTGCACAATAAACTCATTTGCCTTTTCACAGAGCCAGAAAACAAAACACATTTATTCATGTCTAAGTGCATTTCCTTTTCCTTTATTTCCCCTCCTCCTACTTCTTCATGCGTGGGATGTTACAAGGATGCCTAAAAATGCAGTAGAGTTATAGGACTTGCTACCATTTGCGGTGCTGCTCTAGTCTGTATACGTTTTTATGCCATCCTCCCCACTATGGCATCTTTAGCACCTGCCACTCATGCACAAAGTGGCATGACTACCCTCTGTTACATGCGGTGGCTTCTTACTTTCATCCTGTCCTCAGGGAGAGAGTCATGTTGGCAGTTTCATGCATTGTTTTGGGAGGTATGAACAAAACGTCAAGCACAAACTAGCTTGCCATTTTGTAGCAGAAACTTCCAGTGTCCTGGATGAACAGTATTGTCAGCCACAGTCCAGAAATTTGGGTAATCTTTTAGAAAGCCAGGGCTGAGAACATGGAGCATCTTGAACATAAGGACTGAGATCTTGATTTTGTGTTCAATGAGACTCCAATGCTGAGCATGGAGGATAGACATTAAATCCAATCCCACAAACCTTTCACCAAGCAGACAGTCCTCTTATCAGCGACTCCGAGGCCCATTCTTAAAAGAGATGGTCTCAAAGCAGACCACCCCCCGCACCCCCCCAGTCTAAGCACAACTGGACTTTGCTGAGTTTCAGACCTGGATGTTGATTCAAGCTTGATCCTAGAGCCAGATTTCCCAAAGTGCAATGAGATATAATGAGTGCAATGAGATCTAATGAGATCTAACGTAGCAATGAGGTATAATGGGATGAACTTCAGGTTGCAAATGCTCGGAGATGTCCCCCTCCAACCAGGGGGGTGAATGGGACTTGTCTGTGTGCTGGCAAAAAGAAGGGAAGCTTAACAGCTCATATTGCCTCCATACCCTAGACCAGCCCATCACAACTGCCTTGCATCTGAAGATCCCAGCCAGACTTCAACTGGAACTTGAACATTACTGGCTTTGGTAGGGGGAAAACATGGGGTGGGGGGGAAAGGCTGTGCAGAAAAAGTGAAAACAAGTTTTAAAGAAAAAAACTCGTCTTGCTGGTATGCCCAACCCCCAGCCTCAGCCTTTCTCTTCTGGAGTGAAGGTTATTGAGCCCTTAGCCCTATTGTGTAGGCTGCCTTCTAACTAGAAAAACACAGTGGTTAGAAACACTTGAATCACTCCTGTGGGAACACAGGTTGAAATGACAGGGTGAACAGGTTTCCAGGGGATTTTTTCCAAGCCAGGCTTTAAGAGATCCTCAAAAGCGACACTTCCATACATTTCTTCCACCCCTGAATTCACCTTAAGGAGTTTAACCATTCACAGCAGAGGTAAGTTCTCGTGGGAGCTGCTTTCTCTACTGCTCTACAGATTATGTATGCTTTTTCATGCTTTTTTGGGCCCCGTCTACATTCAGTTTATTTACTGGTATATGGATGCTGGTGAGCGAGGCAGTATTGTATTGCTGTAGCTCAATGCACCCTCCCGTGTATTTGCAGTTGTAGTGATTTAACGGTGCCATGTACCACTTATTTCTTGTCCCATACAGGAATACCAGTATTTCCATGAGGCATATTTATGCCTGTATTACTGTGTCCACCCATGGATTTATTGTACTGCTTTAACTCTACCTGTACCCAGAGTACATCTGGAGGGATGCCAGATGAGAGCTGGCAGGTGTGTAGAGACGACAGATCAGGAATATAGCAGCCAGGAGATTAAAATCAGCAGAATAAACTACGGTCCCAGTGCAGTCATAAGCTGCCCTCATCGCATGAGGATTTTAGAGACTGCCCCTCTTAGAAAGGGAGACATGTTGCTCATAGACCATTTCCATTTCTTTGTTCACCCTTTCAGCTCTTGCTTCTCTTCTTGTTGCAGGATCAGGCCCCTCTCAAGTAAATCGATCTGGCTGTGAACTCCCCGAATGGATCAAACCAGCCTCGATCTTTGGAAACTTTCTGACGTGGATCAGGATCTAAACTTTACGACTTGCATATGTCTGAAGCATTTCTTCTGCAGAGAGTTTGAACAGCGAGTTCATTTCACTTTAAGATCATAAAAAACAGAGTCATTTAATAGGGCCCTTGGCTGGGTAATTACTAAGCAAAGGAAAAGCAGACAATCCGTCCAGGGTATGCATGTGTTTTTTCTTTACTGGTGTTAAATACTATTTGGATTATTCACTGAATAAACATTAAATAATGTAATTTTGAAACTGGGTCCCATTTGGGATTTAAATGTATAGCCTGTCACTGGTAAAGGATTAAGATATTAGTGCATTAATGTAATATCAAAAGCTGCAGATTCCTTCTGTGTTTCTTAAGCACTTTCTGATCAAACCCATTGGAATAGGGATTTTTTTAACTGCTGTTTTATGCAAGAGCAGAAGAATATAGCAAGGGATTTTAGTCTGTAAACTGCAAGCCAGGGACTGTGGATCCATGCACGCTGAAGTGAAGGAAAGTCAATGGTTTTATCTTTTTGCGGAAGAATCTAGCGCACTTTTGCTTACTGTAATAATCTGCCCTTTTCTCCCGACATCTCTGTCTCTTTCTCCTCTCCACCCCCATCCCATTCTTATGCTCCTTTGGCACCCTGGATATATTTTTCTCCTAAAATACCTTTGGATGAAAACAAGAACAATGATATATGTGTTGCTTTTTATATGAATGTAGAGATTTTAATCATTTTTAAATAATACAGGATTAAGCCAGGATATTATTTTGTGTGTTTAATGTTGACAATAGGTAAAGAGAGGTGGGGATAGCCAGTGAGAGTCTGATTTTCAGAGATGACAGGTACACACATATGAAAGTTTGGGTTCTTCAAAACTTTTTAAACTTCGGGACTTCAAGGGTCTGAAGTTGAGCTCCCAGCAATAAAGTCACCATCTATTGTTGGAAAAACTGACCTGATTCCTTCTACTCTGCTTTCCTCAGGATCAGTGGACACTTACCCTTGTGGTAATGCAAGAACATTAAAATGGGATTCCTAATGCAGCTATAGCTAAGAAAACAGGCCCCAGTCTTCAACTGTGATGTGTACATGTAGCCTACTGTGGGCTCTTTGTGGGTAAAAAGATTGACCTGTCTGCAATGCATTGAGGAATCAGGACCCAAAAGTATACCAATGGAAATCTGTCATGATGCTGTAGAAGTAAGAAGGCAGGGGAGAGATGCACCTTTATAGACAAAGGAAGAAATATAGAAAGAGTGCAAGCTTTTGTGGGCCGAAGCTGTCTTCAGGAGAAGGAGAAACTAGATGGTAGAGACCTCAAGAAATATATAACAGTGACACATGATGAAGATGATGAGGCAAAAAAAGGATGTAGTATTTTCACAGGTGACTTTAATGACATTTTGTACTGGAGGATGCCTCTTACTTCTGCTATACTACTGTAGAAGGAAGTATAGACGGTGCAGCAATGAGATATAATGGGAGAACCTCAGGTTGCAAATGCTAGGAGAGGTCCCCCTCAAACCAGTGCAGTCTATACTTACTTCTACTCTACTATAGCATTATTTACTCCTGCAATGAATGAAGGGCCTTTTATGCTGTAAACCGACCCCGTTCTATCAGCTTGCATTGCAAAAAAACAAGGTTGAACATGAAATGCTGTGTTTGTTTAAGTCGTGTCAGTGGTGAATCTAATTCAACAGTTCATCCAAGACAAATTGTGGGCTCTGATTCTCTGGACAAGGGAACCTTTTATTTGTTGTAACCACCAGTAACCAGTCGCTGTCCATTATTATAATACACAGTAATGTTTTAAGAGGGACACAAGTGTTTCTGCTACCTGGGTCAAATCCAATCGCTGCATTTCAGTAAATGACGCAGGATCTCAAGTTGATGAAATTTGCAAATAAATCCCGCAGGAACCCTGACCATTAAAAATTAGCTCTGAATTAGATTTTATAAACAGAGCTGAAAAAAAAGTGTCCGCCGCTTTTGTCTCAAAAGTCCTTGGCATAATCAAAAATTCATGTTTTTCTATAAACAAGGGGGAAAAAAACCCAACAACCCAGAGATACCAGAAAACACTTCTCTTCCCCTAATTGGAAAATATCATTCAAATATGCATAATGATTCCTCTCAAAAAAACTGACAAAAAGAACATTCTTGAATATTATTTTGGACCGGCGCCAAAATACGCACTTGTTGTTACTATGGTAATAAGTGGGGATGGGGGTGGGGGATGTTTGAAAGCCGCTTGCCATAAATATGTATGAATTATTTTTATGATCAGAAACCCCTTGCAGAAACCAATTTACTGAGTCTAAGTGATCTAATTGAGGGCAATCATTGTTAGAGGGAACCAAAAATATACGAGGCCTCCATTTTCATATTAAAATGCCATGCCTTGGTTTAACATTTCCAAGTGGTTATTTTAGTCCTTTTTTAAAAAACAAAAGCCTGTTGAGGATAGGCTAACTCTGTTGACCAGTATATTATTGAACTTGTTTATCTCTGGGAA
>NW_017728993.1:22390025-22407753 GCF_001723915.1 Gavialis gangeticus | reverse complement strand
TTTTTTTTTTTTTTTTTTTTTTTTTTTTTTTTTTTTTTTTTTTTTGGTTAGTTGCTTGAAACATTTCACAATTAAAGCAGAAGAGGCTTGCTCTGTGTTTCTCACCTTTTACGGTCACAGGCCTGAATAGCCTTGAAACAGAGGGACACTTTCCTGGTTGAAGTCTGGTGTAATTTCCCCTTGAATGGCCTCTCATGATAAGAATGGGGGTCACTGGATGGGATGGTATGCAATAAAGCTTGTGATTGCATGGTCCTTCATCGCTACAAAACAGCCCCCAACACTCTGCTTTATGATAGCACAATTGGCCCGCACAATGAGTTGGGTAGAAAGCCAGAGAAAGAGAGAGACGGGTGTGGATACTAAGGTGGAGATACTAGTTAAGTGATTGTCCCTCTTGGTGTGTTTCAAGTGCTGAAATGCACAAGTGGCTGAGAACAGGGTCCCCAAATGTTAGGCTGAAAAGCAGTGAATGAATAAAAAGGGATGCTCGTAATGGATCAATCTTGCCTATAGAATGCACCTTTGTGGTCAAATGTATAAGATAATATATAGCAGCTGTGTTATAAGCCAGCAAAGGGAATTGAACTCACAAAGCACAGCTTCTCAATAGATTTCCTTGTGGGAACGCCAAAAGTTTAAGAGCTGGAGGAGGGTTCATTGCTGGCTAGCACCATGCTTCATAATAGGTGTCTCGGGTACAGTGGGACCTGGCTATTGGACCCAATCCTAAAGTCCTTATTCACTATTCCTCAATGGGACTGTTGCCTGAGTAAGGACTGAATAAAAACTGAATAAGATTGAGGATCTAGAGAGCTCAGGGAAAGCAAAGCTCCACTTGCAGGGCAGATCCGGAGCAACGTTGGAGCATTTGCAGTTTCCACGGATGCAAAGAGAAGTAACTAGGGATGACTGAAAAAAATTGCATTTTTTTGATAAGAAGGGCTTTTTTGGCAACATGGGAATGTGTGCAAGAAATATGTCTTTCCCTGATTTGTGTTAAAGAAACCCTCACAAGTATCCAAAATGTTAGTTATTTGGCTGCGGGCTTTCACTAAGGCGTCTTCTCATCCCCTGCAATTCAAGAAAAAAAATAATTTCCATCAAGATCTATTCAGTACCTCTTCAGAAGTGATCCAGCAGTACTGAGGTTGCTCCCAAATGAAGCAAACAGTGAAACACTGCCAAATGCAATGTTCAGTTCTAGTTATAGTGAAGGTCTTTTGCAGGGGAAATATATATTTATATTGAATTACAAGAGAGTTTTACTGAAGTGAGATATTACACAATGCCTCGGGATTTCTATATAGACATTGATAAAGACCATTAACAGTGCTTTCCTAGAATAATTGAAGGGGAGAGAAAACAGCACCAGTGCATGTGATGTTAACACCAAAACCATTAATAAAAAGAACTTTTCAGCAACATATGTTACATTGGGCTTTGCTTCCAAACAATTTAGTGGCAGAGATCTCTGCAGCCTGCCTTCATTGCCAAGTAGGTCAATCAGGTTGTCCCTGACTGAACCCAAAAGCCAAGACCTTGGGGGTAAGAAAGCAAAATGGAATCAATAAATTGTGTTATAAGAATGATCTCATGACTACATGCCGGTCTGCCTACCTAGCTATATACTGTCTTTCTGCTCTACCTACCTTTCTGGTCATCTCTGCCTGTCTACCTTCCTATTTTCTCTCATCTGTAACCATGGAAAATGTTTCTTTCCCGCATGCTCCCACATTCATGGATCCAAGTGGGAAGTATCACAGCACCCTTTGGGGTGGTTGGCTTTACAGCATGTGTAGTATGGCCAGAAGAAGGACCCACTTAGTTGTCTGGGAAAAGAGTGAGAGGAGAGGGCTTTGCATAGATCTCCAAGCAAGTGCCATTATTCCAAGAGATTCAGAGATGATTCAGCTGAGAGCAGTATATGTCATTTAGGGATATGAAAATGGGTTACAGTTGTAAATAAGGGGGTGCTAAGGGCAGATAGCATGTCAAGAGACAAGACCTCCTCAGTTCTAGTCCCAAGTCCAACTCCAACTCGTTTTTGATCCCTGATCCCTAATGCACAGAAGGAACTGGAAGGTTGATTTCAAACTTTGGATCATGTCTTCTGTGCCCTGCAAAATGAAATCAAGTTGTGCCTTTCTATGCATTTCAAAGGGAGGTTGTGTCAGGAGTAATTCATATCCGTACAATGGTTTGAAAATAGCCAGTGCCAGGAATATTATTTTTCCATTACATCTTGCCCTTGACTCAAACCACAAAGCTGGAGTTTTTATTATTAAAAGAAACTTCCCCCCTTTCCTTGAACAATAAAGGATTGCGGGCCAGGTTCTGAACCATTTCCTGAACCTGAATGCCCTTAGCAAAATTTTCCAGTGGGTTCGCTGCTACTCCAAATGAATGTAGATTGTCTTTCATTAATATTTATTAGAAGTTAGGCTGGTTATAGAATCCTGAATCAAATCTCAAATATTTCACCAGTGTTGTCTTTGAGGTGGCGTTTTTGTGGAGGCCTACCACAAATACCTGTCCAATCATTTTCTTTTCTTTTGTCCTTGTAGTGAAGGATCAGGTTAATATGGCCCTGATCCTGGAACATCTGGCTCCTGGGCACACTGATTGCAATGGACTGCAATCTCATCAGAAATTGTTCATAGTTACGATCTGTTGTAGGACTGAGGCCCTTTCTTAATTAACATTGCAGAACAATGATACCATTCAAATAAATATTCTAAATAAAGGTTTAAAAAAAAATCCTCAAAGATTCTTGGTTCTGGTTGGGCCAACTGTTCAAAGTGATCAGTAAAATGGTAGAGTGTACCCATGTACTAACTTTCTGACAGGTAAGCCAACTTAACTTTTAAAACTCAACTTAACCAGTGTACACACATATATGGGGCAGAGTAGACTTAAATGCAGCGCAAGATAATATACCTTCAACGTGTATTATTTTGAGTCACAGTAAAGTTGACTTAATTCACAAGATGCTACCACCGTGTCAAGGAGATGTACTTGTGTACATTTCGGCATGGCTCAACTTAAGTTGACTTAGTTAAGTCACCTTATTTTAAGCCGGCTTAGTATATATGTATGCACCCAGAGAAAGGAGAACTTTCACCTACAGAAGAATCGTTGCTGCTAAGAATAAAACTGAGTGGAAGATTTTGGTGGACAATGTAGAGCAGAGGGAGAAAAAAACAGAGTAAACCAAATACAAACGTCCACTTTAGAGTGCAGAGTGTTGCCAGCCAGACCACACTGTTGGCCAGACCTAATTTTAAATGGAGAATTCAAACAAATATTAATTTAAGTTGCTATGACAGAATATCTGGTTTAAAAAACACTAGTCATATGCAATCTGCTGAAAAATAACAAATGAGCATGCACCGAAGAGAACATAAGGAGAAGGAATATTCTAAGAGATGCTGTTAAGGAGTTAGATGTGCTTAAATTTGCTTGCTGCCTGGTTTTTGTGCGGCCGTCAACAAAAATCCTGTTTCCACAAAGAGAACCACTATTGAAATGAGATTTCCTCTTTGAAGCCCTCGGTGAGAAAAGAGCATTCTGGGAAAAGGCTGAGCTTCCTTAAAGGGAACAACTCCAAGTTTACAGTTACGGGTTATGAAACATTTACCATTTATCTTACACCTCTTTAATACATCTCAACAGCTTTACAGGCAAATTTAAAGAAGGGAGTGGATGGAATAACTCTAGTCCGTATTTCATTTTTCTACAGAGTCTAAAGTGATGTCTAGCTATTTAGAAAATCTGGAAAGAAACCGATGGTGTGATTAAAATGCTTTATTTGTTTTGTCTCATGGTTGGATCAAAGGGCTGGGTGTCAGGAGAAGCCCTGGACCAGATGTTCCAACTTCAGCGCTCCACGTTAGTCATCTACATACCATATTTAGTCATCTAGGTTGGTGGTTTGAGACTTAGAAATGTTTCGCGCCTGCGGCTCCCATTAAAGTCATGTTACAGTGTTCTGAGATTGTCAGATGACATGCATTGTACAAACACCAGATAGCGTTTGCTTCATTTTTAAATTTTTTTTTTAGTTCTGGATCATAATATGTTTTCCCTGTAAAGGATCAAAACAATCAACTTCCTTCTTTCTTTAATTTGAACTATACATGTCCCAGACTTTTGCTTTAGCCGGCAGCAGTATCAGATGCCATAGATTTCCTGTGTTGGATGTAAATAATTATTAATAAGGAGCTAAAAGTTACTAACAGCTTGCATATCTTTCTATCACTGTAGTGCCTATGTGGCAAATCCAGTATTAAAGTAATCACTGGAATTATTCAGGATGGCATCTACCTTTATCATCCTGGTGGGTGCAGTGACAGAGCAGTAAAGGAGTTTTGGTACAGACAGAGAGGCATGAGCTGAAGTCTCAGTCTGGATCCTGATCTAAGACTGCTCCAGTCAACCTACCGGTAAACTGGTCACCAGACTGGGGAACCAAGACCGCTCCCATGTGTGATGTTGGTTTCCAGCGACTGGCAGGCCTTAACCCTGCTAGTTCAATGGGCCACATGGGCTTGGGACAGACTTTGAATGCTGCCTCTGTTGCTGTAGGTCAGTGATTCTCAACCAGGGTGCTGGGCTACCATGAGATCCTTTGAAGGGTGCTGCAGGAAGTGGGAGGAGATAAGCGAGGTGTGAGAAGATAAACAGATGATGGTAGGCTCAAGCCCTCCTCCCCTCTCCATTTCTTCTGCCCCCACTGCCTGGCTCCTCTGCAGTGAGGTAAGCACTGGAATAAATTCATTTTTGAAATAGGGTGCCATTTAATTTGTGGAAGGGTGCCTCAAGTCCAATGGGGGTGCCCTGAGTCTAAAAAGATTGAGAACCACTGCTCTAGGTTTAGGACATAACTGTTTTTTAGAGCTCCTTCCATTTGATTATTTGTATTACTTTACCAGCATGCATAAACGAAGCCCCAAACATGGCATGGGAATAGGAGAGTAAGATTATTTTCATTTTAATGATGAAAATGAAAGCCAACACATTCAAATGTTGGGGAAGAAGCCTTGAAGTCCATGACTCAGTGCCCCTGGAAACTCACATGGTCAAACAGGGCGCGTCTAACTGGCACATCCCCATAGTTGGAAGCGAGTTACCAAAATCTATTACAGAGCCCGCACAAGAAAGAATCCAGACTCTCACTTCCGTGAAATATGTTGTAAATCTAATCCCAGAGTCCCAAATGTTAATCACAGGCTTCTTATCTTTCAAATTGCACAGATTATTATGGGGGCAGCAGGTCTATAAAGACAATATGAGAGCTGAGCGCCTTCTTTTCTGACCTGGATATTTCCGATCCTTTTGTGGCCCCTGCTGGCTTCTTTAATTTCCATTCCATATCTATCTCTCACGGGTCACCTTCAGAGGTCGGCAGCCAGTTGTGTTTGCTTACCACATACTTTATGTCAAACTCCTCCTGGAGATCTTTTTTTTTTCCAGGATACCTACATATCACCATTCTGTCTCATAGTGAAATGAACCCCTCAGAGCAGCTCCTTCTTTTAAACTCCCTTGACCAATAAATCACATTCTACCCATAATTTAAGACTTAATATAAAGGTCCAGGGGTCTATTCTACCTACAGGGATTTACTTCGTTAACTCCCATTTAGGTCAATGGGAGTTTCTTTGTAAATCCTCTGTACATTTATGGAAGAATAGATCAAGCTTAAATGACAGGCATGATTTTGGTCTCCAATTTTTACCCAAGTGGAACATTGATTGGCTGAGGGGGAGTTGAATCAATCTTCACTTCTCATCTACAGAGCTGTACACAGCAGCCTTCATCTTCACAGGTAGAACAAGAAGAAAAGCTATTGTTGCATAGGCTTGAAAACACCCAAGTTTGCTCAAAACTAGGCCTTTTACAATGCAGGATGATTTTTTAGGTAACACACAGGGCTGAGATGCAAAGGATGTCAGTGCAATTCCCACCTATGCCTCCATGACCTTGGTTAAATTGAAGGGACTCATTACATCCTTAACATTGATCACGTTTCCTAGTTTCATAGTAGTTAGGGGCTGGAAGGGACTTTAAAGATCATTGGGTCCAGCCCCCCTGCACTTGGGCAGAAAAGACTTCTGGGATCTGATGACCTCAGCAAGATGGGTGTCACGATGCTTTTTGAAGATCGCCAGGGTACCATCTCTGAGTGGAGCCTGTTCCAAACCCTTGGCACTCAACTTGTAAAGAAGTTTTTCCTTATGTTGAAGTGTTTTCCTGGGTTGGTGCTGCAGGGTAACAACTTCCAAGGAGTGAGTTCATGACTTGCTCCTGACTTGTGTCAAAGACCACCTCCAGTCAATCCAGGAATAAACAGGTCCTTGGCCATTTGTGCTGGGGGCTGTCCAAGGTGGCTGGATGTGAGGCTGATCATGTCACTTCATGGCATGGTATCATCTCTAGAAACTGATGCGTCTCAACCAAGGGTTGCCAACCTGCCGTGCAGGTGCCACATGGAATGTGGCGGATCAGGCAGGGAGTGGAGAACAAACCAGCTGATCAGGCAAGGGAGAAGAGTAACACATTGGGCAGGACAGATTGGGCAGAGGAAACAGCAGCAGATGGGACAGGGAGCAGAGGGGCAGATCAGGCAGGGGATTGGGATCAGAGCAGCATTCAGGGAATGGGAAGGGGCTTCCCTTGGGTCATGCGTGCCAGAAGGGTTCATGCATGTCCTTGGGTTCATGAACCTTGGGTTCATCCATGTTCGTGCTCCCCACTGGTCTAAATCATGCTGGCCCAGTGGGCTGCTAAGTTTAGATGGATTTTAACATCAACCCTATTCTCACACAGTACAATAATAATACCACCAGAACTGGCCTAGAACATTGTCCTCCAGCTAGGCAGCACTTTTTGAACAGTGTCAACCTAGCACTTTATGGTAATGTTTTTAAAATGATATAATTATTTATATTTTGGTGAACCTTATGTTCCAATCTGTCATATGTTGCAAAGAGCCTTGATGATCTTATCTTTCCCCCCCACTTCATCTCATTCTTGCATTATTATTATTTAAATAAATCACTCATTCCAAACAAACAAATGCCTGTCAAAAGCCCCAAACTGCGATTTTTCTCATCTTGGAGGCAGTGGTTTTATATACGTCTTGCTCAGAGCAAGAGCACTGGTTCACGTTCCTGACGCTACACATTCGTTTTCCTTTCACGCCCGTCATCCGGAGTGGTTGAAATTGATTGTGCTAAACAGATTTCGTGTCACTGAAATATGAAGGGGCAATATTCATTAGTTTATTAAGATCCTGAAAATGTCAGAGCACTACCAACCACAATTAATATGTGTTTAAATTCCCTCCCACCAGCCATCCAGTCTTTTATTTTGTTTAAACTTAAGCTTGACGTTTTCAGTCAGCACGTTATTGTCTAGCTGGAGGAGAGAGTGAAAGCTACACCACTTTACTGAAACATGCTGGCCCTAGGAATGTGTTCTGTCTAACTCACACTTCAGCTCAATTTGTTAGATGCACAAGGTGAAATTTTGACCTTGTCTCCAATAGATCAGTCTCCTTACAGGAGAGAAGAAAGTCCCTATTAGGTTAAATCCTAGACCTATCTTGTAGGCCAAGTCAGTGCATTGTGCATCAAGGGCTCCAGAGCAGAGACTCTCAAAATTGTCTAGAGCTGATCAGGAAGTGTTTTCTCTTCCCTCCCGCTCCTCACCCACCCCCTTAGACAAATTCACCAGCAGCAATATAAAATGACTGGTTTCATCCATTTGTTTGAGGTTTTTCCCCTCCTTAAATCTCCCATATGGACAACTATGATATGATATGATATGATATTGCAGAAAAAGTCATCTTTTGCCATTTCTTAGTTGCTGTAATGCAAGGTATCATCTCTGAACCAAGACTTGTAGAGTTTTGCATTCCATATGGACAACTGGCAACCGAAATTCTTCAACAAACAAGGATGCCTGCCTCCAGAGTTGCCGTTTTGTCAACGAAGGTGTTTTCTATCCTAAACAGAGGTTTTGAGAGAAAAGGTTTGTCCAGCTCCAGGGCTGCTCCCTCTCCACTGTTGTTCAGCCACGGTATTCTCTCTCTCCTGGACCAATCTTCCAGGTTTTCCTTCACTTTGTGGCTTTCTCCCTGAACTCAGACCCGAGTCTTGTTTTTTCCAACTCATCCTGAAGTAGAGATATCTTTTCTCTCTCCCCAAGTTCTCCGTGTACCTCTTGCTGCCAATGAAGACTTAAACATCCCTAGTGCCCGTCCTCTTAGTTTGTAGCCCCTTCACCATTTTTGTTGCCCTCCGCTGGACTTTCTCCAATTTGCCTACGTCCTTTCTGTAGTGGTGGGGTCAAAAATGGACACAGTACTCCAGTTGTGGTCTTACCAGTGCTGCATAGAGCGGAAGAGTCACTTCTCTCAATCTTCTGGCAATGCTCCTTCTTTTGTAGCCCAGGATGCCATTAGCCTTCTTCTCAACAAGGACAGCTTATTGTCCACTGTAACCGCCAGGTCTTTTTCTGCAGAGCTGCTGCTTAGCCTGTAGGTCCCCAGCCTATACCGGTGCATGGGATTGTTGTATCCTAAGTGCAGGACTTTGCACTTGTCTTTATTGAACCTCATGAGATTTCGTTTGGTCCAATCTTCCAAATTGTCAAGGTCTCTCTGAATCCTAGCCCTACCCTCCAGCATATCTATTACTCCTCCCAGTTTGGTGTCATTTTCAAACTTGCTGAGGGTTTGCTCCATCCCATCTTCCATGTTTATAAAGATATTGAAAAAAATGGTCCCAGGACCAGCCCCTGGGGCACTCCACTTGATACTGGCTGCCAGCTAGACAATGAGCCATTACCACCCTCTGAGCCCAATGCTCCAGTCAGTTTTCTATCTATGTTATAGTACATTCATCTAACCTATACTTCCTTAGCATGCTTGCAAGAATATTGTGGGAGACAAAAGCCTTGCTAAAGTCAAAGTATATTATGCTCATTGCTCTCCCTTCATCCGCACAGCCAGTCATTTCATCATAGAAGACAATTAGGTTGGTTAGGCTTGACTTGTCCTTGGTGAATCCATGCTGACTGCTCCTAGTCACCTTCTCCTCCAAGTGCTCAGACACAGATTCCTCGAGGACCTGCTCCATGATTTTTCCAGGGACTGAAGTGAGGCTGATCAGTCTGTTATTATCCAGATCCTCCTTCTTCCCTTTCCCTAATCTTCCTCTTGCTGCTGATGTACTTGTAGAAACCCTTCTTGTTACCTTTCATGTCCTTTGCTAGCTGCACCTCCAGTTGAGGTTTGGCTGCCCTGATTTCATCCATGTATGCCTAAGCAATATTCTTATACTCCTCCCTAGTTGTTTGTCCAATTTTCCACTTCTTGTAAGCTCCCTTTTTGTGTTTTAGCTCACTGAAGAGTTCTCTGCTAAGCCAAACTGGTCTTCTGCCATACTTGCTAGTCTTTCTGCACATTGGCATGGTTTCCTCCTGTGCCCTCAGTAAGGTTTCTGTAAAATAAAACCAGCTGTCCTGGATTCCTTTCCCCCTCAGACTGGCCTCCCAGGGGATCCTGCCCATCAGTATCCAGGGTGCACTGAAGTCTGCTTTTCTGAAGTCCATTTACATGTTCAAAAGTGATTTAGGAACCTAAGTCCCGTTGATTTTCAATCGAGTCTTTCTATGACACTTATAGAAGTAGCTGTTGCTAATAGGTACGTCCACCTCTACACACTTCTTCTATATGAAGAGTGTTTTGACATACTTTAGCATAGCCCAGTTTGTAAGTGGAGTAACTTAAACCATGCTTGGTGTAATATATATGTCCTTATGAAGACTTCCATGAGCACAGAGAGTTTCCCATGTTAATCTGAAGTCAGGCAGAAGGCAGGGTAGAGATGTACCTTACATACTGACTGAATCAGGGATGCATAAGCTTTCATGAGCAAGAGCTCACTTAATCAGATACTGAGATCTGATGAACCTCAAATTCACTTAGTTTATAAGATGCATCTCTGCCCTGCCTTCTGCCCAAGAAGACTTAGAATGAAAGAAATACTGAGCACTAAATTTATGCCCAGCATCATTTTACACCAGTTTCCCCATGTGTTCCTTGTGTAGACAACCCCTTAGTCTTCTAAATGTCTAACCACTTCTCAAAAATACTTGAAAATGTATCTACTCCTAAAGACCTGAAGAATGCTTTGCGTTCAGAAACTTGTCTGACTTTATCCCAACTACGCAATTGGTCTGATAAAAGATATCAGCCAAAATTTTTTCATCTACTCCTAAGTGACTTAGATGCTTTCAAAACTGCTATCCAGTTATTCTGACTCCTCAGCTTCACCTTGTACCTGTTCTGGTACTATATCCTGTTCATGTCTCAGCAACTTGTCTGTCTTCTCCTTCCCATAGCCTGACTCTTGAGTGTTTTCACTGCCCTACCAGATAAACACTAAGGCCTTCTCCATCCTTTCCTACTGTCTTCTTCTCCCTACATCCCAATCTTAAAGAGCCCTACAGTCTCTCCTCCCATGACCTCTTCCTTATATATTTCTAATATTGTCTCTTGTTTGTCTTACAGTCTTGCTCTCCACTCTGTCTTCAAGGGACATGCCTGACAACTTTCATGCATTCTTCTTCTTTCATCCCTTGTGTCTTCCCTTGCATTACTGACCCTGATGATTTATATGTCTGTTATATTATTTCCCTCGTGGTCCACATTGCTTGAATACTACTTGCAGCAATACATAATCCACCAGACACAGAGGCTGCCCATATCACCATGGGCTGCTGCTAATTAGTGTCTCAGGTATGAGCAAAATACCCCATACCAAGCCACCCTGCCATGGTTTTGCCCTAAGCCACTTTGGCCATCTATTTCAACTCCCAAAGTTGTCCAGATTTCAGCTCAGCTGCTGAACACTCCCTATTGCCAGTTATTTAATTTTTGTCTAGATTTCAGTAAGAATTGTGCAGCTTGGTTTCTTCTCTAGAGACAAACCACAGCAGCTAAAATGATCTTCCTCAGCCTCATCCCCTCTACTGGTTTCCTCTTGCAAGTCTTTACTTTGCTATAACTCTTTGGGGCAGGGATCATCTCTCCTTGTTTCTTTGCATAGTATTTGTACAACAGGTTGCAGTCCTCTTTGGTCTTCTCTATCCAGGACTCAGGGAGGACACAGCTGAGCCTGAACCTCAGCCACCCAATGCACTAGGGAGGATACTCTGGGCTCATTCTTCTTCCCTGCTCCATAGATCCTAGTCTATAGCAGGTCTGAGAGCAGGTGCTGGGAGGGGTCTGGAGCAGTCTTGGTTGTAAACTTTGGAGCATATCAGCAGATTCAGTTGGAGAGGGCATGCTGTTGTCTGTGCTCCCCGAGACCCATGACCACTGCTGTGTAAACAAGTTCGTAGTGGGTTAGAAGAAAAAGCGAAAACATGAAATAATGACTGTCTATGCACTTTCAAAATATCTGGAAGAATTCCCTTGTTTTCTCCTGGTACAAAAACTTTCCTGGAGATGCCTGAATGGACATTCAAATGCTGAGCCTTTGAAGAGTAGAGAGCTTGCATTGCTGATGCTGCACAGCCAGGGGAGCCCTGTGCACACATCTCAGCATGGTCTGCAGGCTCCATCAGTCTGCCTGGAGACAGACAGCAGCAGTGCACAGAGCAGCCCTCATTTGCTGACTCAGAGTGCTCAGGTTCAGCCTGTGTCTCTCTGCAGCACAATGCAGGGATTGAGAAGGGGGCGTGTTCTGCTCCCTGCTCATTTGGAGCCATAGGCCATGTCCAGACAAGTGCAGCCATGTGGTGTGTGGCATTGCACATCTGTGGTGCCATATATCACACATTCCACTGTTCTCTGCACTGCAAGGTAGCAGCATGGGGGGGGGAGGAGCAGGGGATTTGACCTTGGGAAATCCCAGAGTCAAAAAAGCCACACACAAAAAAGCAGGGCAGTGCACATGGGGACAGCATGTGCTGCCCAAACCTGGAGCCTGGTCAGCCAAAGCCATGCTTTGGCTACTGGCCAGGCTCTGACTGGCAGGATCACTACTGCTGCAGTCCCAGAAGGCCCCCAGGATCCCAGCTAAGGCTGCTGGGCCCAGTTACCCCACCCGGGGTAACTTGCTGCATGCCAGAGGACACATGGCACAGGCATTTCCCAGAGACAAGCAGCAGCAGTACAAAGTGTCCTGCTGCTAGTTGTCCCCAGGGAAACAAACATCCATGCTCATGTGGATGCAGCCATAGAGTCTAGCCTGAGTGACATACTGTCTCCTGGAGGGGGTGGATATGAGCAAGGCACCCTGGGATGCTGGAGGATTGTGCTGCAGCTTCTCTCAGAAGGCAAAGTGTGCAGACATTCACTCTCCCAGGAGAAACTCTTCCAAGAGCGGTTTAACATTGGGTTCCTAGTTTATTTTTCTCCTGGAGTGGTCATTTTTGCTCTGGGAGAAAAACCCTGAACATCTGTACACTAGTGGTTTCTACTGGGGAAAAAGTGACTCTCTCTGGAGAAACTGAACATCTGTATGTAGCAAATGTTTAAAATTCTGCTCTCCCTTCTCAGGGTCCAGCTTGATACTGTTCTGGTTCACATCTTAACTCTCATTTTAATTCTCAGATCTTACAATTACCAGCTTAGTTTGCCAACCTTGCCACTGTCCCTCGCCTCCTCCCCCCCATCGTGTCTTTATTCTTCCTTCTATGTTTACCCTGTGTCTGAAAGGTTGTCCTTAATCCCAGGCCATGAGGTAGCTTGCTCTCCTTCTGTTAATCCTTCCTCCAGACTCACATCTCCTGTGTGGCCCACAAACACTAACTGACCTCATCAGAGAAGTGCTTTCCCTACCACAGCTTTATGTCGGATGAATGAAGATGAGACAAGGTTCTAGTTAACCGTCCTGACTCCTTTGATTCCCCTAGTACATGTGTCTGGTGATTTGAGGTGACTCAGGGCAGCAACTGACTTTATTTGCACCTTGCGCTGCCCCAAACACAGAGTGAGGGCTTAACTAGTACTGTCAACCATCATTTTGACTTAGTGGTGAGAGAAACTTGCTAAGAATCTACCGCATAGGAAACAAACTGGAACCAGAGTTAACATGGTGCTGAACACGGTACTGATACCTTTGGCAAACTTGTGTGTTCTTGGGTATATCTCCAAGGAATTCAAATGGAATCCTTCCCAAACTCTACTCTTACAGCAGGCTTTATTAGTAATACATGGGATTATATTGCTGCATTGGACAAGAAGGACATTTCCAAAGGTCAAAATCTGGTAGAATTGGATGGCACAGCTGACATTCACGGAAAAAAGTTCTGTTTAGCAGGCTTGGCTACCTTGAAATGTTTGGAGTAATTTGGAAGGAGGTTTTGGAATATGTTGGCAGCCAGTTGGTTGCTGAGTGTGCACTTTTCTTCTCCTATCCCTCCTTCTTTCCTTCTCCTTTTTCTCTTTTATCTTGTATTGCTTATTTTTTGTGACCTGGTTTGGTTTTGCATGGACAGTTGAAATATGTGGGGTTTTTTCCTTCTTTTTGTATGAAATTTTTTTAAAAAAGTACAACAATAAAGAAAAGAAGAATCTACCACACATTGGGTTGACATGGAATTAGAAGGGGCCTTTGGAGCCATTCAATCCAGGTTCTCTCTGTTCACAGGTAACTGGTGAAACATGCTGGAAGGAAATTTGCTCCAGCCTAATCAAGAAAAATGAGTCCTTTCCAGAACCAGAGACAGACTTTCTGCTCTGTGATTTGCCAGAGCTTTCCTTGCAGACAGCAGTCAATCCAGTGGCTTTTCTGACCACCAAGGTGCTCAGGATACAGAGATTTTAAGCCTGGTCAGTGCCCGGGTTTCTCCTCAGCTCCTTTCTGGCCACTATGGACCACTGTACAATACCGTAGTCACACATCTGGTGGTAGATGAGGGATTTATGGAGGGATGGCAACTTGCTTATTTAAATTAACCAGGATTTTCAGACATGTAATCCCTCTGTGCTATGATTGGTCTCCCTCCAGCTCCATCTGGTTCTCCAGCGTATAAACCTGAAGAGCACATGGGAATCGCCTGAAAACCAGACATTGCACATTTATTTTTAGTGATGAATAAACTTTGCAAGCATCTCGTTATACACTTACCCAGCCTAACGATGAACCTCCAAACGAGCCTCAATCTGCAAGAATGCTCGGTGGCAGAGAGGGCATCTTCTGGGGAGAAGAGTGGGTGTATTCATGCAGAGAATAGGCAGGGTTTTCAATAGCGGCTAAGGCTAGGTCAACAATGTGTCCACAACGTTGCTGAAGAGCAGTTCCTGTTCACTCCTGATACCCAGAGCAAGGCAGTGAATGTGATTGGGAGTGCTCCTGCTGGCTCTCTCAAGCACACAGGGGACTGAGATCTCGAGAGCGATACCCAGAGCAGCTTCACCTCTGCATTTCCAGGCTAAGTCCATGCAATTGGAAATGTTCTCCAGTGGGAGCCTCAAGGGCCCCCTGGTCATCGTGCAGACATGCCTAAGGGAGTTAGGACTGCAAGTCCCACAGACGTTCAGTAGGGCTCCTAAGTGATTTAGCTACTTCTGCAAATGCCACCCCATATAACTCTATGCTGTGGGTCTCTCTGTTTGGCTAGATACCTCTGTGCTAGTGAGTTCAACCCCTTATAATAGGAGCTCCTTTCCTAATTAAGAACAACCCCTGCCCCCATCTTCAAGCAACTAAGGGATCAACAAACTTTCTTCTTTCTTGGCTGTGGTCCTGCTACTTTGGGGATATGAATCAGGAAATGGTGATGTGAGTTGCCGTGTCATGGCCAGACTTCGGCTCTACCAAAATCCTGTGACCTAGGCAGTTGCTTGTGCTCAGACCCACCCATCATTAAGTAATATTTTTAGTCCTAAAATCAGTTGCATGCTAGTTGAACACCGTTTTCTAAAACACACCACCCTGTCAGATGTCGGGCTCTTTTGAAACTCTTCCCATTGTGCTGGATAAGGCACAAATACATTGTTATCTTTTGCTGGTGAGAAGACCACATTACCGTGGATCCAAAGTCCATATGCTGCCAGAGTTATTTTGAGAGGTAGCTCAGCGAATCTAATGCAAGACTGAAGACTTAACAAGCAAGTGGAAATTTCACATAAAAGAAAATATCTGAGGCTGCAACACATATTAATGAACTGGGAAAACAGACAGATGCACGTTAGGGATTTGACCAATACCTGGGAGCATATTTTATTTTATTTTTTTCAGACTTTTACATCTGGCGCTTTCACTATATTAATGATTTAAGGAATAATTATTGTAAGGTTGAGTTTCCTTTTAAAAACTTTCAGTGTTCCATCCTGGAATTCATTCCAGATGCTGGTAACTCAAACTGAAGAAACACGCTCCAGAATGATAGTCCGCTCTGAGTCAGGATGACAGCAAAAAATGTGAGCTGACCAATTGCCCTTCTCGCTGCTTGGTTCTTTATGGGCTATCTGATTCCTTTCGAGTTTGTTTAAATTTTTTAAGATGCAGATGTTCCTTCGGGTGACCAATTTTTATAGTTTTGAAAAGATTATATCAGTTTTCCGTGGTATTGTGTTACTGTATTTCTTGGATTTTTTTATAGCACTTGAAAGGCTAATTTCTTAATCAGACATTACTAGTGGAATGTAGAAAGAGAGGTCAAAGAGACAAGCTGGCATTGAGAATTAAACACAGGTTCATAATAATATGAAAGGAAAACAAAAAGCATCCACTGGAGGATGTTGTTATTGAATGAAAGTTGAGAGAACTGCTAGGAACATGCATTTTTATTATTATCAAAGGTGTTAAAATATATACATAGCATATGTTTGGCACTGGCTTGTTGTTACACAGTTCTGTAGTATTCAGCTGTCTTGGATAAAAACTATCACTTTGATACTGGAAAATTATTAAGAAAATGTTAGTTTTGGGCCTAGTAGTAAAACACAAAGATTGTCCTGCATGCCAGTAAGGTTTCACTGTAGAGTTTGCACCATTTCCAAAAACTGTCTCTGGCAGCCGTTGCCTTTTACCTCCATCAACAAGTCTGCAGAAGATTTTTGTCCTCTTTTATCCAGGAGACAAAAGACTCATGGTGGCCAGAGAAAACCATATTGCAAAGACAGTGTGGGAGCAAACTGCAAATTCAGATCTGGTTGGGTTTGTGTTTCAGTCACTCCCAGACTTAGGCTTTATTCAGGACTAGGGTGTTTCATATTTTCATAGTTGTAGGGTCGGAAGGGACCTAAGCAGATCATCAAGTCTGACCCCTTGCCAGGGGCAGGAAAGGATGCTGGGGTCAAACGATCCCGGCAAGGTTGTTGTCTAGCCTGCTTTTGAAGACCCCCAGGGTAGGAGCGAGCAACACTTCCCTTGGAAGTTGGTTCCAGCTCCTAGCTGCCCTGACAATGAAGTAGCGCCTCCTGATGTCTAGCTTGAATCTACTGTCAGTCAACTTATGGCCGTTATTCCTTGTTACTCCCAGTAGCGCTCGGGGGAACAGGGACTCTCCCATTGCCTGCTGGTCCCCCTTCGCCAGTTTATAGGCGGCCACTAGATCCCCCTTAACCTTCTCTTGTGGAGGCTGAACAGGTTCAGGTCCTATAGCCTCTCCTCATGGGGCCTGCCCTGCTGCCCCTTGATCATCCGTGTGGCGCTCCCCTGGACCCTCTCAATGCTATCCACATCCCTCCTGAAGTGCGGTGTCCAGTGTTGATCTGGACTTATCCCTACAACAGACAAGTTGCATCTAACTTCAAAAAACTTGGGTCTAGGTCTCAGGAATCTTACTATTCAAATTGTTCTTTTGTGCATTTACTGCAAGATTGATACCATGGAGTAGCATCAAGGACCGGGTTCTATTCCACCCTACTCAAGGCCTTAAAGAACAGTGGGCATGTCTACACATGCATTTACTGCACAGTAACTTACTGCTCAGTAAGCGTTTTTAAGGCCGGCATCTACACATGCAGGCATTACAGTGCAGTAACACTGTGTGTGGACTGACTTGGGAGTAAAGTTAGTCCCAAGTCAGCTCATACACACAGGGTACTGTACAGTAATGCATCTACACATGCATTACTGAGCAGTAACTACTGGGGCATAAATTTGCTACCTGCACCATGCAGGTAGGAAATTTATGCCCAAGTTGGCATAAGTCACCATAGTTACTGCGCAATATGGGCACACACGTGTTGAAGCTTGCCTGTACTGTGCAGTAATTTTTGGTTATTGTGCTGTCACCTAAATTACTGTGCAGTAAGTATGCATGTGTAGACATGCCAAGTTAGTGCAAAATGGGGTGCGTTTGGCTTTCCCAATCTTTAAGGTAAGAAGATGGTGTGTTATAAAAGTAGATTCATTAATGGATTTTCAGGACTTGAGTAGGGTGAGATGGAATTGCATTTACGTACCAAAGTCTACTTAGATCAGTGATTCTCAGACTCGAGGCACCCTTCCATACGTTTTCCAAATGTAGTGGCATCCCATTTCAAAAACTAATTTATTACAGTGCATAAAACTAACATGGCTGGAACAACAAGCCCAAAGGAAGGTAATCCCAACGAGGATCAAAGGGAGCAGAAGGGCGCATAAGCCCCCATGGCTCACCAAAAGAATCCGGGAATGTCTCCTTGCTAAAAAGGTGGCTTACACCCAATGGAAAGAAGGGGTCATCACCAAGGAGGGCTATTCTGCAGTTGCTC
>NW_017728993.1:22369281-22389608 GCF_001723915.1 Gavialis gangeticus | reverse complement strand
TACTCTTTCCTGCCATGGCAGGGGGTCAGAATAGATGATCTTCTCAGGTCCCTTCCGACCCTAGAAACTATGAAACTATGAAACATGCATGAATTACTATAATATTATAATTCATTAAATATTAATGCCTGGAAATTCTTTCTTCCAAAAAGCTAACAAGTCAAACCCATGGCTAGATAGCTTTCATTGTACACTTGCAGTCTTACCTATGGGGAGCGGGCATGGCCAAGCTGGAGGCAGCTTTGACATGGAGCTGTGCAAGTGAGAAACAGGGCCATGTTGGGGTCTGAACCAGTGCTGCTGCTCTGGGGGAAACCCAAGCACATGCACATAGGATATTAACAGAAACCGTCACTACTTAAAATCATGGGAAAAACCACACTGTTTATTTAATAATACTTGGTTTTCAATCCCTGAAGATGATCAAGAGACTGCTTACCCAGTTGCTATACTGGGCACATTTACACATGCAATTAAATTGAAGCAATAAACTCCACTGCTTACTGCACTGGAGTTTGTTGCTTCCTAGGCACTGTATTTATACATCCACCTGGGACTGCAGCATGTTGAGGTGGGTCAGAGCAGCCCTAGCTGGCAGGGGGCTGCCAACCCAGGACTGCTTCGACTCAGCTCAACGTGCTGCAGAGGGGCTGGCTGGGGCACGAGGATGCTCCAGTGCAGGGCTGGCCGGCAGGCAACCCCCACACTGGGGCACCCTTGTGCCCCAGCCAGCCCTGGTCACCATCTACATGCGCTTTTCTGCAGAGTAAAAAACTGCTGCAGGATAGTACTTGCATTTACAAATACTGTCCTTTTGCTGAGTTAATTAGTTTACTCCTGTCCAATAGCTCTGCATGTGTAGATGCGAGACGTTTACTGCTAAGCTAACTAGTCAACTCTGCAGTAAACATACTATGTAGATGTGTCCACTGAGTCTGCCCAATTGCTACCAGCTGCCTCTGGGCTATTGAGTGGTCACAATTTCATAGCCACCTCTGTTTTCCCATGTAGGGAATGGGGAATTAACTGAACCTCCTGCGCCTGCAGCTGCAAGATTTTGGAAGTCCAGGGACAAACTTAGAGATAAACTGAATGAAGAAGGGAGCACCCTCTCCTGCTGGGCCACTTCCCAGTCCAGCCGCTAGAACCAGAGGTGGAAGGAGCAGTGTCACCTGGCAGCAGCAGTGACACCCTTGAAAGGATCTCATAGCACCCTGGTTCGAACTGCAGACTTCGATGTTTCATGTGTGGAATAGACCCTGTCCCCAAGTTCCTGGGAACAGAATAACCAACTGGATTCGCTGTAGCTTATTATCCTTGTGAAATGTTACCCATCCATAGTGTTGCAGTAGTAAACACAACATGAAGAAGGTTGTGTTTTGAGTCAAACCTAATGAGCATAACCTGTTCAAACATGGGACCATCAAACATAATGGGTGTAACATGTTAAAATGCAGTGTCAGTGATTTTTGGAGACCTGGGATATAAAAGTCTGAGAGGCTTCAAATAAAAAAAAAATGGAGCCATTATCCTATTTCTTGTGTTTGATGTGAAGCAAACAAGCAGTCAAGGAGAAATAATATGCCTGTGTCTTTAAACAAGCAAGCAACAGGTTCCCCATCTTGCCCATCTCCTTTGTCCCTCTGAGCTGCCCCTAGTATTTACTATTATTAGAAGACTTCTGTCCATGGTGTAGTTCAGTGGCTTTCAACCTTTTTTTCATTTGCAGACCCTTAAAAAATTTCAAACCCCTTTGAATTGTAAGTGTGGGTATTCACATATTTTTGATTGATCATAATCATCTTTTGCAGACCCCTTAGATGTAGTCTGTGAACCCCCAGGAGTCTGCGGACCACAAGTTGAAAACCACTGGCGTAGGGAGTCAGCTCTGCTCAAGATAAGCTAACAGTGGACTTGGCGGCAAGGGTGCTGTTAAGACCGAGGAGCACCACGAGTTGTACGCAGGGAGCTTGCACGGGGTTTGGCACTAATGAATGCTACTAAATTCCTCATTTTCACAGGCATGAAATTCATGCATAGAAACCCTCTAAAGTAAATTCACATGTTGGAAGTCAGGTTTCCCTTTAGAAAGTCTAAGCTAATTTAGTCTACATGTTCAAATTCCCAAACTGTTTTATTGCCTCTCTCTCTTTCGAGCTCACTGTATGCTGGCTTTCTCAGTTTCAGCCAGGCAAAGCTGTGAGCCAAGACAGCCGCCTTTCTCTGACCTCTGAGTCACAGGCCTTAGGCCAAGGATCCCAAGCATCCCAAAATTCATAAAAAGACATGGGGATGTAATGAGGTTATAAATGCAAAGGCTGGAAGGATGAAGTATCTGGTCTAGATATACTGCCAAAAAGCAAGTTCAGAACGTTTCACGTTCCACAACCACGAACAAACCCTTGAGCTTAGGTAATGTGACCCTCGTCCTGAACCCTTTCTCCCCTCATAACTCAACCACCTTCCCTCTGTTCTCATCCATCCAAAATTGTTCTTCTGAGCTAAGCGGAGCCATTTGCAAGAAGCAAGGGGGTTTTGACCGTATATTTTATTGGAGCAACTATATAGGTGGGACAGATAGCAATAACAGAGATCACCGACCCCCCTCCGGCTTCTCATATATTTCCTGAGCCACCATGGTTACAACAACCCTCCAGCCACATTACAACATGGAGCCATTTGTACGTTCACACGAGCGAGGTAGAGGCTGCGCCCCCTTGTCTTTTGGCTTCGACGTGTTCTTCCCACCCTTGCCTTTTCAGTCGCTGCTGTCTTGTTAGCTCCACATAGGATATATTCACCAGGCTTGAAAGAATATTAAAAGTGTAGAGATTTAAAAAGCCTCTTCTACAACAGGCTAAAACCCCAGATCCCTTCTGAATACAGGGAATCTCTTCCACATCATGCGCAAATGCTTCAAGTCGGAGGCAAGTGCCTCACCAGCTTGCTACAGATGTATGCCACGTGAGCAGGTGAAAATGCGATTGCAGGGTTACAATGACAATTTGGGGCCCGCAGTGCATTTCTGCATCTGTTATAAATTTGGAGAGGTTTTTTTTTTTATCTAGTTATTTCAGAAATATTTAAACCTTCACAGTAATCCTTTAACAAAACACAACTTACAAAGGGCCTGCGGAGGGGACGGGGGAGGGAATGATGGTATGAGTACTGTGGGAGGTATACAAGCCAGGGATGGACCTCCAACTGTGATCCCGAATACAGACCCCCCTGAGTGCCAGAAAAATGTGAATCTAGATTATTAAACCCAAGCCCATTTCTACTATAAATTGACAGGTAGCCTCTTTGAAAGCAGTAAGATCTGCCTGCCCTTTTGAAAAGGATTCAGCTATTAAGGAGTCCATGGATGTGTGCGCCAAGGAAACCAGGGTGAGGCCGTTAATACATCTATTGCAGTGCTAGCCTCTCTTTAGGCCTTTGGTATATGAGCTGGGGTAGGACTGTACCTAGTCCTCTTCCCCATCCATGCACCCTGTTCGGCATTGCCCATGACCCTGGCCTAGAGCCAGATTTTATTCCATGGATTATGTACAGAAATGGGCTCAAGCACCTACGTGTGCTTCTATTCCACCTTGTTAGCGTTTCTTAAAAGCTGTTAATACAAAAGTGTTTCAATCCCCTAAATTACATTAATAATGGGTCTATCAGAATAAGGTTATGGTAAGCTTTCCGCAAAGGTCAGCCCACGTAGGTTGAGCAGCTGTGGCTTAGTATTGTGCAGTGGCTGACTATACATAGTACTTGTGTACAAAGATCAGCTGTTTTAGTCTCCCTTTCTATAACTTGTCTCTGATAAATTCTCCATGGCAACATGGTAAATCAGGGCTCCACTGGACATCGTCTTAGCAATATTTCTTCTGGGGCTGAGTGGTAAATGGGAAGCAACTAACGAAGGATAAAATTCTCTGAAACCACACCAGTTAGAAGTAGGAATTACTAAAACGGTATAGTGATATAGAAGGTCCAGGAGCTCATTATAGGGCCATTAGCTGGACTGGTTTATTATTTTGGTCTGTATGGGCCAATTCCTGGGAGGCCTGGGGCATCTACAATTCCTGTAGACCACAGTGGGAAGGTCCATGGCCTGGGCATTACCACTAGGCCTCAGACTTGTATGCTTGGAAAGTCCTGAATAGAAAACAGCAGTTCCAACATTTGCTGCCATGATTGGACCTTAGACCAGTAACTTCTGTTCAGTGTTTTAAGATTCTTGTGTATGTACGCTGGAGCATGTAATAACTTCCTCTTGTGTTTACTTGCATGGAGAGATTGCCATTCACCGTTCAGCAGCTATTTAAATGAGAAGTCAAGGAGATGATCTAAGAACTCATTATGGTGACGAGTATCAACATTTGTATTAAATGAGAAATATCTTGCATTAAAACTGGATTTGAAATTCATGTAGTTTTCTTTAAAATTGCAAATAATTGGTATTGAAAGGGTTATTAGGGTTGAGAAAATGGACATTTCCTGTTGTGGTTTCTGTAAAGTATCCCCAGTGGCAGCTGAAAATTACCTTAGAGACATATATAATTTGTGTTCTCAAGGGAAATATTTTATACTTACTTTTAAGGCCAAAAGTTAGACCCAATGCATCTCTTCTGGATCAGTACATGCTACAAAACCTAATCTTCTTTAACAGAGTTGTTGAATAGGTTCCGCCACTGAAATACTCTAGAGAAAAAGTTTAAAATATCAAGAACCTCATGTAAAATGTTGTGGGACATAGGTATGAGAACATGTCTATGCAATTATTGTTTATTATATGCCTATTGTTGGACATCAGTGAGATTTATTATGAAGTTGTTTTGGGGGATTTATCTTGTAAATGAAAACTTTTGGAAACCATGCCTAATCTTTAGACCAAGGCCTCACCAGGATCTAATTAAAGGTCTATTAGTCAAACTAATTCCCAACATGACATAAGTTTGTATTATGCAAACGTATTTGACTTTCCAAACACACTCCAGAGACCTGGTACTTCATTGAGTGACATCAATTGATATGTATAATGGGGAGAAAATAGATGTTGGAATGGAAGACCCCTGCATCCTGGATCCTGGTCCCAAGGGAGTTTCAGCATTTCATATTTAAGAATCATTGGATAAGGGGGATAGAGAGCAGTGAGGGCACAAGCAGAGGCTGGAAACAAGGACCTCCTCTCATCTTGGCCAGGCCTAGACCATGGCCTGGTAGTTAGGACACTTGACTGGAAAGTGGAACCTGGAGGTTCAAACCCCATCAGGTTGACTTAGACCCTGGACCTCCTATTGCCTGGAGAAGTGCCCAGACCACTCCCTGGGCTGAAAATTGGAGGGCCTTCTTTTTCTGGCCAGTCACTAGTTGTGATTTTCCCATGACTAACCTCTGAGGGGCTAATACAGAGTTTTGCCTTTCCTGGGCAGAGTAGGATCACCACAGATCATAAGTGGCTGCAGTACGTTCCTTCTGAGCATGCTCGGACAGAAAAAGTGTATGGCAGAGGAAGGAATAAGTTCTAAAATGCATGTAAGCAGCCCATGTAGGTGGCTAACTTTTTCCTGCTAAAGAGGAATTGGATTTGGGCCTTTATGGTCATGTGCAGATGAAACGAGGGGCATGTGTGCACAACAATTTAAAGTGGGCTAAATGATTTTGCACCTCTTTAATGATGTCGATGTTTGCATGCATCAGTGATGTATTGCACATTAATTCCAGCCGCTGTAGCAAATTTGGTGGTGTAATGTACTTTAAATGACTTGGGACACAGCAAACTAAAACTCCTCTGAGGAGTATGTTTGCTGCCCCTACAGCTGTGGAGTGAAGCACCGGGCTCCGTGCAGCTCCACGGCTCTGCAGGAAGCCCTGCTGGCAGCCTGACAGCAGCCCGGGAAGGCAGGCTCCACCCAAGAAAAGCGGCGAGTCTGACCTCCCCCCGGCCCTCCCCCGGAGCCTGCCTGCATGAGCTGTGCGGGGGCCTGGTGCTTCCCTCTGCAGCTGCAGTGCCCCCCAGGATCACCCGAGCCAGGTGCCTGCAGGTGGGTGCTGCCTGGTGGGGGGGAGCGCCACTGCCACGGAGGGAAGCACCAGCCCTGCCGCCCCCCCAGCCCAGGAAGTGCCACTTCAGTTTAGGTCCCCTGTTTCATCTACACACACCCCATGTCTTTTTATGCTTCACTTCCCACCTGTAAAACAAACATAAAGGTATTTTCTTTCTATTACTCCTTGCCTGGTCTATTGAGTTGGTACATTTGCTGAACCAGGGATGGCCTCACATGATAAGAATATGAAATACCTAATCTCAGCTAGGTCCTTTAGATAGCACAGTTATACTACTAGTACTACCACTACCACTATGATCACTGCCACCACAAATATGGCATAACATGAAATGGGCAAAAGCTACTTTTCTGGTGAATGGGCCCTAAACTGGAAGTTAAACCAGAGAAAAGGTAATGTGGATAAATATGATTACAGCTTTCCTACAGTTGGTCACTGTCAAAGGGCAGCTTTCTGGATGTTGAGCAGCAGAAGTAATTGCCAGTTGTCAGCCTGAAGGCAGTGATTAGTCAGTAATATATTGCTATGTGGCATTTTATCACAGTACAAATCCTGCCTGACTACAGCCTAAGTCTCATCCAAAGTCCACTGGAATTGAGGAGGGTCTGTGTTTTGACTTCAGTGAGTTATGAATCAGGCCCTGTGACCCTAAATGAGCAGAATGCATAAGCAGATGCTTAAGATTAAGCATGGGAATAATCCCAGCCTGGTATCGGAAAGGTTAAAATGTACAAGGTATTGAACTGAGCCAAGCACTAGAGCATGTGCTTAAATCTCATTGAAGTCATTGCATCAGAGGCGCTGATCACTCACAGTTCCCATTAATTTAAGCAATATTTATGATGGTCTTGACCCCTGGAAATATTTAGGTGCCTATGCCTAGCTGTATGCATCTGAGGTTGAAAATGTTGGTTTAATGATAACCAATGATACTGCGACAAGTTTATGATAACTTCCATGGTGTACCATTTAGAAAAAATAAGCTCCCATACAATTAAATAGGGAGAGCAAAATCCACTAACTTCAGTTTATAGCAGAGGTTGGGTTATTTTCACACAGCAGGCACAAACATTACACAGACTGCTCTTGTATTATATCTCAGCTAACTCAGCAGACACCTTGGTACACAGTAAGAAGATATTCCCTTATCACATCTAGGATGAAGATTATTTTACAGGCTTTTGGCATGGAAAATATTTTGTTAACCTTTTATTTCAAAATCACAGAGGTAGAATCCATCAGATTAACATTTTGGCAGCATGGCTTCATCAGAGTGTTCATTGCTTTGCGTATTTTCTTCTGGAAGAAAACCACCCCATCCTAATATTATCTCTGAAATCCAATGTCAATCAAATGTTTAAAAAGGCCTTGCTGTTGCCAGGCTAATAAACAAATAAACTGAAGATTATTGGCCTTGGGCATCTAGTCGAAAGGTTACATCTGAGGGAGTTAGCTACTGTCTGCTTAAATATCTCTATTATTTTGGCTTAGGCTGTAAAGACAGATGGGATCAGTTCTGCCCTTAGTTACATGCTGAGTCCATTGACAGAAAGAGAAGTTATACCTAGATAATCAGTGGTATTGTTTGGTCTTGTGCTATAAGAAACAAATGCAGGATGACAGTGATTCTAATCTTGCAAAGTGCTTCAGCACATGTTGAACTTTCAGTGCCTGCTTGTTTCCATCACTGCAACCCCTTCTGCATGTGCTCAACTTTCCTCATGCATGTATCTTCATTGTTCTGAATGGGACCATTCAAAAGAGTAAAATCACACGCATGCATGCATGCCTGTTCCCTAAACAGCAAACACTTAGGCTAGGAACAGAAATTGCACATAAACCAGTATAAGTGATAGGGAACTGATTCAAATCTGTGACACAACAGATGTTCAGCACCCATAAACCACTTTTAAAATGGCCAATACCAGTTTAAGATAAATCTGGATGGATGTAGTATCAGACTTAACTGATTTAGGTTCAATAGGTTTATTGAACTTCTGTCCCAGATCCCCTCCGGATTCAAGTTAACTCACAATCCCCCAAGATCCCAAACCCGCAAACCTCCTCCTGCCCCAGGGTGAGCGAGCTAGCCTTGGCCCAAGCTGTCCGCTCCAGCCTAGCAGAGAGGTGTGGTCTAGCACCCACCCCCACCCCCCTTCCCTTCACAGCTTCTGGCCTGGGCCACTGCAGGCATGAGGCTGTATTTTCAGAATCAAAAGTGAATGTCTGTTCACTGGCTTATCAGTTCAATCTATGCAGTTTAGATTAACCTGTGAAGATTGAATCAGTTCAGCCTTAGGCTTTCTGACAGTCTGTCCCTAGCCTTTAACACATGCTCACAACCCAATGAGACTTAAGTGTGTGCTTCAAGTTAAGCATTAGGGCTATGCAAAACAGCAGCATTCTGCTTCAACATCCATTTCGACGGAACAGTGTTTCATTTGGAGTTTCGTTTCGATTCAAAAACACTGTTCTGTTCTGTTCTGATTCGTCAAAATGGATTTGCTGTTTTGAGGTTCTTTCAACATTTCAATTGGGCTGGGGAAGGGAACTCAGCTCAGCTGGGCTGAGTTCCCTTCTCCAGCCTGATCCTAGCATTGGGGAGGAGAACTCAGCTGGGCCGCTTTGAAACTTGGAAAGTTTCAAAACTTTTGAAATGTTTCGACTGCCCTTGTTTTGTTTCAAGGATGTTTCAAAGACCTTCATTTCATTTCAATTTAGCTGTTTTAAGCTCGAAACGAGTCGAAACAGTGTCGAAATGAAACAGCCAGCAAAATTTTGCACAGCCCTATTAAGCACGTGTGTTAGCAGCTGCAGTGAGGTCTAGGCCTTTTAAGAGAATTCCTAGAATATAGTGACAGAGACGGTTGATTAGAGCTTCCAGACCATATCCCAAATGAAACAGATTGTTCCCTAAAGCTCATTTTTATCATGGTCATATCCAGTCCTCTATTAACAACCTTAAAAGAAGGGGGAATCTTCTACCCACTTTTTGCTAAGCAGAGATCTTGGATTAAATTAAAACACCATGCCTTGTGTCATCCTATTTACAGCTCTTGCAAGGAATCTAGACTCTAGAGGTTTGGCTACTCCATCATTAGCCACATTTTTAAAGAGTGGCTGACAGTCTGTTGAAAAACGATCCCTACTTCTTACCTAGTTCTTTATCATTAAAGGCTTCTGCATGACAACTGCTTCTTAGGAGTTTATCTGTTCCTTATGCTTCTTCCTCAAACAAGTCTTAACGCCACTGTATCTTTTACAGCAACCTATTATGAAGTTGCAAATAATGGGTGGATTATTACTTAAAGATGGGGAATAATGAAAAAGAGAGGGGAAAAATAAATCCAAAGATCTGTGCTTATGCCAGTACTCTGGGTAAAATACAAAGAAACCTGCCAAGTTTTTGAGAACTAGAAGAATTTTCCATATATAGAGCTTAAAATGTAAATTGTTCTTTTCTTTTCCAACAGCATCTTATGAAGTGAGCTACAACTCACTAAAGTTTGTGATCTTTCTATCTATCTATCTATCTGCCTACCTACTTTGGTTAGTGCAAAAAGTGCAAATCCACCCTGCCTTCTAGTTGATTTCAGGCTAACACGGCTAACTACATCTCTCTTTTCCGAACAGACAGCCAAAACAATCTCTTCTTTCTTTAACACAGTTGAGACTAGGTTCTAAGCCCACAGCAGAGATAATTAAGCAGATCAATGGCAAAGATGGCTTTTTGATCAAAACAACGTTTTCTTAGAACATTCTGGCTTAGGTGATTTTTTTTTCAATGAAAATGTAAAATAAGAAAAAAAAATCTGGTTTTGGCAAAATTAATTAGTTTTCAGTAAAAACAAACAAACCAGTGAGCTTTGTTTTTAAGAACTGAGAAATGCAATCAATTCAACATCTTTTTTTTCCAAAAAGCAATTTTTTTCTACCAATAGTTTTTGAGTCCTGTTTGGTTGGCTGCTTGACGAGTTGTTTGTTGTTGTTTGCTGTTTGTTTGGGTTTGTTTTGTTTTTTTGCTTGACTATTTTGCTGAACAAAACAAAAATATCTCAGATTTTTTTTTTAATTGAATTTTGCCATTGACTTCAGATGAGAGCATGATCAAGCCGTCAAAGTCTAGAACACAGATTGAATCACTTCTGGGTCTGCGCTGACTTATGTTGCCAGAGAACCTGACAGCAAGGCCTCAGGGTGGAAAGTCCATCGGGAGCAGGATGGAGACAAGGAGGAAGTTACTGAGTTGCCCCTGAGATGCTCTGGGAACCGACACAGTGGGTGGTTCTGGCCAAAGGCCTGATTATCCTGTCATTGGATATGAGTCATTTGAGTTAACCACCCCAGGCATAGGGAGAGAGATTTAACCCTTTCCCTTCACAATGCAGGGCAAAGTCTCTACAGCCCATCAAAATAAGCAAGGAATGGAATACAAAAAGAAAAAAGGTGTCTGTGACAGTCCTGATCTAAACATGCCACTTTTAATGGCAAAGTAGAAATACAATTCCTATATTTTTTTCCTGTGATGCTGATTGGAAATTGGAAAATGTTTGCCAAAACAGAGTTTTGATGGAAAAGGGGATTTAGAAAAAAAAAATAGCTGGAAAATGTTCTCCAATATGATCCAATGTTAATATCCCCCTTCTTGCCTCTTTACCACGGCAGGCAATCAGAAGGTGTTGGGATAGAGGTAGAGATGGACGACAAATCAAACTGAAGAGAAACCTGGGACATTTTGATTTGGAGTTAGCAAAAAAATGGACTGAACAAGCTGCGAGGAAATGGAAAAGCTTTTTGGACTAGCTAGCAAAAAAATGGACTGAGCTGCCAGGACCACACTCACTTATCTAAGAGCTGCTTCAAGCTCAGGCATGAAGAGCCCAGTTCTCTGCTACATTAACTGGGTGACACTGCATTAGTCAATGGAGAGGTGCCATTTACACCAGCTGAGATCCTGGCCTTGGCTCTAGTCTGCGTGTTGGGTCTTTATTGGTGCCTCCAGATTTTCCTCCAATAAGTTCAGCACGATTTCAGGACAATACGTAGGGTTATTTCATATCACGGGGCTCCAACAGACCTTTTATCATGTGACTTCATCTTAAATTGACCAAAGCTTGACCGTGATGTTTGTTGGAGGAAAAAAATATTTCATGCTAAAGCTAAAAGAAGCTAACAGGTTTCTCCCACCTCTACATTTTCATCTGGCTTTGGTTTTGACCACAGAATCCACAAGTGGCAAATGGCTGCAAACTCATTATATCAAGGCACTGAATTGCTTGCAATATCTTTCATTAGAGCAAGAGATTTAAGAGGATAAATGATGATCATCAGACAAATCTGATGAGAGATTGTTGATAAAAATACTTTGTTGTGATATATTGACGTGGGCAGTTACCCAAGTTTGATGGTGTTTTTGCGGCTCAAAAATAATTTGTGCTCAACACTTCTCATTGACCTTATTCCCAGGTTTGTAAAGTAGACCACTGAGCTGAAATGTCTTTGTGAGGACCTTTTGAGATCTACAAATGGAAAGTACTATATAAAACTGTTTCTTTTTCATTATTATTTAATTCCCTTGTTTGATGGCAAAAGACAAAAAAAAAGAGGCTTTCTCATACTTGAGATTCATTATGTTTTCAAATAATCATTCATTCAGTGGTTCAGAACAGATCTTCAGCAAGAGAAAATACGCAGTGCTCCACTGACTTTGATGGATCGACGTTGATTCATAGCTGCTGAATTTCTGGCCCTATTTAGGAAACTCAATAAAAAATAGATGACTTACCAAAGTGAACGATGTGTCTTACCAGTAAGGGGAAAGGTCGGTATAAATAAGCCTTCCACTCTGGTTAAATTAGCACATCAAAGGAAAGATACCTGCTGCTTCAGTCATTATATGGAAATAGTCTGTGCGGTGTGGATATTGCTGTTTAGCAAGAAATATTTAGAGACACTGAAATGGCACGGCTAAACATGGGTGCATCTTACCGAGAGCCAAGCTGTGCCACAGCCTCTTAACACAAGGTGTTATTATCCAGGTAGCTCTTTAGCATCCCAACAACGCCACAGGCATGAGATCAAAGGGAGACCTTATTCATCGGCAGCGTGGTGAGCGCCCATGAACTCTGTCCCATCGCCCCTCCCTGTTCTGCCTCCCAACACACCTTCCCCTTGCTCTGATGGGCTGAGTTTTGTGCCATCAGAGAGCAAGAAACCTGCTCTTTGAATCTGAGCCTGCAAAAAATTGGGGGGATGCAGTTTGTACGGGAGCTATACTACCAAATATGGCCAAATGCACAGTGTCCAAAAACAATCTTTGTTTGCTCTTGTGAGACAGAGAAATGACCTGAAGCTTTGTCTCTGAAACGTAGATGTGAGTGAGAGACATTGCTTGCGCTCGAAAGTCATCCAGCTCATAAAGTGATTTCTGCTCCTCGGTTGAAGCGACGTCCCAAAACTGCTGTATCCAAAGAGCTTCCTGTGCTAATAGTTTCCAGAACTGTGCACTGCATGTATAAATTTAGTTTTCCAAAGCTCTTGTGGCCTGTGGATAACAACCTGGGGTGGACAGTGGTGGAGGATGGATATTGCAAGGTTCAGTGCGAACAGTCCTTGTAAAAAGTTAATTGATTTTAGAACAGATTGTGTCCCAGAAGGTCTTGACAATGGGCCTGTCGGAGGAAATGGTGAACCATCCATTCTGTAACCTCTACAGCGTGTGTCAGCTTGGGAGCCAGGTTCCTCGTTCCACTGGGTAGCTATAAATTATATGCAGGAGCCTGTATGGAGACATATGGAGACCTTGTGTTCTTTGGACCAGATTCTTCTTTACTCTGTGTAATTTAAAGTGATGCTGAGGCTTTACCTCTAGCGGCTATTAAGTTGTTTATGCAGTAATTCCTAGATTTACGTGTTATAAAACTTGGATACGAGTTGATCAGGAACAGTTTTTTTTAGACAGAACGGCCTTCACACGAGACAGGAGATAGACACTCTGGGCAACAGCATTTTTTTTAGGCTGAATGCCATCTAACATTGTGTTTTAGGCTGTGGCCAGTTCTGAAGGACCCTGACTGAGGTCTTTGGTTTGTACAGAATGTACTCACTATCTATAATAATTAATAATTTGTACAGCTGGTCACAGGTAGTCAATTCTCATGTGGATATACAACATCTTATATAGAGCTTTTCACCTGCATGTCTCAAAACACTTTAAGAAGGAGGAAGTATGATTATTCCCATTGTAGGGATGTGGAAATTGAGGCACAGAGAGCCGAACCAGCTTATCCAAGGCCGTTCAACAAACCAGTGGAATAGCAATTGCATCCGCCAAATCCTAGTCCAGTATTTTCTCCACTAATTTTATCCACAGACCTGATTCCTTGATGATGATTAGTAGTAGACCTGAAATGGCACTGGATAGAATTGGTTTGAAAATGAACGATGGAAACATTTTCCGCTGGGAATCGTAGATCTACAAAGAGAGAAATGCTTTGTGAAAGGATGCAGATTTCAGCAAAGTTTCATTTAATGTCAGTGTTTGCAGAATGACACATTTCAGGTTTCGATGTTGAAGCTGCTTTTTGTTTAGATGCTTTTTATATCATATCATACCATTTTGTATAATGTAATGTAATACAGTGCGATGCCATATACTATAATATTGTGCAAACTAGAACAGTCAAAGTGCAAATGAAACGTTTCAATTTTGCTAAAAGAAAACCTTTTTTGATCAATCAAGAACAAATCCGGAGGGTAACTTTATTTCGTGGATATTTTCTAGATGTTTTTCCCTCATCAAAAAGGAGAAAACTTCTGAACTGTCAAAATCCTTCATGTGATGGGATTCCTTGTCCTCTACCCAGCTACAACACTGGATGCATGCTGAATCTTGCACCTCCCTGCAATTACTTTCTCTTCTTACAGTGTAGATCTCCCCCTCCAGTCTTCGCTATTGAGGAATGGGCATCAGCCAGGGACCAGTAGTTCGCCAAGATGGAAGAGTTCAGAGACAAAAGGTGCATGTTTTGAAGGAGTGATGAACATGAGGATCCATGAATGTGAGGCAATTTGAAGGTAACAAAGTTAACCCCCCCCAACATTTCCCACTGGACGTCCCCTGGCCCCTCTTTTTCACCCCACTCACGACTCCAGCACCCCTGTCTTCCACCTGATCCTCCATATTCTTCCAGCTGCTCAGGCTCTTTATCACTGTTATAGTACAGTCTCTCTTCTGTCAACACCCTCTCCATCATGCCCTTTCTTCCCACTGCCTTCACACGCCCTGCTCTTCCTAGCCCCCCCATCACAGACGCTATCCTCCTGCTCGCCGTGCCTCTAGTAACTTGCTGGAGCCTGGGAAGGTGGTGTACAATATACCGGCACGTGTACAAGAGGAAGCAGAATAGTAGGGGTACAAAATCCCTGCCCCAGCCCTGCAGCCAGTGTAGAGGAAAAGGGCTCTGCATGTTCATTTCTAGCAAGGGAGGCACCGAGAGATGAGAAATGCATGAATCATTTCCAAACAGTCTTTTTAGTTGAATGAGAACTCACCATGGAGAGAAATGCAGCCTGGGAGGGGTGAATGGCACTGTTCATCTCAGGGGGTGTTGTTCATCTGTCCTGGAGTTTCATCAGTGTCATCGAATGTGACCGTTCTCATCTCCTCGGGTCTGTGTGCTGGCTGTGTGTCTGAGCCCACTTTTTTGAAGTTCCCAGTTAGGATCAATGCTGTGTCCCGTGTCGTACACCAAACACGCCCGTTCCCAGCTCCTGACCTTGGCTTCTGCACGACCTGCATGCTATGCGCCCAGCTTGCCTGTCCTCAGTTTCCTCACCCGGTCTCCGAACGGCATGCCTGAGCCAGGCACCGAACGTGCTCCCCTTTCTAGCCACAGCACCGAAGGGTCATGGTCTAAAGGGGAAACAGAAATTGGGGCATGTAGATGTGGGGAAGAGCTGATGCTCTCCATATATATTTCTGATAGCTTCTTTGCCTCTCCACCCTCTCCTGCCCTGCTTCTTTCCCCTAGAGGCAGCATTTCTGAGGGTAGACCTGCAATCCCTTTCCCAGAGGCATCACAGAGCATCTTCGGCCATGAGACTCTTCAGCCTGGAAAAGCGTCGGTTCGGGGTGACCTGCTGGCAGGCTGGAAGTACATCGGGGGTGTGCATCACGATCTGGGAGAACATCTGCTCACCAGGGCACCCCAAGGGAAGACAAGGCCCAACCATCACAAACTCCTGGGAGACCATTTTAGGCTGGACATAAGGAAAAACTTCTTTACTGTCCGAACCCTCAAGGCCTGGAATGAACTCCCCGCAGAGGTGGTGCAAGCACCTACTTTGGACACTTGCAAGAAACACTTGGATGCCTATCTTGCTGGGGTCATTTGACCCCAGCTGACTTCCTGCCCCTTGGGCAGGACCCGATGATCTTGCGGGCCCCCTTCTAACCTTAATGTCTATGAAGTCTATGAAGACAGTGAGGAACTCCCTTAGATGATGGCGCAGTGAAGGAATGAGGGCCTTCAAGCCACCTCCTGTGGCCTGTTGAATCAGCCATGAGAAGGGATGCTGAGGGTGGACTTTAGGAGGGGCGAAAGACTATCTGAAGTAGAGGAGGATGGAAGGGAGCATGTCTGTACCTCCCTGACCCTTGAATATGTCAAAAGAATGGCACGTGCCCACATTTGCCCCTTGATAGCTCTGTTCTGTCCTTTCTTCTGAGCAAATATCCCTTTGAGAACAGCCATTTATGTGTTGGTGGACTTTAGGAAAAAAAAAACTTGGTTTTGGTCCACCAAGTTCTTCCACTAAGTTGTAGTCATCGCACCGGGTTTTCCAGACCATGTAGACGATTCTTTACAGCACTAAGACCTGTCGTGCTGGCTCTTCAGGAGATGTCCCAGAAGCATGAATCCTAGGAGGGGAAGGTTGGAAAAGGAGGAGAGCTGCACAGCCACATTGTCCCTGTTTCCTTCAGCTCCCCACATCCCCAAGCTCTCACCCCCTAAAAGTTGTGCTATTCTGAAAATATTATAAGTGACTTATGTTAGGGGGAACCCACGGACCAAATGACTTGACAGGCTGCTTTCCTTTGATCCCATTCGGTTCTGTTTTTCATTGTTACTGCCTGATAGAGAGTGTAAACTGACATTATATTTCCCTGTCTGCTGGTCTGAGTCTTTCCCTTCCCTTCTAGTTCATGACTGCTGGTGAATAAAGTCCTAAACCTTAACTGAAAATTGTTGCATGGATTTCATGTGCCAAATGGGTGTGACAGACTTTCCCCGCAGGTCAGTAGTGGCTGTGCACTATCTGAGCTAAATCCCAGGTGGCTGAACAAACTGTTCGGGGAGCTTCAGCTCGAAACAAAAAATGCCCATGTATTAGTGTGCAGACACAAGTTAGAAGATGCAGTTGATTTTGTGATCCACTGCATTACTGAGGGGGGAAGCTGTATGCCAGGTCCCCTTTGCTGAAATGGTTCAAAATGCAGCCCACAAATCCCGCCCTGTATATTAATCAGGCACAAATAGTATCAAGGGAATCTGAGCAAGCATGTGATTTTTAGAGCAATTTGAATAAGCAGCCAGTTGCCCTCAATCCTAACTGTAGCAGAGGCAGTGATTACACTTCAGCCACATGCATGTGCAAAGTGTGTCTTTCATTTCCAGCCAGAGATTTGGTTTTAGGTTCTACCTTGTTTTCACCATTTATTTTCAAAACACACATTTTTCTCGACCATTCACCTTTAGCCTATTGATTTGCTGTAAAAACAATCCCCTTTATAAAAGGAAAGTAAAAGGAAATGAGGGAAAACATAAACACATTGCAAAAGTAAGGATTTCCAGAATAACCCTCCATATAAAACAAATATATGATGTAGCTTCTTTTACTAGCATTGTAAAAAAGAAGGGCGGGGGGGAAAGTGAAAATGCACTGGGGATTTTAAAGCCAAGCAAATCAATTAGTCATTACTGACATAAATTTCCCTTTCTTGGGGACGTTCAACCTTCTCATATCCCGCGGATGAACTCTAAAGCACCTGTAGAAGATTTGTTTTCAGTAAAGAGATTTAAACTACTGTAGATGTTTTTCCAACGAAAATACAATGTTGACAGAATAATGTGTGGAAGAAGGGGGCTACTTACGCAGCTGCTATAAATTGCTAGCATTGTAATCCCTCTTGCAATACACCCAACTTTACAGGATGTGCATTTGTTGATACTCTACATATGGCTTTGAGTAAAAGTAATTTCCCCCAAACATGATGAAAACTAAGCATGCCGTGTGATAGAAAAAAAGGCTATGGGGTTTTTTTTTGGGGGGGGGGGGTTCCACTTCTCTTTTTCCTCAACAAATGCTGAACTGGTGATGCTAATTTTGAAAAGGGATCAAAGAGCCAATTTTCCAAAGTGCCTTGTAACCTTGCTTCCTACATCCTCGTTTCAAGAGGCACTGAGGCCCACATCTTTCAAGGAACCCAGGCCTTTTTTAGGCTTCTGTATCTACCACTGTATATTTTCAAAAGGGCTTGATCTCCCAAGCATGCAAATTGCCTCGTTGCCCACGTTTCTGTCCGGTGGCGTTTGACACCAGCTCACAGCTAGTGCGCTGCTCAGAATCTGACCTCAAAGCAAAGCCCCAGACTGGGATTTTCAAACAAGATTGGGGAGCATCTCCTCAACCATGGGACGCCCATCGTTGTGCCCCATAACGGGAGAGACAACAGAGTACCCTAGCAGAAGAGAGTTGAGGTTGACATGAGAAAGATACTGAGCACGAGCAGAAGACATAGATGGGTTTGGTTGCCACGACATGGGCTACATCACTGGTGGGCCTAGGACAAGGTTCACAGTTGAGGAGCATGAAGTGGACAGAAGTGCCTACCTACACCCCATCAGTCAGAGATACTGGTCCAGAGGCTTTGAAACCCAAGCCCTTCTCATCTTCCCACCTTGCCTGGGATCTCATCTCTGGCTAGTTCAGGGGCTCCTGGCTAAGTAGAGGCAACAGAATCACATTTCCTCCTCATTCATTCTCTTCCTTCATGAATCCCGGTTTTTTTGCTGAACACCTTCAACAGGAAACTGAAATGTCTCCGCCACCCAAATATCCACTCTAAAACTTGGGTGGTTAGGGCATTTGTCAAGGAGATTGGAGATGGTGGCTTGTCCCCGCGCAAGGCAAGAAAGAAATTAAGCTTAGGTCCTGTACTTCTTCCTTGGGCAAATGGTGCAACCATGACACTGCTGCGTGGGAGATGGGGGTTCACCTTGAGCTGTGGTGTGGAAGTGGCCACAGCTGCATCTTATGAGGGCCGAATCCTGTCTGAGGAGTCCTCCGAGAATGTTTCTGCCAGGGTTTAGGAAATCCTCCATCCAAGTTCTGGACCCAGATAAGGGGTAGATGTGAGTTAGGTACTCAGATAATCCCAATTTAAAGCACTGAAGGACATTTAAAGTCAAACAGGGCCTTACTAGACTCACTTGGTGCCTCCAGGTTTAGTTGGCAGTTGAGTGACCGATCTGAATGTGGGTGCCTTGACTCCATGTCAACCCTCCATGAAGCAGCTCAGTCCTTTTTTGGGCCTAGCCATAAGTGTTTTGCTAGACTGGGGACCAGAGCAGAGAAGATTTCCCCTCCTCCCCCCCCCCACCAAAGATAGTGATGTTTTATTAAAAAAGGGCCTCTTCAAATGTGTCCGTAACCCAAAATAGCTCAGTTCGTATTCAGCTGTGGTGCCTCGGTACCTTATGCTTCCATTTTCTATAGGTCAGGATCCCTGAAGGATTACATTTTCCATGACACTGGGTGCATCTACATGAGATGCTATAGCACTGTAGCAATGAGCTCATCAGAAAGCCCCAAAATGTTCAACTTGGAGGCATGAAGGGTTTTTGATTTTCAGGGTTTTTTTGAGGAAAGATCATTTTTCTTCCAGAAAATCATGCACTTTGAGGGGGTTTTTTAAAATACCCACCTCATTGAAAACCCATTTTCCACCTTACATGGAATATTCCCAGCCAACTTGAATTGTGACCCGAAGCCCTGCGGGCCTGATTCAAGTCCCAGTATTATCCAGGGTAAGATGCCGGTAACTACAGTGGAGCCCGAGGGCTGGGGACCATTTCTTCGCAGAGTTGCTGCAGTTCCCACGTTGCGCGTGATGCCTAATTGAAGGCCCCAGGGCTTGAAAACTTTGGGCTGGATCATTTCTGCAAGAATTAAAGGGAAACAAGGGCCCCATCCTACCTTCACTGGAGCCCCTGGCAACTCCCCCGATGCTGGGAGAGCCGACGGGAAGGAAATCCTTTTGGAAACACCAAATTATGCTCTTTACACATACAAATAAAGCGAAGTGTCGCTGCGTTGCGTGTAGCCACAAGGCTTCCACCAAAGGTTTTTCTGGCCTCCGATTTGATAGTTACCGGTTAGCACTTGCTGCACGGGTCCGTGACCTTTTTTTGAAACTTTTTCTTTACGAGTTTATTTTGGCTCGTCTCAGGCATTCATAAAATTCCTAGGGAACTGGAGGTTTTAAGCATGGCTTGTAAAAAGGAGGAGAGGGGAGGTGGGAGAATGGATTGGGGAGGAGAGTTTTCCATTACCCTGTCACAGCCGTCTAATGCGAGTCTTACGCCTTTGAGGTCCTTTCTAAAACGGCGAGCTTCTGAAAAGAAGAAGTGGGGGGGGGAGAGAGGGCGGTGGGGGGAGAAAGACCCTTGCAATGGCCTCTATTTCTCACTTGGCGAGGCAGGATCAGCCCCTAAGCAGATAAGGGTCTCTCTCTGAGTTTCCCTTGTCAGTCATCCTTCTGTAGCTTTTGGTCTTCCCAGCAGGTCAGCAGCGTTGGTGAATAGCTCAGAAAGCATGAGGCATCTGAAACAAATTAGATCTCTTATAGCCACCCAGAGACTGATGATGGATGGAGGTCTGTATTTACAGCAAAACTAATTGGCAACATACACAGACATCCAAAAAAGTATATTATTTTGCCAGACTTCAGAGTCGCTAGCCCCCCCCCCCCTTTTTTTTATTGTAGAACATTATACTGCTGGAGATAAAAAAGAACAGTGAAAGTTTTAAATCTAATAAAAGCATTTGACTGCAGAGTAAAAATAACATACACAGAGCAGTTTGATTTGGAATCGAATTTTATTAATGGTCTTTTCTCTGCAAAATGTTTCCAATTAAAAAACAATTCTGAATGTGGTGCATTAATAAACTGCTATACCTCCCCCCACCCCATGGAGGGACTGCGA
>NW_017728993.1:22361668-22364281 GCF_001723915.1 Gavialis gangeticus | reverse complement strand
GAAGGTGGTGGCAGAGTTCTTCTATGGTAAGAGACTAACTTTCAAAGCTGATACCACACCCACTCACAATGTGCCTGTGCATGTTATTAAAACATAATTTAATATAACCTAAATATAGTGCTTGCATACCACAGGGGGAGAGAGACTGCTGCATAATTGAATTTGAAACAATGATCGAATGTTGACTTTGCAAAGAGAAATATTATCAGATTCGGAGCTGCCGTTCAAAAGAAGGGTCTTCTTTAAAAACAGTACAATAAAGAATAAAAATCAGATTGGTTCCTTGGGATCAGATGCCACAGATACAGACTTTCTGAAAGGCAAAACAGGATTTAAAAACTGGAGACAGGCGGCAGCGTCCCAATCTAAAACCTAACGTGTTTTTAATTTTGTTTTTCTTTTTGAGAAAAGCATCTTTGTGCAGTACAAACCAAGGAACAGAAAGCCTGACAGCGAGCTAGACAGACAGATACTCTCTGTAGGTTTGGGGAAAGGCTGGTCTGGATTTTACCCCCGAAACATAGTAAGAAACTGTATGTTTGGAGTTTGTTGCTCTTGCAAGCAAGCAGGCACAGGGCACAGAGCCATGCAAACCTGAGAACAGCGCTGTCCTTGGGCTACGAGCTTTGTTTCTTGCCGTGGATTTGCATTACAATTAATGGGTCCTGGGATGGTCAGAGCAATGATTTTAAAAAAGGAGCTTGCGATTTTTAATTGGGAATGCTAGATCTGAAACGGCTCTGGCTTGGATACAGGCCCCGTATACATGCCTTGCTGGCACGTTGGTTAGTTTTCTTTTGAACGGGTGCTCTGCAGAGACCTTTTAGGCAATAAATATTATCATCTCTCCATGTGACAGGCCTGTTTTCTTTTCCTTTCTTCCCTTTGTTTTTCTCCGAACGTCCTACCCTATCTGAAGCACTGAAACAATTTCCAAACTAAAAGAAGTGGACATTTTATAAGCTGTATGCCCAGGACCCACTGAAATGATGGATATAGCCTCCATGGGAGAGCTTAAAGGCCTGCTTCTGATTTACACCCAGGTCCCCAACACCTTTGAGCATGTCCTTTTCACTCGCTTTAAAGCCCTTTTACCTCCCAGAGAGGTGTAAGAGAGAATCAGGCCCCCGGTCTTTCTCCTTAGAATAATCCGTGATCATCCATTATTATGATTATTACCGTGTTTGCCGGGGTGGGTTTGCTGATTCTAAGCCCTTTTTGGCTGCATCTGGGAAGCCGGCCTTTGTGTAAACAGCTATCAGAGAGAGCAGGGGTATGTGATCAATTAGCTGTGCTGAAAACACAATCATTGTGTTATTCCAAGCTGATGAAAATGTCCTCTGCAGTTTTCCTTTGCAACGTCCACATGCCAATCAGCGTTTGTCAGTGATATAATTTTCTCACATAAACACAACCTTTGTGCAACTTCCACTCGGGGTAAATAGATGTAATTCCCAAACCAAATAACACACTTTGAGGGGAAATGGAGATTATGCCGACAAGAGGGGGAAGCGGCACCAGAGATCAGCTTTAATTGCAAATGGGCAAAGAGGAAAATTCTTGGGAACAGGCATTGTGGCTGGTTTATTTCTTCACGCGGCAGAGAAGCCGAGGAAGGCAAATATTTGGAAGGAATGTTTTTATGCACGCTTGTGAGCAAAGACCACCAGAAATTGCTGAAAGAGGGATTTCTTCTGTCTCTGGGACTAGGAAAGCATTTGTGTTCTGTTTTTATATTTAAAAGGGAATAGATAACATGAATAATTAGGAGGATGCTGTTTTGTCTTTTCAGCACCGGCCTGCCTGAGCCAAGCTGATTATTTTCTTCTTCAAAGCACACACATGCACACCTACATAATCACACACACAATAATCTGGAAAGAGGGAGAGAGTGCATGTGTGTATACACGTAAGTGTGTATATAGATGAGTATGTATCTATATATGTACACGCACATTATTATACCGATTATATTTTTAGATATACATAAATACTTACACCCCCCCCCACACACAGTCAGGGTTACTTTATGTATGTATGCATATATATACATACTCCAGATTATTATTTCTTTGGATCAAATATAGAACATTTTTCAAAAATGAACTGTATATCTGCTCTGGGTGTGCATGTGCACACACATTTGCTGGGTGTGTATATATGTACACTGTTCATGTGTTTGGGAACGTATGAAATTAATACTTTATTTAAATGAGTTCTTTCTACTGGGAAAATTGTATGTTTGTTATGTAGGGTACAGTTACAAAATATAATTCGCAAATATGTTTTATTTGCAAATATGTAACATACACATGCGATTAAATTGCCCTGTACTTGATCCCAAAGATAGAATTATGCTAGGGACTAGTATGTACATTCTGAAGAAGAAAGTCCACACACATATATTATGTGTGTGTGTGTGTGTATGCATTTATATGTGAAATATATGCATCTGTTATGAACCTATACAGACATGTAGAATATTAAACATAATATATACTGTAAAGATGAAAATATAATACATACATTACCTATATCTATCTATAGGTATATATAGGCAATGTGCATATTACATTTTTCATATATACAGTATCTATTACATCTGTGCTATAT
>NW_017728993.1:22339697-22356668 GCF_001723915.1 Gavialis gangeticus | reverse complement strand
TAATATTAAATACAAGCTATATTGTATATATGCACAATATAATTTGCACATTACCTATATTTATATATATATAGTCAATGCGCATATTATATTTTGCATATATACACAATATATTATATCGGTGCTATATGATATTCCTCTGTTATGCAGCTACATATGTATAATATTAAATACAAGCTATATTGTATATATGCACAATATAATTTGCACATTACCTATATTTATATATATATAGTCAATGCGCATATTATATTTTGCATATATACACAATATATTATATCGGTGCTATATGATATTCCTCTGTTATGCAGCTACATATGTATAATATTAAATACAAGCTATATTGTATATATGCACAATATAATTTGCACATTACCTATATTTATATATATATAGTCAATGCGCATATTATATTTTGCATATATACACAATATATTATATCGGTGCTATATGATATTCCTCTGTTATGCAGCTACATATGTATAATATTAAATACAAGCTATATTGTATATATGCACAATATAATATGCACATGACCTATATATACACCTATATATATATAGGGAATGTGCATCTTATATTTTGCATATATATCACAGCTATAATATATAGTGTATATGATATTCATCTGTTATGCAGCTACATATGTATAATATTAAATACAAGCTATACTGTATATAGGCAAAATATAAGATATATTGTACATATATACAGTATATATTATATTTAATATATATGGGTAATATACATAATATATATGGGTAATGTAATGTAATGTAATTATATTATATTATATTCCCAGGGGAAAAGAGTGGACTATGTTGTATGTCCTTCAAATTCAAAGATGAGCGTGACAGACAGACTCACTGCAAACTTCTGACTTAAGAAGTGGCCACATTAAGATGCATGTTTGCTTGGAAAGACACTGCGGTGCGGGTCTGCACGCAACAGGTGGATAGCCCGCATTTCATATTGCGGTCCAGGAACATCTCTAGCAGCCCGGTGCCGACAATCCGTTTCACACACCCATGACCTGCACTATATTCACGTGTGATGTGATGTACAGCCCCACGAGCGAGCGCATTTCCAAGCAGACAGGACTTCCCCATGCCCCGGCCCCTTGTGCAGCCAGAAGACGGCAGAACAGAGCCCTGCTGCCTCCGCCCCGCGCCGGCCGCGCCGGCCGCGCCGCGTGGGATCCCTCCCTGCCCCGCGCAGTTGCTGGTTTGTCCCGTGCAATGCTTGCCCTCTTTTTAGGCAACGGGGAAGGAGAGCCCCGGCTGTTTCCAAGCCCTCGGGGACAGCCTGTTGCTGTGGCCGGCTGACACACGTGCGGAGGGGGCGCTTTTACCCGCGTGAAAGGATGCACGTAACGCCGCGTCCGGGCTGCCCCGGGGCACCGGCGCCAGGTCGCGGGCGCTGCCGAGCCCCTGCTCCGACAAACCGAGGCGCAAGCAGGGGCAGGGCAGGCGGCTTCCCCTCCGTCCCTCCCGGCCCAGCGCGGCTCCACGCAGAAACCCACGGCGGGGGGACTGTGCATCTGTCCGCTCCTCTCTGCGCCGGGCTTTGACTCGAAGAGAAACTTGCTTCGCTTTCTCTCGCCTCTCCGTCGTCTTCCCAGCAGCGCCGGGGCGCAGGAGAGAGGACGCGTCCGCCGGCATCGCTACCCGCGAGTATTTCACGGGGGAAAAACACCCAAAAAAGGACTGCTGGTTTCCCTTGAAAACAAATGAATCCGGCGCTCCCGCTTCTGCCGCCCCGACTTTGAAAGGCTGCTTCTCCTGCCCGGCAGCCGTGGGCTCCCACACCAGAGGAGCAGACCTGGGGTTTCTCCCCTGCCACCTCCACTTGGTTTCCGCCCCCCCCCTTTTTTTTTGCCCCAATCTATTTCCCCCCCTTTTTTAAAAAAACTGCTAACCATTAAACCGGGGTTTGCGCCGGACTGCCCATCTGAAAGCCATTAGCCGGTGGAAAATGACTGCCATGTGATCCCGTGATAAAAAGGGATGCGGGGCTCCTGAAAGGACAGCGATTGGGACACACACACAAAAAAGCTTTGACAGATGTTTGCAAACTGTCCTAAGTGCACAAGTCAGCGCCCGGGCTGTGATCTCGGCAGCGGCGTCGATCCGGAGTGAAGCCGGGGCGGGCAGGGCTCTCCCATGCGGCTCCAGCTCTTGCTCCCCAGGAGTTTGGTCCCGGGGGGGGAGTGCATCACAGCCAGGCTACCCCCCCCCGGTTTCCCACTGACTGCAGTACAGAGAGGGGGGGGGTTTCTTAGCTAGTGATTCTCAACCGGGGCTCCCAAGACCCTGGGGTGCCTGGGGAGGGCTTCTGCCTGCCTCAGCCCCCACATAGGGGTCTCAACTGGGGGTTGCTAGCAGCCTTGGCCCGTCTCCACCCCCCACGCAGGAGCCTCAGCCGGGGGTTCCCAGCACCCTGGGGCGTCCCACGGCAGTAGGGGCAATCGCTGGAAGAAGGGAGTTTGTCTCTGGAGGCTTGCAAAGAATAATTTGTCCCAACTATTAAAACAGACCGGCTTGACCCAAACGACCGCATCTGCCTAGTAGCTGGAAGATCAAATGGAGGGATGTGGGGGGGGGGACCCCCAGCCTGCCCTGCAGCTACTCTGCAACTGAGGGGGCTGCTCTGCGATTCCTCCACGGAGAAACCCGGGTGAGCCCCATTTCCCCAGGGGGCACGGTCCCCCCCAAGCCCCGCTTCTATTTGGGAAGAGGGATCTTATTGCAAACGGGTGGGGGGGGTAGGAAAAAAAAAGCAGAAGAATGAGGCTGCATCGCTACCCCCTCCCCAACCTCCCTTTGAAGTTAGCAAGCGCTAATTGGACCCCGCATTTCCGAGCATTTGAGAGAGCAAGACCCGCGCCAGTCAAGCCAGGACCGGGGTAATCCGAATGAAAGTCGTGCCCCCACCCCGGGAGCCCATGTGCCTGGTGCGGGGTGGGCTGGGCTCCCCGCAGGGCTGGCTCCGCTCCGCTCCGCTCCGCCGGCCGCGTACACACGTGCTGCACGTTCCCGCACTGTCACGCGCCCGCTGGGGAAGGCGGGCGGGTCGCGGAGGGTCCCAGGTGAGCTGACAACCTCCAGCCGCTCCCTGGGTTATGAACCCGTTGGGTGCAAGCCTCAGGAGGAGAGCATTTGGTTGGGGGGGAATAAAAAGGGGGTGGGGATGCTTGATTGAGCTTGGAGGGAGCAAAGAAATACAGTTCAGGGGGGGATGCCTTGCAGCAGCGGGGAGAGGTGCTTGTGGGGGGGCTGCACAGCCCCAGGTCATATTGCTGGGCTCTCAGTAGCAGATTTGATGCCTTCCTGGCTGGAAATGCATCCTCCTATTTAGCACTATTTGCAAGGAAGTTTAAACTCTGCCACCGGGAAGGATGATGAGTCCTTCCAGCTCACAAAGGGCTGCAGGGTCGGGCAGGATTAGGCTCAGGACCCATCAGGGAAGCTTTAAACCTCTTCCCACACCCTCCGTTTGTTCCTAAGGGAGTTTTACGAACTTTTAGGATCAAAACCCTGTTTGCTGAAGTCAGGGATAAAAAACGGGGTAAAAATGAATGGACTCAGCCACAGAAAGGGATATCTATTCTCGCTGCATCAAAAACTCAGCCTCTGTCGAATTTAATCAAGAGTTGTTTCCACCCCATCTCCAACCCAGCTTTCTAATGTAAATGGAGGGGTATTTGGATTGGCAAGTCCCTGATCTGTCTTGGAGAAGGGAATGGCAGCAATTTTAAAACAACCGACTCTCAGATCCAGGATGTGCTCATAAATCAGTGGTTGTAGTCTCAGATGTTGGGTGTTTTGGAAGGGGTTTACAGGTGTTGCTTCCTGGCTTTATTTTTTTTCATGGTAAAGGCTCGCATGGAAAAGTGGCAAAGTCTTTATTTTGTCAGCACATAAAAAAATACGAATGGAAAAGGGATTTTCAGCGTTGCAAAGGGAAGGGTTGGAAGCAAGCAGTCGTGGCTGCATTTTACCTGACTGCTAGGTAGGGTGATTAGAATACATTTAAAGTCCCAAAAGTGCAAAAGGATTTAAAATATCAATCATCGTCAGGAGGATTTAAAAAAAAAAATACCTTGCTCCCTCTCTCTCTCTCTCTCTCAGGGATGTATGTGTGTGTGAGGGGCAGAATTCAAGTTGCAAGAAAGAATAAAGTCAATGGGTCAAACAGACTGTGCTGGGATTTTACATATACTCTGTCTTTTATTACACTGATTGAGAACTGCCTACCCTGCTACCTCCGCTTACAGCGCTGAGTGTATAATTCATTTAAAGAGAGGTGTTTTGTGAATGTTTTCAAACACAATATTGTCCTTGATTTCCCCTCCTTAAATGGTTCACAATTTAAAACTATCTGAGCTCCAGCACTGCCTGAAGTAGGGTCGGGATCAGGCCCCGCATGGCTGTATTTAAGTAAGGATTCTCTGCTCCAAGTAATTTTATTTCCCAGACCTCTGTTAAATTCTTACATGGCTTCATTTAGGCATCAAAAGAAATATTGCCAACACCCCTTATCTCCCTTACATTAATACACAGTATGGATGTGGGGCTTGATATTACGAAACTGTTCTGCAACCGTTTAGGAACAGTGTTTTGTACATGCAAGTACGTTCACTGAAGGCAAGGAAGGAAGGGAGCTCAACATACCTGTAATTATTTGCAATATTAGAATATTTTTCTATATATTCCTAATATATAATATTCTATAGTACAGTAATATAACAATTGCATAATATAGGAATAGAATATTCCTAATAGGCATATCATTGTACAAAGTCAAGTGTGCACAAATGTATATATCTGTGATATAGTACGCAGAAATTTATTATACTGAAGTCTGCATACAGACATGCCTAGAATATATAATCCACATTAGAAAAAAGGATGTTAGACTCTGGCTGAAGTACTGGATTGACGTATTACATATATTACACTGTTTTCTCATGGCAGCATATTCATTCTGTATAGTACAGGAGTTGTTTTTTTAATACACTGTAACAGCTACATTAAAATAACACGATTAAAATTAAAACAGTTTATTAAAAATAAAACTCTTCCTCAAGCTCTCCAGTTGCTATTTTTAATGGATGGTAAAATGTACAAATATGCCCAAACTATACACATAAGAAAGGGGACCGTGTGTGTAGCTGTGGCTACATGTCTGTAAGCTACGTGCATAGGGATACAAGATCAAAAATGATCTCTCTTGATCCTAATAACACAGTTAGAACGTGCTTTCTTTTCCTGTGTGTTAATTGCCCAACGTATCTGTATTTCACCGTTGGATAAAAATAGCAAGTGAAGAAATTTAAACTCAGCTTCCAGTATTGGTGAACAACATTTCCTGCCTTTTGATGGTTCCAGAACTGATTAATTGATTTCCCACACTATCCAAAAGGCTCAGAGTGGGTAACCCAAATGCTAATTACTCTAGCAAGTTTCTGGGGGTCACATGATCATGCTAGTATTTATTATTTCTATTTTGGGAGCACATGGAGGGCCCCCTACCAGCTTGTGATCTGTTGTGCCAGGTGCTGTACAGGCGTGGTATAAAAGACAGTTTCTGTTTCGACCTAGTTTTAAATCAAGCCGCGATGAACTGAACCTGAGCCCGCGGTTCTTGCACACACTCAGACCTCCTCTTGTAAAGTCAATGGATTAATAGTTTGTCGAATTCTCCATTTGTCAGGTGATGCTTTGCACCAAGGATGATTTTGGCTCAGTGAGCGTTTAGCTTGAAAGAAGACGGTGCAAGCCGATCTTGCAAATCCAAGCTTTGTGTGTGCACCTAGTGAAATAGGGACATCTCAGGAAAACGCCGTTTGTCCCCTTTCCACCTCCATCCTTGCACACTCCCGCGCTTGCCATGTTCCTGAGGATGCTGTACAGTCCAGGCCTCCCTTCCCACCACTCTTCCTGGCATTTCCATCAGCGTGGGTTTGTTGTGCGTGGCCACACATGAGCGAGGGAGGCAGTACTGTCTAGCATCAAGGTAGGGCAGACAGAGAAGCAGATCATCTGTAAAAAGTCCTTCTGGTCGAACAGTGGTGATAGAATCAGGGTTGGAAGTGCTGGCCCACTTCAAACCGAACTGCATTATTTTGACCTTCCGCTCCAAAAACATTGCCAACCCCCACCCTAGAGCAATAGGTCTTTGCATTTATGACCCAGCTGAGTGGTAAGGTACAATTTATTTCCCACTGACCTTCAGGCTGTCTGCAGACTCAGGCAAATGTCCCTGATTCGCACTACAGTGCAACCATGAAAGCAACAGATGTATTCCTGTTTAAAAGTGAAAGTTGAAGCCCTTTTGTAGATATGTGACTCTGAGACCTGGGACAGCATAGTCTCTATTCTCTGTGCCTTAATTGGGATGTATTGAGGGCAGCAAAGTACGTGGGCAGGATCTGAACTGTTTAAACCAACAGCACTAGTGAGAATGCACACCTCTTGAACGACACCTTTGAGTAACAAGCTGGGTGAACGTTTTCCATATCTGTCCCTCTTGAATTTGAACCAAAAGAAAGTTAATTTCAGCCTGCCTACTGGATATTTGCACTCATTTCCCAAATCAAAAAGCTCCCATTGCTGTGGAAGTTGTCATGCATTCAGAAGAAACCTTGAAATGTAGATCAGTAATAGTATTTTTTTTTCGTTTTAGCCTGCAACGCGTTCAGAATATATGATTGCAGAAAAGAAAATGACTTCCAGTGCCATGAAAGTTATTTTTATGAATGGGGTCATATAACATGGAATAGTAGCTTTCAAAACATTATAAAAGAGATGTTGGGGAAAACAAGTTAGACTAGTTTGCTCGCTGGAAAACAAAGATGAACTTTATGGCTTGGTCTCCTAGCTCTCTCTCCCATTCTCCCTTGCTTTTAGCTCTTAAATTATGACTTTTAGAAGTACAGAGCAGAGAATCCTTTATGATGTTTGCTTAGTATATAGAGAATAGATGGAAAAGTACCAACCTGCTGTATTTGTGGGGCAAAATAAACCTGTCATCATTTATACCGCACGCGTTCCTCTTGATAAGTAACCACTCAGTTGGTTAACATTAACTGGCTATTGCCTTCTGCGCTCTCGTCATGAGCATAGATCTTTGGGACATAGGCCACTGAAGCTGAAACAGGGCTCCTATTGACTTCACAGATAAGTGACGGCACCGCACAACTTGCTGGCATAAATGAAGATTGCAGCTAAAGTACCTGAGTGTACAACACGGTGCAAAGTTTCACAGGAGCTGCTGACATGGGAAAGCGATAGGCCTCAAATCAAAAGTTTTGGGTGCACAGAGCAAGCTAAGGGTGCACAGAGTTAGGAACTGGGGACAGTTTGGACTCAGAGTCTAGATCTGTATTTTAGCAATGGCCCTTGGCTATAAAATGGGCAAACCCCCAGGTCTGTGCATGCCTGAATGTGGCTTGCTGTGAATATGATCCAGATCCATCTTTTCAGTCTTGACCCAACTATGGGATGTTAAAAGGGGCTGTTCCAAAGCCCGTTGAAATGCTTCCTGTGGGGCTTCAATACGGCCAGCTCAAAATGTAAGTGAACTATAATTAACAGACTTGGCCATAATAAAAAAGTCTGTAATAAAGAGTCCAGTGATTTTTGCACATGCTCAGAGAGCCCGTCTTTCAAGGACAGAGACTTTCCCAGTTGCAGTTAAGTTAAAAAACCTGCTAATAAAATAACCATAGAAAGTTTTTTTTACTAAGAGCATGTTCTCGTGTAAACTCTTCCCAGGTGAACAGCATTGCACTTCATAAATATATATTCGGTAGCTACTTTGCAATCATTGACATTTGACATTGTTCTTACATTTTTCCCCATTAGCATGTTTCTGCTTGAAGTGTACTTGACCCATTTCAGAAATATTTCACATCTTTTTTCATTATGTACCAAGTGTTTAGGAACCCTGGAAAGAAATACTGTAAAGATTCATGGAAACAAGAGACCCACTTCTGATGCATAAGTATCTCATTCATGAAGGTAAATATATTCCCAGCTTTCATCGGAAGATGCAGTATTCATATTTATGGAGATATATCTGGAGCAGGAGTGGGGAGTTACCGTGGTGCCATTTGTATTTAAGTAAACTAACCTAGTCATTCTTTACAAGTCATGCTATGAACAAAACTGGATTTCGTCTTAGCTTCTCAGGCTGCCGCACAGCGAGAGTGTTTAAATTTCTTCCTTAAAATGGAAAACTGGGTTTTCTGGCAGGTCAGGAGATGCGCAGTCCACATACAGCTTACTGTAATACATCTTAACCAAAGGTGCATTTTGTTTGATGTCTTTCTACTAGTCTTTACTTGGGGCTAAACCTTGTCCCCAGGCTCATCCCAAATCCAGACTCCATGGGTTTGGTAGTCTAGGTTCAGAGGGTTTCATAGTTGGGATGGACAAAGTAATTGCAGATCTCAGCAGTAGAGCTCTATATTATTTAGAGCAAGGTGAGAAATGATAGTCAATTCTCTTGAGTTTTCACAATGAAAATAATACAATATTTTTTTTTTGTTGGGGGGGGAGAGGTAATAGGAAAAAAATTGGCTTGGTCAAAATGTTTCAGTGTAGTTATTTTTGAACACTGTGCTCCAAGTGGGACCTTTTACAATTTGTTACCTTTCTTCAGAAACAATTAACTAACATTTTGAAAGAAAAAAACTGATTTAAACTGATTTGATCTGTGCTTTCAAACACTTTGTGAAATTGGTCCCTTTTCCATAAATAAGATGCACGGCATTTTGGATCTGTGGGGCACTCGGAGCCAGGCACAAATCGCACGCCTTGGATCTCACGGGAAATGAGAGGAATAATCAAGACGAGAATTTAGCATGGACCGCAGTTCCCCAAAATGTCTTGCATGTTTGAGTCACCCGAAAGCACTTAAAAAATGAATCCTACAAGGCTGTGTGGTCTTCAGACTGAGGTGAGGCCCTTGCGCCTTGGTGGAGAGGACAGCCCTATTTGCTAGAGAAAAGCCTTTGACTGAGAACTTGTCTGAGGTGAAGTATTCCCATTGCTGCTCTGTAGGCATTAGTAAGCTGGTCTGTGCATAATCCACTGGTCTTTCCCAAGACCAAGTATTGGGGTGTCCTTGCAACACTCTGCACTTCCTTGGTGAGCAATAGATACATAGATGTTGGGGTCGGAAGGGACCTCAGTAGGTCATCGAGTCTGATCCCTTGCCCCGGGCAGGGAAGAGTGCTGGGGTCAGATGACCCCAGCCAGATGCCTATCCAACCTCCTCTTACAGACCCCCAAGGTCGGGGAGAGCACCAATTTCCTCGGAAGCCCATTCCAGATTTTGGCAGCCCTTCCCATAAAGACGTTCTTGTCTCTTCAGCTGGCCGTGCCAGAAGACAAGGTCGTTGTGGCTTTCCTTCCACCCAACAGCATCATGATGTAAGGACCAAACAGCACCTGGCCCTTAATTTTGTAACAAGTGGGAACAGCCATCTCTCTCCCTGTCTTTGCTATCATGAGCTAACCCAGAAGGAATCCCCATCCTTGGAGGTTTTTAAGACCCGGCCTTGGCTGGGATGGTCTACTTGGGGATGGTCCTGCTTTGAGCAAGCAGTTGGACTGCATGACTTCTTGAGGTCCCGTCCCACCCTCATTTTCTGTGATTCTGTGAGCCAAAGACAAAGCTGATTCAGATGAAGCTAGAGAAACACGGGTTTCGTCCTAAGTGTGCATGATGATGGAAGTGATCCTCTCGGTCTCGTTCAGAATTCATTCCTCCTAGCATCCATCTTGGGTCACTCTGAGGCACAGAGAAGATGCACCAGCAAGCTCAGTATTCAGCATAAAACTCCTATCCCTAAAGCAGCATAACGATCGGCCTGAAAACTAACCTGAGCAGTTCAAAGGTAACACCTCCACGTTTACATGTAGCGTGCTATGGAGAGTCTTAGTGCATCCGAGGTTAGACATAACTTGAGCACACAAAGCCACGTCGCAGAGGTGCAGGGAAATAGTGCACTTAACCTTTTGACTCAAGGAGCAGTTCATCTCTTTGTTCTGCTCTTTTGTATCCAAACTGCACCTGGCCCTCTTTGATTTTTTTAATTATCAGGTAGCCTTATAAAAAAAAGCGCTAGGCAGTTCAAGCCTGACTGTGTTAGAAACCATCACCTACCATTAAGGAATGAATTTACGTCTTTGTTCTGCTCGCGCACAGTAATTGGATGCTAATAACCCAATGCATGGTTTTGATGCAGGATGTTTAAATTGTTTTTGATTAGCTGGAGCGGTATGGCAGAATTGCTGCTGGTTTCCTTTGCTGGCCTTGGCGACATCCTTTTTCTCCCTGCCTCACTTCTCTAAGGCGGTGGCTTGCAGCCTTTGCAAACTCCAGGCACCCCTCCATACTTTGTGAATTGAGTGCCTACGCCAAACAATATCTATTTATTACACATTTATTACCTACATTGCTTATCTCCTTGTAGAGGAGTGAGGGAGGGAGAGCCTAAATCTTCCTTTATCTGTTCACAGCTCACTTATCTCTGTATACTACCTGCAGCACCCTTCAAAAGACCTCATGGCACCCCAGGGTGCCCCGACACCTTGGCTGAGAGTCACTGCTCTAAGGGACTGATCCTACCATGTGTACTCATGCTGATTTACTCGTACAAGTAGTTCAGTTACCTTCACTTTCCTCTCACTTGGGTCTTGGGGCCACCTGAGTCTAGCAGCCCCTTGGACTAGTATGTGCCATGTAACACACAAGGGGCTGTGCCCCCTCGAGCCCCGTAAGGCTAGGTGCCTGTCTTCAGCCAGGATGATTGGGAGCAGCCTTTAGCACAAGTCTGGAACAAGGCTTGAAGTCATGCCTCTCTCTGCCATGGTACCTCTCACCACACGCTTACCCATTTGCAGATCAGGAGCAAGCACCCTGAAGTCAACGGTGCAACACTATTTTCACGGGGTAGATGCGTCTACCTTTCAGTCCAAGTTGTGACTGCCCAGTGTTGACCCAGCAGGCATTGAAGCCTGTGCTGAGCCACGCTGCTAGCAAAGATGCAGGCATGCAGCGCATTTATGGACTCGACCGCCCAAGGCACCCATGGCGCAGTCTCCTACAACGAACAGCCTTACACCAACAAAACAGACTTCACTCCAGGGGAAATGAGGAGGAACTTTACACTGGTGTAATTACAGCCCATGTCTGCTCTTCTAACCATTGCATTCTGGGATAGCATCCTGCCATCTAGTAGCCAAGTGCTGTAATAGCCTTTACCGCAGGCAGCCGTCATGGGAAGAGTTGGTCATGTCTACATTTCCTACAGAGCAAAACCCGTGGTGCACGGTTCTGCAATAATTTGTGTCACATGCCTGCACCCTAAGAGAAGTGGTGGATTCTCCATCTCTGAAAGGCTTCAGATAATGCCTTCATGTCTAGTTGCTTTTGCCAAATGCAAGTTAGTGGGCTCACTACAGGAGAAAGTGAGTGAAACTCTCTGGCCTGAGTTGCCCAGGAAGTCGGAACAATAACCAGTAATTAAATCTCAGGGTTTCTGCAGCTTACAAGCCGGCAATACAAACCACTTTTTCCTGAGCAAGAACTAAGACATATAGGGCCATATGACTCATCTTGTCATCCTGTCTTTCATGTCCACGGCCATAATCATTGTAATAATAAGAGCTTGGCTGAAGAATGGACATTTCTGTATGAAATGTGGTTGTGTTTAAAACTTGTTTGTTTTCATTGTTTTTCTTTGGCTTTGTTCTTGGAGTTTGTACAATGAAGGCTAATATTTTAAGGGACATAGAGGGCTCGAGTCTAATTTTGTACAGCATGTGGTATGCTGCACCGAAGAGGCACTGCCAAGTGAATGGATCGCATTCAGAGCGTTTGAGGGAAGTCTAAGCCTTAAAAAAATTGAGTCTCGGTTAGTGTAGCTTAGCTCTCTCCTTACCGTAACGTTTATATTAACCTACTTCGGCATCTGCCCAACCTCTAGCCGCTAACTTACACCATGTTATCTATTTATGAAACTCAACTATAAGAGCATGAACTGATGATACAAACAGACCAACTGAAAAAGCAAGGGGCTTATTCCAGTTCAAATGAATGTGCTGGAACAGTTATATCTATCCCCTCTAACCTATGGAAAATGGAAACCAAGCCAGAATATTTTACCACCTGTTTTATTCAGAGGTCCCTCATTGTAGAGCATTTCCCCTTCTTGCAGGATAGGAGTGGACAGATGAACCTGGATCAACCATCACTCACTCATGAGTGGTGAGTTCCCCCATACACACATTCAAGCGTGTGATTGCCTTAATGAGAGGTGATTGTAAGTTGTGCAGAGATCTGCAGCTGGAACAAACAACTAGCAGAAGATATGAGAGAGGCTCAAGCCTGCATGAATTAGTGCTGACTGTTACCTATTTTAATGGGCACCTGCTTGTAATTCTTTCCAGGCTCTCGATATGGAAATTATAGCTCTGTCTTTTGCAGTAAGAGAAGCAGAAGGCACACAGGATTGCATTAAACATGAGTGGTCAGTGGTACACACTGGAGTTTGTGCCTAAGGAGACCACCTCCCCCCCAGTTTGTATTTCAAAGGCCCTGGCATCTCACACGCTGGTCCCTCCTAAAACCTGACTCTTTCTCTAGGTGCACACATCACAGACACCCTGCATTCCCTTATGTGATAGCAGCCACTGTTGTCGTTGCAAATTGCATAGACATCCCCAAACTCGCTTTAAACTGCATACCCCGGGAGTGTAGCTGAAGCGTCACAGTGCTCAGCGCAGGCTGCAAAACTGCCCAAGAAGCTGCAAAGGTATTCGGGCTCCATGCTATGACAGCTACGCAGGGAGTTAGTTTATAGGTAGCTCAGATGTGTCTACATACGTTGCATTCATGGCGGTGACGTTAGATATACCCTTAAACTTCTCTACCATTTACTGACATGCAATGCATACCACTTTACACTTCACCCTAGAATTTGGCGTAATATTTAGTCCAAGAGCTGGTTAGGCAAGTGCCCACAAGAGACGGGAAAAGAGAACAAAACCAAGAGTATTACTAGTTTATCATGTTAAACACACAGCCCTTGACATAAGGGGGCTTGCAATATGGGCAAGAGCATGATTCCTGATGCCTAATTTCTGAGGGGAAATAAATTGCTTCCTTCAGCTGCCTGATAACATCTTCCCAACTCAACTGAAATGTTCTGCAAAATTCATAAAGCAAAATAGGCTGTGTGGTGGATGTGACAGTCGGCAAGAAATCGGATAGTACAAGCGGATCACATTCTCAAAATAGTGGGATTTCTTTTGTTTGCAATATGCTTGCGGCAACACTTCGGGGGTTTTTCCCCCTGTCTTTGTGAGAAACCCCAGGATACATTATAAAGACATTTGCTTGGTCATAACATTGATTAAATTGTTTCTTGTTCTAAATTTTCATGCTCACTCCAGGCCAGGACTTTTCTGTGTCCACATGAGTTCAATTCTTCATTGCTTTATAAGGGACAAAAAATAAATAAATAATTTTAAAAAAGCGAATGTGCTCTCCATTAGAGTTTATCAGTTAAAAATATCATCTCTACACAACAAAATAAGTCCCTTTTGTTTCCAGAAAGGCGGTCTGCCTCTGATAAAAGCCTATGCCTGGTGTTAAGGACATTGTTAATTATAAGAAGGTGATGGTTAACATCTTGCGTGGTTTAGGAGCCCTTACTAATCCCAGCTAGAGGCTGGAGTGTGCAATGCATTGTAGCGACGCAGGGTAAAGCATGGTCCTTGCCCCCGAGGAGTTTACAGTGCCAAGAAGAGAGACAGTGACGTGAAGAGGGGAAGTGACTTGCTCGAAGTGGCACAAGGGATCGGTGGCAGAGTGAGAAACGGGTCTTAGCTGGCCTCGGGCCCGACCCAAAGCTATATCTGCGGGACTGTGCTGCAGCTAGATAGGAAGGGCCTGCTGAAACATGGATAATATAAAACACGCCAGGCTTCCTGTAGCTGGATTCAGGCAGCCCCAGGTTGTGCAAATGGCAAGTGAGTTAAAAAAAAAAACCCCTAAAAAAAATAACCTGGCTTGCTTGAGCTCAGAAACACAGAAGACCCAAGCCTTTAGCCTTTTCAGCGGCAAATCCCTTTGAAAGGACATCCCAATTATAGGCCCAGGCCCCTTCTACTCAGTCTTTTTCTCCTAAGCAGATTCATTGAGGCCAGACCTCCACGACTGCATTGTAGAGGCAGGACTGAATCACGCTCCCGGTCTGTCCCTGCAGCCTTTGGATCTCAGCATCGGTGTTGAAGATGTAAGACAGGACCCAGGGTCTTCCTTTCCCTTTCACGCGGCATGGGTAGACATTCAGCCTCCAAGGGTCTCCTCCACTCTGGGCCTGAGGAGGGGGGAACTGAACGAGTGTCTTTTCAGACTGTTGATGCTAGACAATCTCCAACTCCTTGCTGCTGCACTTTTTATATTCAGGACCATCAGTAATACTTCCCATGCTAAGCCGTGTTACAACTGAGTGACCTCTGGATAGGCCCAGAAGTAAAATTTTAGACGTGGGGGAACTTCACGCATTTCGGGCACTTCCAGGGAGAGACTGCAGCTGCGGAGGGATTTTGGAGGATCTCAGTTTTGGATTTGGATGCCTAAATCCAACCTGATTTCCTCAGGTGGATCTGGGCCCATGGGCTAGGCATTCCTGGAAAGAAGATTTGCACAACAGCACATGGTACCCTAGTGAAAGAGACACCAAAGCAGCATGTGCATCAAGCAAAGCAGCTACTTGGGAATGCCTCTGACCTGGATGCAAAAGCTATTGGAGTCAGTGGGATTTTTTCCCCCATGTCATTCAAAGGGTCAGCTCTCCAAGGGCACTGTCATGAGCATGTTATCTGACCTCCTGGCTAATGGAGGCCGGGGATTGTCATCCCGGGGTTTGCGAGGCTACGTGCGTTTGCGGGTCTTTTGGAGACCTGTCCTGATCTAACCAAGTGCAAGTGCTGGAGGATGCACTTTTCTCCTCTGGAAACAGTTCAGGGGTTAATTATCCTCCCTGTTACACATTTTCACCTTGTTTCCTGGATGAAGGTGACTTGTTTAACTTCCAGCCTCCGGACCTTTGTCTGCTAGAGAAAGACCCCTCTACAGGTATAGGGTCATATGGATGACGACCTCTCATTAGGCATTTACAATGAGCTTGGACCACACACAATTGGATCAAACATTTTCCTTTGCCTAGCAGGAATGCCAGTACAAAAGGTGTGCTAATTAGCACCTGTCTTTGTAGCCTCATCAGACAAGGGAGCCAATGAGCAGGGGGGCCTACCAAGCACCGGTTACAGGTTGGAGTAGTCTACTATTGTTATTATCAGTACCAATAATCACTCTTTTCCCCCCTTCTAATTATACACATGCATACTTAGATACACTTCTATCTTTATCTGAGTCTGTCTTCTAAACAGTGATATTATATATACATCCTTAATTTATTAGAGAATATACAACAGCTGGGTTTACAGGCTAGTTGTGAAAGGTAACCATCAGTATAAACTGGACTAATAAAAACTAGGTCATGTCAGGTGTCTGTCTCCTAGAGCACAGGGCTAATCAGACTGTCTGATGTATCCATTAAGCTTTTTCAGAGCAAACATTTTATTGACTGAAAGAAATTGCTGGGACTGCACTTGAACTAGGAGCTGTGTTTTCCTCTTTTTCTCAACCAAGTTGCAGGAGTATTTAAACATTTAGACCCAAGGCAAAAATCATATAATGAAGTGGAGAGGGTTTTAATTTCCCCTGTGACTTTGGACCCTGAATTCAATGCCCAGGTTAGCTCGGAGTGTAGCACAACTTTGGCCCCCAAATCCAACGCCTGGTTTAGGTGGGAGTGCAGCGCGACAGTTTTCTGAGTTATTTGTACATTCAGCTGTTGCTTTCAGTCCGTGATCTAGCTTCTCACCTCCAAACCTGGCTCAGCAATGGGCATTGTGAAAGTTAATGAACTGATTAGCTACTGGCTCCAAAGTAACCGGTTACATCGAGGTAGTCTCCATACACTCTTTAATGGAAAAACATGGTCAAGCTTAGCTGCACAGCAGACGTTTCTCTGATCTACCTAATCTTCACATTAATTTGCAAATTTATGCCATATGTCTTACTGGCTACCTCATTCTGCTGTTCTGTTTAATGTAACAGCAACATTTTAATTATTGAGCCTTGCTAAGCATGTTGGAGTGCAGTTATTATATAACTACATACAGGTATAATAGATAGGAAGAAGTAGGTGTCAGTCAGAAGGCAGGGTAGATTTGCACCTTCTAGACTAACTCAATCAGAGGTATATAAGCTTCCATGAGCAGCAGGCTTACTTCCTCAGGTGCTGGGAAGGGACACCTGATCAAGCCCACTGGTTAGGAAAGCTTATGCTAATGCATCGCTGATTGAGTTAGTCTAAAAGGTGCAAATCAACCCTGCCTTCTAGTAGAGAGGTATGCACTTGTACCAACACACCCACATAGACCTGCTCTACAGTGTTATACTACCATATGCTTACACACACATAAAAGATAAATGTTAGCACATGTGTATGGATTATGTATACATGAGCATGGCTATATGTGTTATGCATCATGATCTCTGCATGTTTGGTGTTACATAGGGGTGGACTCTGCATATAGAAGAACTAGAGAAGGTCCGGAGAAGGGCAATGAGGATAGTTAGCAGTATGGAGGGGCTTGTATACGAGGAGAGAATAAAAGAGGCCAGGGTTGGTTAGTTTAGTGTTAAGGAGGGTCATGAGGAGGGTTCACAAGATACTAAATGGGGATGAGAAAGTCCATCTATTTAGGGAATTGTTATTGACTGTCTCTTGCAGGACAAGAACAGAGGTCACAACACAAAACTAGTAGGTAGGAAGCTGAAAACTAACCAAAGGGGTTTTTTTTTTTTTTTTTTTACACA
>NW_017728993.1:22335891-22339565 GCF_001723915.1 Gavialis gangeticus | reverse complement strand
GAAGTGAAGATAGAACCCCCTGGCAACCCTCATAACCATTAGCAGCCATGGATTCAAACAAACTAGTAGGTAGGAAGCTGAAAACTAACCAAAGGGGTTTTTTTTTTTTTTTTTTTACACAGCCTGTCATTAAAACGAGGAACTCATTGCCACCAGATGCAGTGGAAGCTGGATTCGCTAAAGGGACTGGACACATTCTTGGAGGAAAAGGGCATCCGCAGCTATGGAGCATGGGACTGAGAGGCGCAGCCTCCGAATCGGAGCTCGCTGGGCCTTCAGCACTGGAGGTTGCAAGGGAGAGAGAAGCAGTGAAAAAAACCCTGTTCAGACCCAGTTCACTGTCCCTTCCAGCCTCCAATCTCTGTCCCTAGGTGACACGGGAGACGGGGCACCGTGGACTGACAGTCTGACCCGGGACGCGGCACTTCTTACATTGCTGCCCACGTCTCTGCTCCAGGCACAGGCAGTTCCTATATGGATCTGTATAACATACATATCAGCACATCCCAATCAGCCCATGGGATTTAGCGCTCCGGTCCCCTGGTCCCTTTGTGCTGCCCATTATGGAAACATCCTCGAGCTTGTTCAATTGCTCCCCCCCACCCCCCGCCCAGACCAACTTGTGATCTCTGCTTGGGAACCTGTTGCACTCACTGGCTCTCTAGGTACCATGCCCCAGGTTTTCCCCATTCTTTTCTTCTCCTTGCCTCTCCTATTATGTGTCCCCTTTGCTGACACACAAAAGCTTTGTGCGCTGATTGTGTGTGGTCCCCAGGGGCGCAGGAGCAGCGAGGAGTTGATTTTTGGCTAGGCGCTGCGTTGCAGTCACTGGGAGCCCCTTCAATTAGCAGGTTAGACCCGGGACCACCTGCATTGGCGCTGGGGCTGTCATTATGGGCCAGCCTGCCCCCGGGCCGGAGCCCCGACCCCTGGCAGCAGGGTCATGCCATCTCGCAGACGCCCCCGCGAGCGCAGGGAAATGCCGAGATCAGAGATGCAATCTGTAACAGGATTCATGTCCCCCCCCCGCAGAACACATGGCTTTCTCAGAGGGATCATTTGGAAAGCATTTGCCACCATATGGATCATTTTTAAGTGCAGGCTGTTTCATTCACTGTGTGCGCGTCTTCTCGTGCAGGGGCTCGGCTATGCTTGCAGTCCCGGTCCCCTGCTCCAGAGTTAACTGAGAGAAAGCATGGGCCAACCTTCCCCAAGCCAGCTTGGTCCCCTTCGGACCAGATAGAAGAAGCACTCCCATCACCTTCCTCACACGATTGCCACGGTTAATTCATGACTCCTAGAGCAAAGAAATCCCAGTGGTTACTGATTTTCTTCCAGCCCCATGTGCAGCATCATCGTGATCTGATGACAGGGGCGATGATCACATGAGTATGAATCATGATGCATCCGACCAGGGATCCGGAGCGCTTGCGGTACCTCCGCCCTGGAGCTAATGGAGCGGAGCAGGCTGGAGACCCCCCTGCTTTCCAGGCCTTTGCCATTCAGCGCGGGTTGGAAATTTCTCTGGAAAGCAATCTGATGGGAAGCAGGAATGGGCTGGGAAGAAAGAAACGAGGGGATGGGTGCCAACCCCATTTAGATGTTTAATGCAATAGGGGGTCCCCGTGGGCGGGGGAGGAAGCACTGTAATGAAATGGGACTTTTACTCCTGATTTTAGTGGAAGCTAAAATTTCCCCCTCTGAAGGTGGCTGGTGACTGTGTGGGTGCACGGGTAACTCTTTCAAAGTGGCATGCTTAATGCCTGGTCTCATCTATCTGTATTTGCAAATACAAAAATAATAATAATAATAACAACCCCCTGGCTCATGCAGCTTGCGGCCTGTGCTCTTGCTGCAGGGTTTGACACCTCGGCCCGCAGAAGCTCGGGGAGCAGAGCGCAGTAAATGCCTTTTAATGTATTATTTATGAGTGGTGGGAAAGTTGCGGGAGGAGGGTTGTGGTGGTGAGGGGGGAGAGTTAATCTCTGCTTTTCCACTTCCTTCCCAGCTGAAAACCATTTCACCTCCCTTAACAGACATTCAACTACAGAGGTCCCCCCCCTCAGCCTCGCCCCTTTCCCATCTGCGCCTTATTTGTACAAATGTTCCCGTGTCTTTAGAAATCATCTTCAAAAAAAAAAAAAAAACACCCAACCCATATTGTGCCTTAAACATTTGTGAAGATTTGGTTTCTCTCAATGTGGAAGCGAGACGTGAAAAAGGAAGGTGGGGGGAGGAAAGGGAGGGGAAGGAGGGAGGCAGGGGGGTGGTCGGAGAAATGGGTTATTCACTCCATTGAGCCCCCTCTTTCCAACCCCCTTTCAAGGCTCTCTCAAGTTGGGCAAACTGAAAAGCAAAACAATAATTAGAGATAATTGCTTGTGTCCAAACACAGGCATCAAAGCCTTTGGGGGCTCATTTGTGATGGGCCTTGGTGTGTGATCCAAAAAAAGTGACCCTTATTTTATTTATTGAGTGGGGAACACAGAGAAAGTGCCAGATGGAGGGACCTCTCCGCAGCCTCCAGCGGCTCAGCCCTGTCTGCCGAGGCAAATAGGCGCAGAGGCCAGGATAAAAGGAGAGAAAGAAGGGTCAGGAGAGGTTGCATAATTACCAGGGTGGAGAGAGAGCGAGGGAGAGGGGGCGCCAGGCGCTCGCCCAGCCCTTCGGGGCCGCTGGGGATTGGGATCCAGGGGGACCTGCTCCCCTCCTGGACCTCCATCGCTTGGGATCAGCCACCCCCTGGCATGTGAAGCCAGGTCCTGCTTCTCCCACCCTGGCCCAGCTGGGCCCTGCAGCCCGGAGGAGATGCTCAGTCCGTGCATTAAGGGCAGGAGTTCCCTCTGGGTGTCCCTTGTCTGTGTGCGCTGAGGACAAGTTATAGTTTGGGGGAGTCGGGAGGGAGAAGAGCAAAAATCAGCATCGTAAAAAATCTCACCCCACTCCCCCTGGCGTCTCACAGTCCACCCCAAGGTGCAGGTGGGGTTGGGAGAATCAGCCTCCAGAGCTCTGGTTTCCTAATGGGTTTGCTGAAAAAACAGGCCTTGAATCCAGAAGGGTACAACTGAGTCCCTTCCCTGCAGTTATGGATCCAGAAGGGTACAACTGACTCCCTCCCCGCTCTTGCACCCATGAGTGCAGGTGGATATAACTGAGTCGCTCCCACCCCCCCCATCCTTGCACCCATGGATCCCAAAAGAAACAACTGAGTCCCTTCCCCCCTGCTGGATCCATGGATCCAGAAGGGTATAAATGAGTTCCCCCCTCCCCCCTTGCATCCAGAAGGGTACACAGCCCCTGGCCCCTGTGTACACACCACTCCCCCACCCCCTTGCACCCATGGATCCAGAAGGGTACAACTTTGTTCCTCCCCCCTTGCACCCATTATGCAGAAGGGTACAACTGAGTCGCCCTCCCTCCTTGCACCCATGATGCAGAAGGGTACAACTGAGTCCCCCCCCCACCCCATTGCACCCATGGATGCAGAAGGGTACAACTGAGTCCCTCCCATCTTGCGCCCATGATGCAGAAGGGTACAACTGAGTCCCCCTCCCTCCTGTGCCCATGATGCAGAAGGGTACAACTGAGTCCCCCTCCCTCCTGCATCCATGATGTGGAAGGGTACAACTGAGTCCCCCCCCCCACCCCATTGCACCCATGGATGCAGAAGGGTA
>NW_017728993.1:22330076-22335683 GCF_001723915.1 Gavialis gangeticus | reverse complement strand
CCCCATTGCACCCATGGATGCAGAAGGGTAAAACTGAGTCCCCCTCCCCCCTACACTCATGGACGAAGGGTACAACTGAGCCCCCCCCACCCCATTGAACCCATGGATGCAGAAGGGCACAACTGAGTCCCTCCACCCCAGTGCCCGGCGCTGCACAAAGCCCAGGGCCCAGGGGTGTCTGACGCTCACACGGGGACGTGGAGAGGCTTAAAAGATCAAATAAAAAAGGATGCTGCTGAATCTCCCAGCTCGGGAAAGCTGCGACCACCCTGTCCCCGCTGCCCGGACACGGCGGGAGGGATGGCGGTGAATGGGGCGGACAATGCGCACTGGGTCGTGTGATGAGCCGGAGCCCGGCTTTAGTAATGGGCTTGTAATGACCTAAACGGTTTGTTGATTGCGGACAATAAATCTGGCCCTCCCTCATGTCATTCCCTGGGCTGTTTGCTTAAAACAAACTCCGCTGATGGCCGGGGATGGGGATGGTGGGGAGGAAAGAGACATCCAAGGCTGCGCGGGGCACTGATGCTTTGGAAACCCCTAACCTGGCAGGGGAAGAGGGGCTGGAGCTTTGCTGGGGGCATGGAGGGAGAAGGGGCTTTGCCAAGCCACTTCCCTAGGCAGGATTTATTTGCCCCGGTCCAGCTTTGCTGCAGACAGGGGGTGGATGTCTGGGACTTGCTGGGAGCCTTTCCAGCAGCTCAAGGGAAGTCACTGGCATTGTGGAGAGGACCTGGGGGTTGCGTCTTTATTTCAGGTTGATTTATGTTTTTTACCCTCCGGATAAAACCCTCTGCACTTTACATCTTCTCCAACTAATGCTCTTTCCTGCACCAGCCCATCCTGCATCCCAGGGACTTGGAGATCTCCTCTGCCTCCTGGAAGCATAAACTAGGCGCTAGGCTCAGGCCAGCTCCAGCTGCAGACACAATCCCACTGCGCCCCCCTATGCAATGACAGGGGAATATGCAGGTTTTCCCAGCTTTGGGGTTTGTTGTTTTTTTCCCCCTTCTTTAAGTCGACTTGTTTCATTTCAGGGCAAGGCGATATCATGGTGATTCATTCCCCAGGCTGCTGATCTGAAGAGTAGAGAAGCCTGCGTGCAAAGGCAGGCAGCTGCATTATGCTCCCAAGCATCTTTTCTTGATGTTTCCTTTAAACCAAGCATGGATTTTGGTTTAAAAAAAAAAATCAAGAAAAAGGTGCAGACACTGTCACAACCAAACATCACTGAGTACTGGGCTTTGTTTTTTTAAAAGCAGAGGAATCAGAAAAGGCATTTGAAGCAATAGGCGATGGCTGGGAAGGCTCTCAGTTGATTCGGTGCAACTTTCTCACCAAATTGCAGGGTTTCCATTCGACTGACCAATGTGTTTCTCAGGAGAAGCAAACCATGGATCTTCTCCTGGGATGCCCTGTAGCCCCACAATGCACCCTGGCAACACCAACACCAGATGCAGCAGCCTGTGCATAATATTGGGAGCAGACCATATAGAAAGGTTGAATTGGAGACACGATGAAGAAGAAGAAATCGGTGAATAGGGTCTGGTTCTGCAGGGCTAACAGGCTTGGTCAGAGCCTGAGATGTCACCGTCCTGCAGGGGAAAGAAAGCTACAGCAGGTTGCAATCAAGCCCATGCCCATGAGACCAGCCTCTCTCTTTCCTAGTCTGCATCTCTAGTAGGTCAGTGGGGGGACCCCTGGGTTGCCTATCTTCCCTGATGCAGCATAGTCAGGGCACTGCATAGAGCAACTGCCCCATTATTTCTCCGCAGCCGAAACAGGAATGGAAGTGCCAAACGGGCTTTTCCCAGGAGCGCCCTGAGCCGAAAACCAGCTCTAGTGGAACCAGAAGAGGGTTTTGTTCTGTCCCCAAACCCTTCATCATAGGGGGTTATGTCTGGGATGCCCCCTTGACAGGCCACAGGTCAAAGTGTTCAGCATGGCCACAGCTCTTACAGGGGCTGGAGACCCTTGGTCTTTTCTTATCAGGGAGAAAATGAGCAGGACATTGCAGATGGGCTCACGCTTCTGCTTGCAGGGCAGATCCAAGCTGGCTGATTGCCCCTGAAATATTTTGCAGGTGCGGGGGGGGGGGCAAGGACAGTGCCCTCCAGGGATGGCATGCTAGGACCTCCTGATCCAGGGACCGAGCATTGCAATGGCCACCTCAGCACTGTGCAGGGAGGGATATAGGCATGCCAAGGGGCAGGGAGACATGGGCTCTTCAAGGGACCTCAGGGAAGGATCACAGTCACTGATCAGCTACACAGTCAATATGAAAGCAGTCCTTCCCCCTCTTCCTCCTTCTTCTCCTTACTTTGCTGTTTCCCTGCAGGCAATTCATGCTTGAGTTTCGAAACTCGAAACGTTTCGAGACTTTGGAAACTTTTCGACTGCCCTTGTTTCGTTTCGAGGTTGTTTCCAAGCCCTTCATTTCATTTCAATGTCACTGTTTTGAGCTCAAAACAAGTCGAAACAGGCTTGAAATGAAACAGCCAGTGAAATTTTGCACAGCCCTAATATATATCTATATCTTTATCTATAGATATATATAATCCCACCTCCAACACTCTGCTAAGTGACCCCGGTGGTTCACTTGGCAGCTCAAAGCACACTAAAAACCCATTGCACAGGTCACAATGTGCACCCATCTTCAGACCCATACCCCAGCCCACTGCCCTCCTCAGACACTCTCCTCCTAAGAAAGTCTATGCCAGACCCCTCTCCACCAGATGAGGTCTGCCATTTATTCCCTGTAGTCCTCTTCTGTCCTCCTGTAGCATCAGGACGTTTTGCAGAAGAGTTCTCCCTTGTTGGCAGCCTGGCTCTGATGGCAGTGAGAGCCTCACTGTGCTGGCGGGGAACCGCAGGGCCAGCTTTCTTCCCGCCACTATTTATTTCCCTTTGGAGATGGGCACCCACTGCCTGAGTGGTGCCTATAGCCACAGCGAAGGGAGCTGTGAGATGCCTTTGCTGCTGAATTGCATGGTGCCCTGGATAGATTGCTGTTTTGACCAAGGTTTAAAGGGGTAATGGAGCCAGAGATGAATCTGTCTGATGTCCTTCCTTCCTCCCCTGCTGCCCAGATCCCACAGTGATGGGCACGGGACCAAAACCCCCGGCAAGCTGCTGGCTAGACCTGTACCCTGGACCCGATTCAAGGAGCCCTGGGATCCATGGACTTCAGGAGCCTTTGGTCCAGGCCTTCCAACCATGAGATTTCACCTGGGTGGTGGTTTCCCTCTCCTCCCCCAGCCACCCCCCCACACACCCCCTTCCACACAGAGGATCGAACAAGCCTGGGGCTGTGGCATTTCCTATGCCAGGCCTGGGAAGGGGAAACCCAGGCAAGTCAGCCACGTGTGAGGCAAGCAGCCCAGGCTACTCCTACACCTCCCCACAGGTGTCAAGAAGAGCCTGGGCACCCTCCCATCCCTGGCTACCCTGTGTCCCCTTATCTCAGTTTAGAGGGAAACTGAGGCACAGCATGGCAGGGGTGTGGGAGGATTCTCCAGTTTCCCTATTATTCAAGCTTCAAATCCAGCCTGGATGTTTCTTCCTTTTTTTTTTTATTTTGGAGAGTTGGTTGCAAACGCCCCAGCCTCCTGCCCCCATGGCAAACAGCCCCCGTGTACGCACTGCTTTTACAATCCCACAGCACTCATTTCCTGGCCCGTGGCATTTTAACAGCTGTGACCTTGAGATGCCCTAGATATACCAGATCCAGGCCAGACACCAAAAGCAGCCAGCTCCGTGCCGGGGACAGGGGTAAGGCGTCTGAACATAGAGGAGGGCTGTGCTGGTGGCTGCCGCTTGTTGGATCCTCCAGGACAGAGCTCCTAACGAGTGGCTCGGTGGTAGCAACACCCAGAGATGTTTCTTTCCCGTGGTCCTGCTATTGTGGGAACCGATCCCTTTCCAAAGCACTGACGCCGAGGGGGGAAAGGTGAAGGAGTGGCTGGATGGTCTCATTCCAACCCGCCTGATTGTGGGTTGAACACAGGGATATCCAAGCAGCTGGGTGGTGTCCTGGCAGTAGAGTTTGGCTCACAACCTCCTTCATCCCCCCGCAGAACATAAGAAGGAACAGATCTATCCTGCCCCCTGCATCCTACCGCCCACTGCCTGGCTGGGCTCATCTCTTCCCAAGCTTGCACAGCAGGCTGGGTGCAGGGAGCCAGCTCCTCCCGACTCAGCCTGCCTGTCTGATAGAAACATCTCCTGCGGGTCCCAGGAGGGCCTGCTGGCTCGAATTTGGAAGATCAGGACAGCCCGACACTCGGAAGCGAGACCTTGCCATTTCCCATCACTGCTTATCAGGGAGGCGCATCCTTTTCTCCCAGCCACTGCCAGCTCCTGGCTGTGACAGCGGTGCTGCATCTTGCTTGATCTCTTTTTTTTTTCCCTGAGCTACGCTACAGCAAGCCGAAGTGCCCATCAAGCACCGGAGAAGTTTACAAACACGCTCTCGCTGTGAGCCATTTGCACTGTTCCTCACACGGCTTGGAAATCTGTGACTCATTTTAAAGCTTTGAAGTTAAATCCGTGCTAGCATGACATTTTCTTCCCCTTCCTCCCCCAATCACGTGGCTAAATGAATTATTGAGAATTATAGCCGGGCTGCATATATATAAAAAAAACCCAAAAAACAAACCAGCGTCTCTCTCTTTTGCTCACGGCTCATTGGAAAACAGACAAATTCAAGTGTTCCCATTTGTTGCCTGCTGGAAAAAAGCAGGAATGAGCGCTGCAAACACAATGCAAAAAAAATACGGACTTTGGAAGATAATGCCACTATTTACATGCCTGACTTTCAAATCACAAGAGGCAAGAATTCAAATGCAAACCTAGGTGGATGAAGCCGATGTAGGTTGATTGTCATGTTTAATCTGTTGTGAATAAATCAAAATGAGACTCAGGCACTTGGCATTTAAAAAAACGAAATTGCGCGCTCCTGTTTTGTTCCCTTCTCCAAATGTCACTGGTTCTGCAGTAGCTGTAGCAGGAAGAGAAACATTTTCTGGGGGTCTGGCCATCTAACTCAGGTTAGCGAGTCACTTCCGCCGAGCTAGAGGTTAATGAAGCTGCGCTTTATAAAGTACTTGCATGAGAAAGAAAACCCAAAGTTTAGGATTTCTACTGGACTCGGGGCAAATACATAAGGGAAGAGGAGCAAAACATAAATAGAGGAATATTTTACAAGCAGAGGGCTAAATATAGAAAGCCAAAGCTTGCAGTGCCTGTAAAGTTAACATTATTCTAAGAGGGGGATGGGGAATAAACAGAGAGATGCAGTTTCACAGTTTGTTTACTACAAAACAATTAGAAACACAAGTACTTCTGGGAGCCGGGTGGTCCAAACGGTTTAGTTTATTTATTTATTTTCCCATGGAGCTCATCGCTGCCCTCTTTGAGGGCCAGCTCCAGCAAAGCATATGGGTGCTAGAGTGGGACTAAGCTGAAATTTTAGGCACCTGATCCACAATTGGGGTCCTAAAGCCCCAGTTCAGCTCCCACCTAATACTGGAAGAGCCTAAACCCTATAGGTTCTTCCTTGTTAAAGTCCACCTTGGAAACACGTGCCTGAGCTGCAACAGAATCTGT
>NW_017728993.1:22320588-22325076 GCF_001723915.1 Gavialis gangeticus | reverse complement strand
TATTTATTTTCCCATGGAGCTCATCGCTGCCCTCTTTGAGGGCCAGCTCCAGCAAAGCATATGGGTGCTAGAGTGGGACTAAGCTGAAATTTTAGGCACCTGATCCACAATTGGGGTCCTAAAGCCCCAGTTCAGCTCCCACCTAATACTGGAAGAGCCTAAACCCTATAGGTTCTTCCTTGTTAAAGTCCACCTTGGCACCTACAACTGCACCTCTGTGCATGCCCTGAATTGTCCCAGTTTAGGCAGGGCTGAGACGTTTAGCACCCAGCTCCCACCAAAGCCCAGTCGAGACCCAGAAATTAGGGGCTTCCATGCTTAAATCCCATCAAGGGCTTGGCCTGATGGGCAGTCTCACAGCACACTTAACTGGCCATAGACAGCCCACACGAGTGACAGCTAGAGGTGGAGGCAGCGGCAGCCCTTTTTATACAACAGGTCCTGATGCTGACTGTTGAAGAGGGCAGAATCAGGTCCTAGTCCCTCCTCTTCTTGAAGCCAATTCTTCTAGGAGACTGCCCTGGCCACATAACTGCAGACAGTTCTGGGGGTTGACAAGAGCCTCTGCCTCTGCTATGGCTTGGAAAGAATTCAAGATTCGTTGCAGCAGAGAGGAAGTGAGAGAGAGCAAACATGAGCCATACCACTCTGAGCCGCTAGGACATTCTGGGTGCATCTACATGAGATGTTTTAAGGCGCATTAGCCTAAATTTAAGACTCATTAGGGCACACATCTACATGTGTGCATCCTTATTGCGCTTTAAAAAATGGCAATTTGGGGCCAATCACATATCAAACGCAAGTATCAAAGTATCAGATTTAGGTGTGAAGAGTGAAAGCACTTTAATGCACGTGTAGACGCGTTAAAGCACATTAAAGCTGTGTATGTGGACTGACTTGGGGCTAATTTTAGTCCCAAGTAGTCCACACACAGTGTTAATGCGTTGGGCACTTCGGCTTGCTGTAGTGTAGCTCAGGGGAAAAAAAAGAGATCAAGCAAGATACTGCTTTTATGCCTGTATGTGTAGACACCTGCCTAAATCTGCTTAATGCGCATTAAGCTAATGTGCATTAAATTTAGGCGCACTTAAATACACATGTAGACACCCCCACAGACTTGTACTTTGAACAGTCATTGGCTAAACTACAGAGAGAGTCCTTGGAGCAGGGGCTGGAATCCAGGTCTGTCCTGGAGGAGTGCCCTAGCCAGTAACCATTAGTAGACAGTGGTGCTCCTTTTCTCTAATTTAAATTAAAGCCAGTGCTTAAGTGCCTTCCTCAATAAGAATAACTTCCTAAATACAGATTTCAGGATTGGGCCCATCTTTCACAGCTTGTGGGCTAGTAGCCTGCATAATTTGTAAGTATTCTTACTTATGGGTAAATTCTTGTGTCACTATTTTTAATGTTCCCCCACCCCTCTTATTGACTTCAAGGAAATTCCAAATTTGCCCTTGTCAGTCTAAATATACATAATCCAGGTGTGCAGCAATAAAGGTGATACATATGTCTCATACTTGTAATGTAAGTGAGGCTGGTAGCATCCTGTATCATTAAGCTTCCTTGACACTTCAATTTACAGCTTGTCTTATACTCCCTAGATGTATTTGCATTGCTTGCAGAAAGAGGGCGGGCAAAGATCAAATGGATTTTCCCATTTTTTATGCTTTACTACTCGACATTGCTTCATTTTGATATGGTTTTATTTTTGTATCCCCATAAGCTTTGTTCTATTTTAATTTTAAATTGGCAGCATGTGTAATCTTATTGTATGCTTTTTACCAATAAACCATAAATTATATAATTGTATGATGATAGCCTTTTGTGGTCTATTTTGTTGTATTGTTTCAATGAAAACTGCAAAAAAGCTACTACTAGTGCCTGATGCCTTCTATCAGAACAACTTGCTTTCAGTTACTGAGAACACCACCGTTCCCAGTGGTGACAGATGCAGAGCAAGGAGCAATGGTCTCAAGTTGCAGCAAGGGAAGTTTAGGTTGGATACTAGGAAAAGCTTTCTCACGAGGAGGATGGTGAAGCACTGGAACTGGTTACCCAGAGAAGTGATGGTCTCTCCATCCTTGTAGGTTAAGACCCAGGTAGACAAAACCTTGGCTGGGATGATGCAGTTGGGGCTGGTCCTGCCTTGAACAGGGGGTTGGACTAGATGTAACCTCCTGAGGTCCCTTCCAACCCTCATTTTCTATGACTCTATAACATTGCCAGGCTTCACCAGCTTGGGCTGAAAGTGCCCCTGTTGGGTGTGTCTCTCAGAAAAACATCAGCCAAAATGACTCAACTTTTTCTAAGTGGTGAGAGAGGAAAATAGATTATTTTGCTTATATAATACTGGGCCATACAGCAATGCTGCTAGGGCACCGTGCTTTAGTAGTAAAACACAGTGTAGTCACTGCCCGTACTGTGCTATGCGCGTGGCCCACAGTTAGTTTTTGCTGCTATGTCACCATCATAGCACGCTAAAATGGGGGAGTGCACTGCTATGGCGACATAGCTACTAAACATGTGTAGACTCATGTGACCACTACAACACCGGAGCACGCCCCATGGCAATGCAGCACATTGCTACAGTGATGTAGGGTGATGTGTGTATGCACCCATTGATACACTGGCTTTTCAAAGAAAAGATTATCTCCTTGGGTTGTCCTTGGGATTTGACATTTGAGAGAGGAGCAGTGTTTAGTGATGGGGGTATTTTTTGGTATCCCTGAAACATCCACTCCAATTTGGCCAAATTATAAACCTTTGAAGAGTCATAGCTCACACATGCTCAGTGGAGACTTCAAGCAGAATTCTTTCTTAGGTGTCTAAATCACCTCATACCATTCCTGTCCACTTCCTAATACCACTTCCTGTCACATGATCTGAGTCGCATATTCACACCTCAGTGCCCCGTACCACTAAGTTTGTACTGGATGTGTTTAGAAGCAATTCAGAGCTACACTGGAGTTGTCTAAGACCTTGCATGCTCTGTCTTGAGCCAAAACCACTGCAGAAGTGCAACAGAAGTGCAACTGCCAAATTATACATGACTGAAAAACACAACTACTGGCTAATGCTGGGGTGTGTTGATCTCAGCAGGATAAGGGAGACCAGGGGGACCCCAATTCTCACCACTCCCTGATTTGAAGCTGATCTTCATCTCAGCTTAGCAACCTAATGCCCAAGCCAGGCAAGACTCAGAGCCCCTGCCTGTTGAGACCAGGCTACTGGATAGCCAAGGGGAAAAATACTATGGGAACAAAAAGAGAACAAACAATAGGAGGTGGATGGTGTCCTAGTTGGAGGAGGGGACCAGGTCCCTGTGTCCACTGTGGTCTGTGCATTTTACATGATTGTCATTGGGAAAAGGGCCCTGGAGGATGGACTAGCTGATATCCTGAGGTCTGTTCCCACCCTCCTTTTCTATGACTTCAAGATAAACAGCATGGGGTGCTGAAAATAGGTTTCTTCACATGGTATACCACCTACTAGAAACTCCCTATCCATGGGACTGGAATATCTTTCCTTCTTGGTTTCCTAGTGGGGCAGCTTCAAGAGAAGATCTGGGCTTGGTGGCTAAGAGTGCTTTGCTGGGGTGGGGGACAAGTAGGTCCAAATCTTACCATTTCCCACTTCTTGTGCCCAAACCAGTAGGTACTTACTAGATGAGAGGGCCCTCATGTTTTTTTCTGCCTCTAGCCTTCTGGGGATTTACATACAGCCAAGCATGTGCCCACCAAGATGAGCTTGTTCCATGCATGGGTGAAAGCAGAATCTGAAATCTGTGTTAAGTGCCAAAAAATATCACTTCAGGAGGAACATTTGGATGCGTCTTAGGCACCTAGAGAAGAGCATGTGGCTCAGTGTACCTGGTGATGTAGAGTATGGACATGAATCTAGTTATCTTTAAGGAACCTGAACATTATTAGGCATCTATTGGGTAAGACAGGATTGAGTTTTTAGATTTTGACTGTAACCTGCACACTAGACACCAGGATTGAGTTTTTAGATTTTGGCAGCTAGTTTCCCTAGAGATAACATCTGCACTGGGCAATCTCCAGCCCAAGATTTCCTCTTTAATTACAACCGTGGATTGGAGTCCAGGCATCAGAACTGATAGCAGAGACTCCATTGCTGTGTGCACTCCCGTCTGTTGTGCCCAGGCAATGTGAAGGACAAAGATGCCTGATCCGAATGCAGGGGAGACTTAGTTTATCTGGTCTCTCTATCTTGGTCTACACAGAAAAAGCCGTGTGAGAGCCAGGGATGGTGTGCAGAAGGACTGAAATCTGCTGAGGTGCTGGGGAAGTGAAGAATCATAGAAATAACAAAAATGCAGGGCTGAATGGGACCTCCAGAGGTTGCATCTAGTCCAACCCCCCACCTGGGGCAGGATCATCCCTATCCAAACCATCCTATCCAAATCCATTATCTAACCTGTTAGCAAAAACGACACAGCCAACCCTGACACAACCACAAGACATAACA
>NW_017728993.1:22309380-22315588 GCF_001723915.1 Gavialis gangeticus | reverse complement strand
TCCCTATCCAAACCACCCTATCCAAATCCATTATCTAACCTGTTAGCAAAAACGACACAGCCAACCCTGACACAACCACAAGACATAACATCATAACATGCCACAGGTAAAACAGGACAGGATATGGGGTGGGCTGGTCAAGAAGACCGGGACTTGGGACCAGTGGGGCAAGAGGAAGGCATTGAGAAGGCATGTGAGATGCATATAACAAAGAGAAGAGAGCCAGAGGGTAGTGGTCAGACCCAGAGGGTGGTAATTGATGGCAGTCACTCATCATGGTGCCCTGTGACCAGTGGGGTCCCCCAAGGCTCTGTCCTTGGACCCATATTGTTCAACGTCTTCATTAATGACGTGGACATTGGAGTCAGAAGCGGACCGGCCAAGTTCGCAGACGACACCAAACTTTGGGGCAAAGCATCCACACCAGAAGACAGGTGGGCGATCCAGGCTGACCTGGACAGGCTCAGCAAATGGGCGGACAAGAACCTGATGGTGTTTAACACCGAAAAATGCAAGGTTCTCCACCTTGGGAGGAAAAACCTGCAGCATCCTTATAGGCTCGGCAGTGCTACGCTGGCTAGCACTACGGATGAAAGGGACTTGGGGGTCATCATTGACCACAAGATGAACGTGAGCCTGCAATGCGATGCTGCAGCTAGTAAAGTGACCAAAACACTGGCTTGCATCCATAGATGCTTCTCAAGCAAATCCTGGGACATCATTCTCCCCTTGTACTCGGCCTTGGTGAGGCCGCAGCTGGAGTACTGCGTCCAGTTTTGGGCTCCACAATTCAAAAAGGATGTGGAGAAGCTTGAGAGAGACCAGAGAAGAGCCACGCACATGATCAGAGGTCAGGAAAACAGACCTTACAATGACAGGCTGAGAGCCATGGGGCTCTTTGGCCTGGAAAAGCACAGGCTCAGGGGTGATCTGATGGCCACCTATAAGTTTATCAGGGGTGACCACCAGTATCTGGGGGAACGTTTGTTCACCAGAGCACCCCAAGGGATGACAAGGTCGAACAGTCATAAACTCCTGCGAGACCGTTTCAGGCTGGACATAAGGAAGAATTTCTTTACTGTCTGAGCCCCCAAGGTCTGGAACAACCTGCCATCGGAGGTGGTTCAAGCACCTACATTGAACACCTTCAGGAGTAAATTAGATGCTTATCTTGCTGGGATCCTATGACCACAGCTGACTTCCTGCCCTTTGGGCGGGGGGCTGGACTCGATGATCCTCTGAGGTCCCTTCCAGCCCTAATGTCTATGAAATGGCAGTGGAAAGGTGAGCACTGGGACCTGGAGCCAGAAAGGAGCAGTGAGGTTGGATGAGTCCAAGGAAGGAAACTTGGGAATAATGGGGACAGTGAATGGGGCAGGGTGGTGGACATCTGGAGACCAGAGCTGCAGAGAGAGTGAGATCGAATGAGCAGCTGGGGAAGGACAGACTGAAGATTGCCTGACCAAGGGAGTGGAAAGTGGGATGATAAGGACTGGGAGGGAGGGACTGGGTAGGTGAGAAGGCACTGGTACTGAGCAAAGGAATAAGAGGCTGGATGGGAAATAGCAGAAGTCATGAGAGCACAGAAGAGCCTGCATCTGCTGGAGTTCATTCTCCAGGACCCCAAGATGCCCAAGTCTCTCTTTCCCTTTGCAGTCAGGAAATGTCTGTGTTGAAACAACCACCTCAAAGACCCATTCAACTCAATCCCTGAAACCATCAGGAAATACCAGAATTAAATTGACTTATGAAACTTCAATACAGTCTCCATGCACATGTAATAAAGTACAGTCTTCAATGACCTATTTTTTCCCATAGGACTAATGCCTCATTCAGTGCTGAGGATGGACCAGCTGTGGGGATGAAGCAGAGTGGTGCAGTGATGGAGGCTGTCATCTGCCAGATTCCTGCTGCATTTGTTGCAGGTGGGACATGTTTAGTGAATGGACCAAAGCGTTGCAAGACGGAGAAATGACAGTTTCCTAGTTAAGACAGTTGAGTGCTGTCTGGAAGAACTGGTTTCCATCTCTGCCTCTACGACAGACTTTGACATGATGCTGGACAATCCATTGAAACCAGTCTTCCATCTCTGGCTATTAATTGTGCGTGGGTGGGCGTGCATTGCAGATTATATGTATCTACACACCCATGCACTGAACCTACAGCAGTCAATAGAAAACACATGAATTCTCTCTGAAAATCAGCGTGTGTGTATATCTTTATCTACGTAGGAGCGGAACAGAGACGAAGGCAAGCGCAGAACTGTATGAACCGGTTACAGATGTTTGCAGGAAATAAGAATTTTGAAAAACAATAATGGAAATCTTTAGTAGTAAGGGCTTAATTCACTTAAGTCATTAGAAAACAAGCTATTAATTTTAGTGAAAGCCGTAAAAGCACATGCACAGCTGAGTTTATTCTATGCCTAAATTGCACCATAAAATATTTTGATTTGAAACTCCGCATATGTTGGCCACTTAGAGCTGTGTTGGGGCATCTCTTTGGGATTATAGCACAACCTCTAGACATGGGCAGCTCATGGTTTGGGTCACTGATAATTTCACATTTAGACAAAAAGCGGGGGGCTATTTTATTGTTTTTCCTTCTTTGGCTTCTCTTCCCAGCCTTTGTGGTTAGTTTGTCTTGAAAGTGACTCATCTTCGTCAGGCTGGGCCTATTCCTTTAGTTACATTTCTATTTTTTAACAGAAAAAAATGTTTCCCTAGAGTAACATCAAACGTGTTTTGTCCCATCCTCCCTAGAGAAATGAGAAGGTTTTTTTCCCCCTGCCTTCTTTCAAGCTGCTGTAAAATAATCAGAAACAAACTGCAGGGGAAACAAGAAAGTTCATAGACTCATAGGAAAATAGGGCTGGAAAGGACCTCACAAGGTTATCTAGTGCAGCCCCCTGCTCAAGGCAGGATCATCATTGACTGAACCATACCAGCCAGCTAACCTGCTCTCGAAGATGTCTGGGGATGAAGATTTCATGGCTTCTCTAGGTGTCCTGTTCCAATGCTTGACTACTCTCACAGTCAGAAACTTCTTTCTGATCTTCAACCTAAATTTCCTCTGCTGCACCTAGATGACATGGCCCCAATCCTGCCTCCTAAAGCCACAGAGAGAAGCCCATCTCCAGCCTTTGACTTTGACTTGCTCTTCTGATAAAAGGGCTGAGACTTGTCCAACATTTGCACTGAAAATTCAGACATTGTCAGTTGTTTTCAGACGGTGGGGATACATCCCAGCTGGCATGGAAGAGCAGCTTGATACTGGTGGGGAGCTGGATATGTCGTGCATTGAATCTTGGACCATGAGGCCAAGCGCATGGTCTACTGGGTTCACAAATTGCCCAAGGTTTGCTTAACTCGGTTCTTCTCATCCTGTTAACTATGAGCATAATTAATCAGGGATATTGACTGTGTTGAATGTCATATTGCCATATAATGCCATAATCTCCGTCATAGCATAGCATGGCATGGCCTTGCTTCATCTGGGACCAAAATAGCATTTTACATACTTTACCAAGTCGTGTTACGTCACAGGTTGGCAATGTGACTGCAATTAGAGAGGTAACAGGATTTAGCAGCATAGATAAAGCAGAGCATGTTACACAGCAGTTCCCCAAACATAGCCAGTTTTCACTGCAGCTTCCAAGGTGCTAGACTGACCCCCATCTGCACTGAGAAGGATGCCAATCCCTAAGAAGATCTCAACACCGCTTTTTAGGAGTTCAGCACCAGGAGGAGAACTCCAGAGCTTTCCAACATCATCTATATCAAGGTTTTGTGTTGTTTTTTTTCATTCATTATCAAAATCCCAGGAAAATCCTGTGACAATGTATGCCTGTGTGAGAAAATAGGCCCACTCCCAGGCTCTGGGCTGAAGTCATTGCCATTAGAAGCAACAAAATAGGATCAAATCACTGATTACGAATGCTCAGTCATTTTTCATAGCTTCATTGTTAGGGGCTGGAAGGGACCTCGCAGATCATCGGGTATCATCCAGGAGATCATCCAGCCCTGGTAATCCTTTGGTTGTCCTTTTTACACCTGTTATTATGCCTTCTGACCCTAATGTAAACCCCATTGTAGCGGAGAAATTTTGCCTTTAAGTCTGCTGTGTCAACGTTCAGGCCGGTAACTCTTTGCTATCTGGCTATTGTTCATAGGCATAAAGCCATCTGCATTTGAACAAGGTGCTGTTCATTCTTCTCTGTCCTTCCTTTGGTTATCTACTTATTTCTTCCCCTTTTTCTCCAGTTAAAACGTTTGGATTTTCCAGAAAAACACAAATAATACCAAGCGACTCAGAAGCCACCAGCATTATTTCTTGCTCCTCATTTTTTTGACCCGCCGTATTCAGAAATGAAAGGGCACTAGAGAAAATCCAGGATTAGTTGGCTTGTGGAGAGTTTATGGAATGAAGCAAACATTAACTTAGCCCGATGATTATTTGTAGCCAGCTTTCAGGTCTCTTTCTCAAGCTTTGCTGTGAATTGGCTCCGTGTTATGAGATGACTTCTGAACTCCAAAGAGGGGTGACATCAAGTCCTCCATCTTCACCTGCTCAGTGCGAGGAAGCTCATGGGTTTGATAACACGAGGAACACAAGAACATAGGCTGGGAAGGACATCCTGCACCACTGAGTTCAGCCCCTTGCTATCCTAGGTGACCACGCCATATAATCCCTTTCATAAACAGATCATGCTCCAATTTAAAACTAGTTTATTTTGTTGTCTCCATTACTAGAAGGCTACTCCAGAACATCACGATGGATAGAAGCCTTGTTCTGCTTCTTGCTTAGATGCGGTCATGGCCAGCCTATACCTACTTAATTTTGTGGCAACATTGGCCTTTGACTTAAATAGCTCTTCTCTTCTTGGTGTTTGCCCCTGACATTTATCGAGACAACAGTCTCCCCTCTCACCTTCAGTTTTGCAAACCAACAGGGTTTGGCCCATCAACTGATTGGAATATCCTGCATGATGGACCGAGTCTGATTCGCAATCGTGCCGAGAATTAAGTGCCCAGTCCCCTGCAATGTGTAGCATGCCTCCCCTAGACAGATCCAATGCAAGGGCTTCCTGTTACAATATTCAGCCTTTCTACACAATGACAGAAAGCAGACAGTGAAGTAAAATACCATCCCCAGCTGGAGCCGCAGAGGAGTTTTAGCAGGGAAATGCATTTACTCAGCTTGAAAGTTGGCTGATATCAATAACAACCTTGACACTGAGTACTACCTGGGGATTATGCACCTCGGGCCAATCTCTCCACTAACAGCTAATCCCTAGGAAATGCCCTGCACCTCCATCATGACTGCTTAATCCCAGCCTCAGTGGGTTTATGCTAAGCTCTGTTTCCTATGCAGGGGTGGTGCTGTGAGGCTGGATAAAGCAGTACTACTTACTGTGCCGTTCCTTGAGCAGCAGCAGTGAAGAAACCATTAGCATGCTCGTGTGATTACAACCCAATATGTTTAAGTATTTTCAAAGAATAGTCCATTTTGGTGGCATGTGGGTGGCCTTTGTTTATTTAGACTTGGACCTAATTCTTATCGATGTCAGTGGACGTGGCCCCCACCAACTCTGACGGAAGGAATTGAATAAATTTGTTAAAGACTCCAACGCGAAGACCGCTTCATGGAAATGCAGAATCTGGGCAGGACTCAGACATTTCCGTATTTCAGTCACAGCTCCGTCCGCCGGTTCTGCCTTGATTTTTTTCATCTCTCAGGCCCACTCAGTCTGACAACCCAACAGTGCTAGAGCCAAGCTCTGCTGTCTGTGGACCTGTCAAAGGCACTTTGGCAGAAAAAAACTCAGCCTGTCTCCTGAAGAATGAGCTGCACAAACAGAACTTGAATTCCCCAAAGATGTTGACATATCTTTGATTTTGATTGACTTTGAAGAAATGTTAGGAATAATAAAGTAAAGCCAGTGACATCACAACCTGAGGAATGCTCCTTTGCTATGGAACAGATGGCCCAAGAGGTATATTTTTATATTTCCCTCTCTCCCCTGACCAAAAAAAAAATGTTTTGTTAATAAACTTGGCACCTAGGGACTTCTTGAGGGAAACGTTTCTAGTCAGAGCAATTACTGGCTTGAGTATGTTGCAAATTAAGAACTCCCTTGAAGAGGAATGTAGCTCTAGAGAAAAGGTAAAGCATTTGCTGTTATTCAAATTTGCCTGTTCCTGTCGAG
>NW_017728993.1:22303318-22304380 GCF_001723915.1 Gavialis gangeticus | reverse complement strand
TTGGCACCTAGGGACTTCTTGAGGGAAACGTTTCTAGTCAGAGCAATTACTGGCTTGAGTATGTTGCAAATTAAGAACTCCCTTGAAGAGGAATGTAGCTCTAGAGAAAAGGTAAAGCATTTGCTGTTATTCAAATTTGCCTGTTCCTGCCGAGCCCTTTTTTCTCCACCTATGTTAGTATGAGTAGGGAGTACCCCAGTTGAAACCAGTGGAGTTCTGTCAGTCCCCAAAGTATAAAACTAATGGGTGCATCTATAAATTCATTAATGCACCTTTGATACTGTGCATTTAATTTACTGGTTCCTTAATTTTGAACTAACTAAATGCACAGTACCTGAAGTTACTGTGCATTAATGCTTGTGCACAGTTAATTAGCGACACGTACTGCTTATTAACTTAATAACACTGTGCAGTAGACTATTAGCAGGGTTGGTGCTATGGTGCTCTACTGCGCTGTGTTATTAGGCCAATGTGCAGCAAGTGTCTCATGTAGATGCATCCACTGAGAGGAAAATCAACCACGGTAGGGCCAAACTATTCAATATATTCATAGATTTTAAGGTTGGGGGGTATCACTGGGTCATTTTGCTGGACCCAGCCTATGAGCTATAGAATTGTATCCATTTGCTACTTAACTGAACCTAAAAATCTGTGTTTGATGAAAGCATATTTTAGAAGGGCAGTAGTAGTGATTTGAAGACTTCAAGAAGTGGATAACCTACCATTTTTTTCTGATGGCTGCTTAATATACATACATACATACATACATACATACATACATACACACACACACACACACACACATATATATATATATATATATATATATAAAATAGCTTATTTCTAATTACTTTTATTAGACCAGTTAAATAGTTGGAAAAAGTTTTTTTTAGCAAGTTTTCAGGTTTAATAACCCTTTGTCAGGCTGAGGAAGCATCTGCAGTTGGTGTCATCACACCAACTGCAAATACTTCCTCAGATGCATTGCACCAGCTGCAGATGCCCGATGAAGGGTTTTTAAACCCAAAAGCTTGCTAATTTTTTTTTTTAAACTATTTAGTT
>NW_017728993.1:22284922-22302291 GCF_001723915.1 Gavialis gangeticus | reverse complement strand
CTCCAGAAGCTCCCTAAATAAATCCTCACTCACTCTAGGCCCAGGTGAGTGGGTTTAATTTGCAAGAATTGGTTCTTGTAAGGCCTTTCTCGAGTAGACTAAAGCATTCTTTAGTGCCTGGTATTTTCTCCCCATGAAGGAACTTATACATCCTAATCAAGTCACTGTTTAATTTTCTTTGTGATAAACTAATCAGATTGAGCTATTTAAAACTTTTAAGCCTTTTTTAAGCCTTCAAATCATATGGATGTCCACGTGACTTGAGCCCAGTGGAAATCCCCACCAGCTGAAAACCTGGTCATATATTTCATCACCTCATGTAACATCTTAAACTATCACAAGCCTGAACGGTGTCCTATGTCAGTGGTTCATAGATTGAAGCTATTTCTGCACAAACTATTTTGAGTGCATCAGAGGAACAAATCTGAATCTGCAAGAGATTCAAAAGGGGTTTCCTTTTTTAAATTGTAAAATTGTAATAAATTAAATAAATAAGATGAACAGGGTCTGATTATAACTATAAGAGCCTGGATTTCAGATATAAGGGCCAGACCATGGGTCTCATTCTGGCCACTTGCCACTTACTGCTCCAAAGGCACAAAGCAGAAGTAAATCAAATAGATCTGACCCTTGGAAATTTCTCCCACCATGAACAGTTGTTTTAGGTATAGATCTGCTGTGGTAGATCCTACACACCCCCTCCCAACTTTGGATCCAGGATGCAGTGGGTGTGCCTGGCCAAAAGAGACATGGTAAACTGGAGCTGCTGAAATATCCCTTTGGGACTATGAGCAATTGGATGCACAAGTTGTGTCAGAGCAGCCTGCAGGCCCAGGATGGAGGTGGAAAGGTGCCATGGGGTGAAGCATGCCACTCTAGTTTGTCATCAATACCTGGGTAAAGTCTACCAGGGGGAGTTATGATAACTTAAAACCATATTCACAGTTGACAGTCTCCAGTGTCAAATTGTAAAATTGTACAGCTCAGTTGGGCTAGAGGATAATTTTACCCAAGGCATCATGTAGAGTGAGAACAGGGAAGAGTTGTGAGGTCTTAACTCTGAGGTGTGTGCCAGCATAAAGTGACAAGACTTACCTCTGAAATACTCTGACCTTAGCAAGTTTCAGTAAGACCCTTATGGTTATTTAATGTATTTGAATAAATCATGTGTATATATATATATACACCTATATAAACATATATCTATCTATTTTTTTGAGTATATTTGTTGTTTTCTATATGTATCTGAGCTCTTGTGTATGCATTTAATGGAACATACACATATTCAAGAGTATGGACACACATACATATGAGGCTGGTGGTGGATGTATAAATATGTACCTTTAATAGATATACATATATACCCCACACACATCTATTCAAGGATATAGACATATTTATTTAAGCAACTGTATGGATACACAAAGATTTGTATGTCCTTAAATACACACACATTAAAAATATATGCATGCACATATCTATGTAGCTCTACATTATACACACATAATGGGCATGTCTCTACGTGCATTTACTGTGCAGTAAATTCACTGGCCCCCTAAATTCACTGCTCGGTAAGCAGATTTAGGTTGGTGTCTACATATACAGGCATTAAAGTGTAGTAACACTGTGTTTGGACTGACTTGGTAATAAAGTTAGTCCTGAGTCAGCCCACACACACAGTGTTACTGCACGGTAACGTGTCTATATGTGTATTAATGTGCAGTAACTAACCAGGCATAAATTTGCTACCTGCATAATGCAGGTAGCAAATTTACTCCCAAGTTGGAGTAAGTCGCCATAGTTACTGCGCAGTACGGGCATGGATGTGTAGATGTGTGCCTGTACTGCTCAGTAATTTTTGGTTACTGCACAGTAACTTGTGTTACTGCACAGTAAATGTGCATGTGTAGATGCATCCAATATGTATATATTTTATACAGAGATGCATAAATGCTATAGGTATACGTATCGGTTTGTGCACACGTGCACGGATACGGGTGTAGAGCAGTAGGATAAAGAGAATGCAAAAAAGCCTTTACATTCCAGGGGAACGGTCATATCCCTGAGGTCCCTGGTCATATAAATAAACACACCATTTTAGCTTGCTATTGATACATGGATAAACTCACTAAGGAGGAGTAAAGTTTCAGCTTTCACCTTCTGATGGTGAGCTCTCTACTTCCGTCACTGCCTTTCCTGGCTGTTCAAACTGAAACAACATTCAAAATGAAAGGTTAAAAAGCAGGGGAGAACAGCGAGGTTTTTCTGCCTGAACCAGGGGAAATTTGATAAATCAGTGTCACAGAGATCCTAGCGATTTCAAAAGGCTCCTTTTCCTTTTGATAAGCATTGAGGAATGTGATTCAGAACTGGGTTGCTTACATGAAGTTCTCTGCTGATGAAATGGTAGATCAGAGCGCTCATTATTTCTCTAAGCCTTAAAGTTAAGCCCCTCTTATAGCAGTTCTCAACTTTTTTAGACTCAAGGCACCCCTCACTAGACTTGAGGCACCCCTTGGAATATGCCAACTCTAAGTTTTCTCTTGTTTTTTGCCTACAGAAAAATAATAGAGCAACTCTTCCATTGCAAAGCATTCAAGAGAGACCCAAGCAGCTCAGCATGTTTTTTTTTTTTACCAGTATGAATTTCAATTAAAAATCTCTGGGGTTATCTTGCAATTTGTGCACATCTAAAAGTGCTAACATTGTGGCACCCTCAATCTCAAGGCAGCCCAGGGTGCCAGGACATCCCGGTTGAGAAACACTTGTCTATTGTGCTGAGCCCATTTCAAAGCATACCACTTTCGTTTGTACTTTGCCATTAAAAGTGCCCTTAGATGTCCAGGTAGAATAATTTTTTAATTATTGTAACACATACACTTAGATAAAAAGGTATATGTTTTTCCCCCCCAAGTCAACGGGAGTTTTGCCACTGACTTTTAATAAACACTAGCTACAATTTATAATAGGTTTCCATTTATAAATGATTCATAGATAATCTGTGGACATTCCAAGCATGTGTGGACACAAGTAACATATTTCATTGATGGCCATCATCACAGCAGCAGAAGGTAGTATAGATTGCTATAAGCTTGGTTGATAAGCAACTTGTAGTCCCGATGGACACTATGACAATTGAGTAAGCACATATTAAAATACGGATTCATTATTTATGAACTTCTTGTGAACTATTTATAAATGGAACTGTGATATACAAAATAGAAAGTTTGTATTAGATTCATCTTTGCAGGCTGGGCTTCACCGTACTATTGTATATGGAAGTGTGTATCAACGTCAAGATTGCTATTCCTTTACTCACACTGGTGAGAAATTATTTACCTGAGTCTTCCCACAACTGGGACAATTTCTGATCCTTATTCTGCAAGTTAAATTAGCCTGGATGCAACCTTGTACACAAGGAGTCCCACTGACTTCAATGAGGCAACTCAGATGTTCAAGAGCAGGCATATCCTTCAACACCCCTGATTTACTGTTGAATTACAGTTTAGCTGTATAAAGGGGGATACAACCTGGTACAAAATTAATTCTTACATACAGCTGCTACTCCTCCTCCTCCATATTTTTAATAATATATATGATTAGTAATATAATGTGATAAGTAATATAATATGTATTAGTATATGATATTACTACATTAATACTAATTATATAAATAATATTTATAATTAATCAGTTATAATAAGTAAGTGTCCTTTTCTTCTTCTTTTTTTTGGTATTATTTTATATTTTAATCTCACGGACTGGTGTCATTATGAGTTGGCAGTCTTTCACTTTATCCTCAGTATCACCCAGCTCTTTAAAGGTCAGGTCTAATATAAGTAATTTCTTCAAAAATAATAGCGTTCTGGAGACCTGCTGATGAAAATATCAGAGTCACCGAAGTGTCCTTCAAGATTGCGTTCTTCTTATTGATAAAAGATTACAACTGAGTTACTACAGTGTTTTGCAAGCTTGTTGTAGAAGATGATGCTATTTCTACCAAGGGTTGAATATGAAATCAGTCTCTATTTGATAGAGCAGTCTAAGGGAAATGGGTTTCAGTGAGTACCGTTTTCTAATGGTAGCTATCGAGTGGTGCGGCATCCTCTCTCTGGTTGGATGCTGGAAAGAACAGATCTCGTGTAACATCAAGTAGTATACCTTCGAGTCCATGATCAAAAAAAAAAGCTTTTTCTTGACAGAAATGACATTGGGAGTACCTTTTGCCACGTAACTCTTCCATTTTCCCCAGAGCTTCCTACATATAAAGTGCTTGGGACAAAAATCATGGCATACAGGCAGCTCTGCAGCAATCCCGGAAAGGCCAGAGCTCGGTAACAACGAGGACCTCTGAGAACAGCAGACCCTATTGATGCGTGTATAAATCTAGGGATGGCCACTTCACGTGTCCCAGCTAATATCAGAGTTTCCCTCCAAGCCATTTTGCTCCAAACAGGACTCTACTGGAGCTACAAAACCAGGCTTAACAGCGGGAACCAAAGACAACTGGAACTTTCCATTGCCCTCCATAGGCTTTGAATCAGACCCATAAGAGTTTCTACCCGGTCGGTGTTTGCTCTGAATCTTCCAGCGGAGATGCTCAGGTCAAGGGCTGAGGAAGAGCGATGCCTTTTTATTGATGCCTTTTAAAAATGTTGTTTTTGGGAGAGCAGCTGTATCAGGAAACAAGATCCTGCTGTTTTGACTTCTGGGCCGCTCGTATAAATCCAGTGATCAGAGCTAATGACCTGCTATCCCAGAGGCAGGTGTGAGTGGAGTTTCTTGCCATCTGATGACTGTTTAATGACTTTTGTAAGATGACTCTCCAGTCACACAACAGTTTGGACTGCACAAGTGCTGCCTTATGGGCAATCTCAGGCAAGGGGCGGATGGGCCTGAAACCGTTTCTGGAAAGGTCGCTCTTTTGGGAGACAAAAGAGAAGTCAATTCTGTGCAAAGTCAATAGGAGTCTCGACTGAAAAGGGGCTTCAAGTTCAAGCTAACATTTTACTGGCTGGGGAGCCTGAGAGGTTTTGGATAGGGTTTGGAGACACATCTCAAGTATTTCAAGCCTCTGAAATCTTTTAAGGACCCTGTCTGGCCAACAAAGAAAAGAGCCTCAGGTTAAATTACCTTATGCTTTTGTGCAATTTCCCCTGGGAACAGAGAGGAGTAACAGAGTTGTCACATCACGGGGGCGTTCGTTTGCATGACAGGGCAAAGTTTTTCTCCAGCAAGCCCTACACACACATGCACACAGGATGGAGAAACGCAGTTATGCCGTTATAACAAGGCAATTTATTCTTGGAAGAATGACCGAATGGCATGACATTACGACACCAGGTTGGGGGGCAATCCAGCCACTGGACGCCTTGGTTCAAACTGGGCACCAAAGTCACACGCGTGGCTGCGTGGTATGTGGCGTGACACCACACACCACTCATTCAGGCATTTCCCGTGCTGCTACCTCGCAGTGCAAGGGGTTTCTTTTGACCCTGGGAGATCCTGCGAGCAAAAACACTCACACAGAAAAAAGACGCAGGGCAGTGCACATGGAGGCAGCGCACGCTGCCCCAAACTGGAGCCCGGCTGGCAAGAGCCAAACTCCGGCTGCCGACCAGACTCTCAGCTGCAGGAACGATGCGGTGGCAACTTCCCTGGCCCCCAGGCCCCAGCCTCCCCTACCCCACCTAGGTAACCAGTAGGTGCATGGCATGGGTGTGCCCCAGGGACAACTAGCAGCAGCACAAGGTGTGCTACTGTTACTTGTTCCCGGGGAACCAAACATCTGTGCTCGTCTGTGCAGATGCACATGAGCAGGGACGTGCATTTGCCGCAGCACACATAGTAGTTGGATAAATTGGTATCACTACTTTGTGCTGCAGTGCACACCCCTGCTCATGTAGTTTGTAGTGGGACACATTGTCCCGCTGAGCAGTGTGTTGCAAGGGGGGCTGGCTGGGGCACGGGGTGCCTTAGTGCGGGGCCAGCCAGCAGGCAGCCCCCACCCTGAGGCATCCTGTGCCCCAGTCAGCCAGGCAGCAGCATGTGGAGATGGGGAGTGGGCAGCTTGGGGTTTCCTGGGCCTCCCTGCTTCCCCATCTCCATGCAGTGCAGAGGTACCCCGCGTCCCAGCTAGCTGGTCCCTGGCTGCCTGGGGTGCAGTGTGCCTTGAGACGGGGAAGCAGGCAGCCCTCCTCTTCTCTGCTTTTATCCTGGTGCACACACTTTGGTATGCTTTGCGCAGCTTTATTTTTTTCTTTTCAGGGTTAGGGTTTTTTTGCTACCAGGAAATTCAGTAGCAAATTTTGCCCCAGCACTGCAAATCAGCAATGCAGTGCACAATTTAACATGCAACGTGTGCGGTTAGTGGTGCTGTAAAGAGATTTGTGGTGCCACAAGCTGCGCATGCCTGCACGCCTGGATCTTGCCACACGTGGCACTACTGCAGTAAAGCGAATAGCACCAGATAGATGAGGACTTTTGACCTCATGGAAAGGTAGAGGAGGAGAAGCCAGGTAGTCCTGGTTCTGTTCTCTGCCACAGACTTCCTATGTGACCTTGGGTAAGTTCTGACTCAGATTCTTTTTTTTAATAAAATTAGATTAATAAACATTTGGGACCCTTGCAGGGTGGCTCTGAGCATGCTATAATGATGCAAAGTATTTGGAGAAGCTGAAAAATCTCCTCAAATGTCCCAGTACACAAATATCTCCATGAAAACATCAGACCGGGTGGTTCTGTAGGAGGACACAGTACAGTTCTACTTATGTGAAAAGAGACATGCTGGTTTACACCAGCCAAGGGTCTAACCCACTGTTTTAGACAGATAGACAGACAAACAAGTGTTTTTATAGATGTGTTCAGTATACTTATGAATATATAGGTAGATAAATGTATGTACATATTTGTATTAATTCGTACAGAATATTGATTCATATTCACAAAGGTATTTAAATGCCTAATTTACCCTTCATTTTCTATGAGGAGTTAACTGCTTACATACCTTTGTGAATCTGGTCCAATATGTGTACAGTATATATAAAATATATACGTTTCACTTCTATCTATACATATATGCAGGGATGAACCTACTGTGGATAGAGTGATACCTTCCTTGCTTCTGGACTTCTTTGTTGCTGATATAGATACAGATATTGCATTGTATCATATATACATATGCAAATATATATATACACACCAATACGCACACGTGCATAATGCATATTATTTATATATATAATAAATAAAGTATATATAAACATGCACACACATATATACATATTATATACTTGTATATGTGTATGTATATGACTCTGTGTGTGTAATATATGTGTGTGTGTGTTTGTTTATATATATATAAAAATTCACACAGAGTGTGTGTGCACGTGTGTGTATATATATATACACACACACACATGCACACACATATATATACACAACAGAGTGTGTGTGTGTATGTATATATATAAATACACACACAGTGTGTGTGTATGTATACACACACATATTACACACACAGAGGCATATACATATACTTATACTAGTATATAATGCATATATATGTGTGTGTCTTTATACATACTTTATTTATAATAACACAGAGGCATCACTGTATATATAGAGAGATAGACACACATATATCTACATATATCTAGGTAGCCTTTATAACATTTTTCAATGACAGAGAGAATATAATGAGATGCTTTGGACAACCTCTTTATGAGTGCAATTTATTACAAAGCTCTGATTAACATTCTGGTTTTAGCAATCACTGCTATCTTAACTCCAAACCTGTTAAGTCAACCTCGCCTGAACTATGGTATGATGTTACAATGCAGATCTGCGAGTGCCCCGATGGGAAACTAACTTGGACTTAGGAGCCACCATTTAACCTTGGAGTCTCTAAATCAACAAGGCCGTTTCTGGAGAGACAACCAAAAGCGTGTGCTTTTTATGCCTTAACATGGCTGGTAAATCCTGGGTGGTTAAGTAAACTTAACCTTCATTTATGAAACTTGTGAACCAAAGGGTAAAATGTGACTTGTGCAAGTAATTACGCAAAGGTCTTAGAGAGTGGAGTTATCACTTAAAGACGCCGAGCATTGCTAATAAGTTGACTGAGAATTGATCCCTTTGTAATTGAGTTATTTATATGCAGCTCCTCTTTTTCATGCTCAGCTATAGGTCAAGCCCACTTTGAACAGCTCGGAGACCCCCAAGTTTGTCGAGCAGGGTCCCAAAGCCGTGGCAAAATGATATTTTAGAAAAGTAAATATTGTCCTGAGGGGCTTTAAAAAGGAGGAAAAGCTGTTTGCTTTATAGCTTGTTCTTTAAACCGGACAACTGTTTCCTGCTACTAAGGAGTCTCTCAGCAACTAGAGACAGCATTTAAACAGAGAAGAGCTGCAAGAAAAATGTCACTGGCATATTCCAGGTATTTTTATATCACGGCGAGCGAGGGAGACGTCTCCGAGGGAAAGCGAATATGTTTGCAACAGAGGACAGCGTGAGCCCGATCCTGCAAAGGCATCGCTGCTAGTTTGTTCTTTTAGCGCGCGGAAAATGCCACTCCTGCTCGGTGGCGTTTGCCGGGTGAGGCACGGGCGGATGCAGGTGCATAGGTCCTTGCACCTGTGATAACACCCCACTGGAGCACAGATTTGATGCTGCTACTTTGTCCAGAGGGGAATTTCCCCCAAAGTACCTGGCAGTGCTCTTAGTCCATTGCTTTCACGTGTGCTATGTTCCCTCAATCGTGCATCTTGAGCATTACTTTCTTCTGCATTTCTTTCTCACTGAGCACTTGGAAAGTAGCTGTTTGCCCATAGCTAGTGATGTTAAAGACCTTAGATGTACTGTGTCAGAGAGGACAGGACTGAGCACCCTCTGCAGAGCCCGTCTGTAGACCGAACATCCGGCTGGCAAAGGAAGGTCAAACATCCGGCCAAGCCAAGTAGCCTTTCATGGCGTGGACACCACAGCATGCAAAGGAACGATGCTATTAGCAGCACAGCACCTTGGTGCCCAGCACCCATTACAGCTAATGAGTGCCTGACCTCTACATCTAGCGATGCAAAGCACATCACTGACAACCTGCGAAGCAATGACGTGCCCCCCCTTCCTCAGAGAGTGGCCAGTTTTGGGGGTGCTTTTATGGTGCAGACAAATTGGACCTGCCCTTCTCTGACTCGCTTTCCCTAGTAATTACCATGCCAAATGTATTACCCCGTGTGGCTGGAGCCCCCATTCAAATAGGGCTTGATGGGCCATTGGTTTTTCAGACTTGTATGGCTTCATCTTTTGGGATTAGCTTGTGGGATCTAACAGGGCAGAATCATTTGGTGCCAACCTGCTCAGCAAGCAGCATAGTTTATTCTGGGGGCCACATGGACAGCCATATAGCCAGGTGACCCCAGTCGGGGAGTATTTAAGGACAAACCCACCTATCAAAGGCAGAAGGGAGGCTCCAGTGTTTAACTCCTGACACCAAGGGGCCTATTTGCAGGTGCTTAGGTGGTAGTTGGGGAGGACTAGGAAGAGAGGAAAGACGATTTGGTAAATCTGGAAGACCTGGCTCTAATTCCTTGCTGTGACACAGGCTTCTTATGTGACCGTAGTCATGTCACTGTCCCTCATCTGCAGGCAAATCCAGGTTTTCCATGGCCCACGGGAAAATAGAGAAAAACGCAGATTTCCCCCTTTACCGAAGAGAAGCATGGATGTCTCATTTTAGCAGAGAAACCAGCAGATTTTGCAGTTTTGCAAAGCGCTGTCTGGAGGCCAGCGGAGTTGCAGCCCGCAAGGGGCTGGGAGGGAGCAGGAGGGGGGCTGTCAGGCAGGGGGTGTCATGTGCGTGTCTATCCACGTGGTCCCAGGCAGAAGCTCCTGCCGATAAGAGTGGGGGGGAGAGGAGGGATTGAGGCCCCCGTAGGGAGGGAGTTGTGCAGGGCTGGGGCTGCTGCCCAGCCGTGCATGGAGCTTGGGGCCCGGGGCTGCAATGAGCGGCCACAGGGCCCCTGTCCTAAGGGCAGGGGGTGGCTCCCCAAGACTACACACACTCCTGGAGGGGCAGGGGAGGATCTGTTTGCAGGGTGGGGGCAGGACAGGCTGCCCACTGCGGGCTCAGGCTTCTGCCCTGCTGCCCTTCCTCGGGGACATCGCAGCCCAGCGGGCGCAACCTGGAGCTGCAGGGCACTGTGGGGCTGCCCTTGCATCCCCTACCCGCCGCACGACCCCGCACCACCACTCCCACTGCTGTCGCACGTGCAGCGGACAGGTGGTCAGGGCAGCACAGAGCTCACGGCAGCAAAGAGATCCTTCTGCCGCTTTTGGCATCCTCATCAAGCACTAAGGCCCTGATGGAGGATGCAGTCATCACCTCTCTGATTTCCCTATGAGGGCTTGAGTCAAGTGAAGGCACTGGCGGGGGTGGACCTTGACCCTGAAGAGCTGTGGATCCTGAAGCAGGGGAAAACACCACCTCTCAAAGGTTCAAAATGGACCTGGTTGACACCAGTGTTGTGCTTGGGTTCCCTCACCGGGGTCTCTGAAATAAATGGGCCTCCCGAGCAATACCCTAAGCTCAGACGCAGGGCAGGAAGGGTGCTAAGAAAGTGATGCATGGGTTTTCTCTGTAGAATAACTAGGGCAGGATTCACCTGTTAGCATGGTCGCATCCCATCCCCATGTGCTGTGACTGACTGATGCAATATGATAAATCTGCTTCCAACCACAATCATAATCTGATAGAGATTAAGTCCCCCTAAGAAGCCTTGTGGACTCAAGGAAGGAAGGAAACAGCCTGTGTCTGCATTATCCTCCCGTTGGGCCTTGTGTGCCATGGTGGAGATCCCCTTTAGACAGGGCTCATTGGGGCAACCCTAAGTGACCAGACATTTGTCTGGGGGGTTGGGAAGAAAGGAAGGACAGGGGGAATCTGGTCCATTGCGACTGTCTGATGGGCAGTGAAGACCCAGAAGTGACATGGAAGAAGAGGAGCACGGAGGGGAAATCACAGGATCCATCCCCGTCACAGTGGATTCATGGTGGCCAAGGGCCTGATGCCCAATCAATGAGACGACAGGGGTTTCCATGGGCTCACTAATGAAATATCCCCAACATTTTGCCACCTCTCCAAACCCATACCCCCACAGCTGCCTTCCAGCCTCAGTTTCCTTCCCACAAACAGTATGTTTCTGATCTACTCTGAGCCGGCTACTCAACCCAGAAAGGGTCTCTCTGAGGTGTTCAGGCTGCAGAAGCTACAGCAGACATGAAAAGTTTGAAGGGTCCAAGGTAACTTGAGTTTGCCATCTAGTGGCCTAATGTACGATTACAGGCACCTTCAATTTTCATCAAGGGCCGAGTAAATAGTTGCTCTGCTAGGTGGAAAATCTCTTCACTCTGCTGTGCAATACCAGGCAGAAAGAGTAAGTCAAATATAAATCCCATTTTCAGTTTTCACCAAAAGGTTGCTCACTAAGTCTTCCAGCCTCCAGTTTTACTCTGCCAGGAAGGGAAAATTCAAATAGCTTCCCATTTCTTAGGGTTTTGCTAGAATATACCTATAAATATAAATATATATGCACACATGCTCACACATACATATGCATGTATACCTTTACACACACATACATGCACACACACGCACGTATATATACTGCATGTGTGTATATGTGCACGTGTGTGTATGTGATTGTATATTTGTGTGCATGTATATTATGCACAGAAACATCATTGTATGTAGAGAGATACGCAACCCAAAGAGGTTGTGGACTCTCCATCCTTGCAGGTTAAGACCCAGGTAGACAAAACCCTGGCTGGGATGATGTAGTTGGGCAGGAACCTGCTTTGAGCAGGGGGTTGGACTAGATGGGATCTCCTGAGGCCCCTTCAAGCCTCATTGTCTGTGGTTCTGTGATGCACACCTACATATAGCCATGTAGCTAGGTATGTGTGTGTATGCCTGCACACACACACACACACACACACACTTGTTCAGAAGGTCGTTAAATCAGAAACCAAGGCAGGACATGTCAGTCTAATAATAAAATAAGGGGCTGAGCACAGCTAGGGACTTGAGGAACAGAAATACAGCATGACTACAGATCAGCCTTCCTGTTTTAACCAATAAAGGCCAAATATGCCAAAGTGAAACAGGAAGTAAATAGATAGTGGGTGGCCATTTTAAGGGCAGGAGTGGAGCTACAAGTGAGCTTTGCAAATATTAGTATGCATGCAAAAGCGACAGAGGGATGGGAATGATCAAGAACTGACTTATCCCGCAAATGTAGGGTGCTGAAATCTTCTGTATCTGCATAAAATAATTAAAGAAATTAAAGATTTTTTTTTGCAAGAATCTAGTTGGTTTAGTAAAAGATATCACCTCTACCATGAGTTCTGATTCCTTTTGCATAAAATAAGGCACATCTGAGAAAGAAGCCCTTATCCGGAAGGGTTTCTAAAGTATATTCAAAATTTGCCCACGTGGTCCAGGAAATAGGAAGTATGGCCGGGTCTGTGCTCTATTGCAAAACCTCTTCCTTTTATCCTGTATAACTATATATCTCACGTTCACAGGTTTTACTATTATTTATTATTTGGCTCATGGCAACGTATAAAAACCCCAGCCACAGACCAGGCCCCTATAATGAAAAGCTCTGTCCAAAGACAGAACAAAAAGATGCCCCCCATCCCCTTCCTCAAATGCCCTTCCAACCTGGGCAGAGGTACGGAGTCTAATCTACGCTATTTTGAAAAATGCTCCCAGTCCAGCCATCCTTCTGCAACAGATTTTGTCATCATTTAATGGAAGCAGCTGCAGGCAGTTGTCTTTAGCGGGAAAATGCCGCATGACATCTTTTAAATGCATCACCAGGGCACTTTCCGGTAATTGCCACACAAGCATTGGTGATCTTAGAGGGCAGAAGTTATCGTGAAGGTCATGTGACATGCCCACAGCCAAGAAGCATTCCTGAGTCTTGTAAACATTTACTCTTACAAATGCAAGATGTGACTTAGCGATAAGAGCACTTGAAACCCGTCAGGAGGGGCTGATGTCGACATGCTGCTCCCAGAAGCTGCTACTTGGTATTGCTGCATCTTACGTAGGTAAAAGACCCTTTTATCTGAATCCCTTGTATCAACTTAGTGATGCCTTTGCAATTAAATAGCAATTTTTTTTATACTAAGCTCTCATGGGGGTTAGGAGGATGGATCGTCACTTCAGCAGTAATTGCTATAAGTGACTTGGCCAAGGTCAAACAGCCAAGTCATTGACAGAGCACAGAGCTCTTGACTCACCTCCCCAAACTCCATGCTCTGGGCCATACTTTATGAACAAGGAATCGATTCATTTGGCATTTAAATGCAACTTTCTCTGTGGGGTGAACATAACAGCTATTTAACACAGCAAGGCCTGGGATATAAAGAATACTACATTCAGCTGGAAGCGCAGGGCGGTTTAGTGAGCGCAATGTTAGAGTATGGAATAGACCCTGCTATGTTCGATCCCTTCACGGAGCAACATCGGGGATGGTATGGGAAACCAGGGGCCTATACTAGTGCTGGTTATTCTTCTAAGGGCTTCCTTTTCCTTGACTCCATAATATTTTAATATCTCCTTGTGACATAACTGGTTGTGTTATCTTTCAACTGAGCCAAAATCCTGGGTCATTAAGAAGCTTCCCTGATTCTTTGGCAGAGCTAGTACAGAACCCCATCGACTTTAACAAAGTTTCTACCTCCGGTGCTTGAGCTGGATACCTATTAAGGATCATTTCATTCTCTCAACTTAAATGCTACTTCTCTTCAGATTATGGGTTTATTCACTCTCCTTATTCTTACATGCTGCAGTGGGCTGGTAATGAGCTGCTGCACTCTAAGCTAGCAATGGCAGCTAGAGATTTCAAAATACCCACTGTCTTTGAATTACTCGGGACTTATTTTAATGAACTAGGGGTGCATCTGCACGTTCATTAATGTGCCATAGTTACTGCGCATTAAGTTTGGTGCTTAGATGACCAAGGACTAAATCAATGTGCAGTAAATCACGTTACTACCGAGTAGCACCGGTGCACAGGATTTAGTGACTAATACTTCTGCGCAGTAGTGTATTATCATGGTTTTTGCCTGGCAGGCTACCGTGCATTGTTATTAGGCTACTGTGCAGTTAGCGTCTTGTGTAGAGGTGCCCTGGGTGGACGAAATTCAAGCCCTGGCTTTAAGTCGCCTACCTCCTATGGAAGCCAAAGTTCAACATAATGGGAAACTGCAGTAGGATACATGACAAAGGAACTGTGTCCCTGCCTAATTTGGCTGTATTTCAGGGGTACCTGTGTGCAGAAGGGAATGGCCTTGCCTCTGTACAAAGAAACCAACAAGGCTAGAAGGCTCCTTTTACAATCCAAGCGGATGTTTCCCATGGCTCATAAAATGCAGAGTTCAAGTAGTAGCTATATTTCTAAGGCTGGTCCCACACCTGCAATGACCTTGTAAATGGGACTGGAATAAATGGCATAAAGGCTCCTTGTAAAATGTAAGATCAACACAAGATTTACACAGTTTTATTGAATCGCTTTATAAGCTAGTTTGACAATGAATCCTGCTATCAAAATCATCTCTGGTGTTAATCACGGAGGAAGCATTTACCAACACCCAGCAAAGCTCATTTTAAATGCTTTCCCAACTGGGCTGCTCTGCTTAGCCCTGAAATCAGGGGCAAAACCCCCAGTGGCCACAGGACTTAGTGTTAGCTCTGTGATGTCTCGGGTTCCTGAGACTGGGGTATTTTTAGAGAGAGGAGGAAGAGGTTAAAAAAAAGGGCCTGATACTTCCCTGAGTTATATCCACATGAATCAGGAGCAGGGCCTTTGCAGTTATACCTGAGTGGAATTTGCGTATTAATTTGTATTTCAGTTATATCAAGAAGCTATAAATAGGATGGAGACTCTCCAATCTAGGTACTGGCCAAGCACATCATTGGACATGATCCTTGCCCCAAAGGAGGTTACAATCGAATGAGGTTAAGCAGACAATGGGTGAGAGACAAAGTGACTTGTCCAAGCAGGTAATTAGCTAAAACATGTCTCCCTCGACATCCTGTTCATTAGACGATGGGCCCTCTCTGGAAATGCGTGCCGGTCCAGGGCTCTCGCCTGACAGAGCACTCTAAGTCAAAGGGAGTCTTTGCATAATCTGGGCTAATTTCACTAGCACTGGCCTTGAAACTAAATCATCAAAAGCAGATTTTTGTCTGCCTTAAATCCAAGAGCAACGTGGGACCAGCTTAGGAGTCCCAGGAGGAACCTGAGACTGTTCTACCTTATTACTTATCTATGTGGACTTGGGTACTTAAATGTAATTCTAGCCCCCCCTGTTCAAGTCCCAGAAAACCCGTTGGTGCATCTGCTCTCACACATCATCGTCTGCCCCGTAAGACTGAGTCACAAAAAGCAGTAAGGAGGAGGTCCCACCAGCTTGGGCACGAATGTTTTCAGGGATCCAGACAAGGTGAACCAGCATCAAATGTAGGTGCCTAAATCTACTTAGACACCTAATAGGTGGTATGAAATCCGACTCAAGAGTCACCACTTCATTATTTATTCTCTAGCAAAGTTCGGCTCTGCCCCCATGCGTGCAGAAGCTTGTCATCTGGTAAGGACCAGGGAGGTGACTAGTTGTGGTCACTGCTTTTGATGTATGCGGCTCGACAGTGCTAAAAGATCCTATTACTTTTTTGCTATCACTGTCCCCAAACATCCGCTCCCTTACTTGTGCCATGCTTCTGTAGCATCTGGGGGGCTTTAGCACATAGTCTCTTTGGGAAAGGAAATTACTGTTTGCTTGTGCACTACTTAACACTACATCTGATTGAAAACAATGAAGTCCATTACTTAAAACACTAGAATGAGGGCTTTTTTTGCCATTTTGAAATGTGTCACTGAGCACATTCAAAGAAGTTTTTGAAATGTTTTTAGTGACATTATGAAAAACATCGTTTTGATGAAGGAAAACCAATCTGCTCTCCATTGCTTTGTGCTACGGGTAGGAAAAAAACAAACCCAGCAGGAGTAGGGAAGTGTGGGCTTTTTCTTTCAATGGTTTTGAATTTTTTTTTTTTTTGAAAAACAATTTTGCAAAATCCTGACGTGTTCTTGCCAAACGTTTCAGGGATGTATTTGGTAGCTATGTTGGTCTGAGAAAAAAAGAAATGCAAAACTCTCTGAAACAAGAGTTCTTTTATTAAACCAACTGTGAAATCACTATACACACACACACACACACACACACACACACGTGTGTATGTGTATATATATGTGTGTGTGTGTGTGTGTATACATATACATAGATATAGATATATATATAGAGAGAGAGAGATATACACACACACACATATCTATCTATCTTTTACTGCAAGTTTTTGGGCACACGTGCCCTTCCTCAGTCTCAGGGAAAATTAAAGATGGTAAAAAGTCTCCGTAGGTAGAAAACAAACTTCACTTTTGCACAGAGGAAGCTAAAGGTGGAAGTCCGCTCCTCTGGGTCCATGAGAGTGTCTTTGTGAGTTAAATTAAATCCAATTTGCCACAAGTTGGATTAAATCACAAGGTGATTTTTCCATCTGAAAAAAACCCAACAAAGAACCAAAACTTTATGATGAGAGAACATGGATGCCTCTCCATAAATCTTGCTAATCCTGCAGGTAGGTGTGATCTGATTTAGGTAGAATTACATTCTCTTCCCTAGGGGCTCGTGACATCCTATAGGACAGGTGCACGAAAAGGCAGAGAGTAGGTGAAGTCATGAGTCCCATCCCCTTTAACGGAGAGATGGGAGTGGACTGCACCCCACAGAGAGTCCCAGAAGTCAGTATGCAGGATGGCTGACCTGCTGAGGAGCTGAATGGGGGATCTTCAGAACGGAAAGCACATGTTACTACACTGCACGGCAAAGACTCTGTCATGGTGGTTATAGCAGCTCCAACCCTTTGGGGCTCAGAAAGTGGTCTGTGGATCAATGAGAGTATGTGTTGGCCAATGGATGAGTCGAGCACCCCCAACCCACTGGGGGTAGGTACGTGTATGGGGGGTGCTTTTCTAAAGAAACTATTCAGATGAATTCCCCTATGTCAACAAGCCATGACCCTTCGTTGCCTACATTTTGCATTGCTGCTTACTTCCAAATCGGAAGAGGAGCATCTTCATCCGCGCCGCCCTGTGCACGAGTGAATCGGGCTCTGTACTTGCACATTTGTATCACTTCCTCTTCAAACAAAGTCTCTAAGTGGCTGTCATCAGTACTGTCTTCTGGCTTTCCGACCGCTTCTGTGAAAGGGCAGCCAGTAATGCATGTTCCAGACTAATTCT
>NW_017728993.1:22281512-22284794 GCF_001723915.1 Gavialis gangeticus | reverse complement strand
TTTTGTTCTATGGGGGGGGGGGGGAATTCCTGTTATAATACATCATAACTGAGTAAATAATTCACTGACAACATAAGCTGGCTCCTTGCAGTGAGACATCAATGGCAATCCTTCCTGCACTCTGTTTATGGCGTTCAAAACTGTTGAATGGCGTTTTTCCTCTCTGGGCCACCCACTCTCCGGCGACTGCCAAACTGGAAAGCATACGGTCCCCATGGCATTTGTAGCTGTGCTCAGAGGGAAGTCAAGCATGCAGCAGCTCCTATGCTCAGTAAGCAGTGTTGGGGCTGGCAGGAGGCCTCTGGCAGTCAGTCATGATGAGCACTTCACTGCAAATTCACTCCATGTGGGATCAACAGTTCTCAGTCAAAACTGCCCAGGGGCAGTTTCCCAACATGTTAATGCATCTTTCCTTGGGACTGCAAATTTGGCTTCACTTTTATACTCCTGGGTAGTGTTAGCTAGGTCTGGATTTACCAATTCAATGACCCAAGTAATGGTTGCCTATGTCCTTATCCACCCAACTGGGGGCTGCAAGTGGTTGGCAACCAGAATTCATACTTGGCTCGTCTCCAGGATGTGTGGAGTACTCGAATGCGGGGTACTTGGACATGTCTTCCCATGCATGGAGCAGCAGGGAACACACTATGCCTGCTCCATGCATGCTATCTCCCCAGTCAATGTGCTGGAGCTGTCTAAGATGACGGCTTATCGTTGGGGATAGTGCTATCTTATGGCGGAGTCATTAAATGCACTTAACTACACATGTAGATGGTGACCGCTGGATGCAAATTGCACCGGGGTCACACTCTTGGTTCCCGCCAGCCCATTTGCTGTCTGACACTGCCACCCAAAGCCCAGGGTTGACCCCCTCATGGGCCCTGCTAGCTTGGGGTTACTCTGCCCTGGCTCAGATTGCTGCAGTCCCAGGCATGCATGTAGAAACTGGGCCTGGCAGCAGTTTTCTCTGGTGCAAACTGCTCTGGAGTTTATCACATTGCATTAATTGCATGTGTAGATGCACCCAGAGACACATGCCCCTGGGATCTCTGGGTGTGTCTCTAAGAGGGGAAAGGCAGGCAAGTGCTCCCAGAGCTTGAGAGGCTTGATCCTAGAGGGGATGTCCTGGGGTGTCCTTTGGGCCCCCCCCCCCAAAGCCCTTGAGCACCTGCCCAGGGCAGCTGGAGAATGTAGGCCGCTCTGGGCTGCTTGTAGTTTCCCACCACCGAGCAATTGATATCCTGCAAGAAATCAGCACACATTTTGGCATTTGTGCTGCGACAAGAAGCATAGACATTTGTTTACTTGGCCTTTGTGCTGCCATAAAAAATTGTCACCATGAAGGCAACAATAGGCCATGTTTGTTCCCATCCTGAGACACTCCAGGACTTTCCTGTTGCAGGCTTTGATACGGCTAATAATAGCACTAATATCCTGGTTGCCTCCATGCCGTGTCTCATAGTCATAAGAGAGAATAGTCATAACTGTGGCTTCAGATTGAGTTTGAGACTTGGGACCCACTGTACTGAGGAGTGAACAGTTCATATACCTTAGGTAAGGCACAAGGCATGGGGAAAGAGACAGATATAGAGGGGTGAAATGACTCAGGCAAAGTCATGGAGCCGATCAACCTCAGAGCCAGGAATAGCAGCCAGGTCCCTGTATGCCAGGCCTGTGCCCTCCCCATGTGATCACTCAAGGGTTAAAGTCCATCATGCACATGGAAACAACAAATAAAGCCATGCTCATATGGTTTCCTGCCACACTGGGGCCTAGAGCTCTTGGGTATTGAGGAGGGCTGGGTGAAGCCTGCAAGAAGGAGTTCAAAGCCTGTGCTTCACGGTGTGAGAGGATGTCAAAAATCATCCAGTCCCAGAGGCTGTGCTTCAAAGCAGGACATTGCAAACTCCGACCTCAGAAAGGGCCACATCTTATTCTTGGCCAAAAGCCCTTGAACACCCATTTTTATCTTGTATCTCTTCAAAGGATCCTGGGACTTGTTGGTGGGGTGGGAGGAGAGAGGTGTTTGCAGAGAAGGAGCAAGCAGTGGGGAGAAGCATAAGTTCATCTCCTTTCCAGCAGGGTCAACAACTTCAGCCCATGTCTGCTGAACTGTGGGGAGCCCAGGTGGAGGTTTGCAAACACTGCTCTGACCCTCAGACTGGAGACAAAATCTCGGCAGGTTTGCATATGCCACACAGCTCCAAGATTAGGCAACTATGTAATGAGGTTTTTCAGAGCCACCGCATCACACAGTGGTCATAAGCCACAGGCTAACCAGAGGCTCACCGCTCACTTCCGATGATTTAATATAACTCGTAAGCTGGCTCATGTGACCTGTCTCCAATTCTTTCTATCAAGAGAATCATATCTCAGCTCGTTCAAGGACCCCAGTGATGAGTTTGACCGTATTCATACTAAACTGACAGCTCTAATTACTCCACTGCACATTTGCCATTGCATCCTACTTTCCACATCTGCTTTTTAGGGTAGGGAGTGGGGAGGGTGGTAAGGATTGCCTTAGCAACTAGCTCTGAAGAAAAAGTATTTTCTGCCTTATCAACTATACTTTTGCAAAGATTTCCAATCCTGATTAAAATCATGTAGGCATTCGGCTTCGTCTCCCTTTTCCTTCCGTGTTTATGCTCTGTAGCTACCCGAAAAAGGAGTTGTTGGTAAGAAAGCATGGCTGCAGGTTTTATTGGTCCTCCAGTTTATATTCGGGACCACTTTTGTGCAAGATGGAATGACGGGCCTTGATATTCAAGTACCCACCGGTGACTTCAGCACTTACACAGTGAACAGATAAAATTATTGTAGTGCTTACTTGAAATATATTATTTGGCCACTAGATGTCCCTGCAAGCTGTACAGATTTCCAAGGAGTCTGTAGGACCTGGTGAACACAGGACTCCCTGCGGGAACTCAAGCCAGGCACAAAACTATTTGTTGGTGCACAGGAGCTGGTATTACTTTAATAGTTACCTGCTGTTGAAGGCAGTCTGTCATACCAGATGGCATTAAATAACCAGATTTCCTCTGGTATGGTTAGGTGGCAATAGCTTTGTAGAACACCATCCATCTGATATAAACTTTTGTAACCCTCTGAAATGGCCATTTGTAGAATAAAAGAGATGGTGAGGACTGGGAACCATGCAGCAGAATTCATGACTTTAGCCCACAACCAGTCTAATTTGGAACCAGAAAGGTTCCTGGATATAAGTAGCAAAATATTTGTTTGATCTGGTAGCTTGAATCTTTTGTTGAAAGCTCGCAATATATG
>NW_017728993.1:22259535-22276512 GCF_001723915.1 Gavialis gangeticus | reverse complement strand
GGCAGTCTGTCATACCAGATGGCATTAAATAACCAGATTTCCTCTGGTATGGTTAGGTGGCAATAGCTTTGTAGAACACCATCCATCTGATATAAACTTTTGTAACCCTCTGAAATGGCCATTTGTAGAATAAAAGAGATGGTGAGGACTGGGAACCATGCAGCAGAATTCATGACTTTAGCCCACAACCAGTCTAATTTGGAACCAGAAAGGTTCCTGGATATAAGTAGCAAAATATTTGTTTGAACTGGTAGCTTGAATCTTTTGTTGAAAGCTCACAATATATGCAATGGAAAAACAAGATCCTGCTGTAAAGTAGCTTGAATGATCAGCCTGAATGGCTGTCATTTGGAATAGATTATAGCTCACCTGCTGTGAACTAATCTCTCCGGGTTCAGTTGTTTGGATAGCATAGATAATGAAAGGCAAAGCCTTTCCTAAGGCAGCCTCAGTCAGAGTCTTGTCTGCTCAGAAGATGTCAGGACCAGGTCATTTATTAACTCTGTTATTAGCTATCCCCCTAGATTCACAAGTATCTTTTAAAGCACTTTACAATTACAGGAACTTAACTTTGGAAGCTAATGGTAAAGCATAGTCCTCTTCTTGCTCCTCAGGCAGGAGAGGCAGAATATGAGACTCACAGTCTGTATTATCTCATGCTGTTTCACAGAGGACATGGGCAAAATTTTATTTCCCACCTGAGTGCTTCCTTTTAGTGAGATGCACTCCCCCTCGAACACACATTTTCTACGTGCCTAAATCCAACTCAGTTGCATTCTTTGTGCTGAATTCAACTGACTTGCCATCAGGCCTTTGTTTTTCCATAAAAAAGCAGAATTTGAAAAGTTCTAGTAACCTCCTTCATGGATTAGGACGGAGAGAGGGAGTCAGTTGTGTTCACTATTTTAATGCGCATTAAGGGCACAGTCCTTTAATGAGCAGTCAGGCAGAAGGCAGGGTAGAGGGGCACTATATAGACTAACTGAATCAGAAATGTATAAGCTTTCATGTGCAACAGCTCACTTCTGTGATTCTCAGTCAGCATGCCACAGCATCCCGGGGTGCCATGAGGCCTTTTTAAGGGTGCTTCAGGATGCCACCACAATGAGCACGTCAACACAAAACACATTCATATGCATTAGCCTAATTTAATGCACAGTAAGGGTGTGCACCTATACATGTGTGCCCTTAATGTGCATTAAAATAGTGAATTTAAGCTAATTGTGCCTATGATACCTGCAAATGTAGGTATGAAATTTAGGCACAATTAGTTAAGACGTGCTTCATAGTTTCATAGTTGGTCGGGTCGGAAGGGACCTGAGCAGATCATCAAGTCCGACCCCCTGCCATGGCAGGAAAAAGTACTGGGGTCAAACGACCCCAGCAAGGTGTTCATCTAGCCTCCTCTTAAAGACCCCCAGGGTAGGAGCCAGCACCACTTCTCTTGGAAGTTGGTTCCAGACCCGGCACTAACTTTAATACACTAACTTTAGTGCCAAAGGGCCTTTGTACATGCTACAAAATTGGCCTTTAAAGCAGCTTAAATGCCTTTTTGCACCACTTTAATGGTGTTGCTGTTTGCACGCTCGGCAGCGTATTCTGCTTTAAATGACTTTGGAACGTAGAAAGATAAAAGACCTCTGAGGTGTTTTAGTTTGCTACCTAACAAAGTGCAACAGGGCACGGGGTGCTGGAAGCCAATACGCTTGGGGCTTGGTGGGCTTCCAGTGCCCTGTGCACCATCCCCGCTGCCTTCACCTGCCGCTGTGCAACCTGGTGGTAGCCCATGCAGAAGGCAGGCTCAACTGACAAAAAAAAGGCAGCAAGGAGCCTGATCTTTTTTTCCTTTTTTTTTTTCCTGGAGCCTGCCTGCCTGCCTGAGCTGCGTGGGCTCAGTGCTTCCCACTGTGGCTGCAGCACTGCTTGGGACTGCCCAGGCTGGGTCCCAGAGTGTGGGTGCTGCCTGGGGGCACCTCAGCCATGGAGGGGAGCACCAGGTCCCTGTGCAATTCTGGGACTGCTTGGCCTACCAGCAGCTCCCCCTCCTCCCCCCCCCACTGCAGAGGCAGGTAAGAATCGGGCCCCCACCCCTGTGTACATGCCACGGGGGTTTAGTTTGGTTTAATTCTCCCTAAATTGAAATGGGGGAAACAGTGGGTTTTTAAAAACCCACTGTTTCAATTTAGGGAGAACTAAACCAAATACAACCCCCATGGCATGTACAAGCACCCAAGTGCACTAAGTTTAGTTCCAAGTCCCTATACTTGTAGACACCTGGCAAAAAGCACTTAATGCGCATTATCTTAATGCGCATTACATTTAGTTGCACTTAAATGCATGTGTAGATGTGCCCAATGAGTACTGTTAGGTGTGGTAACACCCACACGATTCAAAAGATAAACTAGAGCTTTCAGATAAAAATCCATAGTGTTAAAAACATTCTGGCCTATTGTGGTGTTTCTGAGTTCTTTGGTACAGAAGAATCTCATTAGTTTTCCATAGACAAAGAATGAGTGACAGCTTACAGCTGACATTTTTCTAGGGGTGCCTTGAGTCTAATGAGGGGTACCTTGAGTTTAAAAAAGCTGTGTGTGGCAGGGCACTGTTGGTACCTGCCATTTTAAGGGCTGAGCCAAGCAACCAGCAGGTGCTTGATTGCAGCACCCATTTTAGATCCCTGGCTGCCTATATAAACAGAGCAGTTCACTGCTGGCAGGCCAGGAAGTAACATTGCCTGGCTGCTAGGCTGAATGCAACATCCTGGAGCTAAGGGCAGGAGTTTAAGGGGTTGGTTTGAAGGCTCCTGGTCCTGGGCACGACCTAAAACTGCACCCTGCCAGAAGTGGGTGGCCTGGTGGGCCTCTCAGTGGCATGGGAGCCCCCAGGAAATCCCAGGCCAGTTACCACCCCAGTGAAAGGCGGGTAGGGGTGCCTTAACCCCAATCCTTACCTTTGAGTGTGCTATTTGAACCATCTGATCCAGGGAAGGCCAGGTAAGCTTCAGGAAGCGCCTGAGCCTGCTGGGGTGAGTGACCCTGTGGGGCCAGGCACACTTCATGAAGCACCTGAGCCAGGAATGGGGTACCCCAATCCCTGAGTGCAGGCAGGAGGCATAGACCCAACTGAGGGACTCAATGGGTCAAAAGGGCCAGGGGATCACCACAAAGGGTGCCCTATAGAGCAAAGAAGCTTGGGATCCCTACTGGCCTGAGATGGGGCCAGGTCTTATAGGGAAGCTGAAGGTCCCATGGAAAGGGCTACAGCTAATGGGCGAAGGGGACAGTTGAGTTGACTGCCTGAGATGCCATTTGCGTGGCTTGGGCTGCGGTGTAGGGGTAGAATGGAGCCACAGATAGCTCCCCCCACAATATCAGGGTGTATAATGGGCAGCTTCCCGCCTAATTAACAACTCAATTATGTTCCATCAAGGCATGGCAGATGAAAGAGGTGGGCGGCGTGCCCAGAGGCAGGTGGGGAAACTAGCCCTGTGGCTAGTCAGGGATCCCCACTTTGCCACATTGAGAACCACTGGTTTAAGGATTGAAGGGAACAATGGGCAGGATCATACTATGGAGGCAGTTGGTAAGAAGCTTCCCATTAAGTTGGGTGTAAAATGAGTTGTTCAGAATCTGAAAGGCATGCCGATTCTATTTCGGTATGTAAATAGGGCACTGGAGGCCTGACTCTGTAGACACCTAAGGGTGGATCTGTAGCCAGAGTAAATCATCACAACTCCACCAACTTCTTCAAAGGAATAGGGCAACTGCATCTACCCCTGTAAATTAACCCCCGCCCCATAATTCACTTGCTGCCATCCATGTTCCTTAATTAGCATTTTGTGCGTCACTTGGCACTGACAACGAAACTTGAACAGGTTCTTATTTTGGCATAATTTATTATAGACCTATCAGGGGCAAAGTGTAATTGCAGAATGGAAGAGCGAGAGCTATGTAGTTCTGAATTTAGGCAGAATGCAGGGCAAGGTAGTACCTTATAGATTAACTCAGTCAGAGGCATACGCTTTTGTAGGCAATACTTTACTTTGTTAAGCAGATGAAATGGGCTGTAACCTATGAAAGCTCACACCTCTCTGAGTGGTTTATTCTATAATGTGCCAACCTGCCCTGCCTTTTGCAGTACAGAATGGCAGTGTTGGATGCAGACAAATAAGAAGTAGGCTACATGATGATTTTTAATCCAGTTCTCACTTCGTTAATTATTCAGGAATAAAGCAATGAGGAAAAATTCTGATTTACTCTTTGTAATTGTTGAGTGAAGGATTTATGAGAGCAAATTCAAAGCACAGTGGCTTTTACAAAGTGCTTGTATAAGAATATTGTTCATTATTACCTGGTTAAAAAATAGGGAAAAAATCATAGCAAAGTTTATCTAACTTTAAAACTTAACCCAGCCCCTGCCACAAACTTCCCACCAATTATTCCCCAGGTCTATTATTTGCACTATGTGAATGGTCCTGCTTCCTGTTTCTGATTGGGTTGATATCCATTATATCTGGAAAGAATATCTATGAACTTTGTCCAGGAAATATCTATGAACCTTTTTAATTATTTAACAAATATTTTATGGGAATAATAAAAAGTCTCTTCATTCTGTTACTTGCAACATTTATTTATTTAAATAAAGAACACGTGTGATTATGAATTGTAAAGTACAGACTCATCTAACCATTAAGAGAGAGAGTCAAGAAACTTCCCCTTTTTTGGTTATGTTAAAAACCTGGAAATCTGAACATTTTCCAATAAGAGAAAAAAAATTAAAACATTATACTTAATTGGGTGCATTTTCTGTTGAGAATATGTTTCAGTGGGAACTGTCTGATCAAGTCCAATTGTTACTATAGGAAAATTTAGTTCAGTGTAGCATAGATGCAACATGTTAGTGTTCTGTCTCCCAGCTATCAGACTGTCTATATATATATAAAACTTCTTTTAATTTCTCTTATTGGTTGGGACATATCACTGTATTTGACCTTAAACACTTCATCTTCCCATCTAATGTCATTTGTTCGTCTTCTCACTAACAAGAAATAGGTCTTCACTGGGAAGATAAATTATGCTCAGTATTTTCGCCCTTACAATTTATTTCGTCTGTAATGTCCTTTGGCTTTAACTCTCTTTTTCTCTGTGTCTCATAGTCATAAGAGAGAACAGTCATAACTATGGCTTCAGATTGAGGTTTTAATAACAAGGCAAGAGCTGTATGATGTTCTATTATCCTTCAGGAAAGGAATGCACTGAGTAATAGTAATCATTTACTGTATGATCCACTGTTTGAGGTTTGTTAGGTTCACACAGTTGAGTTTCTTTGTCATCATCACTTGTGTGTTCAGTAGCCCAAGACACAAACTCAAGTCTATCTATGGACAACTTCTTCCCGGCCCATAAAAATGACATCTGCATGTCACTGTTTTATAGTCTGGAAATTGGATGGTGCTTCTCAATCCATTTTGATTGTTATTTATATGACAGAGTTCATCACATGAATTAAACCATGGTGCTAGGTGCTATTCAGCCAGAGGTAAAGACAACCCTTACTTCAAAGAATGTAAAATATTGCCAGATGAAATGCAAGTGGGAAAGGCAGGGAGGTTTATCCTTCAGTTTTACAGCTGGGTGAACAAAGATGCAGCAAAATCAAATGACTTGCTCAGCATCACAGAAAGTCAAAGCAGGGACCTGACTCCAGACACAACAAGTGCCAGTCCCTTGACTTCATGTAAGACACTTCTTCAGATGTGGCTGGATTTTAAATGAAAGCAACTTTAGAGACTCCTTTTCTGAATATGCCAAATCAAAATCAGCAAATACCCAATAGTCTTGACACTTGCAGCTCTTAGGCTTGGCACTGTGACATGATGGGTGTGTCTACATGAGACACTTACTGTGCATTAGCCTAATAACATTGCACAATAGCCTGGCGGTTAAAAACCCGTGCTAATAGCCTACTCCACAGTGTTATTAAGCTAATGCACAGCAAGCACCACAAAAAAACCATGTACCAGTGCTACTGCACAATAACTCTAGTACTTTATTAAGCAAGTACTCAACAAAGTGTGCAGCACCTAAAGTGCATTAATGAATGTGTAGACACACTCAATGAGATCTAAATCAATCATCAAGCTGACAGCAAGTGGTGTATCTCTAACAATTATGGACCACCCAAATACACCCCACTTTCCTCCCAGCAGGCAAAATGATACCCACATCTTTTATCTGATTTTGTTGGGTGAAGGGTTGTACTGCTCAAAGACAGAGAAATATTAAGCATTATCACAGGGAACACAAACTATTCTGGGGATAAACCTCCCTAGGATTATTATCAGCTAATCTCTGACACAGAGAAATTATTCTTTTAGTATATCTTTTAATAGCTTTAAACAGATACAGGAAAATAATGTATATTCTCACAAAATATGATTTTCTTTGTTAGACAGGGATCTGTATCTGCCTAATACTTGCATAGGTATTTAATGATATGAAAGCACGTCAAACCTTTTTTCTGGCTTTGATTCAGAAGCTGGTCCCTACTGAGGAAAGCACTTAGGCATCACTTAAAATACCTTGTTGAATTGGGGCCTTTATTTGTACCTTAACAATGATCACGAGTGAACAATGTTCACAATTATTTTTAATATTTGCTTCATCCCATCAAAGTACATATGGGCTCATTCAATCTAAGTGGATTGAATTCAACTGGCATCTTTCAATGGACTTCGGTAACCTTTCAATTAGCCCTGTGGTGTGTTATACCGGGACGGAAAACAATCTTGCTAGCAAACAATCATTAAAAGGGGAATATGTAATATAAAAACTCGAACGAGACTGAAACACCCAGCATTTTTTAAAAAAGAGGTTTAATTTCTTGAACTGTCTCTAGGTGGCACTATGGCAGTAAGAGTTTACATGATTAGACACGTTAGCTGAGCGGTCCAGGAAGTCTTACCCTGGTGAACTTTACTGCTGGTCCTGTTAGGCATTCCTAGTAACGTGCTAACATGCAGGAAGATGGGAAGGTGATTATTTTTCACTTGTTCAGACGATAGCAATCAAAACAGCACGGCTCACCACTCTCAATGGCTACCAGTCATTTTTGAGCAGAAAGAAATTAAGTTGCTAGTAAAGGGTCAGTTTCTCTAGTGTTTAATAGGGTTAGTTTGGGCTTGAATGAACTATAGTGCTAATCTCAGCTTGTTACAAAAAGTGATCAATGTCACATATTTGGGTAGGGTGTTATTCTCTCGTCATGTTTTCCGATCACTCTGTTCCCCACTAGAAGGGTTCATTTATTGTTGCTTCTCATGCAGTATGAGGTTTGATGTTTTCTTTTTTTATCGATATCTTTACCTAAGGATGGTCTATGAGTACAAGAAATCAGCTGGTTTATAAAATACAGCTTGTGAATCTGATTCCCATGGTTCAGACTTAATTTCATGTGGGCGGTGAGTGGCATATGAGACTTTTTTTGTGCAACCAATTAGGCCAAAATTAGGTACAGGCAATACTGCAGTGACCAAAAACAGACTGTGCATATGTACGTGCAACATGGAAATGGTATTGCACTTTCATCTTGTTTACTGTTTTATGTAACTCAATAATACCGCATCTATTGAAACATCACCCCTGTTTCTACTATATTTGTATTTGTGTAGGGTGTAATTTCATGATATAGCTGCACTATAAATGGATATGGAAAAAGATAACTTTTAGTGTCTTGCGTTTTCAGACTGGATTTGATTCAGACTCAAGTGACGTTTTTGAGCCGAGTGATTCCCCCCACCACCACCTTTTTCCTCCGTATTACATACTAATCATCATTTCTGTGCGTTACATTTAGTGCTCAGTCCAGCAAAGGACAAGTACATGACATGCCTAACTTTAAGCATGTAAGCAGCCCTAGGAAAGTCAATTAGTCCTCTCAAGACCTTTCTATATACTGCAAGGGTTGATTTAACACCCCTTGTAATTGAAGTTCTCTCATTGGCAACACATGGATGTAATCTAGCAGAGAGGAGGTCAGGTCCACTAGTGCCTTCAATCTTTCCCTTCTTTGCAGAAACAGCATGGTTGCCAAGCATAACCGTATGGTAAGCCTTGAGGTGCAGCCACTTAAGTCCAGATCTTCCAAGATATTTTGGAGCCTAACTCCCTTTGATTTTGATAAAAGCTTGGTACTTAAATAACCTTGAAGAGCTCAGCCTCTGCCACTGGGAGGCGGACTGTAACCACGTTCCCTTCAGTTCGCATGGGCCGCCAAAGTAGTTATCAGATGTCAACAACATGCAGTCACTACCCACTTGGACTGGATCGAAACCAGCAACTAGTGAAGTGACAAAATGTAAACATTTTTCAGTGAACATTCATGGAAAAAAATACACACAGTTCAGTTCCAGGCTATTTTGCAGCCCAAAGATTTTGCTTTTAGATAGCAAGACCTCTGTTTTGTTTTTTCAATGAAGCATATGAAGAGCTTTGTAATTTCCATTGTTTTGATGTGGCACTTGATTTTTCTCAGAAGGAGGTGTGTTTTGATTTTTTTTTTTCAAAAAGGCTGCATTTTTTAGGTTCATTTTCACTCACAATAATTGGAACGTTGATTGTAGAACAACAGCGTGTCAGTGGATTTTCATGAAATTGGGCCAGTTACACAAAATTAACAGGATACGTCAGCCATCACTTTTGCAGCTATTGAATTTCAGTACAACTATTTCCCTAAAAGCCGGGCTCTGAATGCTACACTTTCACTGGCTCCACACTCAATCTCTGCTGGCATCCAGATACCTGTCTCTTAAACTCTGTTGAGTATGACACTGACCTTGCTGAAAAGCTGACCTGACTTCAGTGGGATTCCTCAATGCCAAATGTTCAAGATGCCAGTCTCTTCAGAATCAGGTCCTTAATCTATGTATGCCCAGATACTTCTAATCAATGCCTTAATCCTTTGTCATCTTTGTATTCAAGGTGTCATCAACCTTGTGTCAGGCTGTGTAAGTGCCTTACACAAGAAGGGAGTGCAGCTTTCTTAAAGGGTTTTCAAACAGAGCAACATAAAGTTCGTCTGTAACAATGCCCTTGAAAATTGCAATGGGCTATGGGGTCTTTAACTAATCTAAGGAGGAAAAAAAATGAAGCAGAAACTTTTTCCATCAAAATGTAAGGATGCATGAGAATATTGTGCAAGAGTTAATGGCACCTTCGCCGCCTTCAGCCCGTTTGAAGTTAATAACATGCTGAGCAAATTCAATGACTCCAGGCAGCAGGCTCCAAAAGAACTATGGTTTTTTTTTATTATTATTATTAGATAACCGAAGCTTTATAAGACAATTTGTTCTTCACCACCATTGAGAAAAGCTACTATTTGTGGCCAAAGAAGAATGTTCTGGTGATCAAGACATTAGGAGGCATTTCCATTAAGTGATGATTGAAAGCAAAGTAGAAAATTATATTTTGTGCTCAAAATCCATTTAGCCATTATATCACAATGCTGGAGCATAAAAGAAGGGTTATTTCAGCTTGTAGCCAGGCAGAAAAAGCCACTGGAAAGACAACGGGAGGCTCTCATTCACAGTCTAAATGACCTCTATTTCCAGGATCAAGCAAGCTTTTCTGAGCACGGACATGGGCTGATTTTGTGTTTTTTTACTTTTTATTACTCTGATCTGTAATACGCTTCTCAAAAAGCAAATACGAATGCATGTTACATTAAGAAAGCACTCTCACATCAGGAGTCACCAACATTGCATTATTTTGAAGAGCTCAATTTGACACTTTCCCCTTCCATAGAGGCCTTTCGCCAGTGCAACATTCATTGCTGTAGCTCTACCTATCCCACAGGTAGAAACCTACTAAATTTGCAGTTGTGCGGTTTTCACAGAAACTGTTAACTTGGGCGGGCTCTGCGAAATCAGGCGGGGTCATTGATTTTGGTGGGCTCACTGAAAGAAATAAAATTCTGGCTCCTTCTGGGGAGCTAGCAGTCCTCGTGGTCACTGTGGCCTAGGCACAGAGCTCACTGGGGGGAAAAAGGGGAGAGGAGACTGCCAACTCAAAGGGCCGATGGCAAGATGGCTGCCACCCCTGCCCCTCACTGCTGATTGGCTGAGAGGTCAGTCTGTTGTGTGTCCCTGACCCTCTCCTCCAATTGGTGGTGATTGGCAGGGCTGCATGACAAAGCCTTTGCAACCAATCATTCCTGAGGGGAGGGGCTACCATGGTTTCTTGGCCAATCAGAGGCATGAGGATGCACCATGTTCAGCCTGCAAAAATAGTTGCTAGCTTGGGGATCTGCCCATGAAATCAGCTGGTCGCCTCCTTGAGTTAGGTAAACCCCTACCCATATGGGAAGGAATTATAACTACCCATAATTTGATAAATCAAGAGGTTAAGTTGTCATGGGCTACTTCGTGAATCAGTGGTGGCCCTCATTGCCTACCCATTGCTTTAACCTCTCCTTGGTATATGGTTGTGTAGTTGTACAGGATTAAAGTCAGTATTTAATGGAGGGACGCTGCATGGGAAGGAAGCACAGAGCAGCCATGCCTTAGTGAGAGTCATCAACAAACATGTGGACAAGGTCAGCAGAGACAGAGACGGAGCAACCGGGCAACAAAGTGGCCAACAGTATCAGCATTAGTTGCTGTATTTTCTCATATACAACACGCCCCATTAAAAAGTCATGTTGTTGATAGGCAGAATGAATTAAAAAAAAGATCTTGAATGCCTCTGCTGGGAGTGGTGGAGAAGAAAGAGTCTCTAGTCAGCAGGTAGGGAGCCCCAAGTGCATCACCTGCAGTTTTACTATTGCTTTCCCTAACCGAGGTTACCATGGCAGAAATCGCTGTTACTGTATTTCCTTGATTACAATGCACACCCCAAAATTTTCAGCAGCTGAATTTGGGGAAAAAAAGATGCTTGTTGTATGCAAGAAGAAGATAGTTTATTATAACAGCACTATGACCTCAACTGAGCACAAGGTGTAATAGTGACAGACAGTAAGGGGCCATGCCTGGTCGGAAGAGCTTGCCACCTTGCAAATGAAAAGATTCATTTCATTGCCTGGCGTTAGCTGAATGTCTGTCCTCTTCTGTGGTCTCTTTTTCTAAACACATCCCCTTCAGGTTTTAGGCTTCAAGTTTTGACTTCTCTGGGGTGGAGGTCCTTTCACAGACCGGGTGCTCAGCCACAGCTGCCCATACACACGCCTGGGTTCAGCACTGGCACTTCTTTCCTTGGCAGCGGGGTGATGGTTGGTCTGTGAATAAATGCTGAACACAAGGATCTCAAGCCTTCTCGAGGCAAAATATTATTTAATGTTAGCAGACAGAGGAGGCAAGGTTTAAAAGAAGAGGTTGTTTCAAAGAAACAGGCTATATACATGTCTATCTTACACAAAGATTTATACAAGTTAAGCCTGACCTCAGAGTGTGACAGTCAGTCTGTCCCCTCTCTGCTCAGTCTCACTCCTAGTCTCCCTTAAGAAAGCATCAGCCTTTAAACCCTGGTGAAATTTTTAATCCTCCCCCTCTAAGAGACGGACTATTATCCTGGGTTCATTTCCTGACTAGCCAGCTAGTGAATTAATATAAATTATGCATACAGTAAACAACCGCTATATCCAGGAGTTGTTTGGGCGAGCCCCATCTCTTTCCTAGAAGACAGACAACACGACTCCCCCAGTGTAGAAGTAGAAAATGAAGCTCAGAGAGTGCCAGTGATTTCTTCAAGGTAAGGAGCTGAAATGAGATCTTCTGAGTGCTGGGCCAGCAATTTAACCACAAAACAATGCCTTCGAATTTCTGAGCATAGAGATTGTAGCCACTGTAACCGCTACATCCCACAGGCTTCTCCTGGTGGAGCACCCCCATGCTTTGTTTAATCCAGGGAGATGAGTCTGGCATCCACTCACCTTGTGGAGAGCACGCAGAGAAAAACCAGTGAAGCAGGCAAGGAAGCTTCCCAAATTTCCACTGCTAAATTACACGTACCTCACCATGCAATCCCAAAACATCCACCATTTCCTTCCCACCCCGCCCCCGATATTTTCTTTTCAGGCAAAGAACTAATTTTATTTGCTTGAGAAATGCTTGGGGTTCCCAAGATGGCCTACTTTAATAGCAGATGATTTACAGCTCATTCAAAATCTCCAGGTTAACACTTCTGGGTGGACCCATATGGAGGTCACAATTAAATGCACAGGATGAAGTGTCCCTCTAGCATCTTGGGATTTAAGTTCAATCATTACTTTGCAGCAGTGAAAGCTTCAGTTCCTTACTGAACTCTTATATATTCAGAGAGATTGTGTGTGGGTTTTTTCCCCTTGAATCCTCTACTTTTTTTCCCCCTCTCCTTCATGACACAAGACCATTTTACAACCAGGCTGTGCCCATTTCATGCATTTTCTTCTTTGTCCATCTCTTTCTCAGCACATGGTTCTGAAGTCAAGGCTCTTCTCTGAGCTTTTAAATAAGAGCTTAGCAATGCTGATACCAGATGATCTATTCCGCTATCTTTTCCGAGACCTTGCCTAATAGTATGTTTTCCAACATAAGTGTACTTCACCTGGGTTCGAAACAACATTACATGCACGTTGTACAGCCACCTCTGTATTATGAGAATGTGTCCTAATCTCTATTCTGGGTTCACCCTATTGATATATTTATAAATAGATGGCATTGGTACTAGGGGAAAGGACAGGAGGACATTTCATACATTAATTTTATCATTCAGTACCTTTTATTCAAAGTCACCCTCCAGACCAGGGCAGAGTCTAGATGTAAAATTCTGGCCCAACTGAAGTCATTGGCAAAACAATTTGTCTTGCATGTTGGCCACTAGACTGCACCACCTTGTAACACCTTTAGGCCACGATTTCCAAAAAGGTGTTGACAATTTAGCATGCATCAATTTTCAGGGACCTGATTTTCGGAGAGAAAGTGCCCAACACTTGGTGGAAACTGGAAAGACTGAGTTCAGTGCACAAACAGTATCCAAACAGTATCTAAACAGCAGTGACAAATGTAGACATTTTGGGCTCCAAGCTTCCATAACAGAACTTGTATTTCATTTCCCTTTAGGTCCAGCTAGGAAGGCGATTTTTAAGCTAGCTGTTGAGGTTTTCTGTGGTTGCTTATTTTTAGGGAGTTTGCCATTAAAGGAGGGGCAAAGTTTTGCCTAGATGGCACACTGAAACATAGCTGGCTTCCTCTCAAACTGGCAGTAATGCAACTGCTAACACCTTTATGGTGAATGAGTGAATTTGCTCCTTTGAGAGTCCTACTGAGTCCTGATAGCCCTGGGTGTGGATGCATCCATACTGGGATACAATTCCCTGATACAAGTATAAGTTATTTCATTCCTGGCCTGGGATAAACTACATAGGAATAAATACTTTTAGACTAGTACAATAGTCTCCACTGTAACAGGAATTGCTACTTTATCTATTCTTTTACTATACAGGCATAGTTAGAGAGCAAACTTATTTTACGCTTAATACATGCTTTGGCTGACCTCTTGCATAACACAACAATGGCATTTAATTCAGACTATTTTACATTGAACCCATACCTCCTGTTTTGAGACATAGTCTTGCTTTTAGAAAATGACCCAATCCTAAAAGATTTAATAAAATGAAGAATTCCTCATATCCTCTATGTCGGATTAACAGTTAATCACTCTCATTATTGCATGATTTCTATTTTGAATTTCTAGTTTCAACTAGAATTTGAATATTTCTAGTTTCAACTTCTAGCTGACAATTGCATTATGCTTTGGCCTGCTAAAATCCTCTTCTTTCAGAAACCTTCTCCCCACTTAGGCAACTGGAGTCCAGTGTCAAATAATCTCTTGTACTTCTCTTGGAGATATATCTGTAGTCCTCTCTGTTGACTTTAATGTGACTATACTAATTTCTGACAACTTGAGGGTTTGGCCTATAAGGTAAACAGTAGTTTGCAAAGCACCCTGCATCTTTTGCATCATTTGTCTAGTCCTGAGATAACTTTGCATTTTAGACCTGAGTATTGATTTTTCACTGATTACCAGCAAACTTCTTTGCTATTAATATGTTTTGCTTCATTTTTTTTGTCATATCATGCTTTCTTCCTATTTCTAGAGCATGTTGATTTGATTGTGATGTCTCCAAGCCTAATGGAATAATGATGATGCTGGTGTGTGTGTTTTCCTGTCCTGAAAATACTTAATTTCATTGATCTTCATTTCCTCAATCTGAAACCACCATCACATTGCTTTAATAACTGTGGTTTTGGCGATCTAGGGAGCTTTCATTTGCTGTTAGGCAGGGCATTTTTTGCTCTTTCATCTCCATAGACTAGCTGCCAGCATCAATAATTTCCATTCATTTCATTTGGAGAGAATTGGTTGCAAAAGACGTCTCCTTCTCTCATTCCTCATGAAGGAAAGAGTTCACCATCAACGAGCTTAAAAAGCGAGGAGAATCTTCTAACACACAGGCGACCGTTGATGCCTAGACAGGAATCTGTATTGCTACAAATGCCCACTCCAAACCTCTGACCAGCAGAAGCTTTCCACTTTAATTACGCAGAGCTTTGGGTACAGAGCCAGCAGTACAGATGGTTATCCAAACCTCTCTTCTGAACGCCTGTCTGGAGACCTTAAATGAACTAGCATCCTTATAGGACTTCCAGTATTTGGCTAAATTCAGTCAGGCACCAAGAACTGCCTCCTGGTTTTGGAACATCTGCAGCATGCCCTAGATGAAATCAGAAAGGACAAATGTTTCACAAGTGGAGCACAATCTGTGGCTTGGGTTTGAGCTAAGCCTTCAACTCCAAAGTAACCAGCCTCTACCTTAGCTTCCAACTCTAGAGCCTAGATCCTTAAAAATACACAGACACTTAATTTGCATTAAAATATAGGGGAGTGACTACCACTATTAAGGGTCTGACTATATGTCCTTTACCCATTTTTTAGGTTACCTACTGGAGAGCAGGGTAACACACAGAGCAAATGCATAACATCACGAGTGGCATGATTGAAATAAATTGGCCTGTTTGCAGGAATAAAGGCCACTATATAAGAAAAGGATGTAGGATCCGTGAATCACTCACTCAATGAAATCGGAGATGAAGGATGAGTTGACATGAGTCTACTCGTGCTTTGCAGTTCTACCCTGCCTCCTACCTGCTACATGGCCTAGTTGCCCTTGCTTTTCTTTTATTGCACAAGCCATTTGCTTGCAGCTGGGATTTAGGCTTCTTTTGACGTTTAAAAGCTGAAGGGAACAGTTATGTCACAGTTGAAACAGCTGGTCAAGAGCTACAAATTTAAAGGAAGAAAGGAAAGCATTTTATGTGCAGTACGTTTATCACAAAGTGAAATGTCCCTAAGTAGGAAAGTATAGCTGTTGTGTGCAGACAGGATGATATGCATCAAAGGGTGAACACCAGAAATTAGGCAGCACTAAAGTCCAGCACTGAGCTGACAATGGACACATCTACATGTTGCCCTATGGCAACTACGTCGCCGTACAGTGCGCTATGGCAACGTAGCGCTCACATGGGTCTACACGTTATCGGCAGCTACAGCACCACAGTGGTGCGCTCTCCTGGTATAGCATGCCACTACGGCGGCAGAGGCAAAATCTAACCATGTGCGGCATGCATGGTGCAGTATGGGTGGTTACTGCATCGTGTTTTAGTACTTCCATAAGGAAGTACTAAAGGATGGCGCAATAGCGACATCGCCATATGATGACGTATAATGTGATTATGCTCTTGAGTGGTTGATATTCAGAGCAGTTAATGGACCCATTTTTTACTATTACTGGGACAGCTGGGCAGGAAATCAATCATATATCAAGCTTTCTTCACGGGGCAAATTTCACCCAGGAAAACTCCATTTCCCCACAAACCCACATGGTTATACCACGGCTCACAGGTCAATTAGACTCAGCAGCAATCCAAGTGATAGCCACCGATCTGCTCCCAATGTCCTACTATAGTAGGAAGTTCCTTGTCCAGTTCTGTGCTTTCAGCTCTGCTTCTATTGCATGGGGCATCGAAGAAGAAACTCTATTTTACCGATGTCATTGCTCTACGCAACTTTGCTCCACTGCTGGTGATGGTCGAGGCTACTTTACTGTAGATCAAGCTCCACTTCTGCTTTTACTCATCTAGCCCAGTTCCACACATGCATTTTTATATGGCAAAGAAAGCACAGAGACCCCAGAAAGATAATCTCCCTCCACAGGGCCCTCAAAAAATAACAAACTACAAATAAGGTCTTTCTCTTCTGAGCACAAGCTTTGTTATGCAGCCAAAGTCCATTACTTGTAGGCTTAGGGTGAACTCTTTAACGAGGGCTTACCCTTTATTATTCTTAGATCCTTTCATGAGTAGAGTCATGATAATAATCTACAATTGCAATTACACATGAAAACATAAACTTCCAACCAAAACAACAGAACTTGGCTGGTGAAATAATGAATACACAACATTGCAATGATGTAAATGAAGCTGGCTACAGTTAGTTTTTCTCTTTTCTTCCAATAGAAGTAGCAAAGTGTCCCAGCCCTGTAGAAATGCTAGACATTGCTCTCATGCAAGAGCAAGCAGTGAGTTTATTAAATCAAGCCCCATTCCGTGACTGGGAGCATTATGATGCTTATACCACAAGATGTGAAAAGCAGTCTGATGCAGTCTAGTCAGTCTTCTCGGGGTCATTTTTCCTAACAGTTTGCAACAGTCCAGAATCCCTCATTGAATATGAAGTTTCCACGATTAACAAATGTCTTCTAATGCTGTGATTATGGTTTAACCAATGATTAGAGCGTGCACAGCATGGCATTTCTGCAACAGCGTCATCAAATTATACCATTGCAATGACATATAGCTCTGCATAGCACTTGAGCTCAAAACGGCATTAGTGAACAGAGGGTAATGCATTGCAAACTTCAAAAATCCAAAGAACTACAGCATACTAA
>NW_017728993.1:22252814-22254535 GCF_001723915.1 Gavialis gangeticus | reverse complement strand
GAGCGTGCACAGCATGGCATTTCTGCAACAGCGTCATCAAATTATACCATTGCAATGACATATAGCTCTGCATAGCACTTGAGCTCAAAACGGCATTAGTGAACAGAGGGTAATGCATTGCAAACTTCAAAAATCCAAAGAACTGCAGCATACTAACCTGCTGATTTGTGATTTTCTTGTGGAAGTAGAGCATTATAAAGTAATAGCGGTAGTAATAATAGTTATGGTAGTTTTGTGTATCAAGATAGTGTCTAGGGAACCTAATTGTAAAGCAGGACCCCATTATATTGGATACTTTACAGACCCAGAACAATAGGCAGTCCCTGCCCCTGTCCTACAGACATGAATACCATAAATGGACAGAGAAGCAGAATACGATCAGAAGACAGAGACAGTCCACATGTAAATACTCGTTTCCACTAAAGACAAGAGAATATGATTTTTTGCAATTCGTTGTCCTAAACATGACACTGGCAATGGAATTTCTTTTTTTCAGTTTTGGAAAGAAAAAACAAAATTTCAGCAGATCATACAATAGAAAAATTGCTTCAGGTAGAACACTTCTTTGTTTGAACATTTCCCAAAGTTTTCTTTTTTTGTTTAATAAAATGAAAAGGAATTTTGAGACCCATGACTTGAAAACAATTTTCCAACCGTGTTAAAACTGGGCATTTCCAAGTCATTGGAATATTTTGCTATTTTTAATGAGCATTTCAGCAAAATTATCATGTGTTTGAGGAATGCATGATTTTTTTCTGAATATATACTATTTTTACTGGTTTTATGTCAAGATTTTTTGCTGAGAGTAGTTTCAGTCCACCAGCTGTCTATCTATTGTTGAGGTGCAAAGGTATTACAGAATAAGCGATTCTAAGGAAGAACTGGAAAGAGGACAAGGAATTGGCCTTCTCTATCTTGGAGAGAACTTTTGATTGTGAGAAGAATTTTGGAACAATGCATAAAAGTGCCTTTTTCCCCCAATTTAACAAGCAGGTGATAAGAATGGGCATCGTGGGCAGAATAGAGGGAGTTGATGTCCTGGTAGGTCATGAGTGGCTGGGTATGAAAGACCTTAGAAATGAGGCAATAGTCTACATCTCACACACTGAAGAAAGAAGAAGACAGTAGAGAGGGGTGGGAGGCAGCAGTATTTACGTTCACTTTTCAACATGCTTTGTAAAAAGTAAGACCCAGAGTGGCCATGCAATTTGTGTAAGATTATACAGAACTTCAGTGACACCACAAAGAGAACCAGTATCTCCTCATCCCTAGGTCCTGCCCCAGAAGAGTAAACTATTATTATGGAGAAATAATATCTCCATAATAATGGAGATATTAATAATAATAATTCATATCCAGCTTATCTGGATCTGAACTCTGAGGTTGCCTCTGGAAGAAATGGATTAAATCAAAAACCTGGATACGAACAGAGCTGTGAAGAGTTGGGGAGGTTCATCTACAGTTGTTTGGACTGTTGCTAATTATTTTTCATTTTTGCTGAAAAATATAGGGGAGCTAGCTGGGGTTATTGCAGGGCCCCTGGCATGGCTCTGTGAGCGATCGTGGTGCTTGGGCCAGGTGCCAGATGATTGGAAGGTAGCAAATGTGGTCCCCATCTTCAAGAAGGGGAAGAGGGAGGACCCGGGCAACTATAGGCCCGTCAGTCTTACCTCAATCCTGGGGAAACTCTTTGAGAAGATCATCAAGGAGCACATTTGTGA
>NW_017728993.1:22242691-22252240 GCF_001723915.1 Gavialis gangeticus | reverse complement strand
AGGGCGGCTAGGAGCTGGAACCAACTTCCAAGGGAAGTGGTGCTGGCCCCTACCCTGGGGGTCTTTAAGAAGAGGCTGGATGCCTACCTGGCTGGACTCATTTGAGTCCCGTTTCTCTTTTTGGGGTTTTTTGTTGTTCTCCTGCCCTGGCGGGGGGTCGGGCTAGAAGATCTACTAGGTCCCTTCCGACCCTTAATCTATGAATCTATGAATCTATGATGTCGTAGAATCCTAGAAAACGAGGGTGGGTCACATCTAGTGCACCCCCCTGCTCAAAGCAGGACAATCCTCAACTAGATCATCCCAGACAAGGCTTTGTCTAGCTGGCTCCAAGGATTTTATGTGGTCATGCATGCAGCTCCCGTGGAAACTATCTAAGCTACTAACAAAAAAAATAGCTCCCAGGTGCTTGCAGTCCAGCCTTGTCTACAACATGGCTGTGATGTGCCCCAGACCAAACTGGTTTCACCTGTTCCCTGCCCACCTTTGCCATGTCCACAGGCCCGCTCCAAGCAAGGAAATCTGTGGGCAAGTCTGCTCTGGAATTGTCCTCAGGGGCCAGTCTTGAGCTCCCCTGAGAGTGGCCTCAAAATCATGTCCACAAATGTCTTCACCATGAACTTCCAGAATCAGAGCATGTCTGCAGATGCAAGGGGGTATGTGTTTGGGTCCAATCTGGATGGGAGATTTACACATTAGGATAAAATTTATGTGAGGTTTGGAATGCCTTCTCCCTGACATGCTAAAGCCATGGTTCAAACAAACCCTCAGTGTATCAGTAATAATTAGAGCAAAGCCAAAAAGCTCAAGAAAGCCAATAAAGAAACAGGCAGGAGATTCCCTTGTATACATGCATTAATACCAGTAGTCAGGTATCCAGGTTGTAGCTGTATTGGTCTAGAGGAAAAGGCAATCAGGACTTGTAGTAGAGATGATATCTTTGATTAGACCAACAAGATTTTGGCAAAAAAATAAAAAATCTTTAATTGCAAGCTTTCGGGTACAAACACCCTTCATCAGGCACTGGAGAAAAGGTTGTAAAAGTTCTCCTGGGTGGAAATGACATCTCATCTTTTATTTTATATTAGACCAAATCTTGGTAATACCAGTAGGGGTGGCATGGCCCCAAGGACTATATGCCACCAAGGTGATGCCTGGACATAGGAGCTCTGGGGCTCTTTTGTTCCCTTCTGCCTCTCCAGACTCCCCATGGAACAGGTAGTGACCCACTTTTCCCCCACACAGTGACATGGGGATAGATTAGCAGAGTTGTGAAAATTAATTCAATTAATTCAGTACACTTGGAGATGAAGAGTTTATTGTTAAAGCTGCAGCAAGTTACAGCATTTCCCGGGGAACGTTGACTATGAGCATGCTTTCAATAGACCGTTACACAGTTTGTCCTTCATGACAAGCCTGCAAAGTATGCTGAAAATCAGTCCATGGAGCCACTGGGAGAATCAGACTTCTTTCAGAGCTGGGGCCCTGGGAGATACTAGGACAATGAGGTAACTTTCCAATTTATAGGGATTGAGGCAGAACCTGCTATAGAAGCACTGGGATGGTTTTCATTGGCTTTGGTCCCCTGATAATGACAACAGCTTGATTTTTGTTAGATCTTCCTAAGTCCCTCCTAAATCCATCTGGGCTCGGAGAGATTGAAAAAGACAGATGGGGTGGCAAGCGAATAACCCCACACCCCCCCAAAGAGCTTTTCCATCCGCCTTTTGCTTCTTGGCTATTTTATAATTCACTTCTGTGACTAATCTCAGGGCAGGAGGGAAAATTATTTTGGGAGCACAGGACAAACATAAAACAGCACATTTATGAGTGTTTTTCTCCTCCCCCCCGAAAATGGCTTGAGTTTTATTATACCTCTTGACGGCATGCTGAGAGAGGTGCTTTCTTTCCATACAGAGCGCATTGCTGGCTGCTGGCTGAAGGCATTCCAAACCTCATATAAATTTTATCCTAATGTGTAAATCTCCCATTAACACAAATTATTTTTCTATTTTTTCAAAAGCTGTTGTTTTTGGAAAGTCACAGCCTAGGAAGTTTGAGACTTTAAAGAGGGCACTTTACTGCCGTAGGTAGGTAAACATTTTGGAGGGGCACAGATCAGGTCTCAAAATTCTCTCTCATGCACAAATGTCATGAACTTGCTCTACTCACATTATTATTATTTATTATTGCCCAAGCACCACCGGCAAGCTTTGCCCCTGGAAAGTATGTTTTCACTGCATACGCAGTCACCATAGTGACTCCAGTATAGTGTAGACTTTACCTGAGTGGTTTTTTTTTCCTGAAGAGACCACCTCTCACTGTGAGAAAGGAGTGCAGGCTCTATGCCTATCCTTAACCATGACCATTGTGCTAAGGCTGGTGAAAAAAACCAATTGCAAACAATGGCTGGTGGATTTGGAGACACTGGCACCTCTTAGCTGCCAATTCAACAACATCCTGGACGCATCTTCATGTGCACATTTACTGCACATTAATGAAAATTATGGCACAGTATGTGCACATGTCTACATGTGTATGCCCATACCACACAGTAAATATGGTGACTTACACTGACTTAAGCTTCGATTTGATACCTGCAGCATGCAGGTATCAAATTTACACCCGATTAATTACTGAGCAGTAATGTATGTATAGATACCTTACTGCGCAGTAACACTGTTTGTGTGAACTTTAGTCCCAAGTCAGTTCACACACAGTGTTAATGGGCTTTAAGGCCTGCACATGTAGATACTGCCTATTCTCACTTATTGCACAGTAATTTTAATCTGGCATAAATGCACGTGTAGACACATCCACTGAGAGTATATGAGCCTGATGCTGCCTTGCCTTGCTAATACAATTTCCCCTTGAAATGTGTAAAAGAAGTGTTGATTATAACAAGGAAAAGGGGTATAAAATGGTGCTCCAGATGTTAATGATTGGAAGATTATTAACTCCTTGAAGGTGGCTCCAGAGAGGATGGAGCTGGATTGTTCTCAATGGGGGCAGATGACAGAACAAGGAGCAATGGGCTCAAGTTGCAGCAAGGGAAGTTGAGGTTGGATATTAGGGGAAACTTTCACTAGGAGGGTAGTAAAGCACTGGAATAGGTTACCCAGAGAGGTGGTGGACTCTCTATCCTTGGAGGTTTTTAAGACCCGGTTAGACAAAACCTTGGCTGGGATAATGTAGCTGGGGATGGTCCTATTTTCAGCAGGGGGTTGGACTAGATGTGACCTCCTGAGGTCCCTTCCAACCCTCATTTTCTCTGATTATTTGAGTAAAGGATACTTGGAGTAGAAGATTCTTCAGCCAAAAGATGCACTTTCAGCCCTTGCTTTAAACAGGTGAAATCAACACCACGAGCGGTGAAGCAGGAGAGAAAGAGGGCCAGACTTATTAATGAGCAGCAGCCAAGGGACTGTTGAAAAGAAGAAGGGCCCCAGAGTGCCACTGCACATGTTATTTAGTGGGATACAATGAACATTTGGACCGCACATCCTTTATGTTATAATTAAAACCAATGGACTTTTAAATGACAGGAAAACTTGCAACATAAATCAGGAAAGGCAGCTGACACTTTCTAAAACTGATGTCATGCTTCTCTGGGCTAATGGGACTGTTGGACTTCATTTTAACCCCTGTACAAATCAGCACAGAAAACTCCCACTTTCACCCTGCATTTCATTTGATTTATCACTATCTGCACACTGTGCATGTGGGGGGTTTTTCACATGAACCTGGGCCTTTTGTTCAAACTGGGGTCCAATCTAAAAAGCAAGGACCATCAGGTATAGATATAAAATGCTCTTCACATTAATACACTATTGATGCTGTTACTATCATCATCATTCCTCTGAAAGGCAACTCAATGTCATTTTGGTCCCGCAGAGTTTGTCATATTGTTTAATCTCATAACAGAAGCAAGTGTCTTACATTAGAAATGTCATGGCTGGCACAGGTGCTGATGTAGTGAGGCACCTCAGATGCTGATAAGGAAGCATGTACTTAAGTCGCTGCAGGATCAGGGCTGCTGTTCAGGGAAGCTGGCCATGAAGGTCCTACCAAAAAGCCATTGTAAGCAATGGAAGTGTCTCCACTGACTCTGTTGACCTTCAGATCAAATTCCTAGTCCATCTTCTAGCCCAGAAGTGTTCCCTGCAGGATGTTCTTGGGTAACCTATCCACTCCAGCTCTATCGTTTGCTGGTTACATTTTCACCGCATTTACAAACCACCCAACAGTAGCCACTGGCTGACCTTCAAGACCGTACTTCACCAGCTGCTATTGAAAGCACCTTGCTCATAGCAAAGGAAACTTTCAGTCAAGGAAGGCAACATATAATTTGCAACATTTAATACAACTTTTTGTTGTTCTAGGTCTAATGATCTTGCTGGAATTGTGTAATTACATTACCGCTGCCCAGATGTCTGGTTATCTGTGTACATACTAATTTTTCCATTACTGGAGTTATTACTGGCAACTGGACTAGGGATCACTTGTTATTTTTGACTATTGGAAATCCTCCACTTGTGGTTGGGGTTCTGCTGGCTTCAACTTTATTTGCACTTGGGCACAAAGATTTAAAAGGATACATTTGTAAAAAGCAGCACCTAATGTGCTTCGACAAAGTGCTTGCAGAATGAGGGAATAGGTATGCCACCAGGTTAATTGTACAGTCATGTGCGTGTTTATGTAGCCATTACTTTGGCCAACGTATCACTCTTCACATTGGGGAGCTGAAGATGTAACAGCCTAGGGAAGTATAGGTTAACCTACCTTGCTGGGGTTATAATATGTTTATACCCCTTGCAAGTTGTGCATGGAGGGAAATCTGCCACACACATTCAGCAGTAGGTCATATGTGTGAACAAAGATGTTTCTTTAGGTTGGTAATATCTAAGCCACTATTCCTAGATGTTTGTTTTGAGATTCGGTGTCCGGTAGATGAAACTTGATAAATTTAGATTGGAGATAAAGTATGTCTTTTTAACAGCATAATTGATCCTGGGAACAGTTTACTAAGGGTTATGTGGGTTTCACTATTGCTAGACATTTCTCAAGATTGGATACTTCTTTCTAAAATATACCATCTGCCGCAAACAAGAATTCATTCAAGGAATTCCTTTGGCCTAGATAATACAGGTTAAAAGAATATAAGCCTTATAAGTCTTATAATATATTAATCTAAAAGTACCTTATGTATTGAGGTGCCTTGGTCTTTCTTAAAGAAAATAAGATCCAGACTCCAAGGTGTTTAAGTTATTTCTGACAATTATACTTAAGCATCTACATGACCAACACATTTGAAAATTGTATCCATCAGCCGAATAGTCTCACCAGTTTCACAGGTGATGGACGATGCATCATAACTAAAATATCCTTGTATTCTGGGATCCTGGTTTTCCCTGATTTAAAAAAAAAAAAAAATCCCCAATTTTCAGTTAAAACAAGTAACCCCAAATTCACATTTTTCCATGATTAAAATGAAATGCCACTATATGTATATCTATATATTAGTGATGTTTCATTTAAATTATGGAAATATGTGCATTTGGGGTTACTTTTTTAACTGATAATTGGGGTATTTATCAGAGAAAACCAGGATCCCTGCTTATATTCCATGAGAGGGCCAAGGGTCTATCTACTAAGATAGCTAAGACTGGGAATTTTGGATTCACAGGAAATTCCAATTGTTTGGGGTTGGGGGGAAAGGTTTTGTTTTAGTTTGGCACCAAAAGTAGAAAGCTTTGAAATCTTGTGTGGAAAAGGCATTCCTAAAATTGAAGCAGTTATCTTTGATTTTTTAGAATAAATCGGAGAAGCCAGCTGGCCCATCAACTCATGGCCTGGCCCCCAACTCCTCAGATGCTCTGGGTGGAGTTGCTCAGATGTTGGGACAGCAGCAGCCAGACCCAGAAGCTGGGGAAGTCCTTGTCCTTGGAACAGGAACCTACAAGCCCTGAGGATCTTGTTTCAAGTCCGGGTGTCCAGAGGTAGCAGGAACCCTACGGCAAAGTACAGAGTCTGGAAACCAGCAGAATCCTTCCTAGCTTCTGTGCAAGTTTCCTTGAAACTGAGATTTTCCAAGGGAAAATTTGGCTCCAACAAATCAGCATTTTCTAATATTAAAAAATAGACCGCAGTATTGGCAGGAAGCTCTATTATTTACATTCACAGGCTGAAATGCAAGGGAACCTATACTAGCCTAGTTCATATGGAGGAAGAGCTGGAAAAATGAATACGTTAAGATCAGGCAGGATTGTTTTCATTAGTTCCTCCTTTTCTTATTTACCTTCATTGCTAAATTCCTCTTTTCTGGTCCCTCAACATATAAATGACACCAGTTCAGAATCATTTTCTTTCATATTCATAGATTGTTTCATAGATTCATAGTTGTTAGGGGGTGGAAGGGACCTTGCAGATCATCGGGCCCAGGCCCTCCGCTCTAAGCAAGAAGACAACTGGGGTCAAGTGACCCCAGCGAAATGACTGTCCAATGTCCTCTTGAAAGCCTCCTGGATAGGTGACTGCACCACCTCTGCAGGGTATTTATTCCATGGAATAAACTGTGAATAAACTTATATGAACTCAGCTGGACACTGGAGCACAAATTCAGAGGTGAAGGACTGTGATAAAATAATTGTTGGTTCATATGTTGTATATTGGACTTCGGAAATTAAATCGGCTGTATATGCAAAGAAGTTCTTCCAGAAGTACAGGCAACCGCCGCATAATGCTGTTTTGCTATAACACTAATTTTAAATTGATACCTGATTCCACTTAGTGCTCAGAGAGTTTCGTTATAATGCACACAGTTGCCATCTTGGGTCATTAAAACCAATTGCAGTCACCATCTTGGATCATCAAATACTTTCATTTTCACTTAACGCTCATTTTGCTGAACACTTGGTTTTTCAGGCACCAATTAAGAGCACTAAGCGGGGGTTGCCTGTACTGGAAATGCAGCTTGCAAGCTCCGTGCAGGCAGGCTGATGTCTTAGTGTGTCCTCCAAACTCTTTTTACTGAAGCCTGTGTTCCTTCCTCCAAGTGCCATGCATGCTCCTTCAGTTTTCCTTTCATCAGTTATGACTTCTGGGTAAGCATTTGTTGACTAGCTGGAGCCAGAAGCTGCAAATATATAGATATATGGCCTTTAGATTGTAAGGTTCTTCAAGGGAACTGGTCTTCAGATCAGTCTCACACTTCTGGCTTGTGTTACTGAAGTTAACAAGGGAATTGTTTCATGCTTTTGCTCCTTCTATTTTGTTGAATTGATTTGTTTGTACCCTGTGTTGCTCACATGCTTTATTAATGAATCTACATCCTTGTCCAAAAGCACCTTTCACGTTATCTTGTTCCTGATATTTGCTTCACCCACCTGGATGTGCTAGCTACAGCTGTCTTGTCTACAGCTGTTGTTGTGACTCTAGAGGTAGCCAGGTCCCACTGCAACTTGGCCTGTGGCCTTTTTTCCTTGCTTCTTGTGGTTATTTGTTGGTTGAAACCAGACCTGCTCACCTGGGCGGAACAGTCTCAAGTCCCTGTCTCTTGTGATAGCAAACTGGTTAGAAATTACTGCAGCTTGGTATGAAGGCCCAGGATTGCATCTTTTATGTCTGCAACTTCTCCTGAAATGAGAATGTCATCAGCTGCAATCCTGAGGACCAGAAGTCTCTCTAGTACCTGATTCACTTTACACTGGAATATCTCTGGGATTGAATCCTTTCATCTTTGGCAGCACCTTGAAACAGGTATGGCAAACATTGCCAGGAAACTGGAAGGCTCAAGGGGCCAGAACCCGTTCACCAACAGTGACGTATTTCCTCAATTGTTGGCCATGTGTAGGGGCTTCCTTCCAACGCTGTGTTGAGTGGTTTTGAATCAAGGAAGATTGAGGCACAATACAGCTTTGCCACCTCAATTTCTTTGGCCCGCATCCACTATAGATATGGCTTGGCCCTCTAGCCAGGTGGGTACAAACAGGTCAGCCCCCCTTTTCTTCCAGGACAGAGTCAACCCCACCACCATAAAAAGTCTTCCATCTAGCTGAATTCAGCTTTCAGTCCCTATGTTAAAGGCAAGCACCCAACTGCAACCGAGTGCCTAGTGATCAACCATTGCTCCCTGAGATTCAATGAAATAATGAGGCCAGGACCAATTCTTCCTGCAAATGGTTTTAGGATGGCCATAGTGCCCAGATGGTGCTCAGGTTCAGTCAGGCTTCCTTTCTCCACACTGAGACAGCCTGTCCACATTCCTTACCTTTCATCCCTCAGCTGCCTCCCACACCTAATAGCCCAGGTGTAGTGGGACAGGGTTAATAAGTCCTCCCTCCTCAACCCCTTTTTCATAGAATCATAGAGAATGAGAGTGGGAAGGGACCTCAGGAGGTCACATCTAGTCCAACCTCCTGCTCAAAGCAGGACCAGCCCCAATTATGTCATCCCAGCCAAGGCTTTGTCTAGCCAGGTCTGCAAAACCTCCAAGGATGGAAAGTGTACCCCCTCTCTGGATAACCTTTTTGGTTGGTGCAGGGTTTGCACACCTTGTCTCACTGATCCTTGGCTTCTCTGAAGGATTTCTCAGCTTTCCTAAGCTGGTGCTCTACTCTGTTAATCTGACAGTTGCATTGATGCCCCTTGTAGACCTACCAGTGCCTTCTTTGGCAGATACATGCACTTTCATGATCTCCTGGACTTAGCACCAGGGTCTATTTGCCTTCAAGTTGTCTATCTACTTGAAAGAAGTTTTTGTGTTTTGGACTGGGGCTACAGTGACTGTTCTGCCATTTTGCTCACTTTGGTTTACACAGTCTAGCAGTGGATGACACTCCTCTCAGTCAACTACTAGTAAGTCCAGACAATATCCCTCTTTGTGTGCGTGTCCAACTAAAGGTCTACATCAGGGGTAGGCAACCCCTGGCATGGGTGCCCAGGTGTTGCACACAGAGGTATTTTGCTCATTGTGTGCACCTTGAGGCAGACAGCAGGGAAGGGGCTGGGGCTGCACTGTCACAAGGATCGGGCCCCTTGCAGCTCACCCACCATCTGTCCCTGGCATGCCAACATCTTACAAATCAAGGTTGCAGGTGTTTTTGGTACTCTGCCCAAAAATGCTCCCAGCCTCTGGTCTGCATCCATCCGCTGTACCTCGGAAAGGTTACATTGTGAATCACCATTGCCAGAGCTCTGCTGTTTATTTGACTGGTACAGTAGACCATACAATGTAGCTGGGATCAGACTGGCCAATTCAATTGCAATATGGCAGTTGAATGCAAGGGAACCTTCTTCTGCAGTGCATATACAGCAAGAGCCTTTGGGTCTGCTAATGTCACACTGCAAACTGCCTTCTCTTCACTGGAACTCTCAACATCCTCACTCACAGCATATACTGTCACATTTGTCTTCTTTAAGTACCTAGTTTCATAGTTTCTAGAGTCGGAAGGGACCTGAGCAGATCATCGAGTCTGACCCCCTGCCATGGCAGGAAAGAGTACTGGGGTCAAATGACCCCAGCAAGGTGTACATCTAGCCTCCTCTTAA
>NW_017728993.1:22241804-22242154 GCF_001723915.1 Gavialis gangeticus | reverse complement strand
TTGACTGTGTGGGTGTCAACACCATAGCCTCCCAGTTTCTTAATGAGAATGGGGTGAGAGACAGCATTAAAATATAGCATTAAAATATGTAGCATTAAAATATGAAGTGACTCTGCTTCCCAAACCTCTCAAACCATTGCCAACAGACTAGGCACCTTTATTTCTGTCCATACTGCTGTCCATTCTGAGTCTGATTTAATTGTTACCTACCAATATATAATTTACTGCTTAGAAAACCACGTGTTAAAACAGCAGTGCTAATGACATATCCAAAGTACCCAAAAATTAGGAAATACGAAATTAAGGCTGACCATGTAAACTTGATTCGCTCCCACCCCCCACCCTTGCGA
>NW_017728993.1:22235740-22236804 GCF_001723915.1 Gavialis gangeticus | reverse complement strand
GACATATCCAAAGTACCCAAAAATTAGGAAATACGAAATTAAGGCTGACCATGTAAACTTGATTCGCTCCCACCCCCCACCTTTGCGACTAGACATTGTGAAAAGTCTTTAATTACATGAACACTAAGTTTTTTGTTTTTTTTTTTTAAATGTGGCCCCTGTTTCACTCTGCACAGGATTTTTTTTTATGTGGGGAGGGCCATTCTTGGAAACCTTGCAAAAATTTCTCATCATCTCCACTTAAATGTTTAAGAACTTAATTGAGACCACATGGTTTCATTAGTTTTGGATGGACCCCAGAAGCTTAAGTGGAAATACTCAGAAATCTGGAAGTTTATCAGAATTTCTTCAAAACTTCTGAGCATGAAGCTTTGTGATGAGAGCTGGCTGGAAATTTCACATTTTCAAAATTGTGATTAAAATTCGTTGTAGGATTTCTCAAGGGGATTTGATTTATTTTTCTTATTGGTTTATAAAATACATCAAAAGTTATAAAAGTAAATATTGATTAACAATATTTACTCTTGTGGACTTTTTGTGAATATTTCTTTTTTTGTGATAATCTTTAATAGAGGCATGCAAAAAAAAAGATCTGTAAGGAGGAATATTTGCTTCAGGTACATTGAAGCCAGAGTGAGCTACTTGCACTAGAGCTTCAATATGAGACCTTTGAATCTGAAAGCATGAATTTTTAGGCCTGAATCTTGAAGATCCAGTTCTGTTGGATGAAAATGTAGCGTTTTACTTGAGGCTATTGACTAGCTTAGACTTCCATCTCGTGATATAGTAGGACTGTCCAGCAGGAAGCCCTGAGATACCTGAGCTATCTTGGGTACTAGAAAATAATTGGTCACAACAGCATGGTACTCAGCATAGATTAATTTAGCCTGCCGGGAAGCTGAGCTCCATGGCTATCGTCTTTCTACTGGTTTCGGTATCTTGACTCTGCTCTACAGTCCACAGCACCTATGCGATATATATGTTGAAATATTGCTTCAAATGGCAAAGGATTTAACACTTAATTAAGAAGGGATTATAGGGCCTCTATTCAGTGAAAAAGTATG
>NW_017728993.1:22214271-22230740 GCF_001723915.1 Gavialis gangeticus | reverse complement strand
GCCGGGAAGCTGAGCTCCATGGCTATCGTCTTTCTACTGGTTTCGGTATCTTGACTCTGCTCTACAGTCCACAGCACCTATGCGATATATATGTTGAAATATTGCTTCAAATGGCAAAGGATTTAACACTTAATTAAGAAGGGATTATAGGGCCTCTATTCAGTGAAAAATTATGCGCCGCCAGTTACAATACGTATGATTTGCTGCAGGAGTTGGTCATGGAATGTGCCAGAAAATGAGCAAATTCCCTAAGCCCCTTTTATCTCCTTGCACATACCTAACCTCCGCTTTATCTCCAAGGGAGACACAATTCAAAGGTTACAGCCAGCTGCAAAAAAGGTGTTCCCGGGGCTCAAAAGACCATCAACTGTTTGCATTCAAATAAAACACCTCCCGTTGCTACCAGGACCCAATGCAGGTCCTCTGCCTTGCTTGGCTATTTACTAGAAGTTTTACTAGGGTAAAAAAAAGAAAAAAAAGAAGTGTGAGCAATTTCTGTGACAGGCCTCCACTTTACAAATGTTGCCGCTGGACCTACATCAGTCCCTGATTGTGTAAATCAGGAGTAACACCATTGAAATGAAATGAAAGAACCAGCCCCTCAAACTGGCATAGCTCCATCAGCTTCTCTGGGACTATGCCATACCCTCGTCCAATGGATTTAAATCCACAGTGTGGGAGCAGATTCAGGGCTACATATACATGTGTCCTGCATTAAAAAGAAGGGCTTGGTTCTGACCTCACTCATGCAGATGTAACCCCCTTCGCTCCTAAAGCCATCTCTCTTCTGGCTAGTCACTAGCCTGTTGTTTTGCCCCAACACAATGGATTTATATGTTGTCACACTGTGGTCTACTTCAGTGGTTCTTTACTTTTTTGGACTTTTTCTTGAACTTGAGGCACCCCTCACTGGACTCAAGGCCCCCCTCCAAAACTTTTGTGACTGGAGTGGTACCCAATTTCAAAAACTAATTTATATAGTACAGTGCCTACCTCCTTGCAGAGGGGTAAGGGCCAAGCCTGACGCTAGGTTTATCTACTTATCGGCTTAGCTCCTCACATCTTGCATCAGTTTTCAAAAGATCTGGCAGCACCCCAGGGTGTCCAAGCACCCTGGTTGAGGAACACTGGTCTAGGTAAACCCCAGTGCTCCCCTTTTGGTTTTCTTGTCAGTCTTTCCAGGTACAGGATCTTCACCAGTTACCCATTCACAGAGCTGGGACCTTATAGTTATGGTGCCTTGTGCCACTGACGCTGACCCCACCAAGCAGCACAGATACACAGATATATCTTTCTTTGAGTTCCATCTTCATGGGTTCAGCCGTCTACATTTCAGGGGTGGTAATCAAAATATGAAACAGAAACTTTGCCAAAGACTCCTAAACCAATCACTCTTTAAGCAGCACAAGAAGCATACAACCAGACAAGAGGCTAAAGCACCGGTTCATCCATTCCCACCTCCATTCCCGCCCCATGTGGGAGTGTCCTTTGGCTTCCAGGCCAGCATCCTTTTTGTGATTCCAAAAATCCTTTTGAAGGATAGTTTTCTTTGGGAAAGAGGAGGAAAAAGAAGCAGAGGGGAAATTAGGGTGGAATCCTTTGCCTACAGTGTTGGAAGAGGACTCGCGCTGTTTAAAGTCTCTCATGCAGACTCCCTGGTTTGAAAGGACACCATTACCACCTGGTGTCTTAGGGGTCCTATAGGTGTACAGCGAGGCTGCTCCAATTTGCTGTATATCCAGCACACTGAAGCAGACTCAATTAATTAAGAGTGTGGAAATTAATGCGCTCCAGCAGTTTTCAGCATCACGTGTATCGGTGTCTCCGCACTGAAAAATGGTGGAGGAGCACTTTAAACTAAAGCTGGTTCAATGAGCTTTAGTTCAAAGTGCCCCAGCTGCCATCTTTCAACACGGTGATGCTGATACATATGCTACTTGGGTGCTTTTAATTAACGCAGCTCTCTAATTAAAGCGCCCCCCTCTGCCCTCCGGAGCATGTCTATAAGCATCCTTAGTTTCCTGGTTTGTGTGTTTTCCACCCTCTAAATCCTCACTGCCTTCAGACCACTTAGACAGGACAGGTTCTCCCATCCTAGGCAGGCTCCCTTATACTCCCTTAATTTCAATAAACCCCTTTAGCTTGATCTGTAGCTTCTTCAATCTAGATGGAGTAGGTGATACCTATCTGGGACCTCGTCAGCCCATGACTTACTCACTACCAGTAGCATAAATATTTGGGGCAAGTGGGGCAACAGCTCTGGCTGCTGAGTGAGACGGGGCACAAGGATGACCACCATCACCAGCCATGGCTCAGCCGGCCACCCCAACTGCTGCCCAGATCACAAAATGTCCCACTTATATTTCTGCTTACTACACCCTGAAGCATTAAATGAAATGACAGTTTCTTAAACCAGCATTTCTAGGTTGTACACAGACCTCCCAGGTCATTACAATAATTAAAGAAAACTGCTTATTACTGCAAAATGTTCACATCTTATGTATTTGCCACCTTGAAATGGCCTGTTTCCATGGGGAAAAGAGCCCATCCCACCCCCAAAAGACAGCTTTCAAGTTCCACCCCAAAATTTATATCTGAGTTTTTCCATTTTCAATAAATGCCCAAGTTAAAGTGTGAGGGAAAGAACCCACGTGTACAACATTCCTGTGCTGTGGATTTATAATAACTTTTATTAATATATTATGCTACAAAAATATTTTGACAAAATAACATTAGAAAGCATCTTTTTTTTTTTCATTACACTTTTCAAAACAGTTCATAAAAGCATGAGGTGGAATGGGGGGGCTTAGAAATACTTGAAAAACATTTGAATTGGGAGCTGACCATTTGAACTGGGAATTGACCATTTGAATTGGGAACTGACGAACGTGTAATTGGCTCGTTGATGTGATGCTGCAGCTAGAAGAAGTGTCATTCCTCCACAAAAACAGTGCAATCAAACAGCTGGGAAGGAGTTTCCCAAGATTAAGGCACCGGCTTAAAAACTAGTCGCTAGAATTTTTGCACTGGTATAAATCAAAAGAGGATTTCCGTGGGCTTGCGGTGGTGTGAACGGGCCGTCTCATGCGGCTGGTTTTCTCCAACTCAGTCAAACCAGGTGAACCTGAAGATGGGCACTGGTTGGCCTGGCAATCTCTTCAGAGGTGTGAATCAGGCCTATGCAGGTTTGGACCCAATATTGAATTACCTTATTCCCTAGAATTACCTTAGTCAGCAGCACTTTAGGGCAATGACATGTAGCTGATTTAAAAAAAAACAGAAAACCTAAATCTTGGCACTTTGGTTTCTCTGATATAAATACTCTGTGAACAAGTCCTTCCCACATGGGGGCTGGTTGGTAATAAATTGCCTGAGCACATTATTGCATTAAGGATGGTTTGAACTATCTCACTTTCTTGCCAACTGCCTATCAAAGAAGGAGATAAATATACTGCACTGAGCCTTGGATTTCCCTCAGTTACCTCTGAGTTTGGAGGAAGGTGCAGAGAGTTCAAGACCAAGGGTTTTTGATTATTAATCAAACTCAGCAGTTACTACCAGTAGAGGTATAGGAAGACAATGTATTATTCAAAAACCCGAGTAGGTACACTGGAAAAACATGCCGTTCACACAATGTAATGTGCCACCCGGTGATCTCCACTTTAGACATGCTCTTCAGATAGCAACACACTTTAGGATAAGGTCTGTAGGTGAACAGTGGCAAGAAAAGCACGGACACAAAAGAATTGGAATAGATTCTTTTGTTTGCAATGCTGCATTTTCTTTTCCTCGCAGGCTAGATAGTTAACTAGCATGAGTTTGCTGCATTAGATAGAGGATCAACTCTATTAGGATTGATTTTAGCTTAGTGTTCTGCTGTGAGACTGAATCACATGAGTTTTCAAAGTTGGATCTAACAATACCAAAATCATGGCCCTCGTTAGAAGAAATTTCATGAAATATCTGGAGGATATTTCAGATAAACAGTGTGGCCAACAGTTGCAATTTTACTGTGGCTCTCGTGGTAGTGGCTGTTTTTCTTAAAGCGCCAACTCCTGGAGTCATGTGATTACACATAACTCTCAGCTTTTGCTAAGGGGGAAAAAAAAAAAGTCAATTTCTATCTCTTGTGGTTGCTGTGGGAAGCCTAAAAATCCAAACCCTAAAAGCTCAAAACCCAAAAGGAAAATAAAAGTCCAGTGCAGCTGGTAGACCATGACTCTTATTATAATGCACACAGCATGCATCTGAATTTTATAGACACTCTCCAAACAAATGCAGAAAATAATCATGACATTAACATGACCCACTTGAATACAGGACTTTCAGAACCACAGTTTTGTGCTATCCAGTGTATTTTTATTAGTCCTGGGTTAGCACAGTTAATTACTATGTATTCCATATTGTCTAGAGTCCAGTGCAGTGGGGTCTTATTTTATAGTCCCTGATGTATTTACTGCTCTGTTTTACAAACATTTGATTGAAAGCAGTTAGTTGGAAAGATATCTGTAGACTATGGCATAAAGGGAATATTATCCAATTAGAGAACTGTGTTAAAGCTGTTGATGTAGAGCTGCCTCAGTTAGGGTCCATGGAAAACTCATTGATTACACAGTATTAGCCCTTCCCCATTTCTGGCTGCTAGATAGCCTTAAAGCAGCTACATCTGCACTAAATCCTTTGCTAATATTATGTTTCCAGAGGAGAAACTTGTTACAGAGATTTCATAAGATTGTGCATAGGAGGGCAGATGTCCTCTCTCTCGCTCTCTCTCTATCTGTCTATATATAAATATATAGATAGATATAGATAGATATATAGATATAAATATATATATGTTGCTTTTGGAACAGTGGCTCAGAGATCTTTTCTTGGTACTACGGTGAACTTCCAATTGACTATTGTGTGTATGCAATATTTTGACAACCAATAAATTACTATATATAGAGATATCTAGATCTAGATATCTATATATACCCTCACGTACAGGTCAAAGTAGGAAATATTTGTGCTTTATTGAATAAGGTTGGGAGAGGCAGGTTGTATCTTGAGCCTCACTAACATCCAACTGTATAATGCAAGGCAGGCTACTGCATCTCTTGTTCCCTCGCTACCTCTGTCTTGCCTATTTGGTTTTAATTTCTAGGAGGCAGGGATTATCTCTAACTGTGCTTTACAGAGCAAACCAGGCCCCTCATCTCTAGATGCTGCCATATTGCAATGGTAATAATCCTGGGCTTTGTTCTATGTCATATACCATCATCTCAAGAAAACCTGCATATTACCTGTAGTATGGGGTCATTTAGTATGGGGTCATTTATCTGGAAATGAGTTCAAAGCTCTCAGTTAAAAGATCCAGGTCACTGTCTGCTGCAGTAGAACCCTCTTCTAGGCAAGTTTATATTGAAGATGAAGAGTTTCTAAGCTGTTATACTCAAATGAAATCTCTTACAGCATAAGAGCTCAAATAAAACTGAAACTAAAGATCCTAAAACATGTTTCCAATATGCGATCCAGTGCAATAAATATCATGCAAGGTGAATGGCTTCCTTCCAAAACCAACATCTCTAACCTTCCACAAGCCAAAATATACAATGTAAAAGTATGCATGAGACGTGCTTGAAGCTCTCACTGGGGGCAAAGCTCAATGTTTTCCATTTCAAGTTGTAGGCTTTTGTACCAGCCCTGGAAAAAAAGATCTAGCTCACTAAGCAATGTACCCGCTCACTTCCATACCATGCACCTAAAATGAATCTTAGCATCCTTCTATCTGAAGGGAAGCAAAGCCTATATAGTCAATTCAGAAAAAAACTCCCTCTATCATTTGTTGCCTTGACATTGCACCAAAGGGTTGATCTTTACCTGGGATGTGATGGAATATGAAACAGAAAAGTCATGTACAACCTGGAGCATCCTAGCTTTGTGGAGCGGGTTCCAAATAAAGACATTTGCCTTTTACACCCTGACTATTCCTTAACCTGCCGTGTTTTCTTCTGTTAATCGTGATAGGGATGGAACAAACAAACAAACACATAATTTTGTTAGTATGATTCACCATACAATTGCTTACAGATTCCTGTGCAAAGTGCCTTTTCCATTCCTGGAAGGCTAAACATTAGAGTGGATTGCTATTAAATTTCCTGTGGGAAAACTTGAGTGAAAACCCAAAACTGAAATTATTTTAGTTTCTTTAAAAAAAAAAAAATACCCTCCTATTTACAAATTCAGTCTGCCTGCTGTAAAGCAATGGCATCGTTTGATTGATCTTTGTATTGTTTTCCATTTCTGATTTTCTTTGAAACTACAAAACCTTCCAATCAAATTGAACATATTCCACAATTTTCATTTCCACCACAAAAAAGCATTGATGAACAAAAATCAATTTGCTCTACTAAACGTGCTGCCTTTTAAATTATGGGTGGTGTTCAGAATTCTCTGTAACTAGTTTCCGGAGAGTAGCAAGAAGCCTGGTTCTCATTGGGCACGTGTACACATTCATTAATGTACTATACTTAAAGCACATTAAGTTTGGTACCTGTTATCACAGGACTAATTCTAGACTAATTCTACTGCGCATTAGCACATTTTTGCCTGCCGCACTAATGCACAGGAGAATTAGTCTACTGTGCATTTAGCCCACTGAGGACTAGATTGAGGTGAAGTTTCATGCTTCATCTCTTTTCCCTGTATATCACTGTCAAACTCAAAACTAGCTATTTGGCAAGTGAGTGAGATTTTTAGTGGGTATAACCTAGCACAGCTCTATTAAATAAATAGAAGTGCCCTGATCTCCACCTCTTGAGAATCTTTCTGTATCTCTTCATGACCAAAGGGCCCAATCCAAAGTTTAGTGAAGTCAATAGGCGTCTTTTCATAAATCTGAGTGGGTTTTAGATTAGGTCATGATTCAACACAGAGGGACCAGTCATATACATCAGAGCAGTAGGAGCATAGCATTACAAACCTGAACTTTAAGCTGCTTCTGCAATCCAACCTGCCCAGCCTACACTGTCTAAATGATGGCCAGACACAAGTTCTGTAGACCAGCATGTGATTAAACAGTTACAACCTGTAGCTAGGTCAGACCCTGTTTTTGTCTGCACTGAGGAAAATCAGAAATAGAGTTAAGCTGATACACCATGTCTATAAAAGGAGATACCAACTCTATAGGGGTACCCAAGACTTAAAAGGCACATCTTCAGTTGGTGTGTTCTTACTCCAGGTTTATTACCAGGAACTGCTAATTAGTCACACTGGAGACAAGGCAGTTTGTTGTTTCTGTATGAAATAAAAGGTTGAGTTAAAGATTTATCTTGAATTGTTAATGTGTGGAAACCCCCTGTGGGTGTGGCTACATGTGCTTTTACACATGCCTAAACTTAATGCACATTTGCCTAATGCACATTAAAACAGTTTAGGCATGCGTGTACACATGCATGCACTAAGGTGCATTAACACTGTGTTGGGACTGATTTGGGACTAAAGCTATGACAATGAAAGGTTTGATCACCATTTGCTTTATAACTACTAAAGTTAGTCCCAAGTCAGTCAAAATACACAGTGCTAATGGACCTTAACCTGTCTACATATGCGTTAAGGCCCTTGAGTTATTTGCACATCAATTTGATACCTCCTTTTGAGGTATCAAATTTAGGCAAGAATAGCCTAAAATCACCATTTTTAAAGTGCATTAAGAGCATGCCCGTATAGACCTGCACCCTTAATGTACCTTAAATCGGGCTAAAGCACCTTAAATAGGCACATGTAGTCATGCCCTATGTCTCCTTCACTAAGATTTTACCTAATGTTACCCAGTTCAAGGTAAGAACACACTTTTTTCCTAGTGGAGATAACTCACAGAAAGCAGGATTTGCCTCAGGTGTATTTAAATTGCAGTGAACAGATTGAAAAAAAAAGATAAAATAAAAAGGATCAGCGCAAATTGGCCTATGAGAGGGTGGCTGTAAAACGACTAAAACACATTCTTTGGGGGTCAATGCTGACTTTTGCAGAGGGTCAGTTCAAAGACAGATATAGTAAATATTAATTTATCCATTTCACCATTGCTACTGTTTAATACGGATGTTATTAACATATAAAACAACAATAAGTTTACCAGTCGAATAAATACACTTCTTTCTTTTTTTTTTTTTTATATGAACACATATATTTTACAAAGCCCCATAGCACTATGGGAAATAAAGATCCTTCTACAAAAAGAAGATGTAAGTCAGTGTTACCATAAAGCTTTAGAGTTTTAAAACGTATCTGGGAAAGCAACAAAACCAGCTAGAGGCACAACCATTACCCTTCAGTTAGAACATCCAGGTTGAAACTGCTCTTGAACGAGCCTCCCGTTGGGTCATAAATTATCTCTGTTCTCTCCTCTGGCTATTGCACATGAAATGAGGTGGGTCAGGAAGGCCTCAGTAGACTCAGGAGGAAAGAAGCTATTGCTACACAGAAAGAAGCAGTTAGTGATGGCACCAACACACTGCCTGGCGCTGAGCTTTTGGGTTGATGGTGAGAGGGGTGATCTGAGCGTGGTCTCTGATCCAGTCGGTTTGAAATCCAAATGGGTGGCTTGACCGTGATGTAACCATTGGTGATCCTGATGTAGGAAGGTAATGTGGTCGTGCTAAAAAGAAAGACAAAGGAGAAAATTATATGATGTTTTTTTTCCTTGTCCAGGTATTACTGAGCCAGCATCTTCCTAAATCAGTACTAATAACAAGAGGAACATCTTGCCCAAATATAGTTCTTTCCCCTGAAGAGCTCAACATACTAAATACCTCACCACCTCCTTTGAAGAGGCATGTTATAGTCTTTGGTTGCTGCTGAGAGAAACTGAGGCATGGATTGATGCCACTTACCTAAGAGAATCCAGTGAGATCATGAAAGAGAACATGGAAGCCTTGTCTCTGCTCATTTACTCTCATTTATGGCTGCAATCTTAGAGATGAGAGCTTCAATTCAACTGGCTACAAGGTATTTTCAATCAAAACAGAGTGTCTGAAATACAGTCGATTGAGCTATGACAAGGTACATGGCTCTGGATCTGGGCCAATAGTTACATGACTGAAGTATCATTCAACCTTTATGTTAGAGTTTATTTATGATGTGCTTTTAGGATCTAATTCTGGTCCCAATGGGCATGACTATATGTGGACTTTAACGCACCATGGCCTATTTTACTGTGCATTAAAGCGTCACATCAAAAACAGTGCTAATATGCTGATGGACAGTAGAATTAGTTTGCTGCTCATTAAGCATCACTAAAAAGGCATTTGCTTTAGCTAGTGCGCATTAGGGCTGCCTAAAGCACCTTTAGGTAGTACCTCATATTAGAGGTACTAAATTTAATGTGCAGTAGCAAAAACGTGTTAATGAATGTGTAGACATGCCCAATGAAATCTAAAGTAAGAAGTCCCATTCAGGACTAAGTTTGGGGTCTCAGGTTGCTAGCCCCATCCCAGACAACTTTCCATAGGAACGGACACACTCTCAATGTCCAACAGTGAAGAAGCCATCCTAAAATCACAGAAAAATAGGGCTGTAAGAGACCTCAAGAAGCCAGCTAGTCCAACCCCCTCTGCTCAGGGAAGGATCATCTTTGCATAAAGCATCTCAACCAAGTGGTGGTGTAATATGAACTTAAAAATGTCCAGTGATGGAGATGCCACAACGTCTCTCAGTAATCTGTTTCAGTACTTAGTCACCTTCATAATTCAAATCGCCTTAAGATCCAACCTAGATCTCTCCTGTTGCAATTTAAGTCCGTAATTTTATAACCTGCACCATGTGGACAATGAAAGGTTTGATCACCATCTTCTTTATAACAACCCTTTTCGTATCTCAAGATTGGCGTCAAATCCCCACCTCCGTCTACTCTTCTCCAGAGTAAATAATTGAAATTCTTCCAGCCTTTCCTTATAGGCCATGTGCTATAGCTTTGGTCAAGCATTGCAAACTATGGGATGTGAATGGTAGCTTTTTAATCTTAAAAACAGGACAGTCTTTCGACAAGTAAGGTGAAAAATGACAATGCAATGGGTGTGCCAACAGTGGCAGAGTTTAGCTGAAGTTCTTTTCCCATTTGCAAAGGAGCAGGACTCCAGTAAACTACTTCTGGAAAAGCCAGCAGCCAGTGCAGTCCTTGTATATAAACATGCATGCAAGAATACAACTATATAAATATACGTGCATGCATGTATACAGATGTATATAATGTATGCACATATATATATATTTAAGTATATATGTGTGTGTCTATATACATACACACAGATGTGTATCTCGTAGAAGCAGAACTTCTGAAGAAGGAAGAAGAGATTTTTCAAACATGATGTAGCAAAAAAATGCTCCCCAAATGCAGACAACATAATAGGCTGTGGCCAGATTCCCAGGGGATACAAATCCACATAGCTATTTTGAAATAGAGAGACACTGATTTACACCATCTGCCATACTGACTTGATTTGGAGAAACGTCTGTGACTGCAGAAAATTGCAGATAAAAAGGTCATGGGGTAACTGAGGTTTTAAACAGGAGGATACAATTCAGTGGCACAAGATGCAAATGTGCAAATGTCTTCTGAATAAGCAATAACAAGCGGAAGCTAGAAAATACTAGTATGAAGTTCTACACAAGTCTCTTCTGGATGCTATAAACATCTCCAGTACATTTCCATGAATTCTGTACATGAAAGGGAAGGTCTGATTTCACCCAGTAGATGGCAATGGTAAACACAAATGAGCAGTCAACAGACGCAAGAGTCAATCAATACCTTTGACAAGCCAGTTCATCACATATGACATTTCATGGATTTTGCGATACTTCCTTTTAATTCCATTTCTACTCCTTATACTAATCTGCAGCTATCTGGGGTAACATTTTTTGTTTGGTATTGCATTCGATTTATTACTCCGCGCTTTTATCTCGCATATCATTGTTAGTTAGAATTAAACTTCACTAACGTATAAGGAATTACAGCAAGGCATTCCTATGGACAAGACACGCTGGTTACAAATTAAGGATATGGGAGCTGTCCCATGAGTTCACACAAAACGTCTGTCTAAACGGTAGCGTGTCTCTGACAGCAACCGGTCATGGATGAGCCACAGAAAGAGGTAAAACCCCCATTATGGAGAATTCTCTAGTAACTTGACCCCAGAGAAAGCACCTTCCCAAATGCAGGCTGCTTGTTGTTGGCTTATGTCCTGAAGAATGAAAGCTTATATGTCTTATAAATCATTACCCCCTTCAGAATAACTGTGGGTAGCCTTAGTGTTTAAATGTCTAATATGTACTGAGAATAGCAGTTCTAATAGCTAGTGCAGAGTCATGTCAATGGCACAGTTGTTATTCTTCAATATATACCTATTTTTATTAAGAGAAAATTTGATAGGCCAATCAATCATTTTAAAATCAAAACTTAGGCTGGATGTTAAGCCCCCTAAGAGGTAGTTAGGAGCCCATTTGAACTTTCCGCATTTTTATTCATCTTTGAAAAACTAGCTCTAAATTGTTTTGGTTTGTTTTATTTGAAAACTGGACTTGGGCTTCTCACTTTAGATGGTCAGAAGGTAGGTTCTTCCCCGCGGAAAAATTTCAACTTGCCAAGAAAAAAAAAATCATCAATCAAAACCCTTTCAGATAAAAACAGAACAAATCAATTTAAAATGAACTTGTGGGGGTGTAGATTGGATGCTTTCTGTCCTCATTCTCTTGCCAGGGCTTAGTCTAGTAGCCAGACCACATCTTCTGTGATGTGCCATAATCTACTCTCTCCACATGTCAAGGCAGACACAGTCCAGCTGGGGGACCAGGCCCACAAAGGAGAACAGGGATATTAGTCACTCAATCTACAGCTCCCACAAGTTGGTCTGGCAGCATTTCTAATCAACATTTTCATTTTGGGGCTTAAATTTTCCATTTTCTGCTCAAATATTTGGGTGAGTTGTTTCTAAAAACTGGATGGGTGGGGGGTTGCTGGCAATCAGGGCCTTTTTCTTGAACATTTTTGTTTAATTGCAACACACATTGTAACCAGCCTTCAGATGCTACAAACCAGGAGCAGACAGATGACATCAATTTCAACAGTACTGGAACGTGTACAAATTCAGTATCAAATACCCTGGGAAAAATAAAGGACAAAGTCAGTGCAAGTGCTGTCTGTCTGCTTCCATCCCAAGGCTGGTCCCTGCTCCGCTGCCACCCAAAGTGGGGGACTTTTAATAGTTCCTACTGCATGGAGATACACCTAAAGAGCTGCGAGTCTGTCCACTTTGGCTCCCAGTGTAGTTTACATTGGTATCCAGAACTAATATAAATGATATCAATGTACATACACCGTTAGTCACTGCAGGTCTTTCAAAATGTGTATGTTAAGATGAAGATAATATTCTTTTTTATGGGTAAAATAATTATTTAAAAATATTGAGTATTAATAGGCACAAGCAGTGCCGGACCTAGACTCCTGGTGGCTCCAGGTGAACTTTTAATATCGGACCCCACTTCGCCAGAGATAATGATTGTTTTTGTTGCAAATCACATCTACGGTGCTGATGTCTTTAAATAGGTTGTTCTCAATTGATAACACTGCCAGTCCTGTATATGTGCAACATTAATTTTTTTTTTTTGCAATTGTAAATTTTTTTTTCATTTTTGGGCCCCCTTTCTGTCTGGGCCCCAGGCGGCCGCCCAGTTCGCCCATGTCTATGTCCAGGTCTGGGCACAACCTTATTAATATTATTTATGAATACATAGTAAGCACTTTATTAACACAAGCATTTGTCTGTTATTCCTTGAACATATTGTCTCTAACTGTTTCATTGCTATGGCATATTGGCAGAACGGTGCATGTACACTTGCACCGCCTCTGTTCTTCTGTAGGAGTATAAGCACTCAATTGTCTGCTTTATCATGCAGGGGCTTTTCCTGGGAACCTTTCCATTGGCTTCATTTTGAGCAGGCTCTAAACTGCACATTAAGAACACTAAATAATAAATCACAGATATTAGGTATGAAAAATACCTCTCAGATCATCTAATACAACCTCCTGCCAAGGCAGGATTGTTCCATGCTGGACTCTTTATTCCGTGATAAAGTGCCTTTAATAAAACATGCTCTCTGACTTGCAATCAGCTTTGTTTGAACTTCTGTTTTGCTCTTCCACTTATGGAGTCATTACACAAATCTGGAAAACTCCTGGCTTCTTTTAGCCAAATGACCTGTGGTATCACATTTGCAAGCTTGTAATTTTGATCAGATAATAAGGCCATTTCCAAATCGTTGTGTTTGTCAGCCGTTGTCCATTCCCCATTAAAATTCATAAAACTGTCTCAGGAAAGGATCCTCAGTCACATGCCTAAGTGCCTAAGACTAAATACATGAACAGACCCATTGACTTACTTCTGTGCTTAAAGTTTAGGGTGTATTTAAGCAGCTTGCTGAAACAGGCCTGGAGTGAAAACCAGGGCCATGACACTAACTAAGACAATATGCCATTGCTCCTTCATTTGGAGGATCAGTTCTGTTTGGGCTTTAGCTTTCTGACGAGGAAGAAAACAGCAATTATTTTGTCTTTTTATTTTTTTTAAGGCTTATCTTGTCCTTATGAACAGCAACACATGGGCCACGTCTACACGTCGTGCTATGTTGCCGTAGCAATGTGCTATGGTGACGAAGTGATTACGTGCCCCTACATGTCACCAGTAGCTACTTCACCGTAGTGGTACACTCTCCCATTTTAGTGCACCATTATGGCAAGTAGGGGCTAAAAATAACTGTGCACAGTGCAATAGAGGTGGCTACTGTGTCAGTCCAAAAGGAAGTACTAAAGCACAGCGCAGTAACAATGTCACCATAGGGTGACATGTAAATGTGCCCCTAGTGCCTTTACATGATCTTCTCCTAGCAGCAAAATCTATAAGAATAGCAAGACAGAGGCAACAGCTTTGCTTTTAGGCTGCCTTGTTTTTGGTGAAAACAATGAGAATTATATATCTGAGGGCCTTAAAAGAACTGGACTCAGTGCTGCTCATGGTGAAAGCTGAGGGTGGAGGCATCTTTTAGAAGGGATATAAATTGAAAACCTGATAAGAACACCCACCTGATAAGAATACCCTTGTGTGTAGTGCTTTTTATCCATAGAGAGCAAAGCACTTTACAAGCATGGGCCATTTCATTATCCTCATTTTACAGCCAGAGAAACTGAAACACAGAAGTAAAGGGGCCTCAATCATTTAAGAGGCTTTAGAAGATGCTACTCAGCATCTATCTGTATCTTTGGGTGCCTATATTCCTTGAAAACCATCCCCAAGAGATGGTGGCTATGTCTACATGAGATACTTACTGCGCAGTAGCTCATTAGCATTGCACAGTAGCATTGCAGGGCATGAACCCTGCAGCAGTACTGTGCAGTAGCTTAGTTAGGGTCACTAGGAAGCCATGTGGAGATGGTTTCTGCACAGTAATGCCAGTTACTATGCAGTCAGTTAGTAATTGGGTATGCAAGTATGAAACAACCGTGCAGCAACAACTGCACAGTCGGTGTCTTGCAAAGATGTAGCCAGTGCATAGCTCAGACTGGGCCCTACTATTCCAGCCAAGCGGGGAACAGAATATGCCAACTTCACAATCCCACACTGTGGTGCAGGAAGACACAGGCTAATCCTGAGCAGTCTGGGTCAACCAATCAGGGCTAACCTGTGCACTGCTGCCATCAGCCACCAGGCAGACTGAGGGAGCCTGCAGAGCATGCTGAGATATGTGAACAGGAGCCCATTAGCTGCATAGCATCAGTGCTGTCTGATCTCTGCACTTCAAGGGGTCAGTATTTGAATGCCTGTTCAGGTGTCTCTGGGTAAGGTTTTGTACCAGGAAAACAAACCCAGGAAAATTGTCCCAGGTTATTTGAATGTGTGCATGCACCCTTCATGAATTCCTCCTACTTTATACTCCTTTCAAGTTTCAAGCAGAGTTGGTATTTTCATCTCTTTGTACCTAAGAGTGCAATGAAGGAAGCTTTCCCTTCCCAAGAGCTCTCTCTGAGGCCAGTGGCCAACCTGTTTAAAAAACGCCTGTAGGAGTGAATATCTGATGACCATGCAGGTAAATGTCTATCGTGTTTTACCCCCACAATGGCTGACATTCCCTGAAGGGTAAAGTCTTTCTTGCACACGCCTTTTACAAAGTCATTTGAGACACTTGTGGATGAAAGCGGCTATGTAAATACATGATGATTATTATTAACTAACCTAAAAAAATATGTACAAGCCTAACACTTTTGTTTATACTAGCTGACACAGAGGGCTCATTCAGATGACCTGTCAACTTAGACTGAGCCTGAAAAATGTATTTTGCAATTAAAAACATAATGAGCCGTTAAATTGCAATGTTGTTTCTAGGTAAATACTCCATGTAATAACGCCTGGTTTGCATTTGTGATTTGAGGTTGATCTTCTGTTGTTGTTGGGTTTTTTTTTTAAACAATACTCACCATGTGCTTCCTATTTATTTTCAAAACAAATTTCACCATAATTGTGCTTTTTTGTTGTTTAAAGCAAACAGATGTGGAAAGAACTGATCACATTATTTTCCTGGTGGCTTTTTCAGATCTGAGATGACTAATAATGTCCCTTTCCTGGAAAAAGGCAGTTTCTCTGGATTCTAATCAGATGTCTTCATGTCACCAAATGTTATTAGTCAAGAGGCAAATGCCAATATGGTTTGGGTCTGGGGGCTCAGCTACATGCTGTATGATAATTGAGTTAGAAATTTAATAGCCTAATAGGGAGACAGCATTGGGTTTTAAAAGGTTCTTTCCTCTAGTGGAAAAAGCCATAGCAAGCTTCAGTGGCTGGAAGTTAAAGCCAGAAGAATTTAAGTAAAAAAATACACACATTTTTAACACTGAGAATGATTAGCCAGCTACCAAAGGACATGGCAGATTCTCCACCTTTTAAAGTCTCCACATCAACACTGAAAGACATGCTATAGTTTCACACAGTTTACTGGGCTCAATCCAGGAGTAACTGGGCAAAATGTTGTGTGCTCTAAGGGAGATCAGATCTAATGGTCTCTTCTGGCCTTCCTATCCAGCAGCATCTGAATCTATAAACGGAGGCAAATAATTGCACAAAGATGCCCGAGCATGCCTAGCCTTAAACGTGTCTTTTAGTCTATGCAGGACTGAATCCTGGAAATGATTCTAATTAATAAAGTATACTACGGTTTTTCTTGTATTTTTTATGTTGGGGAGCAGCAGATAACCCCTGTGGGAGACCAAATATCTACCCAACGATTGTCCATATGTTACATGGCTTAACTCTTGACACTTAGCTTTGAAGCCCAACGAGTCAATCCTGCAAAGCACAGAGAATACCGCTCCCAGTCTTACCTACAAGCACACAAGCAATCTCATGGTTGACAGTATTCAAGTACTCACCATTATGCATTTTGTTGAA
>NW_017728993.1:22201672-22209271 GCF_001723915.1 Gavialis gangeticus | reverse complement strand
AACGAGTCAATCCTGCAAAGCACAGAGAATACCGCTCCCAGTCTTACCTACAAGCACACAAGCAATCTCATGGTTGACAGTATTCAAGTACTCACCATTATGCATTTTGTTGAATTGGGTTGGAGTGCTGTTATTCTCCACCCTCATTATTAGGATCCCATATCCAGGCCCATTTTTGCTACTGCATTAATCTAGACTTTCTTTTTGAGAAAGCAACACTGTGTCCCAGGACAGAAGGATCAACCCTCGAAGCCTGGAGACAGGCAGTGCGATGGTCTCAACATCTTGAATATCTCAGTGGACGGCTACTGATGATAAGGGCGCACTTTAGACGAGACTCTAATGGAAACCACATTTGCACCTGAAAAGACCCTCTGGCTCTGATCCGGCCTTGATCAAATGCCTTGGCTGTGCCAGAGATCAATGGGGAATGATATCCACCCTTGAAGCAGGCACCTTTGAACCTGTGACACACGCCGAAGCCAAGGGTGGTGCGTCACTGCTGATAGCAGGCTATTTATTCCAGCCATCCTGCACTGTGTTAAGGCTGCGGCTGTCACCGTTTTATCTTTGGAAGGGAGCGTGTGGGGGAGGAGGGAGAAGGAAAGGACACTTGAAGAGAAGACAGCTTTGAAAGGACACAGGGCAGTGAGCAAGGGCTTCAGCCCTCCAGGACACTTGGCTGGCATGGGTCTGACTAGCTGCAGCCAGGCATGAGTGCCAAGAGAAGAGAGACCACGCAGCAAAAACGAGAATGAAGCAAGTAAAAGAAGGGGACAAAATAGTAGGAGAAAGTAGTGGCTGCTTGGAAATTTAGCACCGGGGCCGTTGGCGCAAATATGAAGTTGCGGGGGGGCTGGACTAAAACAAGAGTCAATATAAAGCTTTGCCCCAAACTGAATAAGCCCAACAGGAGGTTTGCTTTGCCATAGGATAACCAAGAGGCTGCAGGTACCTTCTCCTTTGCAGCCCCTGCCCCACTTTTCTGTATTTAGCCCTCTTTATTCCCTTCTGATATACATTTTAACTCTGTAAGGCAGCATCTGAGAGGTTTGGAAAAGCAGTATTGGTAGGAGAGTCGCTATAGGCAATGAAGTCTGAGAATATTGTACATTTATAGCAATAGGTATATGTGCTCCTTTGGTGGAAACGTTATGCGGGCTGACTGTTATGTACACTACTGTTCTTTAGTGGCAGAAACAACTAAACATTATGAATAGTACAGGGACCTGCCCAGGTCAGGAAAAGATAGGGGTATCGCTAGGTCCTAAGGCTGGCTTCTCACATAAGGCTGTGTAAGCAGGAGTAGTTTCAGAGCAGTGTACGCTGGTTTACCCTGCTGTCTATGGGAAAAGATGCAGCCTGTAAGGTGCATTTCAAAAGCTTCTCATCCTTTCACAGATCCATGGGCAGTCATTCAGTTTGGGGTCTGAGAGCAGAGAGCGGCAGAGTCGAGTATAAAAGCCAAACACATCATTGTGCCTCTGTTTCTCCTTTTTTTGAATCAGATAGCCAATTCTTTTCTGCAAGGTTTGTCCAGCACCTAACACAATCTGATCTCACGGGGTGCCTATACATGATTGCTGCCATACAAATAACAATTTAACATGGACACTTGGCAGGCTGTCGCATGGAGCTGGACCTTCCCGCTGCCCTGACCGTATGCAGAATCCCTCGACAACGATCTCTCTGTGTGCAAAATCCAGCCCTCGAACAAAGTACTGAAAAAAGCTGAGTCCTATTCACTTTTGGCAAGGCTGAGTTTATCCCTTCATTACAAAGTGCAGCACAGGTTCATTCATCAAGCCTCAGAAGGGGTTAAATCTTGCCGTTGTTACAGTCAAGTCTTTGTAGTCTTTTGGGCAAAGGTTTGGGAGATGGATCACTCTTATGTCTCACTACCACGTTTTCGCCTTGCCTCATTAGTACCCCACAGGTCCTAATGCCTTACATGCAAACCCTGCGCCCATTGTAACATCCCCCGAGCCGAGGCAGAATCAATGCCTTGGTTATTTTTCATACAACTGCGGACTGGTGAACACACTGTAAAAACCAATAACCTTTGAAGCGCACCCTCAGAGTGATTACCCCATTCCCGCCTAATGACTTAAAGATGTTATATTCCTCTCTGATTTGGCAACAACAAAGATTTCAACCTTATTAAAACCAGCCTGTCAGGAAACTACATGTCATCCTTAAAAAAATGAAAAGAGAAATGAAATTCTTTAAAATCCCTGTGAACAATGAGTCAGGATACTGTAGCTGAAGAATACCGGGATTTGTTGGGGGACTGTATGGGTGGTCCAGAGACAGGAGATGACAACATTAGCTCTTTCCTTTGCCCTTCTTAGAAATGCTTTGATGATTCTCTAATGTCCTAAAAACATCCCCTTGCCATATATTAGGTCTACACAACCACCAAGCCAGTAAAATCCATCCCATTTTTTAAATAAGACCCAGCCTTTGCTAAGACAGGAGACTTCAGAACTGTTTGTTTTGCCAGTTCGACATGGACTGCCAAGCCAGAATATGTTCAATAAAACTGCTAAATCTGGATGCTGACGCTGGCTCATAAAAGTCCATGTACACATTCTGTGCACGCTTCTAGATATGCAAAAATGCATATCTACTTTGTGCATGCAATTTTCGTGCATGCCATTCCTGGAGTTGTAGGCATGATCTTGGTAAATGTGCATACGAGTGACAGTATGTAGCTCACTGGCAGCTGTCCATTCAATTAAGGTGAATAGTGGCACAATTATAAGGAATTCAGTACACTCGGGATACCTGCAAAGACACACAGGGTGTGAAGAAAGTCTGGACCACATGTTTCTCAATCAAGGATTTTTTGGCAATCTGCTGCCAAGCGGCACATGCCTGATTTAAAAAAAAAAAAAAATCAGGTTTCCATGCAATAAAATGTGAGGTGTGTTGTTGAACATTATCCACAAATGCTGTTCTTGTTCAGAATCCCACCATACATCTTTTAGCTACGTTTTGCAAGTGGCCCCTTTTCATTAAAACAGCCCAAGCCAAACCACCCCTTATTTTTGGGTGATTCAGAATTTAATGAGAAACAGCATGAATGGTGCTCCACTTTCCTCCGCTCCGTCAAGTGTTTGTTTGGTACCGCCACCCAAATATTCTTTGCAGATGCGCAGGATTAACTTTCCATGTTTAGATGTGCTTGGGGAGGCTATTTATATGGATATATTTTACTTTTCCACTTTATTGTTAAATACTTTTAAAGTATTTCCCCTCTAGATTTTAGATGCTTTCAAATAGGCAATATATAGGGGAAATGCCAAAAACATTCTGAAGTATCAGTTCCTTTCTGCAGCGTGTTCCTCTAGCATCCAAAATTATTCCAGCTAAAGAGAACCTCAGCTTATTTTTTTAGGGAATAAAACAAAACAAAACCCCCTCAAAAAGCTAAATCAAACTCCCACCCCTGCATACGTTTTCCCTTTCCTCTTCTCTGCTCCTTCTTTCCATTTCTTTTTTTTTCTCTCTGCTTAGTCTCTGTTGCATGTTTTCTCTGTCATTCACCAGGCTCTTTCTTTCATCTCTGTTTATTCACAGCCTCTTAAATTGAATATTAGTCCAATCCTTGTTTAGGTTTTGGTCAGACCCTTGAACACGCTATATGTGAGCGGTGTTGAGTGCAGGCATATAGTCTAAGCCCAAGGAAAAGTGCAAGCTCTTTTTTTCTTCCCGTCATTTGCAAGGATTAACTCTTGGGGAAAACAATGTCAGGCTGCATATTTGCCAGTTGAAAATGTGAAGGTCATTCAATGGCTTCGGTTGCCCACAAGACATCTGCTTCTTTCTGGGTCTTGCAAAGTAGCTACACTCAAACCATTCATAGCATGTATTTCTCCCCTCAAAATATTTCCAGAGCAAAGGAAAGTACTCTCAGAAATCCTGGAGATGCCACTGCTTGCTTACACAAAGATCGCTGGCAGCCTTCGGCGGTTAAGAAGCTGCTAGCTGAGAGGGGACTCCCTGCCGTGCATGCAGTAAGTGGGATGCTGGTTGGGAATACCTCCTGTTTGTGCACAGAGCCATGCCAAAGCACTCTACGAACTAAGTAGTTCAGCATGCCCAAGTTTACAACAGGTCCCAGTTGGGATGCTGGACTTGCAGCTCACAAAGACATCATCTTCGCTCACTAGGTTTCTAAATCACCCAGTTTAATGGGTGCTTATCAGGGGTATAATCCTCTGTGGTTCTCATTCTCTTCTCAGGGACTCTGTCTGATGACATTGCTTAGGGCATACACAGTCGAGAATGATATGGGAACCTGGTCCATCGTGTACATAACTACAGGAACTAGGCTTTGAGGAGGCCAAAGCTATGAATTTAAGATAAAAATTCTTCTAGATCTTCATCCAGATGTGTATCCTGCTCAGACTCCACCTGCCCTTTAGAGACACCGGAGATCTCTGAGATGCAAGTAGACCCCCGTGGTCAGGTTTACGGGGTCATCTTCATGCTTCCTTGCAACTCTATCATCTATCGATCCACGTTGATGACATCCACTGCCATAATCACTGCGACTGGCTCCTAGGCAGCAGGTTTCCTCTATCCATTTCAAAGCAAGTTACAAAGGAAGCCAGTCTCATCAACTTCATTTTCAAGATGGAGATACTGAGGTTCAGAGAGGGAAAGTGATCTGCCTGAGCTGACTTCGCAGACGCAGACCCATCTAGCAGTTTATCGCCTAGGTCAGGAGTTAGCAACCTAATGTCCGTGGGCCAGATCTGGCTTCTGAAGAGTTGATCTGGCCTGCAGAGGCAGGCAGTGGTGGGGCGAATCAGTGGCACATACCGGTAGGGCAGGGATCGGCAATACATTGAGGAAGGGGGATAGCAAGGGAAGCAGTGGTAGCTGGTTTGGAAATGGCAGTGGCAGTGTCTGGGTCATACACGGTGTCCTGCTTTAGGGCTGAGTTGCATTCATTAGTCCCGTCATTCATAAACGGTTGCCAAACTCTGCCCTACATCATAATGTCTCCATAGTAGCTGAAGTCAGCTTCTCTCTTCCCACCCTTTAAAAACACACTTCCAGATCTGAATCAAGATTAGATTTTGGAACGATTTGTGTTACCTCCTAATATCTTCCATTCATCTCACCCTGTTTCAAATTCTGTTTTCTTTTGGATCTTTGGCCATTGGCTTGGGTGCATTCGGTAGTTCTGTGTGCATATTTCTCCTCTTTTTATTAATGCTTTCATTGTTTTATAATAACCCAAGTGCCTTGGCTGGAGGAAGCTGCCATTCAAATATTATTTATTACTTGATTATGATTCAGAGAGCAGTATCAAGAGAAACCCATTTTCTGAACGGTAAGCAGGGTCTCTGTAGCTTAGCAAATGGAGTGTTTCCAAAGTTCGGGGGTAGTTATACAAAGTTCTGTGTTTTCTTGTTTTAAGTACACATTTCTCCTTTTTAATGGCCAAGGATATTCCTCACGTGGATAAAATCATTTTGCTCCTGGCCTTTTGCTTTATGGTAATTAATGATGGACCAATCCCAACAATCACTTGCAATATCCAAAGGTTCACTTCTTTAAACTCATGCAAAACTTCTTTATTCTGGAAAGCAGTTGGCAAATGTGAAAAGAACAGGTCCCCATGCTATTTCTAGTCTTTCTTGGTTTGGATTGAGTAAGAAACAACATAGGAACACTTGCTTTGTCTTCACACTTCTTCTGTCAGCACCAGTTAACATCTAGACACATGGACCTGGATGAACAGCTGCATATAAGCTTTTGAGGCTCAAATAAGGGTATAGATAGATGCACAACTTGCTTACTACATAGTCTATTGGCATTACTACATATTTAACATGAAGTAGATACAAGATGCACAGCTGAACTACACAGCTGGTCACCTGAATTCAAGGTAAAGTCACCACTTGAAAAATGTGCAGAAACTTTGCAATATGGGAAAGTTACTATGTAGAATATGTTGAGTTGATGCTGTTGCCAGGATGGTCCAGGAAATATGGGAGAGGCTAGAATTCTTGTGGGTGATACCTTTTATTGGACCAACCGCATGATTGGGATAGACATGGGCCAATCACGTCTAGTCCAACAATGCAGTTGTTCCAATAAAAGATATCACCCACACAAATTCTTGCTTCTCTTCAGAATGTGCTGTGTGTCCACTCCTACTCCGTTTCATCCTGGGACAACCATTTGCTCAATGCAAAGTGGCTCATTTGCCACCTACAGGCCAGGTACTCTAATATCTCCCACTGAGGATAGCTGGTTATGTGTCTGCTGCTTACTACAGAACAGGTTAAAGTCCAGGGTAAATTACTTCATAGTCATTATAGAAATCAAAGAAAATGAGGTTGGAAGGGAACTTAGGAGGTCACATCTTGTCCACCCTCCTGCTCAAAGTAGGACCAGCCCCAACTACATCATCCCAGCCAAGGCTTTGCCTACCCCAGCCTTAAAAACCTTCAAGGCTGGAGATCCCACCATGTCTCTGGGTAACCTGTTCCAGTGCTTTACTACTATTCCCATGGAAGAGTTTTTTCTAATATCCAACCTCAACTTCCCTTGCTGCAACTTGAGCCCATTGCTCCTTGTCCTGTCATCTGCCCCCACTGAGAACTGTCCAGCTCCATCCTCTTTGCAGCCCCCCTGCAGGGAGCTCACAGCTGCTATTCAATTCACCTCGGTCTTCTCTTCTGCAGACTAAATAAGCCCACGTCTCTCAACCTCTCTTCACCAGTCATGTCCCCCAGCCCCTAACCATTTATGTTGCCCTCCTCTGGATTCTCTCCAATTTGTCCACATCCTTTCTGTAGTGGGGGCCAAAACTGGACATAGGACTCTGTATGTGGCCTCACCAGTGCTACAGTGAATAGAGGGGAAGAATCACTTCTCTCAGTCTTATGGCAATGCTCCTACTAATGCACCCAGGATGCCGTTGGCCTTCTTGGCAACAAGGGCACACTGTTGGCTCATATTCAGCTTATTGTCCCCTGTCACCCCCAGGTCCTTTTCTGCAGAGCTGCTGCCCAGCCAAGTGGTCCCCAGCCTGTATTTGCACCCAAAGACTTGAAATTGTCTTTACAGCACTGCCATGTGGTAAATACATTGAAGATGGTGAAAGGCTCAGAAACTTGGGTCACAGAGGCCACATTAGTTCCTAAACTGGCTGAGTTTTGAGGAAAGGCTCATGCTGGCGCTTAACAAAATCCACAACATTTCAGCCATCTCTGCTTATTATTATGAAATAAGAGATGCCACAACTAAGATTAAGGTAGCATCCCTTTGTAAGCCTAAATCTCACTTTTAAATCTGACTCTCCTTGATCTCTGCAGTGGGGAAAACAATGCAGGCTGCTTTTTCAGTGCTGTTAGCTTCTTCCTATAGCAAGCTGCCCACTCACAACCATGTTGCCCCAAATTCACATCCCCTTGGAGAGACCTCTACCATTCAGATAAAGGGGAATGCGGTAGTGAACGAACGTAATAAAACATAATTTAACGAAAGTAATAAAACATAGTCATCATAGCTTGCAAGTAGTAAAATCGACCTGGATGGCCTAGTGGAGACATGGTGGGATGAAACATTTGACTG
>NW_017728993.1:22198289-22199667 GCF_001723915.1 Gavialis gangeticus | reverse complement strand
GTCCCTTCCGACTCATTGATTCTATGATTCTATAAAGGAACTTGCAACTAAGTGTGTTTGGATGTAAAGCTGATTCTTAGTATCCATTCTTTTTTATTTTTTTAAAGGAACAGTGGGTCAGATTAATCTGTGATGTAACTCCGTTCCTCACTATCACAAGAAATACACCCGAACATGACACTAGCTTCCCAAACTTAGCACAAAACAAAAATGAACTCATTCCCCTGGAGCTATCAGAGTGGCAACAGGTGTGCTCTATTTGTCCTTCAAACAAGATCAGTCATCCTCCAGAGAAATGGACACACGGTATTTTGCAAAGCTAAATTCAAATGCCTTCCAGATTCAGGATCTTAACATTGATTTGAGCAAAGGGTGGATTATTTATGCTGATCTGTTAGGTAAGAGATGGCAATATGATTTCTTTTCCTGTGAAATAAGCTCTCATGCCATGAGAAGTTATAGCTAAATTTTTTCAGGACCTAGGCGTAGGAACATCTGTCTAGTGAGAGTCCTGGATATGGAAAGCATAAATGTAGAGGCTCATATTTATAAATGGGAAAGGCTATCAGAACATCTGCTAAACAAGCTTGCCTCCAACGTCCACTTGCTGCACATGCTTGTTCAGAGGCAACGATAAACATATGGGTGGACGCCGAGCATGCCCTGGCTTTCTATTGGCTTGCTGTAGGAACACGTGGTCCAGGAACACACAAATGCTCTGTTTTCACAACAGAGAAATGCAAGTGTTTGTGAAGCTCAGAGCAAAGCTCTTACAGACCAGCCCTCAATGGATATGCTGCTGGATTGGGCTAAAAATATCCTGAGGAAAAAAAATCTTTGTCTCAGTGCAGAGACAGTTACGCTCATCTAACATCTATCCCTCCGTAAAGAATGCCAGGTTTTTTCCCCTGTGGACAGGAGACATTTTATGTGAGGGGTCTAATATTGTACCTCCAACTCTCATGGTGCAGCTTGGAACGTGAATGGTGGGAGTGGAATTGGTCCTGTTTTGATAAACTGGTGAGAACTTGGTATTAACAGATTGAACATTAAAATGGTATGTAGCATAGATTCAGGGTATGTGCAAGCCAGGTGGTTTGCATAGATGTGCTATTTTTTATTAGATCAACTGAACAGTCAGGAAAAAGTTCTTTGCAAGCTTTTGGTCGCAATCATCCTTCCCAGGCATAGGGAGTCTCTGCTGTTCTATCCTCTACCATGATGCCAACAACAAGTGCTTTGACAAATTTAAAACAAGAATGATAATGGGTAAATAATAACAACAGGGTTTGTCTACACGTGCACGTACGCTGGCTTAAATTTACTGTGCAATAAATTACTGCACAGTAAGTGAGAATAAGCCAGCATTTACACATAC
>NW_017728993.1:22188234-22193289 GCF_001723915.1 Gavialis gangeticus | reverse complement strand
ATGGGTAAATAATAACAACAGGGTTTGTCTACACGTGCACGTACGCTGGCTTAAATTTACTGTGCAATAAATTACTGCACAGTAAGTGAGAATAAGCCAGCATTTACACATACAGGTGTTAAAGTGCATTAATGCTGTGTGTGGACTGACTTGGGACTAAAGTTAGTTCCAAGTCAGTCCACACAGACAATGTTACTGTGCAGTAAGGCATCTACATGTGCATTAGTGCGCAGTAACTAATCGGGCATACATTTGACATTTGCATCATGCGAGTCGGCATAAGTCACCACATTTACTGCGCAGTAGGGGCATGCATGTGTAGATGCATGCCCATACCGCATGGTAATTTCAGTTACTGTGCAAGAAATGCACACAGGTAGACACACCCATCGTGAGAGAAAGTACTGCTAATTGGTTCTGTGCCATAAGTACATAGAACACAACTTACAGACATAGCACCAACTTCCTTGCCAGCCAGCACCAATATTGGTACTGCATGCACATGCAGGGAAAAGGCAGGTAAAAGAAAAAAAGGAAAAAAGAAGAAATAATGAGGAAAGTGCAAATCCTGTGATTCCACTGTAATATCTATCTTGGTTCATATTACCACCTGTGGAGCCCTGTTGTATCAGCTGCTGTGCGTACATATAAAGGCCTATGCATGCCTTAACTTTGTGCATTGACATCAGCGGGTCTTATTCCCACCGCCTACAGTACAGCACAGAAATAAATGCTTGCCAGATCACAGAAACAGGATGAAAGAGAGAGAGACAAAATATGAGCAAAAGGTAGGGACCCGAGGCACGGAGAAAACACGGCAGGTTCTCAAGGCTGCAAAGGAAGTCTGGAAAAGAGTCAGGAACTGAGGCCAGCTCTCCCAAGTCCCAGTGAAGTGTCTTAATCGAAACTCATCCATCCTCCAGCACGTGTAATGCTGCAACCCAAGGGAATACATATCATTGCCGAGGTGTAAGTGAAGCGACTGTCAGAGCCCAGCAGCTGCCAACTGTTGCTCGTAACCACACATATTACTCGGGCTATGTCAGACAGACCTGGAGTGCTTTGACAAGGCTTGTCACTAACAGGACTATGCTTATGCAACCAAAAAACACCCCGTCGGTACTGTGCATGCCTAAATATGCACCTTGCACCCTCTTAAACGTTCGATGTCACACAAACAAAACGCAGTAGGAATGAAAGAGAAATGTCTCTTGGAGCTCTATACAAGACCTGGGTTTGTAGTTACATCTCTTATTAACCCCTTGTGAAGGATGGGGCAGAAGATGGTTTTGGCTGTCTTATATCGATTATACCTAGATTGTTGTAGTTTTGGTTACTAGCTTGGCTCCTTTCACTCATGCACGAGGTTGCATTGCAGTTGATGTGCAGGCTGCTAAAACAAAATATTTAACCCAGAATAAATTCAGACTTAGTTTTAAGAAGAAAACGAATCTCAGGCTACATAGAACCCTCCCTCCCTCACTCCATCCATCCACCTACCTACCTTCCCACCTACCTTGAATCCCAGGCTACTTAAAACCCTCCCCTCCATCCATTTACCTACCTACCTAATATCCCTTGTTCTTAGTTTATAGATAGCTCTTCTTTCTACATTTGGGACTTTAGATGGACAGAAGGATGAACAGACTGACAGCCTAGCAGAAACATATGAAGGTTGTCTTTTATATGCAGATTTGCCTCATTTTGCAGCTTGGAACGTTGCTTAAGGCAGTTTACTGCTGCAAGTAGAGAAAAAGAAACAGGCAACATATTTCATATTATGTTCCTGAAGAACCAGACTGTTTGGGGGCTAAATCTGTCCCCAGAAAGACGTGGAAATCCCATTGCTGTCAGCACTAGTGCCATACACAGATCTCAGAGCAGAACATGTGTGTGTATGTGTGTGTTCACTCCAAAGAATAAATACTCCTAAAGTTAAGCTGCATTGTTTTTAGAGGGCTGGCATGAATAGGGAAAACATCGCTGGGTTCCTAGAGGGTTATTTTTTGCAGGAAATTGCATTTCTGTAGCTTATCATCTTTCCCATCAGCAGGAAAAACAAGCATAAAATGTCCTTTTGTTTTACTGAAGGTAAATTTTGTGAGACCCCTCTTTGGATTGTGCTATTATAACCATCCCACATAGAGAGAAGGGATGTCTGGTGATTTAAAGTGGCAGCGTAGGTGTTCCACTACTGACTTTGCCAGAGATTCATTCATACTTGGGCTAGTGATATGGGACTGCATCGGGCCTTAAAAGAACAGCCCTGGCACAGGCTGCCTTCCACTCACTGGAGCGCTGTTCCCTTGGTGGTGTGTGGGGGGTGACATTTATTTAAGTTTATAGATCTGAGCATTTCCTTGATCTCATATCGGCAAGGTTTCCTGAAGAATATCCAAGATAATAAGCCTAGTGAACCCTAAATTAAGTTCAGAAGTATACATCTTTGGACCCTTAGCCCGTTACTTGTGAGGCATTGAGGCAACACAACTCCTTTTTTGTAGATCCATCTGCAGAATAATTCTTTTGTTTTATGAGCTAGAAGATGGTCTCGCTCCTCCCGGGCTGCTGAGGCAGTTGCTTCATGAGATCGAGACACACGTGTCAACATTTTCCATTTCTAGCTGCAGCGACAGAATTCTAAACTGAACACACTTCACAGGTTTAATTCATCCACTCCGTGAACTTTGACTAACCTGCTGAGGCAAGAAGCCCTAATAAAAAACCTCCAGAGAGAGAAAGTGGTCAATGGGGTTCAAATTACGGATGAGCTTGGGGAGCTGAGCCCCACCCCCCATAAAAGATGAGAACCCCCCAACCTGCTCTGGGCCTCAGGCAGTGGTGGCTTCTTCCAGCCTTCGGCTGCCACCACTGCAGACCCCCCACAAGAGTCAGGTAATTCGAGCCCCGGTGGTCAACATGATAAGGAATGCAATAATAGACTTTTACCTAGTATTGATATGGCAAAATTATACTGTGTCCAGCATGAACACCACCTGCCCCTAGAGGCTGGGGGGGGCACAGCGAGTTCCTGCAGGCAGTGGTGGCTCTGTCAGCAGTGGCAGCATGGTGGTGGCAAGCGGGGAGCTACCGCAGGCTGCCGCGGCGCTGTTGGCGGCAGGTGTGGGGCAGGGGGCGAGTGCTTACCAGCGGTGGGTGACCACCCGCAGATGCCGCCTGCAGTGTTGGCAGCAGCCAGTGGTGTTCGTGGACCACCGGCAGACACCACCAATGGTCTCAGTGGTGGGGTGGGGGGTGGCAAGTGGCAACTGCCCACAGGCGCTGCTGGCAGTGTTGCCGGTGCCTTTTTGCAGGGGGTGCACTGCCACGCTCAGAGTGTGCATGTGCACTCGTGTTCACCCCCTACATGTTGCCAATGGTGTCCAGTTTTGGGCCCCAACTACAGAAAGGATGTGGACAAACTTGAGGCAGTCCAGTGGAGGGCAACAAAAACAGTTCAGGGGCTGGGGGATATGACTTATGAAGAGAGGCGGAGGAAACTGGTCTGGTTTAGTTTGGAGAAGAGAAGACTGAGAGGGGATTGAATAGCAGCCTTCAATTCCCTGCAGGGGGTTACAAAGAGGACGGAGCTGGGCTGTCCTCAGTGGGGGCAGATGACAGGACAAGGAGCAATGGGCTCAAGTTACAGCAAGCGAAGTTCAGGTTAGATATTAGGACAAATTTTCTTACAAGGAGTGTAGTAAAGCACTGAAACAGGTTACCCAGAGAGGCGGTGGCATCTCTGGCTAGACAAAGCCTTGGCTGGGATTATGTAATTGGGGCTGATCCTGCTTTGAGCAGGGTTGGACTAGATGTGACCTCCTGATGACCCTTCAACCCTCATCTTCTATGATTTTATTTCCTCTTATGTTTCTGTATATCCAGCATATTAATTGGGAAATTAACTGTAAAAACAGATGTCCGGTCAATCCTGTCTTCTGTGTTACAGATCCAATCATACTGACTTTCCTGGGATTGCATTAGTGTAAACAAGAATAAAATTTCTCCCTGAGGCCTTTCAATAGTCTTCTATGTGCACGAAGTGTCTTGAGTCTGGATGGTGATTGTATGAATTTCATAACAGTGGATGTTTTATTTCTGACCTCCATGGCCAGGGAGGAAAAATTTGAAAAAATAAAAGTGATCCAAGGGCCTGCCAAACTCTCAGAAACCAAATGACAGCATCCCAATCTTCTTCTTTTTTAAATCTTGTGATATTTTCGAATGTTTCCAGAATTGGCTTTCTGGACTTTGGGGTATGGATATACAGCTAAGAGGATTTTTTTGTCCATGCTCACTGGTTCCCTAGCAGCATTCCTGGTTGAAGCAAAGGTCTTTTGTCACTGAGTTTGACAAAGTAGTAAGTTTAGCATTTCTGAAAATCCCTGGCACTCGCCCTTTAGGTTCATAGTTTATAGGGTCAGAAGAGTCCTGAACAGATCATCAAGTCCAACCCCCTGCCCTGGGCAGGAATGAGTGCTGGGACCATAATACCCCTTCATTTCCCACACACAATACTTTTCATTATTCAAGCCAGTTTGTGGGGCTAAAAAGGAAGTGAGTATATATTATCTGCCCTCTTCTCACAGAAGTAACATGCAGTTGATTATGGGGCCTGATTTAGAATAAACATGAAATAATAAAGAATAACAGTACTTTTTTCCTGAAATCTCTAAGTGAATTATGAACATTAGAAAGCCATGCCCCGTCTCCTGTTGTGTGTGTCCAGGGGAATAGAAGCATGGGTATATTGCTAGAGCCAACAATGTCCTGAAGATGTGAACGGACTTCCTTAAAGCAAACAGCATTTTTAGCTGTCAGTATAGTACCCCGTGGTACTGGGAATATTCTCAGGTGCCTGGGTGGTGTCTTGCTCATGGTTATACCAACTGTCTGATTTGAGCTCGAAAAGGAAGGCTTCTTGCTTTCTTCCACAGCATGGGGCATGGCTCTTTTCCCAGGACATCTAGGCATGTTTCACCTACACTCCCTCCCACTTCAGGGGCCCAAGACATTGGTGGCACTCTGGATTTTCACATTCTTTTCCTGGGACAC
>NW_017728993.1:22172014-22183234 GCF_001723915.1 Gavialis gangeticus | reverse complement strand
GGTAAAGATTAAAAGATCCTTTCCTTTATTACCCTACTCATTTGATACTCTTTTTTTTTTTTTTTCCAACTAAATATCTGAAGTTTGTTGCAGCTGCCTTGAGGCTGTGCTGAAGGGACTGTAGTGGGTAGTCTTATGGACACTCTCCAACACACATTTATCACCTGGCTGCCTACCACTGTAGGGGTCTGGATTCAGTGGTCTGGGAGATCCCTTTCAATCCAACACCCCTAAGGGTCTGGCAAAATTAGGTCACCCCACAATCCACAAAACCACCTGCATGTCTGTATATCAGACTATGTGACACTGGACCAGGTGCCTTCTTGCAGTTAAACATTCCTACTTTTAAATCAGGCAAGCAAAATGCTGTCCAATGAAAATTTTCTATATTTATTTTAATGGAACTACTCACAAAGCCACAGCACGCACCATTTGGTGAAGGCCTCATAAGCATAATATTTAATTTTATCTAAAAAAAGAAGAACTTCCCAAGCAGGAGTTTAGGAATCTACAAGTTGTTTAGGAGACTTTCAGAAGCTGCTGTTTACTCTGCTCACTAGAGTTGGCTGCAAATTGTAACCACACAAGTACTTGTTGAAGGATGACAAATAGAGTGTGGTAGTTAACAAGTCAGAAGACCATCAAGCTCCTATCCTTACTTGGGCAGGGGCACTCACAGATGTAGTGCATTAATAGCAAATAAAGTTTTCTGGAAGGAAAAATAAGTGTTGGGAGAATGGCAGGAGACGGAGGATACGGTAGTATTGAATAGTCTATCTGGAAGTGGAACCATGTTGCCGTACTGCAGGGTGATACTGGGCCTGATGTTCCTCTGCCTTATAACCAGGGATTCTGGTTTTCTCTGATAAAAATCCTCAGTTTTCAGATTTAAAAAAGTAACCCAAAAATCCATGATCAAAATGAAACACCACTATAGATATCTGTCACGGAGTGGGGCCTAGGAGAGGCCGTGATCCCGCTAGCGCCCCCTACCGTGCCAAGTGAGTGATCCAGCACCCTCGATTCTTGCCCGCCACCTCTTGTTGGTATATTAATTTGATATGGGAGGCTGCCTTAAGATCCCCTTGGTCACAGCATTCTGCTAACAACTGCCCCTCCTGTACCAGATGGGGTGACTTGGTGCAACCCCGGCCTTATGGGCTATGCGTGCCTCCTACCTCCCCTTTAGCATGCCCCAAGCCTCGCAGTTGTCCTGGATGTTCTTATGTCTCAGAGATACATGCCCTCTCCGGGCTCGTCCTGCCCTCTCTGGGCCCTGTCTTGCACACCCTGCCCTCTCCGGGCTTGTACCCACGCGATCGCCCTTCTTCAGACTATTAATGGCGCCAGCCCTGTCCCGGGCCTTCACCGGCGCCCGCCCTACTTCGGCTTCACGCTGGCCCCTGACCTTCTCGGGGCTCCCTGGTGTACTCGCCCTTCTACGGGCATTACCCGCACTTTCCACACTCGCGTCGCCCTGCTGTGGGCTCTGTCCCCCGCCCCTAGCGCTCACTGAGCCTGTCCCGTGCTACTTGCGCCCGTGGCTCTCACTGAGCCTGCGCACCAGCCCTGGTCTCGGGCCTTCACCGGCGCCGGGGCTCAGGTGGCATATAGCCGTGCCTGGCCCCCTGACCCATCACCAGGGTCCTATGCCCTCACTGGGCTATCACCCTCTCCGGGCTGGGGTCCCAACCCCCCAAATGCGGCGCTTCCAGCACCAAACTGCCGTGCCTTCAGGCACTGTTTGCTGTGCCCTTGCTGGGCACCCGGGAAACCCCCACTCCACTGGGGAGCTCCCAATGAGGACACCGGCTCCCACCGGCGCCAACCAGCCGTGCCTCCCTGGCACTGCTTGGTGCCCAAACAGGGCACCCAGGAAACCCCCAGACTACTGGGGATCTCCTGTGAGGTCTCCTCACACCCCTACAGCATCACCTGGTCCTCGGGTTATACACAACAGAACCATAAGCCAACCAGCCGTAACAAAACAATAAGCCTACCGGCTATAACAAACAATAAGCCTACTGGCTATCACATAACATCCAGGGCCACCCGGCTCTCTGGCCAAAGCCTTCCAGTCAGGCTTCTCTCCACCCTTTCCGTAACATAGGCCTCTGGGTGCTCAGGCTGCACTGCTTGGCTTAGCTCTCTTGCAGAGCTCCTACACCTCAGGCTGCCAGAAGGGAACTGCTAGCCAGGCTCCGGCCTGGCTGTTTATAAGGGCCCGGCCCTGCCCCCTTCTGGTCACATGACCTACCTGGTTGCTCCAGCAACCAGCACCTGGGCTGCCCTGGCAATTAGCAGAGGCCCTAATCCCTACTTAGGCACAGGGCACCTGAGTGCCCCCGTGACAATATCTATATCTATCTATCTAACTATATCTATATCTATATGTATATATAGTGGTGTTTCATTTTGATCATGGAAAATGTGGATTTTGGGTTACTTTTTTAAATCTGAAAATTGAGGATTTTTATTGGAGAATGGCACTGGCGTACCTATACTATACTATATATATGGTGGTGATTCATTTTGATCACGGAAAATATGGCTTTGAGTTACTTTTTAAATCTGAAAATTGAAGTTTTTTATTGTCAAATGCCATTGGCATATCTATCTATCTATCTATCTAACATGGTGTTTCATTTTGATCATGGAAAAATATGGATTACTTTTTTAAAATCCAAAAATTAAGGATTTTTTTTTATCAGCGAAGACCAGGATCCCTGCTTACAACTATATGTTGGAGGTATAAAGTGTATATCAATCAGGGGATAGGATCATCAGAGAACTCCCCAGTGTAAAGGGAAGGTCTGGTTCTTCACCTTTTTGGACTTGAGGCACCCCTCACTGGACTCAAGGCATCCTCCATAACTTTCGTGACTTGAGTAGCTTCAAAAACGAATGTATATATTACAGTGCCTACCTCTTTGCAGAGGGGCTGGGCAGTGGGGCTCAGAGACTGTTTAGGCAGGGACAAACCCAAGCTTGTGTCTATCTACTTGGCTTCTCTGCTCATTTCTTCACACCTTGAGGCACCCTTCAAAGGACTTTGTGGCACCCCAGAGTGCCCTGGCACCCTGGTTGAGAATCACTGGTCCAGATGATGCAGAGCTAGGGTACCAGGCTCTATGGTATACACAGTTTAAAGGAGGCATGGCTAGGGAAAAGGGCTCTGAACTCCTGGTATTCTGGGTTGCTGGTGTAGCTCACGGGAGGGTAGTCACAAGTTAGAGCAGTCCCAAGGCTTCTCTGTTACTTTGGTGGAGGCAGTGTCCCAGTCACCCTGAAAACAGGCCAAGAAAACAAGGCAGCTCAGGAGACCCATTAACTCCCTTCCTTGCCTGTGCTAAACACAGATTTGCTAGAACAGAGAAATGAGGCCAGGTTTTGTATTTGAGGCTACGCAGCCTTCTAGCAGCATGCTAAACAGAGAGGCCGATGGGATACTTTAAACAAACAAATCTGTGATGGAAACTTCAATCTCCACGTTCCCATCTGGAAGAAAATCGTCTGACCACAATTTACCTGTTAGACTTCAAAAGTGTCTAGGTCTCCCGTAAAGAAAAGCAGTCTTCTCTTTAATGAAGCTAAGTACTGTATTTCAGCACGGTGTGTTGTGAAAAGGAAACAATTTGGATTCATTTACCAAAATTTACCTTTCAGATGCAGTTAAGTGAAATTAAAAGTTTGTCCGAACTGACAGCATTCTGTTTTCCATCACGGCATTGTCTCGAAAGAAAGGATAACAGACTAACCGACTTAAATTCCAGCCAAACTGATAAGGGTTAGCTATATATGGACATAATTAGTGTAGCTCATTGTATGTTGTCTCTCTTCATTCATCACAGCTTTAAATTTTTTTTCCCCATTTCAAATAGCTGTCACTTGGGAAAGAAATTGATATTTGTAACGTTCCTGCGCTCACTGGGGGTTGAGGGCTCGCTGCCAGCCTATCAGGGAAATGCCATTCCCAATTACAGTGGGGTTTTATTACATTTTCAGCCAATAGTCAACTTTGCCAGTCCAGGAAGAACAGGTAGTTCTGGCCCTTTTCTCTGACCACATCTCCCGTCTCTTTGAATGGCTACATTTGCTTTTACTTTTCTTCTGCATCCAGCTGAAGCTCATTTTACTCCCCATTACTCTACCCCTGCCCTGCCCCTGTCTCTTGCTCAAGGTTCAGCACAGGATTTATTCATTCATTTGCCTCTTATTCTCCTTATGTTTTACCCAAGACTTCCTTCTCACCACCTCATCGATCCCATTCACTAATTCCAGACTCGATGGCTTTTTTTTCGGGCCATCCCATCTGAAAGAGAAACTTACTTCTTTTTTTCTCCAAAAAACTTCTAAAGACTCCCCGTTCTATGAGCCCGTCAAGCTGCTGCTGCCACATCCCAGCCTATAGATCGTCTATTTGTACTGATTTTTGCTTGCATTTTTAGACTCCAAAATTTCAAGGCAAGCGTTCAGTCCTTATGATAGAGCACCATGCATGCTGAATTATTTTTTTCCAGTACATTTAACTGCTGTACATAAAATCCAAACTCGATACCAGTACTTTATAATTATATATGTCATATATATATTTCAAGAGGCAACTGAGTCATTTCAGTGCCAATGGAAACAGTAAAACACCCCCTGGTTTCACAGAATGGAGACTTCCCAATTCAGTTTTAAAACCCCCATGGACTTCCTGGCCAGAGAGCTGAGCTGCTTGATATTTTGAAGGAGAAAGATGCCATTTGATCTAAATCAACATTTCAAACAAACTAATGCATTTTAAATGCACTTTTCCTGCAAATCAAAAGGAAAATGCTTAGGCTTCATTTCTAACAAAAGTTTCTATTTCATTTAGATTCCTGACAACCAGAAGAAAAAGGCAAATTGCAGTCAGAAGGCAAACATTTTTATTTTCTTTCAATTTTGGTGGGGAGAGAAGCAAACAAATGGTCAGAAAAAAAACCATTTGAACAAAATAATCTCTGTTGATTTTTTTTGATTTTTTTTTTTTTTAATAAATGCATTTTTCAATGAGCTCTGCCAGATAGCCCAGTTTTACATTGCACCCAACAGATCAACAAATCTTGGCTGTGTCCGACACAGAGAGAACACAAATTCCAGATGCAGAAGCCTTCTGCTGTAACCCCCTGATGCAATGTATAGACCTAGACGCTATCAGGAAAAATGTGACAGCTGCTCTCAGCTGTCAGGATAAAACCGAAGAGAAAGGGCAATCTCTAAGGCATAAGCAAGATAAATAATAATAATAACGCATGGCATGAACTGATGACTCATTTTTATGAGGCTGTTTAGGATTGTGACTATAACCCCAGAGCCGACCAGAAATACGCTATGAACTGGGGCTTTAGTGGAACCATTAATTATGGATTTCCGGGCTTTTATAGGTCGAAGTCAGACCTTTGATGTTCCCTTAACATTGTTCTTGTGTGTTCATTTCCTTTGTTTCTGTATTGGTAGCTTAAAAAAACACCCTGAGATTTCCATGGAAGTGTATGCGATCGTCTTGTAATCCACAGTCCATAAAAACCTTGCAATTCATGGCTCATAAAATCCTCTAATCCACAGTCAATAAAGCTTTGGAAAAGAGCTCTATGAAACCTAGTGATTTCACAGTTCAATGGGGTTTGTACAAGAACCTTTAATCTGGTTTAAATTTGCATGGATTTCTCTTCCACCTGCACATTGTACTTGTCTTTTCAGCTGAAAATGCAGAAATCTAAAAAGTGATGGGTAGAAACCTACTGAATTTGACATGCTTCAGGTTTTGGGGGTTTTTTTTCACCTGAATCATAACAATGCGTGACTTATCTCAGGTTTCCTTTCCTTTTCGTCAAGGCTGGGCTAATCAAGTTTCAAGTGCTAACAAGTGAGTTATGAAATGGATATAAACTGTAGGGGTGTGCGAAACAGGTCCTATTCAATTTGGATTCAGCCCGAATCAGGGACAGTGATCGATTCGTTGATATGGATCGCTGTCTCTGATTCGATTCGGCCGAATCTGAAGATTCAATGCTGATTTGGAGAACCAGCGATTCGGCCATAGACACAGCTTTAAATGCTTTTTCTGCATACCTCGAGGTACCAGCACGACTCATGAATGCTGAGATGCTGGGGCAGATAGAGCAACCCCCAGGAGCAAGGGGGGAGGGGAGCTGTGTGCTCGATGGCGGACCTGGAAGTGGATCAGAAGTACTTCTGGTCCATTTCCAGGTCTGCTGGGGAGCGTGCTGCCCCCCGCCCCAGCTCAGCGATTGGCTGCAGGGGGATCCTGGGTGCCCCCCCAGACCCAGGAAACACCAGCCACTGAGCCAGGGGGGTGCAGGGGGCCCCCCAACATGCTCTCCAGCGGACCTGGAAGTAGACAGGGAGTGCTTCCAGTCCACTTCTGGGTCTGCTGCCGAGCGCACTGGGGAGCCCCCTGCACTCCTGTGGGACACTGCATGCGGCCCAGCTTCACAGCAGTCATGAGCTGCCTGGTACCTTGAGGTCTGTAGAAAAAACATTTAAAGCTGTGTCTAGGTCCAAATCACCAAATCTTTCCAAATCTCTTTGAATCGACTTGGAGGGTTCCGATTCAATTTGGAGAGATTAAAGGGTCCTCTGATTTGATTCGGATTCGGAGATTCAGACACCAAATCGCACCAAACCTCTACCAAATTGAATCAGGAACGGAAGCTTCACATAGCCCTATTAGACATCTCAGGAATATTGCCCAAGAACGCAAGATACTGTAATACCAACCTACCTGAGCTGGCGAACTGGCCCATTTCACCGATGTCTAAGCAATATACTCCGGTGAGCCAAATCTGCCATAGACTTATTCATTCCCTTCTGTCCAGAGAAGGATAACACAACAAATGTAATGGCTTCCACTGGTTTATGGTCTGTTATTACCAGTCAGAGGGGACCCTTTTAAAAAGCAACACACTATTGGGTGCATAGCGCTATGCTCCGCCACATTCAACGCAATTAATGCTGATGAAAAAGACCTGCCAAAAGCACAATATGCAACAGCTGTTTTATAAATGTTGATACCACATCCATTTTATGGGGAAACCAAAGCTACCCGTGAGTCTCTCATTTTGGATTAACAGTTTGTAACTTAAAAAAAAAGAAAGAAGTAACTTCAGAATTGTGGAAGCACTAAAACATCTGAAAGCACTAAAGCAGAATATTATTATTATTATTATTTTCCTTCTTCATTTTAGATCTCTGCTCTCCCACAGAAACCCACATATATCTCCCAAGGAACGTTTCAGCAAAGCAAATGTCAGTCTAAGTTTTATTCATGACAGGCTCCGTGAGACTCAAAGCTGATGTTTTCCCAATCCACATCCCCTCCCCGCCATCCTCATTAGAAAGGAAGTAAAAGAATAAAATGTTTGGATTCAGATAAGATCCCACAGGAGCAGAGAACATATAATCACACTCTACCCTGGTGAACTATCCTTTTTTGAAAACCTTTCTTGGGAACAGTACATGCTATTAAAAAACATCAATGCCATTCAGCTGTTTAAACTTCTAGCTACACAGTAAGGCAACCACATTAGGCCTAAAAGCCTCCCATCTGGCCTGCATTTATAGATAACAGGGGTGTGTGGCTAACAGCCAGGCACCAATCAGAGATTCCTCTTCTGTCTCTCATATTTTTGAGCTGGGCCAAACAGTCCTGTGGAAGACTTGGATCAAGAGGCTCAACTCCTTTAGAAGAAGGCAGCTAACAAAACCCATGACAAACTGCACGTGAGCTAGGGACAAAGCACTCTCATCTGACGGGATCCAGCTAGGGGATACATTTCCAGAGGACAGCAAGTCATTCCAGATCCTGTTCATCATTAGAGGCTGCAAAACCTTCAGAAATGCATTTCTACCACAGCAAGGACAGCATTAGCAACCGGGACCCTCAACCATGCACCCAGAAGGAACAGTCTTGTATCAGAAATGAGTCAGCCAGCCCTAAAATAAAATACATGTTGGAAAAAATGAAAGAAATATGCAAAGCAGAGTTTTTACCCCAAAAAGGGGTTTAAAAAAAAAAGGCAGAAATACCAGAGACTGTATACTACAACTGTTAATTTTACCCGCAAGGTTCCCATATGCTAGCTCTGGTGACGGGCACCAGAGGTAGGTGCATGGATGGATAGTCAGTAACTAATAGTTTCTTTCTTTGTTAGCTAACTTATAAAAATCATCATTACTTACAGCTCTTTGTTCAAGGACATTCCAGAATAAATGCATCTACCCCTATCTGCTCTTGGAAACTAGGTATGCCTAGTGACGGCTGCTATGTGGATGCGCAACCGTCTGGGAACTGGGGTAGATAATAGGGCTGTGCAAAATGGCACCGTTCCATTTCGCCTTGCTCTTCCGTCCAAACCTCGAAATTCATTTTGCATCGAATTATTTCAGCTGTTCTGTTTTACTTTGTCGAAACAGTAAGGCTGTTTCGACTCTGTTTCAGTGTTTCGTTAGAACGGCCAGGGATGGGGAGTCGGCCTGATCTAGCATGGGGCCCAATCTAGCACGGGAGATGGGGAGTCAGCCCAGCTGGATTGACTTCCCATCCCCAGTGCTATGGTCAAAACGTTTCAACTTTTGAAACATTTCGATTAGCATCATTTTGTTTCAAGGCTGTTTCAATGTTCTTTGTTTTGTTTTGATTTTGCTATTTTGACCTTGAAATGAGTTGAAACAGTATTGAAACAAAATCTCTGAAATTTCACACAGCCCTAGTAGATTAAAAAAAAGCCGAGATGCAGTTGAACACTTGGGCCCAAACTGAAGTCCCCTCTAGGTAGGGTGGTGAAATTTTGGACTATAACACAGTCTGATTTTAGATCCTATTTACCCTTCTGCATGTCATCTTGCATTTCTGAACATGCTCAGAAAAGATCCTCTACAGCCACCTACAGTCTCTCAGGATTCAATTCCACCCAAGAGGGTGCATAATGCTGTGAGTCCCTCAAATGGGCTCACCAGGGCTAGCACCTGATGGGGTAGAGAGCCCTTCTACTATTAACCCTGTGGTCTGTTAGTTATGGCACTTGCCCAGAGAAGGGATGACATAGGGTTTAGGCCACCTTCACTCAGAGATGCTTTCAATTTCCACCTCCTATTGAAATGCCTGGGCCACAAGGCACTGCCATGAACACCCTCTGCCTCTCCTGTTGAAGCTAGGCCACTGAAGAACCAGTCAAGTGAAGTCAATCCCAATGACACTGCCACTATTGGGGCACCTTAGATGCAGGGCATCATTGCTTATTCTTCAGGCAAAGTGACCTTGTGGCAGCCATCTCTTCTCCAGGTATGATGGCTGTTGCCTCACAGGGAGCTCATCTGCCATTTGGTAGGCCTTGTTTTCTGCTGGGTGCCCACTCACCCTCCTTACCCAAGCTAGCACCAGGTTAGCTGCCGAAAACGCAACCAGACTGTTCTTGGTTACATGGTACTGGATGGGAGATCAAGAGAGGCCTGGCCTGACAGTATGTAGAGCCACAGGAGAGCAAACTACAGGGGGTGTGGCTTGGTGAGATGCCTACAGCCCTGGAAAGGTGGGCATTTAGTCTGCCCAGTGGGCAGGAGCTAGCCCATTCCTGTGCCCATTTTACCCAATGGTTATGCAATCAAAATACCCTGGACCATACACTCCCTGGCTTGCTGTCCTTCTGCCCCACATATCTTCCCTTTTAGCTTCCCTATGGGACAACTGCAACTGGGGATGGAGTTAGTGTTTGGCTTCGTCTAGTGGCTAGTCCACTTGGCCGGGAAATAGGAGACAGGTTGAAACCCTCTCTGGCTATGAGCTGCCTACAACCCAAGTCTCCCATGCCCTAGGCAAACTTTCAGGCTCTCCTTTTCCCACTCCATTTCATGTGACGTAAAGCGCTACATGTGTTCCTGGGTTACATCTGTGTAAGTGACCCTAAATGCTACTTATGTGGCCAAGCTCTGCCACGTAAGTGCTATTTACCTGTCTAAAGGTAGAGTTGGCTTGGGGCCCTGGTGAATACTAGGCCAAAGAAACCAAATGAGTGGAAAGGCTTTGTTTAACCTCATCAGAGCTAATGAATACTAGGAAGGATAAATTTGTGCACTAGGGAATGAAGCTATATGGGGCATTTCTTTCTTTTCTGATTTTTCCTGTTTTTCCCTTTCTTTAATTCATGTCTATTTTCATTCTGTGTATTTCAAATTTTCTTTATACCCCTCCCCTCCCCCTTCTCTGTTGAACATGATCTATATGTGACAGTGCAGCCTTCCTCCCTATTTCTAAACCACTTCTCCCCATGTCTGCCCCTCCCTCTCTAAGCTTTCCTCTATGCTATTCATGGCCCAAGGCTTGCTGCATCATCCAATCAGTGCTGGTCAACAACAGGAAAATGACTTCAAGGTCAGGACATCTTGAGCAGGGGGAAGGATGATGGCATGAAAGCTTGGACTCACCTGTCTTCTATCCGAACCCACAGGTCATTGAACTGCCTTTGGCGATAGTGTTTGTGCTGCTTCTTGTGCCATTTCTTCTGTCGGCCAAACTCTTCTAGCTGGCTGATGCTATCTGGCAGCAGGAGGTGAGGAGGCAGGCTGTCTTCTTCACCAGACTGAAGAGGCTTCAGAGAAGGAGAGGACAATGGCACTTGCTCAGAAACATGGTCGGCTGGTGCAGTGGTTCCTGAAGAGGCCTCTGAAGATGGGCTTGTGTTCTTCATCCTTGAGCTGCAAAATACAACATTTAGATCTGTGGTGTGCAAACGGGTGACAATGCAACAAAAGGCGGTACAATTTAGCATCACCTCCAGATCTGGCTGGGGGGCCTGCAGAGAAGGGTGTTAAGGATTAAAGAGAGGCTGAGAGAGGATGATGGAGAGGCTTCTACACAAGGGTGGATTAAATAGGCTAAGACGTCTCAGCTTAGAGAAAAAGCAATTCGCAGAAATGATAGAAGTCTATAAAATAACAAAAGGCATGAAGAAAGCAAACAGGGATTTGCTGTTTAGTGCCTCTCACAATGGTAGGGGTTGGGGACGTATGAGGAAATTATGAGGAAGCAAGTTTAAAACACAAGGAAATGCTTTTTCACACCACGTATAATTATCTTGTGAGACTCAGTGCCCTAAGATGTACAGGCTGATAATTTAACCAGGTTCAAAACAGAGGTGGACAAATCCATGAAGGATGGCTTCATCACTGGGTATT
>NW_017728993.1:22158124-22171826 GCF_001723915.1 Gavialis gangeticus | reverse complement strand
CCATGAAGGATGGCTTCATCACTGGGTATTAAATATAATAGGTTATTTAGCAGTGAAACATGAACATTAAGACTCCCTAGGCCTCTGTAAGAGAAGAGGAGAATGGGACAGACCAGTCTGGACAGGCCTTTAGCATCTGCTCTGTGCCTACTAAGGCAAATAGACCTGGCATCTGAATCATACAGCATTTCTTACGTTCTTTCCTATGTTCTCAAAATAATGAGTCCATACAAAACTGCAGTTTGCAAAACTATTTCTATTACATGGATGCTATGACTTCTTCTGGCAGAAACAATTAAAGCCATGTGAAAAGCTCTGCCTCCTGAGAGCAACTAGTAAGACACTTTAATGAAAAAGTAATAAAAAGTTCTACATGTCTTTAGTGACAACATACACAATGCACTTCAAGTGAAACCACATGCTCCAATAAGGAACATTTTGTTCCTTTCCAAGAAAGATTTGCATCTACTGCTATTAGTAGCTGTTGTTTTTTTAAAATCCATTACAACAGTACTCAGCACAATCAAGGTCCCTTTCTTCTCTGTCATATTCCCTCTAAAAGGATCCCACTGATCTGGATCCTACTTTGATCCAGGCTTACTGCTACTGTGATGTAACCATTGCTGACAGAAGATTTATTCATAGATTCATAGATGCTAGGGTCGGAAGGGACCTCAACAGATCGTTGAGCCCGACCACCTGTCTAGGCAGGAAAGAGCGCTGGGTCAGATGACCCCAGCCAGATGCCTATCCAGCCTTCTCTTAAAGACCCCCAAGGTACGGGAGAGCGCCACCTCCCTTGGGAGCCCATTCCAAATTTTGGCCCCCCTTACCATGATGAAGTTTTTCCTGATATCTAGCCTAAATCTGCTCTCTGTCAGTTTGTGACCATTGTTCCTTGTTATCCTAAAAGGTGCCCTGATGAACAGAGCATCTCCATTCCCTTGCTGCATCTCTCTAATGAATGTGTAGGCAGCCACAAGATCACCTTTAAAGTGACAATAATTTGATCAGAGCCAGCATGAACAAAGCTCTTCTGAGGTCAGTAATGTTCTTCCACAGCCGCAAGAAGCCCTTCGCTCTGAATTTGGTAAAACTGCTTTGGGTTTTCAGAATCCCGTTCAAAGATTTAAAATTTCAGGGAGTCAAAGTCCGACACAATTGCTAATGCCACTTTATACCATGGATTCATGGCCATGCAGAATAAAGGCATCAGCACATGGCCCAAAGAGACTTTTCTTCCCAGCACGTGTTGAGTGTCTCGATGAGTTGAGAATCACATTGAGAATCTTGCCAAAGATTGACTTGGCAGCTGTACAGCATCTCTCATAGGAGAATCTCAGAGCTCTTTCTCTCAACACCTGTGAGACTGAGAGAGAGAGAGAGAGGTGAGTGGGCTGCTCTATTCGGTGTTGAAGCAAAGTCATCTCCAGAAGGGACACTGGGACTCAGAAGTCATACCTATAAGGCAAACTTATCTAGCTGGACAATAGTGTCTTCAAACATACTGTACTGCTTTACAGAGGCTGACTCCTAACCAAAAGCATTGTAATAGGATTGGCAGCTAATGCCTAGGAGGGCTAATTAGCACCGCAGTAAGCCAGTGAGTGCATCTCAAGGATATAGGTCTTCTGGTCTAGGTGCAGAACCTGCTTGAGGGTACTGCTGCCTCATGGTTAGTGTGTTGTGTAGACATGGCCTACAGTATATGGCAGAAACATTATACACTAGGGTAGGGTATCAAGTGAATACTATCAGATTTGCAGCTTGTACCAAGTTACATGAGACAGATAAGAGCAGGTCTTTAGTCTTAACTATTAACAGATGATGGTAAAAAGGAGGCAAGATGTTAAAAAACCGAGCCAAAGTTGACTGAAGTAAATGAAAAAGCTCCCATCACATATCAATGGGCCAGTCTATAAATCTAAAGTGCACCACAATAAAAATTTATTCTCATCTCCCTAAGATAATTATAGGACCTTAGCAGCAACATATCAGTGTTCACATAATAGGGTCATTAAGCCTGATAAGAAGAAGGGACAAGAGTGATGATATGATGTCAGGGTTTATATAGACAGAGATGAGGGATTCCAGTCTACAAGAGGCCTACAAGCAACAGGAATTACTTAATGAAGCAGGAGATTGCCATATATGCATGTAGATAGGAGGAAAGAGAGTTTTTCTCTGCTCATGCTTTCATGGACTTAAATGCACTTATGTGCCTACCCAGGCAGAACGTGACAGAATATATTTGGCCATACTCCTTTTGAATATGCTCAGAAGGAGAAAGCTAAATGCACAGGTGGAAATAGGTTCTACACTCTGGGCATGTCTACATGTACATTTACTGTGCAATAAGTTACTGCACAGTAATCAGTTTTTAGGCCAGTGTCTAGATGTGTAGCCATTAAAGTGCATTAATGCTGTATGTAGACTGACCTGGGACTAAAGTTAGTCCCAAGTCAGCCCACACACACAGTGTTTCTGCACAGTAAGGGGTCTACACATGACTTACCATGCAGTAACTAACTAGGTGTAAATTTGATGCCTGCATGATGCAGGTATCAAATTTATGTCCAAGTTGGCATAAGTCACCATAGTTACTGCACAGTACGGAAGTGTATGTGTAGATGTGTGCCCGCACTGCGTAGTAAGTTTCGGTTACTGTGCAGTAACTTAAATTACTGCAGAGTAAATGTGCACATGTAGATGCACCCTCTATGTAGGTGGCACAAACACCTCTCATGGGGCACCAGATTGAGATGTGCAGCACACATGTTCCACATAGGCTGTGAGCCAAAATGAATGTAATGTAGCTGCCCTCACGTGGAACTGAACATACACTCAGACTTGCTGTTTCAGGCACCAGCACTAGCCAAAGGCAGTGACATCCTCCTTATTTCAGGCTGGAGCATGTGCAGAATGGGCCTGCTGTGCTTCATTGCAGTGCTCCTTTGCACAGTTCTTTGGCAGTGGAGATGGGCCCAGGATGCATTCATAGAAACTGAAATCAATCTCTGCTTCAGAGCAAGGTCCCATTACATTTTTAAGGAATTTTCCCATTGGTGGCTTTTTCCTTCTTTCCCAAAACATTCCCCCAAACTCTAAATAAACAGAAAGAAGGTCAACATGAGACTTTCTTGATGGCAACACAGGGAAAGCAAAAAGTAGAATTTCTGTCTTGTAGACTCATTACTAGCCCCAAAAGATTTAGACACACAGGTCCTGCATGATTTATAGAAAGTGCCTTGAGACATTAAAGCCAAACATTTCCAGATTTTATCACCTTTTCTCTGATTACATGTGCTTATAATGTACCAAACTCCAATGTGAGTGGAGTCAGTAGAGAAGTAACTTTGTAGGCTGGGATACTGGAGACTATTTAAGTAATCTAGATGCTTCTTCTCATTAGAATTACAGGGAACTGAGCATCAAAAGCCCATTGCTGGCTTTGAAAATCTCAGGTTTAATGTCTTCAATCACCATCACATGACCAACAGGTTGTAAACTTATTTCAGAACATTCCTCAACAAAAGGCTAATTAAATAATGGAGCCCTTTTAAAGTTTTGTAACATAAAGAGAAGGGTTATAAACTAACCACTCTCATTTTTAGCATCTGGTAAGCTGGGAATAGCTCACCTATGAGAACCGTATGTTTCATTGGGTTGACATTTGTTCCTCTACTTTTGCACCAATGATAGTACCACAAAGTTTTGGGTAAATTTTGCGAAGCTCTATTTGTGACATGTGCCCATTCAAATATCTCCACAACATGTCCCTTTGGGACTGACAATGCTAGAACACGAAGTGCTGAGAAACTTAGGTGGAAACATATCTCCAAAGCAAACATCAGACTCAACAATTTGTCACATCTCTTGCTTAGGATTGAAAACATATTCCAGTGATGGTGGGCATGGGGGGGCTAAAGTCAGATATAATAAGAGTAAAAAACAAAACCAGCCAGCAAGTTTTTATCATGTTAGAGTGAAAATATTTTGATATTGATGCAATAAATTCTAGAGATTCAGCTTTTCCCAAATCTGGTCATCACGGCTAGGGACAGAAGTTATACATAAATCAGTTTAATTCATCAGAAATTGGTTCAAACCTGTAACAGAACAGAAGTTCAGTGCACATAAACCAGTTTCAGCCATTTTGAAACTGGTTGAAGATAAAAATGGTTGAATGGAGTATCAGACTTAAGACATACAAAAAACTAGAACTCTTGGTCCCAAAATGATACCTTTTATTGTCTAAGGTCCCTTCCAATCCCAGTACTCTGGTGGAGGGATGGCAGCCTGCTGTCATCCCATGTGCAGATCCGGGGGTCCATGCCCCCTGGGAAGAGTCCAGCACAGCCCTGCAGCCCTCCCAGGGGGCGGGGGTGTGGGCCCCCAGATCTGTGCACGAGAGGACAGCATGCTGCTGCTGCCAGCAAGTGATATGAGTTTTGTTTTGAACAGTTTGAGGTGCAGTTTCACAACCCCCCCTACACCTATCTCCTTGAAGCTTGGTAGGCATCATGCCCTCAGAAAGGGCAACCATCTCTGCAATCTGCACCTGAATCGGCCAAAAGATGAGAAAGGTATAGGTATTTTAGTGATTCCCCATTATAGTCTATGGGTGAATCTCTGAAACAGCATCGAAATTCCGAAAAAGTTTTGGTCGAATCGAATCGGGACAGTGATCCGAAATACTGAATCGAATCACCGTCCCTCCAGAATGGCCGAATACGAATCGGAACACAGCTGTTTTGCACAGCCCTATTGTTAGGTGGGCTGCAACCCCACATACAGAATTTTTTTCTCTCCATTATTAGTTCATTTTTCAATGTACACATTTCTTTTAGAAATGTCAATAAAGCAGAGAGAAATCTGGTGCTTTGAGGCTGTGAAGTGTAGTTCTTAGCAATATCGAGAATGCCCTGTGTGTACATACAAATACCCCAGCTCTGTACAGATGTCTCATGCAGTTTCCATGGATATCTTGATCTTTAAGACCCTCTTCTCCCAAATCTATTGTCCCTATGTGAGGTGATCTGGAAAATATTCTGAAAACTGAAGCACATGCATCTTCTTAACCTATCGCCAAAGGCATAATTTGAGTGTAATGTTCTTCTCCGGAGCATGCAGTTCTATAAAACAAGGTCTGGAAATCAAAGTGATGGAATTTGGAAACCTCTGATTTCATGCTCTCTGCAGGCTACCTTGTAAGATTTGAGAAACTTGGGGGGAAATGTAGCCTTAATTCTGTAAAACTCTTGGTTTAGATCAGTGGGGGGCCAACCTTTTTGGCAGACATGCCACAAATTAGTCCCAGAACCTCTCCCACTGCCACTCTCATCCCTTTCCCCTGCCTGATATGCCGCTCTGCTTTCTGCACCATGCTCCATATGCCTGTCCTCTCCCTTCTCACCACAAGCCAAGGGTTGGCTATCCCTCGTCTAAACACAGAGGCTCCCATGACCTATTTCACTCCTGTTTCAGATTTTGTTTTTCCTTCTTCTTTTTTGGCCATCCACAATCTGGATCTAAAATTACCATATTGCTATTTCAGGCTGAGAGCAATCTGCTTCACTGCAGCGTGTGTACAGTTTTCTCCCATATCCCCCGGGGTCCCTGTTAACATCAACCTTTGAGCTTTAAAACACAAAACTCAAAGGTCTTACTTACAGTGTAACTGTAGCCACAAATGTGGATCCATAAAAGTAACACCATGAATCCCATACTTAGCCTCGCTCTTTGATTCCAGTTCTAATTTGCTTTGTTTGCTTCTTGGCTAGCTACAAGCACTACAAACTCCACCTGAGACCTGAAAGCACAGTTGTGTCCTTGCTGCCTACCAGACTGTCACCACCAATAAAGACAGCGCAACAAGAAATTACCAAGCAATTGTTGTAAGTCTGAATAGCCAGAGCAGATTCCTGGTCTCTCTGCCAAATCTGTATCAATGCCACAGGGTAAGTGAAATCCTGGTTGCATCACAACCAACATGAACACTCCCGTGGACTTCCACAGGACATGGGGAGAAAATGTGGGAAAATGAACTGAGAAAATATGTCTTAAAGAGCCCTGGCATAAGCCCATGATAATTCTATTAACTTATGGCACAGAGTAGGTATGCGGAAAGATGGCACTTGCAAACCTTTTCCTTGACATCAATACAATTTATATTTCAACTCAAAACGCAAGCTCATTTTTTTTTGTAGGGTGCATGTTCCATAAAATACCTGCAAGACTTTTTCATAACAGAAGCATGGAAATGTGCTACGTGCATTTGGGTGAAGGAAAGCCTTTATTCGTTGCTTCTCTCCAGCCTTCTCAGGGAAAAAATTTTTTTTTTCCTTTTGGGATATTTTTTTTTTAATTTGAGAGACAAGATGAAACATTCTGCTTTGTCAAGAGGGGAGCTGTGGTGATAGTGAGGAATGCATGTTGTGGCAGCTTCGTCTCTGTGCCATCATTGTGCTGCTGCACAAGGAGTACAGCCAAACGCTAGCTAATAACATTTATTAGAGATGGCTTCTCAGAAATTCCAGTTTGGGAGTCTCTGTCAAGTCAAGAATCCTTCACTCGCTCACATCCATCCTTCCTCCCCTGCCCAGACGCCACAAAGGCAGCTGTATTTTTTTTTAATCCTTTTCTCTGCTTTTATTCACTCTGTGAACACACTTTGTGCACTACACTATGGCCATGCAATGAGTCTCTGAACTGGGCGGGTGGAGGGTTAGTTTTTAAACTGTATCAAGATGAAAATAAAATGTTTCACATTTTTCAGGGAGGGAAAAAAAAAGCAAGAGCTTCCTTAATTGTTCTAGAATAGCCAATAGGCTAGCAGAGCAGTCAACTAGAATAGGAGAAAGAGAGGTTCAAATCCCACCTCTGCCTAATTCAGGTCAAGAACATGTACCCCAATCTTCTACTTTGCAGGAACATGACCCTGTCCAGTTATTCCCAACAGGCAATGTGTTGCCCCCGAGACCCTCCAGTGGTGTTTGTGACCAGAGGAAATGATAATGTTTAAGCTGAGGTGGAAAAACTCGTTGAAGTAAGGTATTGCCTGCAGTGTGCCCCTTGCTCAGCAGTGTTGCCCACATGTCACATCTCTTCTCTTGTTCTGTTTCCATCCCCCAAAACCCCATGGAGAACAAAAGGCCACTGAAGTGCCATGGCATGGAAGGAGATGCAGATTCCTGTATCGGACCCCATTTTGTTTCCTTGCACTTCTTCCACTTCTAGAGCCAGCCAGGAATTTTCCATCTGAATGATTCTTCAAGAGAAAACACATTTTCCACAGGAGCAGAATTTTCTGTAGGTAAAATTTACATTTGCCCAATTTTTTCCCCCTGTTTTCTATTGGGAAAAAAGTTAAGCTTTGCATTTTGGTTTGTCAAACTGGTTCAGAACATTTTGAGTTGAGTCAGTTCAACATGATGGCTCTCTTGATGGGAGTCACAATTCAAAAATCAAATGCCTTCATTTCCTCCTATTGGCCAGCTTCCCTGACTGGAGTAATTATTTCTTGATGCAATATAGTATCTTCTCTGATGAAGTGGCATGATGCATCAGGGGTATCAAACAAGTGTTTTAACCTTCATGAGAGCTTTAGTCTCCCTTAGGAATCTGGCAAGTGGATGAGAATGGCACAAGACCCACTGTACAACTCCCATTAGGCAACGGGACAATTTTTTTTGGCATATGGAGTTTGTAACAGATTCAGTAGTCCAGCTTCTCATCATTCAGCACTGAAACAAATATTGAAATATGAAAATCTCCCATGGGATGGAAATTCTGATTTTTACTGATTCTGATTTTTACTAAGCTCTACCTACTGTGTCCAGATCTGGCGCTGCATGTGGGGTAATGGAGGGAACTGTCTAAAGCTGAGAATGATAAAGTCATTAATTGAGAATCTAATCAACATTTACTCCATTCATTTTTCTCTGTGCTTAAAAAAGAGCAACAGTGGGGGAAGACATTCAATTCCTGCCTTTGAATGTAACTTTTTAAGACACACATGCTTATTTTTTTAAAATAAAGAATGGTGAATCCATTACTGGGTTATGTGATCTCCGCTTCTCCTTATGAACTCTCAAAACTATACTTTTCTATGTTAGTGAAGATGATGGCATATTCATCATATATAACAGCACTTTTCAAGCACTGCAAAGTACTATTTATAGTCTATAGTTTAGTAGGTTTTAGAAGGTATAAAATTCATACACAGAGGGCACATCCACACAGGTGCTTTACTGCACAATAGGCTAATTTTCTGCAGAGTAAAACATCACCATCTATATGTGTGCAACAATTAGGCCAGTGTAAACTGATTTACTGAGCTGTCGGATAGTGCCATCAGACACAAGTACTATTCAATGGTGGAGTAAATTACTACACTTAGATGCATGTGTAGACAGTGATGCCCTGATTAATTTACTCTGGCTCAAATTGTGCCAAATTTTATTCAGTCACATTAATCGCATGTGTAAATATGCCCAGGTTGATTTGATCTGCTGAACTGAAGTTCCTTAGAATCGGACCTAGCCTCAAACCTTCCTAAAGTTTTGGGTTGTACATCTTGCAGTTTTACAACATTCTGGGTGTGTCTGCATGCTCATTAATGCACCATAGTTACTCTACATTAAGTTTAGTACCTGTGGGCATTTTATATACATACCTTTTTGTCCCGCAACATGCTGGACATCTGGTGGGTTGGAGCAGACTTCATTAATCGAGTCTGCTCTGCATGCGAGCTGACATGTACTGCACTGTGCCGCATCTAGCATAAGTGGTAAAGTGCTCATTAGCAAGCAGAAATTGGCAGCGGTGCACTTTTGAACTAAAACCCCTCTGATGTATTCTAGTTCAAAAGTGCACTGCTGCCATTTTCTCAGCACTGACGTGCATTTCACCACTTACATAACTGCATGTATTGCAGTGCCAAGCACTTTTATAGCGCCCGGCTCTGTGGCGTAAACACGTGTAGAAATGCCATGTATTACCAGGTACTAAATCAATGCACAGTAACTGGTGCTACTGTGCAGTAGTGCCAGCACACGCTTTTTAAGTGATGTTAATGCACAGTAGCCGAGTGTATTAGCATATTAGCATGGCTTTCACTGTGACACACTAATGCACCACAGAATTAGGCTACTGCACATTTAGCGTCTCATGTAGATGTTCCCTCTGATGCTAGTTTGAAAACTCTCTAAGATACTAGAAATGACAAATGAACGCCTTTGTTCTGGCTGAAGACTATGATTCTGGATCTAAGAGAACAAAGATCAGGCCAAGTATTGATCTAACACTTCCCAGCCATGAACGGATCTAGAATTTCCTAAAGTGGGGTGCAGTACACTACGTCTCAGACCAAGGGGGAATAGGGCAAGGTGTGGCTAGAGGCCCTGTGCTGGTGGGAGACACCAGGAAGCCAGGCAGGCAGCAGGTCGAGAAAGGGGTGGGTGGGGGGAGCTGTCTGCTATTCCTATTCCCATCTGACCTGGGTATTAGGGAGCACCAGAGCTGCTTCTATCCTGCTACAACTGGGGGCTATGGGTGGTGGCAGCATGGGGTACCAGGCTCAGCAGGGGACAGCAGTGGCAGTGCACAGGTTTCTCCTTCCAGCATCTCCTCCCTGCCTGCCCTCCCTCCCTCCCAGGTGTCCCCTTCTCATCAGGAACAGGTGCTGGAAGGAGGAACTGGTGTGCTGCCATCTGAACCTGGCTCCCTGCACAGCTTTGCCCTGAAGCCAGTAGCTGGACTGGAACAGGAGTGGCTCTGGGGCTTCCCAGGCCTGTATCAGCTAGGGACAGCAGCAGCAGCAGTGGCAGTGGAAAGGTGGTGCCTGAAATAGGCCAGGCAATGGTTTTTACAAGTTAAAGCTCCGCCCCCCCAAATGTTGCTGCAGTCCATCTGCTTCTTTTGTTTTATCATTGGACCCAAACACTTCTAAGAAAAGAACAAATCACTGTTCAAAATCCTCATCAGGTGCAAAAGGAAAACACTACAAACTGTCTGCAGGCAACTCTGTTTCACTCTAGTGGAGAGAATACCTTCTCCTAAGATGAACCAACAATTCACCGGCTAGCCCCCCACCCTCCTAAACTCCATGGCTATTTTTCCCAAATCTAAAGTTCACTGATTTCCAATTCCATATGCTGCCCAAGCCTCTGTTTCATTTTAACTTGCATTTACTAACCTGTATGCATAAATATTTTCTTTCCAAATGAACTATCCATTCTTCATTAACATTCTTTCAAGATAAAATATGCCTGTTTATGAGGAAGTTTTGAGGCAAAAAAGGTTGCTGTATGCTCCTTTCTAATTTAAAATTGCAATCTATGAGAGCAGAGCTCATTCACAATTCGAGTAGGTAGGAAACATTTTAGGTCAAGATCAGGGAAGAAGGTTAGAGGGAAGATTGATTTCTAATGAATATGGACAAGGAGGATGGAGCTGGGCTGTTCTCAGTGGGGGCAGATGCCAGAACAAGGAGCAATGGGCTCCAGTTGCAGCAAGGGAAGTTGTGGTTAAATATTAGGAACTACTTTCTTACTAGGAGGGTCATAAAGCACCAGATTACCTACAGAAATTGTGAAGTCTCTATCCTGGGAGCTTTTTAAGACTGGGGTAGACAAAACCCTGGCTGTGATGATGTAGCTGGGGCTGGTCCTGCTTTGAGCGAGGGTTGGACTAGATGTAACCTCCTGAGGTCCCTTCAACCCTCATTGTCTATGATTCTGCCTATCACTGAACCATCTTGAGTTGCATGGCTTTGATCTTTCTCCCGCTGATGGCAACAGCAAATTTTATATTAATTCTGCATGATGGTTCAGCTGACTGAGGGAATGATGCTCCTCAGTGACAAGTAAGGACAATTTTCTGAAGTCAGTGAGAGTTGAGGGATCTTGACTGGGAGAACAGGAGGCTTTACCTTTAAAGAGGAGCTCAAAACATATCAAGACTGAGCCCTTAAAGGCACAGCTCAGCTTTTTCCCAGAAGCAGATGTTTTGGAGGATACCTGTGAGTGACTGGGTGGGTAGGAAAAGCACCCAGAGTTCAACACAGTTCTGTATTTTAGCAGGAAACACAGGCCTGCTCCTTGGCAGGGAGCTAGTCCCACATGTGCCCGGGTGTCTTTTCATTTATACCATCTTTTACACCCATCTGACTCCATTGGCTTGATCCCTGGACACTACTAGAGTCAGCTCTGCCAAGAATGGGGTGCAAGGAAGCACAGGAGAAACAGCAGGAGCATCTGGCTGCTTGACTCCATCTGGGCGCCACTCCTGTCATATCAGCTCCATCAGGGGACCTCTGTGTACGCTCCGAGAGTTTTGTTCAGGGTTGAACAGAATTAATCAGACCTGAGATGGGAATGGTAGTAGAGGCCGGGTATCTTTACTGGAGACGATTTCTGGGAGTGAATGATAATTGTTGCTTGTCATGTGTTTCAGTAAAGCCAACATTTATAAATGCTGCTCAGAGATACACACACAAAGAAAGAGAAAAAGAGGAAGGAAGGAAGGACTTTTGACTTTCTAACTACTTTATTCAGGGGCTTGGGGTACTAAAAGTTGGCCCCGCCAGGGTTCAGGTCCAATGTACAAATCAAAGGCACACAAATTACTGTCAAACCAAGAGCACCATGCCATTACAGTCATAACATCACCATGACAGACACCGTCACAGTACTACATGCCGTTATGCGGTCGGGATGCCGGCCACGCGGTCGTACAGACCAAAGCCCTCTAGAAACAAATGATTCCTACCCTGCGCTCTCCAGCCATACACGTGACAACACCTTCAAGTTCCCACACAAAGAAATAAAGCAAAAAGCAGCCTGGTGAGGGCAGGGAGGAAGGAAGGGAGGAAAGAAGGGAGGGAGTGAAAGCAAATTTCAGGTTTCTTTCTGGGAAGAGAAGCCCATCCCACAATAAATGAAACATCAGGAAAATGAAAACCACTTGTGGCGTCATTCCCCAGAGCCTGTGTCACTTCTCCCTGTTGTGCACGCATGGTGTTTTCTTAGCATATGTTTCTTTGCTTGACTGGAAATACTTTATTTGCGTGCCAGAGGTCTGAGGTGGTATCTTGGCCTGTCATGCATGGCATTTCTTAGCTGCTGAACAGCTATATAACATGATTCCCAACACGTCTAGCAAAAGCCATTGATGAGCACTGAAACTATGGATGGCATTTGGCTTCAAGTCTACCAGTCGTGTTACTGAGCTACCACAGTACAATACAATGCCAGGGCATGTGGAAGCAACCTAGCTAGGATTTCTCTTCCAATGCTGCTGCTATTCCACTTAGGTTACACCACAAACAATATTTTTTTATTTGGTGGTAAAAGGTTTTTCATATTAAAATTGCTCTCAAGTTTCCAGTCAGACTTCTACATTTCACAGGTTTCTTTTCATTTTTATTTTAAATAGCTGGAATAAACTGGCATCTCTTCATGTGCACTGCTGCCCACTATTGCATGGGATGAGAATAACTGCATGTCCTGGGCCCTATATTGCTAACAGATGAGGAAGCTTTTTTTCTGTTCAAGTAGCAATGGGCCTGAAAGATTTAAATGCACCATTTACCACTGTAATTTCCTACTAAGTTTGCATCCTTTTTCATTGATGGGGCATTGTCTTGCAAGAGCTCTTGGGAAGCAGACTTAGTTCTTTACTTCAAACTGTAGAAGCCAACAAGAGGCCTTTTCCCTCTACCTCATCCAGTCCTTCCTGAGAATTGTTCTCAGTGCTTCGGCCTTACTCTATTGCTTGCCCAGCAAATGAATATTCCCACAGAGCAGGAGGTTTTCTAAAGGGCCCTTGAGACTGAAGATCACAAGACACAGGACATTACAATACCATAAATGTTTCTAAATCTCTTAGGTCAAGAGTGTCAGAGATACAGGCTGGGGGCCAGATCCAGTCTGCAGAGCCATATCATCTGGACCCTGGTCCTGGCCCAGCATGGAGTCAGTCTAGGACCCCCCCTGAATGTTAGATCCACTCTGGCTGGTCCAGGAATACACCTCATGCAGTGTCCACTCTGCATGGTCCAGGATGCGAGCTGCACATGGTATCCACTCTGGGTCTGGGGTGGGCACTGGATGAAGAATAAGTCTCAGACTGGGTGCCATGTGTGGTGCACTTGGGTACACTGGGGAGCAGAGGGTGGGAGGTCCTGTGTGTTCCCCACATGCCAGAACTGGAGCCTGCTCTACGATGTTCCGGGACCCTTGCTGCATATGGCATCTGCCCCAGAACAGATGGAGCAGGAACTGTGTGTAGTGTCATCCTGGACCAATGGGACCAAGCACGGCAGGTGCTGGATTCATAGTTTCATAGTTGGTCGGGTTGGAAGGGACCTGAGCAGATCATCAAGTCCCACCCCCTGCCATGGGCAGGAAAGAGTACTGGGGTCAAAGAACCCCGGTGAGGTGTTCATCCAGCCTCCTCTTAAAGACCCCCAAGGTGGGAACAGGCCACTCGATCCTCCTCAGCCTTCTCTTGTGGAGGCTGAACAGGTTCAGGTCCCATCGCCTCTCCTTGTAGGGCCTGCCCTGCTGCCCCCTGATCATGCGAGTGGCCTCCTCTGGACCCTCTCCATGTCGTCCACATCCCTCCTGAAGTGTGGCGCCCAGAACTGGACGCAGTACTCCAGCTGCGGCCTGACCAGTGCCTCATAGAGGGGGAGGAT
>NW_017728993.1:22155887-22157977 GCF_001723915.1 Gavialis gangeticus | reverse complement strand
GGTGCTTTTTACCCCCTCGTCCAAGTCGCTGATGAAGATGTTGAACAACAGCTATGGGGGATTGTTCATGACTGTGGGGAGGGGAGTGTCCCGGGCCTGATCCAGCCTGAAGGGCTGGTCCCATACCATTCATTTGAGCTGTGGACTGGTCCCAGGCAACTCCCCTGGGCCCTGGAGCCAGTTGAGTTTGACACCCCTGTTTTAGGTGCTTTTTCTATACACACATATAAGATAAAGTAAGACTAACCAGTGAAACACCTTCCTCTACTTAGCTGCTTGTGCAATATCTCACCTTGAAACGGTATCTCTGAACCTGGAATGGAGGTTGGAAATTAAAATCTCACTAGGGTTTGCAAGTATCACCAAATATTTTCCTAGCTCTTACAGACTATACAGATTGAGGTGACCACCTAGGCATTTTCTGATTCTGCTAGTTTCTCTTCCCTAATAATACATATCGCCCACTTCTTTAGATGTCATCCTTTCTGCAGGATTTGCACATGCCCGTGCTTTCTTACATCAAGCTTTCCCCGGTACAATCTCTGAGGAATACGTGCACAAGATTTGCATTGAACTCCAGGGAGAATTCACATGCCTCTGTTTCGATGCCCAATCTACATGGGTCAATGCTGGGGTTTGTATAAGCCAATAGGTGTTTGCTTGAGGACATCGAGAGGCTCATTTGAACATCTGGTCTTGCACATTTGTTGTGCTCCAAGGTGTCAGCTCTGAGCACGATATCAGGGATGAGGGCCACATGCAATGAGGTGCTAACCACCCTCAGGAGCCAACCTTTATCGTGATGCATTAATTCAAGGGGGGGTTATAAACAGTCAAGAAGGGCGAGGGAATTTTTAAGCCTAGATTTTAAATATCTCCACTGCAGGCTCACTGCACCCTAATTGGGCTTTAACATCAGAGTTAACCTCCACTGCAGCTCTGGCTTCTCCGAACACGTGAGCTTATTTCAACCCATGACCAAGGCAGTCAATGGCTTGTTTTGCCTCTGGGAATTGGTGAGAAGGACTCATCTACGTAAGGTCTGTATTAACTTTTCTCAGCCAGTTGGATTGCATCTTACGTTCCAAGGGACTAATAAACACGGAGACACAAAGATGTGGGTACACAAAACTATTAAACTCGAGGAAAATATCTCCATTTCACTGAATAAGCCAGCGCTTGCTAAATGGTGCTGGCATGTACACGGACTGGAGGATTTAGCAAATATAAATGCCAACAGAAACCAGCATCTTTATAAAGTCTAAACGGCAGCCCAACTTAGTCCCTTGTGATTACGATGCTGGCTATACAGACGTATCATTTTTCCTCAGTGGAAAGGGAGACTGTTTATTTGGGAAGCATTTCATGTCAAGGACAATAGGCAACTGTTTGGTTTTCCACAAATAGGCTAGTGTGCAACTTCCTCGCTGTCTCTCAGGAAAACTCTGGAGCATAGACATGTGTTTCCAGTGGGGTTTTTCATGTAAAGTAGTTAATACTCTGAACCCTTCATCCTGACTTATTCACTCTTCCTCCTTATTTCAAAGTGCTACACGCCACTGAAACGCAGTGGGGTTCATCTCTGTGAATATGCACTTTGATGACAACAGGCTCCAGATTCATATCAGCCATTCAAAAATAAATGAAGAGGCCTTGTCTCGACAAAGGTATTTGTGTGGCTGGCTATACTTTGGCAGAAGTAGTTCTGCAATATAAAGTCTGGGTCAAATCCAGGGGGAATGTAATGTAGCTGTTAAAGCGCTGAAGTGGAGATCAGGATTCTGGGGCCTTGCCTGCACCTTCACCACTGAGATAGTGCATCAGTGCATGCAAGTCATAACGATTCTGTGATTGCATACATTACAAGGGGGTTAGAGGAGACTTTCTTTTACAAGAGACCTAAATGGATTAAAGTTTCATTCCTCAAAAGGCCATGGCCAATAGAGAGCAACAAACATGCACATTTAAGCTGATATGGCCTTCCATAGAGCAGACTGCAGGGCTGATACGTGGGTACCAGAGAGACGCAGTTAGCTGTGTTAGTCTGAAGTCAAGTAGAAGGTGAGGTAGGTTTGCACTTTATAGACTTA
>NW_017728993.1:22141355-22150887 GCF_001723915.1 Gavialis gangeticus | reverse complement strand
CCTTGCCTGCACCTTCACCACTGAGATAGTGCATCAGTGTATGCAAGTCATAACGATTCTGTGATTGCATACATTACAAGGGGGTTAGAGGAGACTTTCTTTTACAAGAGACCTAAATGGATTAAAGTTTCATTCCTCAAAAGGCCATGGCCAATAGAGAGCAACAAACATGCACATTTAAGCTGATATGGCCTTCCATAGAGCAGACTGCAGGGCTGATACGTGGGTACCAGAGAGACGCAGTTAGTTGTGTTAGTCTGAAGTCAAGTAGAAGGTGAGGTAGGTTTGCACTTTATAGACTGGCCAAGTAGATCTATCTATCTATCTATCTTTCTATATGGGGGCCAGATCCAGTCCGCAGAGCCATATCATCTGGGCCCTGGTCCTGGCCCAGCATGGAGCCAGTTTGGGACCACCCCCTGCACGCTAGATATAGATGTCTACAGATATGTGTGTGTGTGTGTGTGTGTGTGTGTATATATATGTGTATATATATATATGAGAGAGAGAGAGAGTGTACTTGCGCACACAAGCTATTTATATGTATATATTTATATGCACATACTTTGGTTAGTGTATAAGGTGAAAATCTACCCTGCCTACTATGGGGGTACTAGCCAATATTTAACACTCAGATTTGCAAAGCTGCCTTAGAAAACTGAAAAATTCTCAAGTTAAAATAGTTACTTTGCTTCTCTGTCTTAGTCCATAAAACAGAGATAATAACCCTTGTTTGCCTATCCTAAGGGGGTTGTCGTTAAGCTTAGTTCACACGTAATTGCAAAGACCTTTTAGCTCCTAAGTAAGAAAATCAAGCCAATAAAATACAATTTGGAAAGGGGTGGTAAACCTAATTTTATCATGAGACAGCGGTTGCCAATAACTAATTGTAATTACATGTAAAGAAAAACAAAGGTCATGAGTGTATATAGGGCTGTTATGTAACTCCAGGACTTTGCAACCACAGAGTACATGCTGCAACTGGAAGATTTCTTTATAATTTTTCCTTAATGTAGCATGGAAGAAGTCACAGGGACAGTGTCTGTGAACAAGACCTAGGAGGTTGGGATTGAAGTGACTCTCTAAACCTCTGATACATAATTGTGTCTAGCGTGGGATCCTCGATAGTACACAGCCTGACCCTGTTTTCCCACTGAAACCAGCCAAAGCACTAAACGACAGCAGCAACGTAAGGTTGATGCTGAGACTACTAAAAACTCTTCCTCCTACAGTGATTCGTGCTTTATTGATTAGGTAGATAGACATAGTATATGGGAGCACAGCTGGTATAACCCTGTCACAGCTCCATTCACTTCAATGGGCTCATGACAATTATGTCAGCTGAGAATCGGCCTCATGATATGCATCGCACGAGCTTAGGGTTGGCCTCATTCAAGCAGTACGACTGAAGTCAATGGGATTACTAATAAGAATAGATTCAAGCACTGGGGCCAAGGAGAACAACTGCGTTTCCATCAGGCCTTCCCGACCCTTTGCCCTTCCTTTTCACAGAAAATGAGCACACGCTAATCCTGCCGTTGGATTGTTGTGACAAAACAATGGGCTGTAAGAAAATCCTTTCCGTATTGTGCTTGTCAATAGCTGTTATTCAAGTGTTCAGATACATCCCTATTAAGTATCTGATTCCTTTCACCAACCTTTTTTTGTTGCTGCTGTTATTACACAGACCCCATTCTCCATTCTCTTCATTTTGGAGGACACAGAGAGTGCAAGGGAAAAATGCGTGTCTCGCCGAACAGACTGATGCAAATTCATTTTGCAGGAAAAAAGAGAGAGTGTGCAAGAGAGAGAGAAAGCACCAACTGAGTACTCTTCACAATTCAAGAACGATGAAGTATTGACATATGGATTGAAGGACGTGTCTTCTGAGACACTGGAGGTTGCCCTAATGCACAAGGAGTGGAGAAGCTTCTTTCCTGGGCAGGTCTGACTCAGCTATGACAACAACAAAAGACAGGAATTTAATCCCTTGAAAATGGAAAATATATTGGCCTGATGTTCACTTGCAAACAGTGTGAAGGGTGTAGTGCAGGGTGAACTTCAAAGGGCTCTGACGACGATTTTAGCTTGTAGCAGGTTGGATGCTTCTGAGAGCTAAAGCAGGGTAAGCTGTACACAGAAATAATTGACTGGATGGACGTGCCGTTTCCATATTTCACAGATTCTGTGGGAACATAGATTTCATAGCCATTTGGGCTGGAAGGGACCTTGGGAGATCATCGAGTCCAGCCCCCTGCCCCAGGGGCAGGAAGTTAGCAGGGATCATAGGATCCCAGCAAGATAGACATCCAGATGTCTTTTGAAGGTGTTCAGAGTAGGTGCTTGATTGTTAATCAAAATGACTCAATTGACATTTGAAACCCCAGCTTCTGCTTATTTACTGCCGCTTTATAGATTTCATAGACATTAGGGCTGGAAGGGACCTTGGGAGATCATCGAGTCCAGCCCCCTGCCCCAAGGGCAGGAAGTCAGCTGGGGTCAAAGGATCCCAGCAAGATAAGCGTTCAAGCGTTTCTTTAAAGAGTTCAGAGTAGGTGCTTGCACCACCTCTGCGGGGAGTTTATTCCAGGCCTTGGGGGCTCAGACAGTAAAAACATTTTACACAGATCCTAGTTAAAAAATTGCTAATTTAGTTCTAGGTCATTATGTGGAGACCTTAATTTGTACAAATCAGCACTTGCCCCTAAGCTTACTCTCATTAAAGTAGTCTCCAATGCAAGTGTTCGCAGTTTGGGCCTATTGGACAAGTCATTTAAATCACCTGCTTCTGTTTTTGGATGACTCTCAATCACACCTAGAGACTTCATCTTGTCCATGTAAGTACCCGAACACTTTGATGAGCACGACAATATATTTTTAGGCTTATTCATGTGTAGAAACATGAGTATTCTCATCGCTGCCCGTCTCAGGAAACATTCTTGTGAACTAAACTTTACTTGCAGGGATGGTGATGAACAGGGCAACATGGAGAAAGGACCTCACATCTGTTTTTTCTTGTTTCTCTCTTAGGACATCACGTGCTTTATACAGACTTCTGCATTTGTCTTGTATCTTCATTACCCAGTACCTACAATTATACTAACAGCTTAGCAACTGGTTTGATGGCTGCTAAACACGCCAACAAACACCACTGCTGAAGTTAAAGCCGTTAGCTCTGAAAGAAGAAAAGCTGTCAGGTGAAATGTGTGAGGCCTCTCGGCATGGCAGTGTGATAATGTAGGTAGAGAAAGTTGACACTGGGTCGACTGAGTGATGGCAAACAGACCACAGGCTTCAGTAGATAAACAGACAGCCTTTCAAATCACATGATACCACTTGATACCTTTGTCCCACTTGAGCTGGTACAAAGTGTAACAGCACGTTAAACCCATTGATGTCACCCTGGGCTGAAATCTTCACTCCACGGGAAAAGTGGAGCCTTAGCGTAGACAGGGCAAACTCCATCGCTGACCCAGCTTCGGTTCTGCTCGGGAAAGAACGAGGTTGTGCATACGGGACTAGTTACCTGGACCGCATTTGACCCAGCGTCTCCACGGCTATTAGTCATTCAGATTATATTTGCACTGCAGTTACTGCTCTGATTGCAGCTTCTGTAGACATACCTGAACCAGCCTCAAACTGGTTAGTGTGGGAATTGGTAACAGTTTAGGGATCCCCGCTGCTTGAAACACCTATCCAAAAAGGTGGGAAAAAATGAACTCTGGGCTTTTGAGGCTAAACTGTTTGCGAGATCTATGGTAGGTAGTTTAAAGCTAGTACAAGAGTGCCCACATATGTCCACACTTACAGTAAGGACTGCAGTGCAGACTGCATGACATTGATGCCAAGTGCATCACGACCAGGAGCAGATGAATGGGATGCATTTCTCAGTGGTGATCTCTAGAGTACCACAAAAGTGGTCAGACAGAGTCTCCTTACTGACTGCGTCCTCCTTATTGAGAAGGCCAACAAAGCTAATGGACAAATGCCAATGATGGTACTGCTCTATGTGACGTGGCCGTCTGTCCGATAGGAGGCAGAGCAATGCAGCTTATGCAGGCCACTAAAAAGCCATCTCATGCACGTGATCCAAAGCGCATGGAAAGTCCTGGGAATCTGTCCATTGACTTGAATGGGCTTTGGACCAACTTTATGTTCAGCTCCTATGGAGCTGCACTGGTCTCCTAACAACAGTCTTGAGGTGAAAAGGTGAAAATATCTGCATCCTTGCTGGCTGGAATGCAGAACAGAAAAAACAATCAAAATATCCAGTGAAGTAAGGAGGCCAACATTTGAAACAATCAAAATGAGCTCTAGCCGTATGACCTTTTTCCATATGTTTCCAGGGCTCTATGAAGTGCCTAAAATCCCATCAGCATGACAGGCCACGAGCCAAAAAGCTTTTGGAGCCTGGGAACAAGGACAAACAGGCCACCCTTGGAGGAAGAGCTTTCCGAACTTCGGGGATCCTGAAGACCCATAAGGCTACGAGCCCAAGAGTGCTGGCCGTAAAGCAGTCCAGTTGGTGGGTTGCCAAAGAGCAAGGGAACCTGGAAGTCTAGGTTTCCACAGCAGTCACCCCAGACAACCCCCCTACATCAAGGGAGATGCAGAATTTGAATGATTTCCCCCAAAGGAAAATAGAGGTTTTACACTAAAAGTGAAATTTTCCCAAGTTGGGCCTAGCAACTTGCAAATTGTGCATTAGAAAACAAACCCAACCGAGACGTCCCAACTCTCTCTAGTCTTTTTGTGTCACTGGCATCAAGGACTCATTTGCAGAATTTTATGAAGCATCCTTTTACAATTTCAATCTTTCATTAGGTATCCTCTGTTTTACAGGTGACATAAGGGACCTAAAGACACACTGGCTATCGCTTGGATTAAGTTGCAGACTGGTTAAGTTTCTATTGAAAGCGTCTATTGAAAATGACCTATTATTTCTGGCAATGATGTTGAAAGCTTTTCCTATTTTTTTTCCTTGTCCATTTAGGGCTGAGCAAAAAGCAAAGAATCAGAAAAATGTAAATCATAAAGGAGGATATGTTTATGGACACATGGGAATTCCCTGGACATATTTCTGCGGCAAATTTTGAAAGCATTAAAAATTCATATTCGATGATTTCCGAGAAGGGACTATACACGCACATCTTATCCATCCCTGAAGACCTCTCACTGGAGCCACTGCCAATGATAGATATCCTTGTGCAGAAACTGTGAATTATTGCCTTGCTTCTCTCATGTCCTGACTTTGAGGAAGTCCCCTACATCCTGATAGTGAGGGATGTCCTTATGGCCCAGGATACACAAACACCCAGAACTTCCCAGCAGCAATGAGAAAGCACCCCAGAGCCTCAACACAGAAGCTATTCAAGATGAAGAAAAAATTGTTTCAGGGACAGCTAACGCTTCAGGTTAATATTTTTGCCTGTCCTTTCCTTACCCGAACAAGCTCACTCATTCCCAGACAAAAAGGATTGAACCTACACATTTTCTCAAATTAATTTTGAAAAATGTTATTTCTCCCAAGCCTTAATTCCTAGTTTTGACTAGAAAGGACTAAGTTATGTCAGCACCAGAATCGGTAGCAACTGCGGGGTCAGCCCACCAAAAAGGACCCTCTATATTGTTCTGAACGCCTTTATAGATTTCTTTTGGGACAGCGATATGACCACTAGGTGTATTCTGTGCTCTTCAAGGCCACACAAATTGTATTCTCAGTGTGTATTTGTATTGAGGCAGCAAGTCTTAGGCAGGGCAGACACAGTGCCATGTAAAAAGGTAAGTAAATCTGCCTCTCTCAGGCACTGCAGCAGCCCACAAAACCAGCCATCAAGCAAACTAGCTTGCTTGCTGCTCAAGGTTATCAGCTATGCTGCCATAGTGCCTTTTGACAGTGGACCGTATACTCCCTCAGATGTATCACAGGCATATTATCCTCCTTGCTGAGCCTGTGCTCAAGTCAGTGCATCTGCTCAGCTTGCACGTAACAGGTATATTCAAGAGCAAAATGCAAGTGGTGTCTGTTTTACATCTGTTAATCCTATATAGAATGAGGGACTTCTGGACCACACCTGGGACTGGCAGTAGCAGCAAGAAGATTAACTAATAAAATAAATTGGCAGTGGGAAACCCAAGGGCTTTGATAGGATTACAATGCAGCCCTTGCGGGGGTAAGAAGGAAGAGGCTAGAGCCCACTGGAGTAGGATGGCATTTTCAAAACTGCTAGAGAGGATGAGGTTTTAAAGATTTTGATGCAGAGAAACACCATGCTGGGTTTCCAAAAAAAACCCACCTTTGAAAATCTGGGCCTACCAGATTAAGGTAAAAAAGCCTTGAAAATATGAATGGGTCAGATTTTACAATAGCACCTAGTCACAAAAAAAGGTACAAAGGCCCTTTATTGACAAGAGCATGTCAGCAGTTTAAAAGTACAACTCCCATTGGCTTGTTTGGCATTTGGGCATCAAACCTGATAAGACAGTTCATGACCCCATTTGATGCCTATCTGTGTAATAAGGAGCCTCTCCCCATTTTGTAAATGCAGCCCTTACGCCCTCTGAATGCTCCCTCCTTAAAGTTTTAACCTCTATGTAAAAAAAAAAGAAACAGAAAAGATCAAACCATATTCTGAATGTGTAACAATGCAAATAAGCATTTTTGAAATTATTCTTGAATCAACTTTTTCTTTTATAGCACGAAAACATTTCCTGAGTATATTTGCTGGGTGAGCTAGCGCAACATTTGAATGTGATTTGATTTCTGTTTGGACCTGATCGCGGGCCCTAAAGAGAAGCAATGGGAAATGGATGGCTAAACATAAATCTCATTACCTTGCCCCATGATAACAGCAAACATTTTGGGCTTTGGCCTCTGTTCAATGAGGAAGGGAGCACATTCCGGAGCAAATCAGTCGTTTTTTCTCTCTCTTTCTCTGCTCCTTCAGAAAGGGAGCGGGGATAAAAAAAAGGTTTGCCTCCTCCAGATTCCAATGAGTTGAGCAGATCAGAGGCCGCAGCTGCTGCAAATTTAATTTGAAACAGCAGAGCTAAAAGATCAATTCAGGAAGCACCTGTGGCCAATGATGACTCTCTATTGTTCAAGTATTCTCAGAATCCACTCTGGCCTTCAGCCTATGCCAAAGTCTGACATACTGAATATGGCCTTACAGGCCAGCAAAGTGCACAGTAGTGCTTATTTCCATCAAATGGCCCTGCCGGGTACTATATTTAATATGACATGATTGCTGAATGGAAGACTATAGGCAGTGCTTTTATTTTTGCCCTTAAACTCTTCGGGCTCTATTATAGAAATTAATTACTAGCCTTCTGTGCAGGCCCACTGCCCAGCGGGAGCAGCAAGAAGAAGGCCACGTCCTTCTTGCTGGTGTATCTTGTCATAAGGAGGGCTGCTTTGACCCTTCTTAGCAAAAAAACACCACTCACTTCATTTTGCTTGGGGTGCTCAGAGGATGAAATCCCAGCCCCAGTAACATCAGTGGGACCATATTTTGAACGCATTCTCCTTCCTCACCTCCCCAAAATCTTGCCATTCTCCTCCTGAAAGTGCCTGGTATGCCAAACAGTGGAGGGTACAGCATTCACTTTCTTCTGTGACTCTTCAGCTTTCCTTAGGAAAATGCTGATTCCACAGGATCACACATGCCTCATCATTGACATGTCTGTCAATCCCATCACAGCCTTTGACAGAGAGCAGGCAGGTGGGAAGGCCAGGATTCAAGGATCATCTGCACTAAGATCCTTGCTCTCCCTGGCTAGCTCAGCTGGTTAAAGAATGATGTTAATGGGCGTATGTACACACCACGTTTTCTGTCCATTTGTGCACTGCAACTGCATGTCCATTTGCATGAGTGGGATTTCCAGATGCTTTAAAAGTCTTTCTTGTGCATTAAAATAAAATTAACACCAAGGTCACAGGTGACGAGCCACAAGATCTTTCTTGCCTTAGGCAGGGGGTTGAACTAAATGACCTCTTGGGGTCCCTTCCAATCCTGCTTCTCTAGGATTTGCCAGATGACTACTAGGCAACTGGGGGGCTGCATACCAAAAGAACCTGCAAACTCCCAGGGTCCCCTGACCCTAGCAGCCCCTCTCCTTGGCTGCCGAAGTCCTTGTCTGTCTTATCACCAAGCATCTTTTTAATAAGAAGTGGAGATTGTATTTTGGAAACACTGAAATGTTCCAGATATCCAGTTCCCCTCCTGGCAAGACACCAGGTCCCCAGGCTGCTCAGTAAGATGACCGTCCCAGTGGGGCACTGGCCAGCCAGCTATCGGGGGAGCCCAGAGAACCAAGTGAACTGGGAAGGGAGGAAATCAAGATTTTGAATTTTCTTTCCAATTTGGGATTCTTCATCTGGGTTTTTTTTTTTGCTTTTTTGTGGGATGAACTTTCCATTTCTAGGTCAGGCCTGTGTGTACAGAGCCTTCCCCCACTACCCTTTCTGTGGCAGCCGCCCCTGAAACCAGGGCAAGCAGGGAGCTGTCCTTATGCAGAGAGGAGATTAAGTCCTTCATGGGCTCTGTCACAGGATGTGCTTCTCTGCAACATCATGTTACAACCTATTCATTGTCTGGTGTCATCACTTCTATGGGCTCAAGAAGTCCTTGCATTTATCGCCTAGGCTGTATATAGTTCAGAGTTCATGGCTGAATTTAGGCTCTACTTTTTGGATTCTCCTTGTCAAGCTGCTCCATTCCTCTGGTATTTTTGCTCACACCCATGATCACACCTGGCAGGCTTTTCCAGAGGGAATCCGAGTTTATTCTCACCCTCCTGGCAACTCAAACAGATATCAGAGGCTAAGAAATGTTATAAGCCCCTGGAATGATTCCTTCACACTGAAGCTCACCCCACAAAGGCTGTCCCATCAGTAACACAATAAAATGCTGCTAATGACACTTGTTCCTAACAAGGGCTGATAAAAATCGTATGATGGGAGAGGACCAGCCAACTGTGTCTGCAGGGTGTAGAGCTGAGGTTCAATTTGCAAATGCAGTGCACTTTCGTAGGTGGGTACGGGAAGAAGTTTAGGGGATATCAAAGATATTGCTCTTTGAACTATAAAACATGCTTCTCTGGCTGCATGCTTTATCTGTTATACAAATACATGGCAGGGAATCTAAGTTGTAGGGCCAAATTGATATCCCTGCAGAGGAAGAATGGCCTAGTATGAAAAGGCAGCACAATAGTTCAGTGGCATCTACATTACTAGCACTGCTCTGTTGCCCAGCAGTAAAGTCCCAGGGAGAGGGGGAAAAGCAGTGGAAAACCTGTCATGGGAGAAGCTGATAAGGATAGTGGTATTTCTGTTTTTATCCAGGTATTCCAATCTGATACGAGTCAGCTTCTGGGATGGATGTTACCAACCAGCAGCAAATTGCTGGTACAGTTCCACATGCTTCATGTGTATGATAGCTGCTACTGTAGATGTCTCCCAAGGAAACAGTGCCTATAACATTTCATAGTTTCATAGTTGGTTGGGTCGGAAGGGACCTGAACAGATCATCAA
>NW_017728993.1:22112736-22140903 GCF_001723915.1 Gavialis gangeticus | reverse complement strand
GTGTTGAATCCCATCCTATTCTCATCCGCCCACCCCTGTAACATGTCTAGGTCTGATTGCAACCTATTCCTCCCTTCTAGTGTGCCCACATCCCCCCACATCTTAGTGTCATCAGCAAATTTGAACAGGTGCTTTTTACCCCCTCATCCAAGTCGCTGATGAGGATGTTGAACAGTGCGGGCCCGAGGACCGAGCCCTGGGGGACCCCACTGCCCACATCCCTCCAGGTCGAAAATGACTCATCCCACATTATAAGTAAGGCAGGCAACTCACCTCCTAACTCCAGCACAATATGTTTGCTTGCTCACAGGAAGAGAGAGAGGAAAACGGGGAGCCAGAGGGGGAGAGAAATAAGAAGACAGCACTTACTTTCCAATTGGCTGTCCAGCAGGTGTATGCTCCACTTCAAATCCTGCTTGTCTCAGCACATCAATCACAGTGTTGTTGCCCAGGAAGTGACCTAAAACACAAAAGAAGAAACAGCTACATCACTCAAGCTCTTCCTGAAAGCCTCTGCAAGCCTGGAAAGCCATGGCAAGATCTGAGAGCAAGGAAATCAAACCAAGCAGCCAACTGGGGCCCATCCTTTCAGAATCCTGAATGACACCTGCCTCCTCCCAGCCTGGTCCCCAACCCACCTTGGCAGGAGAGGAGGCAGCTCACACCCTGATGTGCTGCCCATGTAAGTCAGGGGATTGGAAGGACTGACAGGAGGAAGTCTTCTATAGTAATTTAACTGCATCAGCATCTGTAAATTATTGCCTATTCCTATGCAGCCACAATTTCAATCATGCACACATGCATTCACACACACACACACACACACACACACACGCACACTAAAGAAACTCTACTCACAGATTTTGGAACTGCTCCTACAAAAAACATGCAAGTAGTAATTGGATTCATTCTAGACAGGATTATATTCTGTTTGGATTATAATTAGAACTATTAGGTTTACACTTCTACTCAGAGGAAGCAGAAGTCACAAATACTCTGATAAACATTGGAAATGTCTACATGTTCATTAATGTGCCTTAGCTACTGTGCATTTAGTTTAGTACTTGCTTAATAAAGTACTGCAGTAGTGCTGGCGCATGATTTTGTGACGCTTACTGGGCATGTCTACATGAGCGTATTTATTGCACAGTAACCAAAATTACTGTGCAGTATAGGTGCATATGTACAGGTGCATGCCTGTACTGCACAGTAAAATGGTGACTTACACCAACTTGAATGTAAATTTGATACCTATATCATGCAGGTATCACATTTGCACTTGATTAGTTACTGTGCAGTAACACACGTGTAGATGCATAGCTGTACAGTAACCCAGGGGGCTCCCTGCTGCATCTGCCCAGCCACTAGGGGGCCAGCCTGAGCCCACCCCCAGGGCTCCTGACTGGCTGCCTCTCTTGACTTCAATTTGGGACTAAAATTAGTTCCAACTGCTGGTAGCCATGTGGCCAGAGGCTAAAGCTCCCCCTGGTGGCCACAGGGGCACATGGCTGGCTGCTCTGACCCGGGACTAAGTTTAGTCCCAAATCATCTGCACATGTAGATGCTGGCCTATTCCTTTTCATTGTACAGTAATTTACTGCTCAATAAATTTAAGCAGCATACATGCATGTGCAGACAAGCCCACTGTGCATTAGCCTAATAACACTGCACCGTAGGCTATTAGCACGTTTTAAAACGACGCTATTGCGCAGTAATCTATGTGCAGGGCTTATTAGGCTAATGTACAGAAAGTATCTCCTGCAGATGTGCCCACTGCAACATCGTTTGATTGTGCTCTTCCCTGGTGTTTGTGAATATTGTGTGAATGGGTTTTTGTCTGTTTGAATGTTTAAGACCCATCTGGGGTAAACTGCCTGAGATGAGAGTTTAAGCAGAAATTGGATAAATGATTGAGTTCAGGATCAGAGCTGGTCACAAGGTTTTATATAAATGCCAAGATGTTAAAACCTAAACTTTTTTGTGTTTGGATATATTAGACTGGCCAAAACATTATTCTGGGAAAGATTTTTCTGGACTAGAATGGTATTTATAGGGGTAAAAACCCAAACAAACAGAATACTCAGCTGGTCAAAGCACTTACCTCAGATGTGACAGACCCACTTCTAAGTTAGTGGTCTGAATCTGGCAGAGAAAGGACTTCAGTTTGCATCTCCCATATCATAAATAAATGCTCTTACCACCAGGGCATTGCTTATTTTGGTATGTCTTTCTTGCTCTCTTTCCCCTTTAAAAATAATCCTCCAAAGGACTTTATTTTATCTCAATACAGAAGAAGGAAAGATTTGTAGGGAGGGAAAATGATTTCTCACCAAGTTTTATTTATTTATTTTTTTACTTTACTTCTACTTATTGGTGTATTTCAGTGTTGCTAGCCCAAACTGGTCAAGAAATGAGTTGGTCTCATAGAATCATAGACAAGGAGGGCTGGAAGGGACCTCAGGAGGTCACATCTAGTCCAACCCCCTGCTCCAAGCAGGACCAGCCCCAACTACATCATCACAGCCAGGGCTTTGTCTACCCCAGTCTTAAAAACCACCAAGGATGGAGAGTCCACAACCTCTCTGTGCTTTACTACCCTTCTTGTAAGAAAGCTTTTCCTAATATCTATCCTAAACTTCCCTTGCTGCAACTGGAGACCATTGCTCCTTGTTCTGTCATCTGCCCCCACGGAGAACAGTCCAGCTCCATCCTCTTGCAACCTTCCTGCAGGGAGTTGAAAGCTGCTACAAAATCCCTCCCTTAGTCTTCTCTTCTCCAGACTAAAGGAGTCCGATCCCCCCAGCTACTCCTAAGCCTTGTGCCCCAACCCCCCAACCATTTTAATTGCCCTCTGCTAGACTCTCTCCAATCTGTCCACATCCTTTCTGTAGTGGGGGACCCAAAACTGGACACAGGACTCTAGATGTGGCCTCACCAGTGCTAAATAGAGGGGAAGAATCACATTCCTTGATCTGCTGGCAATGCTCCTAGTAATGCAGCCCAGGATGCTGTTAGCCTTCTTTGCAACAAGGACTCAATGCTGGCTCATATTCAGCTCTTATGCCAAATGGATGTGCTTTAAAATACCGGATTTAAAATGTAGATGCATTGTGGATTGGAAGGCACTCAAAGGAACAAGCCATTTCACCTATGTAGGGAGTGAGGCATGCAATGATAATGACACCATGGCAGAAGCCATGAAACATCCTGCCTTTAAGAGTTGAGGCTCTCATAAAACCCCCAAGTTCCACGAGACCCAGGAAAATAAAATCACATCCATGAACAGTATTGGAATTTCATCCCAACAGACACCATAATCATAATTCATTATTTCCTATATACTCTTCTACCACTTGAAAAAAAAATGAACAGACAGTCAGGGAACAGAAACTTTATCAGGTGGTTTAGGTGGCCTATCACATCCCGCAAATCAGGAAGAATGCATAATAAAGAGTGAGCAGATAAAAACAGGGCAGGCTGAGAATTGTTCTGCTAAACCATTTAACAAATTCTTGTGACTCTGTTCACAGAAATTAGAACTGGCTCATGAACCATTCACTAAGTGAAACACAAAGCCCAATTCTCAATAAGCAACCCATTCACTTCTATTTTCAGGGGTAGAGTTTACCTGTAATGGTGCTTCAAAGAAAAAGAAGAAAGAAAGATCAGACCAGAAAGTCAAACATATTATGAGCCCTTACCTAACTTAACTGGACATCCAGCTCCCATTTCTGGAAATTAGAACTTGTGGTTCATAACCCACCCCCCCAAAAAACTCAATATTTCATTTATTAGCTTGTTTTCCTGGTTGCCATATAAAACCAGCCTACTCCTAAAAAGTATCCCAAGCAGTTTATTCTAGTTGGCAATAGAGGAATCTTCTCCTTTCTGTAGGCTGGGAGATTTATGAATGTGGCTCAAAGGTTGTAAAAAGAGTTTTGAGTGCCTCCTGTATGCCAAAGGCCTGATTCATATCACAATGAAGTCAATGGAAAACTGGTTTCAATGGGCAGCAGATCAGGCCTCAAGAATGTATGATACTTCCCTAGAAGACCTCAAACTATCATCAAAAACCCAGTTATTTTTTACACATCAAAGGACAGAGCATAAGGCAAAGTGTAGTGCTGGTGAGAGGTGCCAGTAATGAAGGACTTCATATTTTCCATAGGATAAACTGACCGTGGATCACAGTAGAAGCCCTACACAATGCCCTACCTTCCAATCATACTAGTGATTAGGGGTGTGCAAAACGGGCCCTATTTGATTCAGATTCGGCTCTAAATGATTCAGCTTGTTGATTTGGATCACTGTCCCCGATTTGATTCAACTGAATCTGAAGATTCGATGCTGATTCAGAGAATCAGTGATTCAGACATACACACAGCTTTAAAAGTTGTTTTGACATACCTTGAGGTACCAGGCACAGCTTGTGAACGCTGTGATGCTGGGGCTGATGGAGCATCCCATGGGAGTGGGGTGGGGGGCCCTGCGTGCTCGGTGGCAAACCTGGAAGTGGACCAGAAGTACTTCTGGTCTACTTCCAGGTCCACTGGGGAGCATGCTAAGGGCCCCCCATGCCCCCCTGGGTCAGTGATTGGTCACAGGGGGACCCCGGATGCTCCCCACCTCACCCCACACCCAGGAGGCACTAATTGCTGAGCCGGGGAGGTGTGGGGGGCCCCCCCATGTGCTCCCCACTGAACCCGGAAGTGGACTGGAAGTGCTTCTGGTCCACTTCTGGGTCTGCTGCTGAGCATGCTGGGGAGTCCCCTGCACTCCTGTGGGATGCTTCATGCGCCCCAGCATCACAGTATTCACGAGCAGCTGCTACCTAGAGGTCTGTAGAAAAAACATTTTAAGCTGTGTCTGTGTCCGAATCTCCAAATCTTTCTGAATCTCTCCTAATTGATTTGGAGGGTTCTGATTCAATTCAGGGAGATTAAAGGGCACTCTGATTTGATTTGGATTTGGACATTTGGCCACAGAATCAGGGACCGAAGCTTCGCACAGCCTCACTAGTGATACACTGCCATCAATCCCATAATTGTGAACAGACTCAGTCCCAGTGCATTCACCCAGGCTGTGGAAGAACAATTTAAGGATTCAAGGGTAATTCGGTCATTGGTTTCCTTTGGTGTCTCTACTTAGCCTACCAAAAAGGGGACTAATTCCTATCGGTTGTGTCATGAAGTTTTTGCAGGGTTTTTAGTGCAACTCACAAGCATCATAAATAGATTTTAGCCAAAGACTTTTCTTTAAACTATTAAACTTACATTTGTGGACATAACTTGTTCCAGGATTCCACCATTTCCTTTCAAGAAAAATCAAAATTTGATTTTCCCCTGACTAATTTGCTTACAACTAAAGCCAATGAAGTCAAGAACAGTCCCAAAAATGTGCTACACCCTCAGAGATTTGAGCAATAAGACATTTGTGAGCAATTAACTTGATTTGATCATATCCTGATTTTTAATGTAATGCCAGAGCAAACAGAGGCACTGATCCTGCAATAGAACCATAGAAATAGAAAATAGAACATAGGATAAACAGGGGTATAGTTGCAAAAGATGTTTCAATGACAATCATTTCATTATCAAATAACCTAGTTTTTTTTTGGATTGTAATATCAATTTCCAAGATGTTTTATAGCATCAATAAGTTGTTTTTTTATCCAGCAAAACATTGACCTTTCTATCATGGGACTGGAAAACACCCAAAATTGTGATTTTCATACCTCTTGATTTAGTCCTGAAAAAGTAACAACATTGCACACCTAAATCTCCCTAACAGTTGTAACAAGTTAATGTCAGTATAAGTTTTCCAACACTGCTCTGCTGAAACCCTTCAAGTATATTCAGGCACGAGTTGATACTGTGGCTTTTTCATCTTTGGCTTCTGCATTAACACTGTCATCAAGGATAACAGCTGTAAATCTGTTCGTGCTTTTTGCTGTATTTGTATTACTGAGACTGAGAAACAGAGAAGAAATTGTGAAGTTCTTGCAGTTACACTCTCCCTGCGTTTCCAGATGCATGCAGTAGGTTGATTTCTCCTATACCACATTTCTAGCAGACCAAGACATTGCAATACTGGCATTGGCTTAGGGTTTTATCACGAAGAAAGCTGTCTATCGGGAAAATCATTTCACACAAGTTACCAGGCTCTATCAAAGATTTAACCTGATAGAGGTGGAGCCACATCAGAAAATGACAGGTAATTGCAGCGGACTATTCGCTCAGCCATTCATCCCTTTGCTTTCATTTTTCATCAGGAAAGGGTTCTGCTGGTATCTGAGAGGCGTTGAAGATTTGCTCTGAAGTTGCAGAGGATGAATGTGAGCTCCTGCTGAATGTTTAATTCTTGGTGATGTAAGTCAAGCTCACCTGGGTGCCAGGCACATGGATTGTTTAATGCATCTAATCCAGTGGTCAATCTAATCCAGTGGTCAGTTTGGGACTGTAAAATGAGCTGCCCCAGGGCCCAAGGATCCTTGCAAATCTCACTACCTCCCACAACAGGTTCAAGGTGTATTTTTGACCTCATATGTTTACCAAGGGACTCCACAGAACATTTCAGCCCCGAAAGGTGAGAGATCAAACACATGCCAGCCTAATCCACATAGACTAATGCATTAATGCACTAGACCCTCAGATATTAGGGTGAGGCATGTGGTATCAGAGCCTATATGGAACAGAACCTGCAATGGATCTTGAGAGCTACGTGGTTTTCAAAGCAAGCAATGAGCCCTGCACAAGAAATGGTGCTGTTTTTGCATAAAGATCATCTCCTAAAGGAGCTCTGTGCCCTTCAGAACCAATATAGAAACAGCAAAGATAATCTTGAAGAAAGAGATTGGTCAGTTAATGGAAGATAGGTCTAGACATTGCTGTCTCTCAGGCACCTGAAATATTAAAAAAAAATACTTCTCAAGTGATCAACATCCAGAATGACATAGTCATTATTACTGCACAATCTGAGTTACCTACTTCTTGAGGTTATGGCCAAAGTACTTAAAAGTAATGTCTATTGACATTAAAGGGTCTTGGGCCTTTAATGACACACTTACTGATATTTAAATATAATCTTATATCGATCTTTAAAAAGCAGTTCAGAGAGGAACCTAGTATGAATAGTCCTCTTCAGCAGAGATCGGAACATTTTTCAGTTAAAACCCGTTTTCTTTTGGCTTTAAAATGTAGATCGGGCAACATTGCAATATCCTTTGCCAGATGATGTCAACAACAAAACAAAATTAATTAGAAAGTCCAAATGTTTTATTTTGACATTTTCTAAGCAAGATATTCTGAATCAAAGCTGCTTTTCATTTTGAAATGTACCTTTTTTTAAAAGAAAAAGCATTAAAAACCTTACATAGAGCTTGAATGTGAATTGAGAGCATTTCGTTGAATGTGAATTGCAAGCATTTCATTTTATGTCTAACCAAACATTTTATTCAACTTGAAATATTTTCAATTTTTCACTTCACATTTATTTTTTTAAATCTAATCTAACTCAAACCAAGGCCATTTTTCCCCCTGATTCTTTTTAGAATTGACAGATAATGGAGAATTAATAACAGCCAAATGTTATTCTTCAGTCTCATCTTAAATCTTTCCTGTTTGTGTCAGTCTATAGGTCAAAATCTAAAACCTTCTTATGTTTAGCTACTACAGTTGATGCTGCGACTTCGCAACAATAGTACTAGTATGTCGAGAAATAAGAAATTTATTGAGAAATAATTTTTTCAGTCAGATTATGAAGTCACTTTTGGATGTAATGTCTTTGAGCAGGTACAGACAGACATTACACATGGACAGATACAGACATTACAAATTGTGCTGCTTACAGAAAATCATGTAACTTGGACTGATTCCACCTTGGGCTTTTTGAATGTTTGTACTGAGCCTTTGGGCATGTCTAAATGAGCAAGGGCATGTGGTATGCAGTGCCACGGACCCATCTGTGCCACCACACACCACACCTGCCACATGTGCAGGCTTTCCTCATAATGAAAATTAGCAGTGTGTGGGGGGGGGGGAGGTTGACCTTGAGGCGATCCTGGGGTCAAAAAACCACTGCTGCCATGTGGGGCAGCGCACATAGCAGCAGTGTGCACCACCCAAAACCAGAGCCTGACCAGCCAGTCACACTCCAGTTGCCAGCCAGGCTCCCAGCTGCAGGAGTGCCGCAGCTGCAGCTCCCAAAGGCCCCCAGGTCCCCAGGTAAGGCTGCTGGGTCCAGCACAGTTGCTGGCCCCAGTCTCCCCTACCCCACTGGGGGCAATATGCCATGTACCAGAGTGTGCGTGACACGGGTGTTCCCCAGGGACAAGAAGCAGCGGCACACATCGTGCCACTGCTGTTTGTCCCTGGGGAATCACACATGCCCACTCATGGGGACATGCCCTTTGGGTCTAACTCCTGAAAGTCCTGCTCTTCCTCATCTTGAATTGTGGGTGTTGCAGGAGTCACTGGGTGTAATGCCCTAGTGTTAGACAGACCAGCCAATCACAATGGTTCCTTCTGGCCCTAAAAGTGCAAATGTGAGGGTTGTACATACAGTGCTACTTTCTCTGGTTGCACACATTCTCAGCTTAGCCCGATCCCTTTTAAAAACGTTCAGTGGCTCAGTCCATTGGACAGGCACCAATTCAATCAGTGCACTGTAAACATTTTAATGCCCTGGGCTCTAGTTTCCTGCAAAATGTCAACTTCCTACTTCCAGTTGTTTATTTAGGGCAATTTAAAATAAAGTTGCAAGGTGGGTTTTTTTAGAATATAATAATGTTGATTTATTTCATTTGCTCTCCTCTCACTCTAAAAAATAGAAGTGCTATTTTTCCTCAACCTTTCCATCAAAGGTAAAAAGCTTCCGGAAATGATAATTATTGAAAAGTTTGTGCACACAGATATGGCAGACAGGTATCCTGGCTTCTGTGTCTGTACTCCCCATTCATTCTGAACCTGGACAAAAAAAACCCTCCTAGACCATTACCCTAATTTATTGTGACAATTGCTGAAAGCTAAGGCTAAAGGGTCAGAATACTGACTGCCCAGGGAATGCCTACTAAATATTCAAAGGCTAAGGAAAGCAGAAGTAAAAGACCTGCTACAGAGGGGCTTAAGCTGTAATTCCATCCTCAAGCACAAAGTAACTACTGTAAAGCCTTCACTGACAAATGCAGGGTGGGGAATTAAAAGGCTTAACTGTTGAAAATAATACATGAAACTAAAACGCTGTATCTGTATTTGTGACAAATGATAATGCAGAAGATTACCACATAGTGGGCATGTCTACATGAGCTGTTTACTGCAGAGTAGACTAATTAACTCCACAGTAAACATTTCACATCTCACTTACAGGGCTGTTAGACTGTAGTAAACTAACAAACCTGGCAGCAGTATAGTACTTGAAAATACTAGACATGCAGATGCTGATGCAGCTGGCTGGGGCATGAGGGTGCTTTAGTATGGGGGCTACCTACTCAGTAGCCCCACACTGTAGCACTCTCATGCCCCAGCCAGCCCCTCCGCAGCACACTGAGCTGGGTTGGAGTGGCCCTGGGCCGGCAGGCTGATCCCCTAGGCTCCCAACCCAACACAACGTGCTGCAGTCCTGGGTGCGCGTTCAAATGGTGTGCCCTGGAGCAAAAAACTCTGGTGCAATATGCACCAGGGTTCATTGCTGCATGCTAATAGCACATGTAAACATGCCCAGAGTATTTGAAGTATCCATAGAAACTGCAGTAGGAATTAGTACAAATTTTTAAGCCATCCATTAATACTTTGCAGCTCTAAATGTCCAGTTAACTTGTTCTGGTTGGTGCATGTTCAGAACCGATTTTGACCTTCTCTACTGAATCAAGCCTGCTACATTAGAGATATGTCAATCTGAAATCAGGCAGAAGGCAGAGCATCTTAAGGATGACACCTTAAAGACTAACTTGTTCAGCAAGCTTTTGTAGGCAACAGCCTGGATGAGAAGGAGACGCATGGGTGGGAAGATACAAGCTATATATAGATCCTTGAAAGACTTGATGCTGATCGCTCTTGCTGGAGAGAAGTTTTCAATGTACAGTGACTTGGCGCTGGGGCACAAATTAGTTTAATGAGCTGATTCACGTGTAAAAAGTTTTGTGGTTCCAGTGAAGTGTGTGTATGAGGGGTCTACCGCTGATGGGGCCAAGGTACATTTCTCTACGTTAGGTTATATGAGTCCATGTATCAGAGCCAGAAGACCTAGATATCTGAGTGACCATGCTGTATAGCAGAGAAAATAGGACTGGTGAGAAAATATTCTATCATGCATTTTCTTTTTTTTTAATTTGGAGAAAACAACTGCTTCCCCTCTCTCTCTCTCTCTATCTTCAGAGAGAAACTGGCTTTCCTCAAACATTTTTTGCTTTTGAATCAGACATCTAAAAAACAAACATGTTGGGGGCTTTTGACTAAAAGCTTGAAAATGTTTAGTTTGAGAATCTGTTGGTCCCAAAACAATTTATTTTTACTGAAAATTTAGCCAAAAGACTGTCCCCCCCACCCCTTTTCCATGAATTGTCCAGGCTGGGGGGCGGGGGGGGGGAGCGGGGCAGACCAGGTTCTTTGGGTAAATGTGATATCTTTTATTAGATGAACTAAATAGTTGGAGAAATTGTTCTTTGCAAGCTTTCAGCTACAAACACCCTTCTTCAGGTACAGGGAGGAGGGGAGCATTTTTCTGAGCATTTCTACTAGTGACATGCAAACACTAACACTTTTATCTATCTTAGACCTGTACTGTGACCCATCAGCACAGCATGCAAGCATCAGCAAAGAGCCTCATCCTTAAGAAATTAAATGATGGCATGGGCTCTTATACACAAAAAATCCTGTTTTGATGGCAGGGGAAGTAAGAATGTTTTTTAAGCAAATGTTATGTGCTTTATCTGGGTCTGAAGATCTACTACAAATTACTTTGTCTCTTCAGTTCAGGATCCTTTGTTCTGTGGCTTAGAGGGATAAAATGGTACAAAGGAGCACGAGATAATTCCCTTACAAAGGGCCTCCATTGCCGGAGCCTTTGAAGTTGTGCTAAAAAAGTCTTGCTAGGCCATTAGCTGACACACAGCAGAAACCTGAACTGTCTCCATGCACACTACAAGCAGAGCTATTTTCTGCACAATTAGTCATAAAAAGGGCCAATGTAAACTGTGTCGGGAGGTCTCAATTCTTTACATTCTCCACGCGGTGAATCAGACGTTGTGTATAGCGTTTTGTTGCCATTTAGACCTTGGGCTGTACTGCAGTCTCTATTCCTGCTTCTCTCTGACACTGATTTCCAGTGCACTTGGCACAGCCCAGTTTACTGCTGCTACACTTTGTAAGTATGAAGCAATGCATTAACATACAAAAATCAGATGCTGTGTATTTACCGTCATCTATACTGAATATAAGCAATTTGAAATGGGTCTACCTTATCATCTGCAGAGGGTGAATGTTTATAGCGTCAGAGAAATACCATGCTATTGCATGTAACACCCACTGGATTTTCGAAACTTCACCATTGTGTTGTTCCATTTTTAACTCTACCTCTATGATACATTTTTAATGCATCCTCTAGCTTGGAAATGCCATTCCTTAAAATCTCGTGCTGTATCTTGATCTTTCCTCATGGTATTCCATCTTTGGAGTCTATTTTTGCATTGGAGTTGCTTCAGCTGCCTTGAAGTTCTTTCACTTCATTCTTATTACCTCCCTTGAGACCTCCCTTTGCAATTAAAAATAGCCCTGAACGAAAGCCAAAGACACTCATGGACTCTGAGGGAGACAGGATTTAATGCTAGTGCAGACTTTGTGGGCTGGGCACCTGGGTCTAAAAATGGGCTTTCCTCTTGACCTAACTTTTTCCGTGAAGTGTTGCGTCAGAGTGCGAATGTCAAAAGAAAACAAAAAAAGTGGACTGCACATGTTGGCCCAGGGCAGAAGGACGGGAGGAAAATGTGTTGTGAAAAAAAAATTGTCAATGAACTCTAACTTCTAACAAAGTTCACTTTGGTTTGGGCTCCGCAACAAACTCACAACTCCAGACCGCGTTCGCCAACAGTTCCACTGAAGCTAAGACTCTCACTTAGAGAATCTGGGCCCAAGACCAAGATAGATTTACGACTGCACGTCAACCTCCCGGAGCAGCTGGGATTCCACATGGTTCCAATGTGAAACCCAGCAGCTTTCCCTGAGTTTTCCTTCAAACTTTGTTTGAAGCAGACAGTATGAACAGCATCTGAACTGGCCCTGACGCAAACATGTCGAGCTCAGAGCGCCGAAGCAAAGGCATTTCTCTTCCCATGATACCTCACTGTTACCACCAATTCAGTCCCAGCCCAACAGCAGAAGAGCAGGTGGAAAAAGAAGAACAAGGAAACATTACTGTGATAAATTCTCAACACTTCATGCTTTTATTTTTTTTTGGTTTCTTTAAAATTTCAGCTCTTTGAAATGTTACAACTGCTTTCTAACCTGGAGGGAGAAAACGTAAGTCAATAAAATGCTCCAAAAGCGCTTGCAAGAAATTAGCGGTTTGAAAATTGGCCAACAACTGAGTTCAGAATGATCGGTGATGGTCAGACATCTTTTCTCCTCTTATTATGAGGTAGTTGGGTGCTCACAAAAAATATAGGGTTAGAGCATCATTTCTTCATGCCATCTACTATCATGGAGCTTGATTGAGGCCTCTGGGCTCTAGTGTCATGTATGTAAGAATAAGAATGGCACAGATTAAAACCAGGAGTGAATTCAGTGCAAGTTTTCCAACTACAATAGGCCAGTCAGTCATGTCCTCCTCTTCTCCACGTATCCCCCCCACCATACAGAGGCCAGCACATCTGAGTAGTGTGATTTAATGTTTAATACCCCCTGCTATTCTTGATCTGCCTTCTTCCCATATCGAGCTTGCACACCTGCCAGCACACACTCATGAAAAGCCCCGTGAATCTCTTTAATGCACCTTGATTCTCTGCTTCCTTGTGCCACTTGATGCCAGGCTGGAGTGCTACAAAGGAGCTCTAGAAACCCCAGCTCCTGATGGTCAAGGATTTTCCCAGTACATGCACTGTGGAAGATGATCATCAGGCTGTACTTGGAGGGCCTCTTGGCAAGCTCCTGGATATGGAGTATAGAGGGAAGCTTGTAGTGGGGAAGCAACACATTGCAGGTATAGCTGGGACCTCTTAATATTTAAAGCTAATTTGAACCTGTCACAGCCATGAGTTTAATGCACAGGATTTCACCCTGGTCTTTGTCCAGAAAAGCTCAGTCAGAGAAAAGAAACAAGAACTACCATGATATTTTGCACTAAAATATCGTAGTATTATTAAGGGAAGAGGCGGGGGGTGGGGTGTCCTCTTATTCTTTATCCTCACTGGGGGAATAGGCCCCGAAGCATGCGTTAAAAGCACTTCTGTGCATATGAGGTGCAGCGGTCTTGTAAACTGAGCCCTCATAACAACCCCCGAACAGCATGCACCCCCTTTTCAAATGCAGATGGAGAAATCATTTTCCTGTCCCGTTTGATGCTGTGATTCTCTGCAGTTGTGAGGCAGTGACTCATAGCTGCTTTTGGACACAGTCATTGGAAGAAGTAAAGCAATAAAACATAAAAGGCTGAAAAGTGCAGCACTTTGAACATCAAGCAATTCCCCGGGGCCTTCTCCTTCATTTTTTCCTTGCATGCGACTGCCTCTCTCCCTACAATTGTTTAGCACTTGCAGAATAAATTTTGGGTTGGGCACAACCCAGAAGTCAATGGGGTTATTCCAGTCTGATCTGGGGGAAAAGGAGACTCTGGGTCCCCTTGGTCTGTTCTAGACCTGGAGCTGTACGTAGAAAAGCCAGCTCTAAAAGGTGGACAGACTCACAGAGATGTGTTTCACTGCGTATGTGTTTCACTACGTTATGTCTTCATGTCCCTTGATGCAGCAAAAACTCACTTAGCACAATCCCTTATTTTTAAGTGCTCTCCTCAATGGTTTCAGTTGGCCCATGCCTCTTGATCTGAAGTTTCTGTGTCCTTATCCCACTACCATCTTTGTTTCTTCTTCTATCCTCTCATTTTGGTGGCCTTCAAGCCACATGTTGTTGGCATAACCAAGTTTATATTTAAAATATATATAAAAATTGGCTTTCTGTCAAAAAAAATGAACACTGGAATAACCAAAGTATTTTTTGGCTGAAAACCAAAATATCCAATTCCAAAATGCAGTCATGATGCCTCACAGAAGGCTTACTCATGCCTCTGTTTTCCTCCTTGTGCCCAGCTCACTGGCAGACCACATGTCCTCTTACACGCTTTAGTCAATCTCCCATGATGCCCCATGCCAACACAGTAAAAAAAAAAAAAGTGTTGTCATACTTTATGGAAGATGGAGGCCCAGCTGGACGTCTGGTTCCTGAACTGCAAATGCCACAAAACACTGCAGTATTGTTTCCAAACCAACATGTCGGGTTTTCAGCTAAGAGTTTTCAGCTTCTGATTCCATTTTTTTTTTTGGATCGAAGGAAAAACTTTTCATAGGGGGAAAAATGACTAGCTCTGTCCACAAGACCCATCAACATTAGTAAGTTTAATAGGATGTAGCTGTAGCATACTGAAGGCTCTAGGCTAGTGGCATTCTCTGCTGGAGGAAGGGAGTGGAGATTAGCTTGGCAGATAGCAAAGAGGATATGTTGGGGCTGGTAGAAATGGCGGTGTCCATGTAGAAACATATAGAATCACAGACAAAGAGGGTTGGAAGGGACCTCAGGAAGTCACATCTAGTCCAGCCCCCTGCTCAAAGCAGGACCAGCCCCAACTACATCATCCCAGCCAGGGCTTTTACCCAGGTCTTAAAAAGCAAGCATGGAGAGTCCACCACCTCTTTGGGGAACCTGTTCCAGTGCTTTACTGCTTTCCTAGTGAGAAAGTTTTTCCTAATATGCAACCTAAACTTTCCTTGCTGCAACTTGAGACCATTGCTCCTTGTTCTATCCAATGACCTGTTGGATCTTCTATTACAGGTAAAAGACTATAAGTGAGAGAAGATGGATTTATTCTCCCTATTTCCACGAATGCCAAGGTGTAACATTGTGTTGGAACAAGCTCTGAAGTGTCTGCCCAATTTTTTAGGTTGTGGGGCCATCTGTATGTCAAGCAGGATCCTCTTTGTTATCACTTCCCTTCCTGAATTCCAACTGAGTCAGCCTAAAATAGCTTATCCATTTACATTAAAGAAAACCACAGCTTGTGAAAGAACTAAAGTCAAGTCCAATGTCTCTCCCTGTATCAGACAAGCATGGTCCTGACAGATGAACAGCTGCCCCCTTTCAGCTGACACACAGATTGGGGAGGATTTGCTGACACGCGGATTGGGGAGGCACACACAATTCACACCCTGGGGTAAGGGGCTGCACTTGTTCAAGCCACTTTGGCATCTTCCCATCAACTCCTGGCATGACTTTTGGCTTGTCTGGGTTACGGTAGCTTCCTCAGGTTGTGGTATGAGTTACAGCATTGCACCCCAGAGCCTTCACATCCTCAGCTGCACCTCTCCGATCAGATGTATTAGCGATCTTAGAGGCAGTCGTACAGCTCTCAGTGACTGTGCCAAAGGCATCCTGTCCTGGCTAGATATGGATCCCTTTATACGATTGCAGCTATTTTACATAGCTTTGAAAGGGACAAGCCAGATGTGAGATCTCCACCAGATTTCTTGAAAGGTTCAATAAACAGAAAACACAGGCAGCACCTATCCATCACCCACATATCTACATCACCCACATATCTACTTCAGTGGGCTTCTCCCACTGAGAGAGCAAAATGAAGGATAGCCACTGTATTTTACTGGAAATACTCTCAAGGAAACTGCTGATTGGGCATTGGGGATTCAGCTCTCATGCTTTTAGCAACTTCCCGGAAGGGGTTCAGCTAGTATGGTGAGAAACGCCACCACCTTTACACCTCTGGGTGTTTACTGAGTGCCTTCCGCATGGTGAGCGCTGCCGAAAGACAAGAGGATGACACCTCTCTCCCCAGGGTGCTCATTACTAGGTTGTTGCTTTGCTGAAGTAGACTTTCTATTCTTATCTGGACTGAAAAGGCTGTCTCATTTCACATGGTCCACTGAGCAGCCCCTAACTCCCTTTACAGTCACGACAGCTGGATTCAGGCAGGTAACCTAGGAGTGAAGTGTTTCATATCCCATTGCAAATCCCTCGAGCCCTTCCAAGCTATGCTGGAATGTAGAAGAGCTTGCTTGCCAAAACTGGGGGTCTGGGGAGGGGGTGGGAATGATTTCCAAACCTTACAGCTACGACTTCTTTCTCTGCAAAAAAGATAACCGAAATGATGTGAACACATTACTATAACAAGCACAACGGGGAACCTGAGACTGACCTCGGCGTAACACAGAACTGCGGAAAACGCCTCTCAGGGAAAGCTTTTCCTGCTGCCTGATCGTTTCATCAAAGTGTCTAAAACATTTCTGACTTACCTTTCATTAGAGACCAGGCTGGACCTTAAACAGGTCTCATATGGAAAAACCACAATGTGCATGGTCATCCTTAAGGCAAAGTCCCAGGGAATTTAATTAGGATGCAACCAGTCAGCTTCTGCAGACAGCAGGGTCATTTAGTCATTAGTTCAAAGACTTTTTCTGAATGTAATCAAAAAAGTTCATCTTTCTGCAGGGTGTTAGGGAGCATCTTCTAGAATCCTATGATGTGACTATAACTTCTTTTAATCCCTACAGAGTAGTTAAAAAATATACCAAGTTATCAGTGTCCATTCATCTTTTTGGTAAATCTGGACCACAACTCAATCTTCAGAATCTACTGGGCTGGTAACCCAAATTGTTCTCTTTCTCTATTTACCTGATGTTAAATATGAGGGTTTTTGGGGGGTGGGTTTTGGATAAACTGGCATCTTTCACCTTCACAGTATTTCTAGCAGCTAGTTTTCATTGCAGTGGCAACACTTTTAACTGAAATCCAACTTTTCATAAGTCAAGAGACAAAATGCATCTCTCTGCAACAAAACCATGCATTGCTTGCTCAAAGGCTGACTCTTTATTTTTGGATACAGGCTATACCCACACGTAGCATACTGAATGTTTCCTATATTGCCTCCCAGGCTAGTGTTCCTGATGTGTGGGAAACAGATGATGGCTGGTGGAATAGGAAGTAAACCTCTATTAAAACTGACCTTAAACGAACATTACCAAATTCCATTTCATGCTTAAAAAAAAAATCTTGTTATTAAAAACCTGGTCCATTAATAATCATGGGATACATCAGCTAGATTGCCAAGGCTTCGTGCTTTTCTTAGGATCACTGCAGTAGCCACCGTGCATCATTGCTGCTGCAGAAACCTACAGAAGGAAGTTCACAAATCAGACTGCCAATAAGGTGAGGTGAAATCACTGAAGTCTGGAAGTAGCTTTTTATCTCAGGGTTGTAACATGTCTTATTATTGTTGCCCATGATGGGGGCTCTGTTTGACATGGGAATACAAATGCTAAACATTGGTGGCAAATAATTGTATGCACCAGTGAGATGCTCTCTTACTCTCTTAGAGGGATATCTTCATGCCGGTTTACAATGCATGGCATGACCTCCACATATCATATGAGAAGAGACTAAAACAATGATTTCTCTCTGTACATTCATCAGGGGAGTAAACTCCAGGGAGGAAGGGAAGCTACTTAAGTAACAGAGGCTGGGTCTACAGTAGACTTTTACTGCAGAGTTGCCTAATTAGCTCCACAGTAAACAACTCAGCATCTACACATGCATTATTTCCATGTCCCTTGATGCAGCAAAAAATCACCAAGCACCATCCCTTATTTTAAGCTCTCTCTTCAGTGGTTTCAAAGTAAAGCAATTTGGACAGAGTAAACTAATTAACTCCAAGGTAGGTTAGTACTTGTAAACTCAAGTAGTATCCTACAGAGGATTTTTTACTTTGCAGCAACTCATGTATAGATGCTGATGAGGCTAGCTAGAGTACAAAGGTGCTTCAGTGTGGGGGCTGCCTGACCACAATAAAGCATGTTTGTGCCCCTGCCAGCCCCTCCATAGCATATTGAGCTAGGTTGGAGCAGCCCCAGGCTGGCAGGCTGATGCTCGGGGGTCCTCTGCCAGCTGGGGCTGCTCGGACCTGGCTCCATGGGCTACCCTCCTGGGTACACTTTCAAATGTGGCATCCGGGAGCAATAAACTCTGGACCAATATGTGCTGGAGTTTATTGCTGCGCATGATGTGCCCAGGATAAAACTGGCACAAAAATAAATAGGTATAAATTAAGTATAGATAAATTGAGGCTGGACATTAGAAGAAGGAACCTAACTGCTACTGCAGTAACTTTGAGAACAGTTTGTTCAATTGCAGTAGTCAGATAAAAAGAAAACCATACCTACTTTTAAGATGGAGCATGTTAAATTTATGCAAGTTTATGAAGTCTATTCTGTTCTGTTCCTGCATTATATCCATGGGACCAATATGTTGCCAGTTACATGGTTATAAAATAACTCCGCTGAGTTGTGATTATGTATTATACATTGGGTTTCTCAACATGTGCAAATTGGGGAGAAGGAAAATATTTGATTTGATTCCTCCAAATGCTACTCTAGTTTTGCATTAGGTATGAATGATCATGGTTTTTACGTTACAAACAGTTCCAGGACATGAACACAGAAAGGCACAATTTATTTGACAATAAAAATATACATACATAATTTCTTATGATCACTTTAATGATTTTGGCCACTAAAATAGCAAATGCAATGATGTTCTTAGTTTCATGGAAAATGACCCATCCGCTGTCACAGTGGCGCTGTGACACTTGGTCACCTTCAACAGTTTAGTGGTTTGGGTAAGTTATTATGGAAGTTTGGAAACCTCAAAATATACACAACATGTTTCAAAAAAAGCCTTGTGGCTATGTGGCCTCAAGTGTGCTTGAGTCGTCTGTTAAAATTCAAGCAAGCAAGCAAACAGTCTTGGTGCTTGGTTCTCTTTACATTACTTACACAAGCCCATGTTCCTGTGCACACACATATCACCACGTTTGTGCTCTAATTTGTAGCTCTGTTATTCATACCACTCATTAAAGAATAACAACCCCTATTTGGATACCACGAGGCAAAATTGTTCACACATGTGGACCAAGTAGATACACCAGAGCTGCACCCTTATGGTTTCTGAGTGACAGCCTTAATAAGATTATGCTTGATCATTCGCTTAATAAAGCTGGATGACATTCAAAGAAAGCCTGGATTTTGTTTCAATGGTATGTAAAGAGAACCGTGAGTTTGGCAGAGCTGGAAACCTGATACGACAAAGAAAACTTGGCATTGCCAACCCTTCTGTTTGCCCCAACCTCTCAGGACTCACATAATGAATACGTATATAGAGATATAATTTTAAATACCTATCATTAGCTTGGTCAAGGTTAGTGCTCTGAATAACAGAGCTGGAAGGGGTGTGAAGAATGATGATAATTCCTTTTTTTAAATGTATGAACTTTACAAATTAAACAACCCACAGTTTATAAAGTTTTCAGTAGTATAGTACAGACTGCATTTAAGCCGCATACACTGAAAGAGAGGAGAGTGGATCCAAGAACTAACACAAACAAAAGGGAAGAGTCATCACCTCCCTGTCCCAATACGGCAAAGCATTTAAACTCATGCTTAATTTTAATCACACCAGTAGTCTAATTGACTTCAGTGGGATTATTTGTCTGCTTATAGTTAGGGACAGGCATACATGTTTGCAGATTTGTGGATCAACAGCAGAGGGCTATAACTTGAGTAAATTGAGTCGGACCATCCAAGAAGCTGGCCCAGAGACTATGAAAACTGTGATGAAGTGGAAAGAAATAATGGAAGAGGGAAGGGGAGAATAAACATTTTTTTAAGTGAAAAAAACCTCAACACCTCAAAAGCATAAGTAGTAACTGTTCAGGAAGAAAAGTTTCCATAAGGATAAATGGCCCCTTCCACAGGCCTTTTGATCACCCTCTGTGCTTCCTATTAAGTTAAAGGTACAGCATATCCTATCATGTCTAGAACACATAACCTTAGTCATTTTATTTGGAGGAAAATGTCTCTGAGATTTGTATGGCAGTAGCATCTCTGAATCCTGATCTTCCTCTTCCAGCAAGAAAAAGAAAGTCACTTGGCTCCCTGAACTGTCGAAAAGATAGTGTAAGGATGGGGCCACTAAATGGGAATCATATTGCTTGGTACAGGAATCACAAAGGCACCCATGAATTTTCATAATGGATCAGAGCAATGGTCTAGCTCAGTGGTGCTCGACCTTTTGGGGATGCAGGGCTGGTCCACAGGCCAGATCTGGCTCCAGTGCCAGGATCTGGCCCCACACTGCTGCCACTTACCCCTGCATGTGCTCTTTATGGCCTCAGGTAGCCCCCACACACACAGATCAGGCCCCAAAGTCACATGCCACATCCACCAGGCCCCCGCATGCTGGGATCAGACCCCAGGAGCCCTGTACCACCCCTGTGTGCCCAATCCAGTGTGCAGGGTCACAGGTCTGGGACAGACATTGCATAAACTGGTTTGAGCTCAATCAGTTAAGTCTGATATTACATTCAGCCAGGTTTATCTTAAACTGGTTTCAGCCATTTTTAAACTGATTTATGTGCACTGAATAGCTGTTCTGTTACAGGTTTAAACTAGTTTACAATCACTTAAATCAGTTTATGTGTAATGTCCGTCCCTAGCCACAATGTCTGGCCTGTGGGCCTCCCCACGGGCCTGGAAGTTTAAAAGCAAGGGAGTGATAGTACTGTTCACCCGCTGCCAATTTTTTGGACCTGTCGGGATCCCTGCAGAATGGGTGACATGGCACCAGGGACTGGATCTAGCCCATGGGCTGGGGGTTGAGCACTCCTGTTCTGGCTAGTCTAATACCACAGTGACTGATATCAGATATTGCAGAGGAAAGTCTAAGAAACCCTAGATATCACAATTATGGACTACCCTCCCTATATGGGAAGTTTCTTGCTAAACTCTTTCAGGCCTTCAACAAAACCAGCTATGATTTCATGCTAAGCCCAGCTCTTCCTTGACATCTAGAAACCATCTTGTACCTCATGCAGTAGCATTCAAATATTAGAATCCAAAATGTCACACAGGTGTTGTTTACATGAGTTCAGGGAAGATCTCAGCACTCACTCACATGCTCTGCTGGGTGATGTCTTATGGCAGAATCATTTTCTAGTGGGAAATTCCAATCTGCTAACACCAGACTACCTCAGTTTCACTGAATTATTAATGAAAAAAACTATTTGGAATAGGTGAAATGCTTAATTTGATTGAAAATGACTCTAATTTTTTTTCCAATTTTTATGTCCAAGTAAAAACTCTAAAAAGTAAAGCCAAGCATTTCTTTCCATGTTCTTGTCTCTAAACTTTTGCTATACTGAAATTATTTGAAAAATTAGCACTTCAAGTCAACCTATATATATATATATATACTTGATCTGAGCCTTCAAGAGTTGAGCCTTATCAATGTTGTCAGAACTTCTAGGGCCCTGTAAAATCATTTATTCTCACATTATTGGCCACAACATCTTCCTGAGTCTGCAAACAGCCTTACCCAGATGTATGAACCCTTCTTTGCTCATTAATCTTATTCAAGACTTAACCCTAAAGCCCTTGAATATCAACTTTAACTATCGCAACACTTGAATGTCAATTTTAATTATTGCATTCATTATTCAACTGAGGGCAGGTGGGCAGAAGGTGGTGTGATGCCCATGCAGTTGGGTGCTGGGAGTTTCTAGTGGGTTGGAAATGAAGAGGGAAAAATAGAAGATACAAAACTAAGGAAAGAGAAAGTCGCAAATAGTAAGAAGTGGGGTATGGAGATAAATGCAATAGAAGGAGAAAGGATCTGGAGGGGAGCAGATGTTCTAATGCAGCATTAATGCTAAAATAAACATAATGGAGATCTATTTAGTGGAAGATTCATTACTGGAGAGGAGCCATGTCCTCTCCACAATTTCTGTACTAATCTGATGCTGATCTGAGTTGGGGATATTGTCACAAGGCACCTATGTGACCTTGTGCCTAGAAAAGGGTGAAGAGCAGCTGCCAATCACCAGGGCAGCTCAGCTGCAGGTTGCTGGAGTAACCAGGTTGGTCAGGTGACCAGAAGGGGGCAGGGCCAGGCCCTTATAAACAGCCATGCCGGAGCCTGGCTAGCAGTTCCCTTCTGGCAGCCTGAGGGGTAAGAGTTCTGCAGGAGGGCTAAGCTGAGCAGTGCAGCCTGAGCACACAGAGGGCTGCATTATGGTGAAGACAGAGAGAAGCCTGACCGGGAGGCTTTGGCCAGAGAGCCAGGAGGCCCTGGACTTTATGTGATGGCTGGTAGGCTTATGGTTTTGTTACAGCCAGTAGGCTTATTGTTTTGTTACAGCCAGTTGGCTTATGGTTCCGTTGCATATATAACGGGAGGACCGGGTGAGGCTGTAGGGGTGTGAGGAGGCCTCATGGGAGCTCCCCAGTAGTCTGGGGGTTCCTGGGTGCCCTGTTTGGGCACCAAGCAGTGCCGGGAAGGCGCGGCGGCTTGGCACCAGGGTGGTGCAGTGAGTGGGGTGAGACCCCAGCCCGTGAGGGCGGTACTCAGCCCAGTGAGGGCATACGACCCTGAGAAGGGTCAAGGGGCCAGGCACGGCTGCAGGCCACCTGAGCCCCGGCACCGGCGAAAGCCCGAGACAGGGCTGACGTGCAGGCTTGGAGAGAGCCACGGGCGTGAGTAGCGTGGGACAGGCTTGGAGAGGGCCACGGGCGCGAGTAGCGCGGACAGGCCCCAGCGAGGGCAACCACACGAGAGGTGTGTGGCATAAGGACCCCGAGAAGGGTCAGGGGGCCAGGCATGGCTATATGCCACCTGAGCCCCAGCGCTGGTGCAGGCCCAGGGACAGGGCTAGCGCCATTAATCGGCTGAAGAGGGCAGGGTGTGCGGACAGGGCCCAGAGAGGGCAGGACGGGCCCGGAGAGGGTGAGGGACCATCTGAGGTCTTATGGACATAAGAACGTCCGGAATAACTGCGAGGCTTGGGGCGTGCTAAAGGGGAGGTAGGAGGCACGCATAGCCCATAAGGCTGGGGGTGCACCAAGTCACCCAGAGATACTAGGAGATCGAAGGCAGCCTCCCATATTAAACTATAAAAGATCAAAGACGTGGCGGGCGAGAATTAGAGGGTGCTGGATCTCCTAATTGGCAAGGCAGGGGGCGCTAGCGGGGTCACGCCCTCTCCTAGGCCCCACACCGTGACAGATGTTGTGGAAAGGAGTACAACAGAAGAACATATACATCTGGGCGCACAGACCGTACTGTAGCATGGAATGCAGCCATCTTCCCCAAATGAGTTGGGCAGCCTGCTCCTCTGCCCTCATTGGGAGCTTCACTTGCAAAAACCATATATTTACTGGAGTTCTGCAAAATCTACAGCAGGCCAGTCTGTCATCCCCTGCCCTTGTACAACTTATCAGCAGTTGTGAGGGAGAGAGTCACAGGAAAAAGGATGCTTTGGATCAAATATGTATTTATTGACTTGAAAAATCTGGGCCTGAAAACTAATATGCTATAGGAACAACCGTTTCTGCGAGAGCCCGGTTTCCATGAATGTTGTTTTATTAGGATACGTGGGATGTGTGTAAGGGTATAATATCACAGGTAGGAGGTTTCTGGAAAATATTAGATGAAATATGTATAAATAGGGGTGTGAATGGAGCTGAAAAAAGAATTTACGAATTCTCTCTGCAGAATTAAAATGTTTCAGTGTCCCTCCCCCCAATGTTATTACGTGTATACAGTGACTGAAACGAGCTTCTTGTCTCATAAAGTTTACCTAAGGATTGAATTTCCTTCACTTATGAAAATCAACTTTTTACTAAATATGAACTATTCACTACTGCCATAAATAACTCACCCAGCATTTATGCATTTACGATACTATTCTAATGGACTGAGAGCACAGATGAGGTTTATTTTTTTCCCCACCTAGCCCTGAAACACGATACGCGGCTATTTGTCAGTGTTAGTCTAGTAGTTACCTGCAAAAGGACTTCTTTTTTATCCTGCAGCTGAGCCAAGCAACTGTATTTGTGGGATGCAAACAGTTTTAGCACTGTGAGATGTCAGAAGCCACCAAGGCACTAGAAAGGGTGGTTTGGAAAATTTCTGTTTCATTTAAACTTAGACTGAGTTGGAGGGGGAAGAGTTTTCCTGGCGTCAGCTTAGAGGCAGATAGCTATGTTGGCCTTTCAGATGCATGGAACAAACTCTTACTCTCAAGTGGTATCTGTCAAACCAGTGAGGAGGTGGGCAGATCTGAAAAGTATTGAATGACCCAGTGCATCAACAGGAAACCCATAAAGAAGCCTGCTGACTTACATATAGGAAACACTAAGTTTAGTTCTCCAGTTCCCCATGTCTAAACACTTGTCAAAAATCAAATATAAAGTCTTATATGTCTGTATGGTCCATATTGTAATGATCATTGGGTTCAATAAATATGGGCAGGCAATGAATGAGATAAACTAAACAAACTTTAATTGAAGTACACCCAACCCCCTGCTGTCAACCCATGGTGCAGGGAAGGAGCCCCTCATCCCAGTGCAGGCTCCCTGAGCAGCCCATGCCGTGGGGGGTTCCCAGGCTGGGGTAGGGGAACAGGCTGAGGCATGTTGCTCCCCCCATGTGGGCAGACACCTGTCCCAGGGGGGACAAGATGGAGCTGGCACTGAGATGGGGGACTCTTTGCTCTCCACTTCTTTGGACCAGAAACTCTCAAAGGGCAGGGCTGAGCAGCTGGCCCAACCATGCAGTGGGTAGAAATTACCCTTGCCATGAGGCTCCCCATAGTTGGACAGACGCTGACTTGGGGGAGCCTGGATCAGGGTGGAGAAACTGTTCTTTCTCCCTGAGGCACCACAGCTGGGGGGCCAGGGATGGGGTGGGGGGGTCCATGGGCAACTGGTGTCACCTTAGTTGTGGGGGGACATGCCCCCCCAGTGACCAGTCAGAGACAAGGGGGGGGGGTCTCCCATGGCCAGTCTCACCAACCCAGGGGGCGGGGGGAAGGGGGAGGTGAGCATCTGCACTGTTCCCAAAAGCAGCAACGGCGCTCCCGGAAGTGGCGGTGGTGCTTCCAGAAGTGGCCGTGGCTTACATTCAGCACTCCTACTCCCCACCCAGCACTCCCAGGGCGGGAACTGGCACTCTTGCCTGTCCCCCCTACCCATTGCCTAAGCAGGGAGTGTGGCCAGTCAGGGGGCGCACCAGTGCTCTCAGGGAGTGCACATCCACCCCCGCACACCCCCCACATGTTGCCACTGGAGGGAGTCTGTTCTCCTGCTTCTCCCCTGCCTCCCACCCTGCACCCTCCAATGCCCTGCAAGGCTGAGAGGTGCAGGCAGAACACAGGCTGGGGAGCAGAGGCTTTACTGCCTCAGCTCTGTGACAACCCACAGATGGGGCTGGCCCAACTCGGCAGGAGCAGTGGAGAGCTGGCAGAGGCTAGCCGCCCTGCCCTGTAAGGCGGTGATTAGCAGGGTACTGCATGGGATGCTGGGAAACTATGAGGTAACTTGATTTGGTAAGGCATCTGGGACAGAAGTTCAATATACTAGTCTAACTTAGACTGATTAAATCTGATACTTCATCCATCCAGGTCTACCTTAAACCAGGTTCTGCCATTTTGAAACCAGTCTATGTGCATTGAACTTCTGTTCTGTTACAAGTTGACACTGGTCTCCAATCACTTATACCAGTTTATGTATCATTTTTGTTCTTAGCCTGTCTCTCTCCAACTAGTGAGCTGTTTAATTGAGGGACCACCTCCCACTTCCCATTTCCTTTGATCTCCTGTTAGGGAGCAACTCTAAACTAAAACTTTGATCACTACACACATGATAGTTTGTACCTTTCTGTCCTATTTAAGGTGGTGGCATCACATTAAAAGATCACACAGACTTATTATTTAGTTGATTTAACTGGATTTACAGCATAAAAATACCACAAACCCAAGTTACAGGTCAGACCATATTCAGAAGCCATCGACCTGCTGCCTAACACAAAGAGCTTTCCACATGCACACAACAGCAAATTATGTCCTTATCTCACAGCAGCAGACCATCTTAATTTGCTCCATGATAAATATGACTTCATAGCAGCATGTCCTGAAGGCCCCAAACTTTGGATGGTTAACTCCTCACAATGGGATAGGAGTCCCTGTTATATATTTCCCTTTCCTACCTGTGGTGCTTATTTGATCTCCCTCGTGGCAATACCTGACCAACGTACAGTCTTTAATAGTTTTATCTTCAGAGTACACCTATGAGGTAGGATCCAGCTATTATCCAATATCTAGGTGACAAACTAAGGCACAAAGAAACTTATCTGACTTTCCAAGTTCACCTTGGGGCTCTGTGGAACAGGGAACTGAGCCAGCGCTGGCAGAAATGTTGTGGTTGAATGATTTTTCTTCCCACACAAAAGCAATTGTGGATTGTCTAAAATGATTTACAGATGGTTTTGGCTGAGGAATAATGGGGGGGGGGGGATCTCCCAAAATATTTAAACATTTTCTTTTGATATTTTCAAAACCAAAAAAATGTACTTGTTATTTTAAAAACACATTTTTTATGACCAATTTTGCCTACATTTAATTTGCACATAAATTAAAGCAAGTAGTTTAGTCAGCTCAAAATGATTCTGGGGTCAGGGTAGAGAGGATCTTACTGATATTTGTCCCAATATTTTAAAAATTCAGGCAACAAACCCAACCCCCTTCCCCAAGAAAACAATGATTTGCATAGCTCTAAGTTGAATCTAGATCTCCCAGAGACGAGGTCTTGATCTTAACCCATGAACCATCCTTCCCCTCCATCTGAAGAGTATGATTTAAGCAATGTGGGCTTCTCCAAATCACTGTGCTTCTTTGGGCTGAGGTGGTCATCTTAGGCATCAGATGGTTCCTTCTCCAGGACCATTCAATAACTGACCATTACCAAATTGGCCAGCAGCGGTGCTAGACTGAGCCAAAATTATTATCCATAGACAAAACTCTCATTGACTTCAAGGGAATAGATTAGACCATAAGTCTATGGCTAAGTTTTTTGAAAGAGAATATTTCCTTTTGAACTCATACTTCTCACCGTCATTTTCAGGCCTCTGCCTCTGTACCCAGGTCTAGTGGCCCAAAATCTCAATATACAAGGTCCAAACCAAAAGCTACTGACATTAATAGAAAACTTCCTATTTACATCAGTCGGTCTAAGACATGCAGTGTGCAGTCCATAGATTTTCTGCTGGTATAAAATGGCCTAGTTCTGCATAATTCTGAACAGGGTCTATAGGTGGAACTCAATACGTCAAAACCAGCCCTGAACAAAAAATATTTACTGAGATCTTAAGTTTCCTAGGGCCTAGGCTGTGAACCAGAAGTAATATGAGAATAGACAGTCTGGCAGTACATCTGGATGACCAGTGTCTCCTGGAATAGTTTGCTCTCATCACAGGATGAAACCCAGATCATCCTAGATGGAATCAAACCTTGCTCCCTGCCTTATGGGATATTCTGCGTCCCAGCTCAAAGGCAGATTCCAAACTCGGCATATAAAACCCATGCACTGTATTTTGGCCATCCATTCTCTGCTGTTATCTAAGCCCTTGGCATCAGTCTGTCCCAAATTTCTCTTGGCATCCACACTTTTTTTTCTCTCAGCTGAGTTTCTGAAGGAAACAAAACACTTTTCACTGAAACTAATTAGCTCAAAAATGTTGAAAGGAAAAAAAAAAAGAAAGTTTTGGGTCAGTAACAAAAGCAATACGGAGTCCATGACAATTTAAAAGATTCGTTCTTTTCCATGCCAGACCACACTCGCAAGGGGGAGAGAGAGAGAAGGAGAAACACCCCTGGAAGGATTTAAGATGAACTCTGACTTCTAAAGGCAAATCAAGGCATCCCCTTCACATGCATTCCCTCCCTCCCTCCCTCTCTCTCTCTCTGTGTCACATTCCCTCTACTTTCCAAAGATTTATTTAAGGTCTGCCAACTAAATGAAGATTATGAATCACAGGGGCTTTGCTAAGAATCCTGTGCAGTCAAGGTATGACAGAC
>NW_017728993.1:22066186-22107736 GCF_001723915.1 Gavialis gangeticus | reverse complement strand
CCTCCCCACCTCCTTCCCTTTGGGTGCAAAGAGGCCATGAGTCTCTGTGTCACATTCCCTCTACTTTCCAAAGATTTATTTAAGGTCTGCCAACTAAATGAAGATTATGAATCACAGGGGCTTTGCTAAGAATCCTGTGCAGTCAAGGTATGACAGACAGGACATTTGAGAGAACCTATTGCTCTTTTGTATCTATTTTACTTGGAGCTTTCCCCAATTCTAGAGGAAAAAACAATTTTTCTAAGCATTCACCCTTATACTTAAGAGACAATGCTGCTTCTCAAAGGAACTAAAAAGGATTTACTCCATCGCTTGGGCATCTGTTCTTTGGGTAGTCATCTGTAAAATGGGGTAATGAACCTTCCTCTCACCTTCCGAATGTGTCATCTATTTGGATGGGAAGTTTCTTGGGTCAGTGACTGTGACTCATTATTATGTCTGTACAGCACCTAGTACAATAGACCCCTAATCTTGGGTAGGACCTCAAGATGCTAATGTGTGGAAGTAGTAGTAAAGGTGGAAATATATTTTATTACCCTGTTTTCATGTATATTTGCAATCTTAGAGGCCAGAAATAAAAGATGGTACTTTCAGGGCGCATCTATACGAGATGCTTACGGTATATTAGCCTAATAACACTGTGCAGTAATGTAGCAGTTATTAACCATGCTAATAGCCTACTTCACAGTGTAATTAGGCTAATGCTCAGTAAGGGTCACTAAAAACCATGCGCCAATGCTACTGCGCAGTAACTCTACTTACTGTGCATTCAGTTAATAGCACTAAATTAAATGTGCAGTAACTAAGGTGCATTAATGAATGTGTAGACACACCCTCAGTAAATGAGATCTCTCAGGACAGTCTTAGCTGCTCCTGGTTTTCTAGTTTTCAAAACACTTTGGGATATTTTTATCATAACCAAAGGTCAAAGTCCAAGTCTTTTGCTCCGTTAATTCAACTGATTGCAAGTATCAGCCTAAAAAGGCCCAAGGCTACTATAGAGAGAGAAACTATTATAGTGCTCCAGAAAGCTATTTAATGATGGACTTTACACCTACTAATCTCTCTGGAAAATAACTCAGGGCATCACACCATAGAGAATAGGTACAGTTAAGCTCCCAGCTCAGAAATTCCCTTCCCTTGCAGCAAGGGAAGTTTAGGTTGGATATTAGGAAACATCTCTCACTAGGAGGGTGATAAAGCACTGGAATGGGTTACCCAGAGAGGTGATGGAAGCTCCATCCTTGGAGGTTTTTAAAACTTGGCTAGACAAAGCCTTGGTTGTAATGAACTAGTTGGGGATGATCCTACTTTGAGCAAGGGTTGGACTAGATGACCTCTTGAGGTCCCTTCCAACCCTAATTTTCTATGATTTTAAGAATTTATAATGACATCCTTTGAGTTAGCTTTTATGGCACTCTTTCAGACAAGCCTGCATGCCAATCTTGAACAGTTCACTGCAAACATTAAATATTCTTCCTGACATATAAGCTTGTATTTGTGGGCTCATTTTTCCTGACGGTTAATTCTGAGTTCACACAGAATGTGCTTGAGATTATGAGGATTCATATTCAGTTAACCATATCTGAGAGGATTAATTTTTGTGTGCCCCGGTTTATGACCCATGAAACATGATCTCCTTTTTCTCTGCCTCCAGCACTATATTAACAACCAGTGCTGGGAACTGAGAATATTAGCACAGCACACAAGAGCACTTACCTTTTTCCATGAAATGTGGCCTGTGCTCTGATGCCCTTCACATTTAATTCTCCCTGTGACTATTAGATACGTAAGTAGAAAAAAAAAATGTTCTGCTAAATGCTTTCCTGGAAGGAAGCAGCTTTTTGACTGAATTATTACTTTTTTTTCTTTTTTTTTGGTGAGGATTTTTTGGTTTTTTGTCAAAATCTGATTTTTTTTGCCAACAAGATTTTCTGTTTGTATTTTTAAAAAAATGCTTGGATTTTGTTCAAGATAAAATACAATACCTCCAAAAGTATTGATTAAAATTTCAAAAAAACCACAAAAATATTTGCTTCCTTGACTGCTTTGACATGGGGGGGGGGGGGGGGGGGAATCTCTTTCCAACCATCTGTATAAATCAGTGTAATGGATAAGGCATTGTCCTCCCACGTTGTACCATCCAGCTGCCATTTTGTTCCTGGGACTACAAAACATCAAGAAATCTGCCAGCACATTTGTAAACACTGAACCATCTCACTCATATATGACAAACCATTTTTTGAAATGACCAGTTCTTAATTTTGTTTTTCATTAAAATAAACCAGAGGCTTAAATTGAAGGCAGCAGTGAAGAAAATAAAACTAAACTGGGCAGAACATAAGAGGATGTATGAAAAGGAAAATCCATTAGTTTTACTTTAGGAATGTGCACTTCATGATATGTTTTGCATGCAGCTGTATGGCAAGATAGGACCGTGACTATCTGCATTCAGTCTGTATCTAAGGTATGATCTATCCTAGACAAAGCGGTTCAGAGAGCTTCAACACCTCACCTGCAAGGGGGAGAGAGCCATTATACAGGCCAACAGTTGCACCCAATGACAGTAAATGATTTTCTTTCACTAGGAAACATGTATGAGCTTGCTTTGTGAGAGCTGATGTATGGCTGGAACCAAGACATACAATTCTGGTGAAAAGAATCATATTAGGTAGCATTCAGGATGATGGCAGTCTATTAGTTATCCCATGTTATCTAATGCAAACTAAGAACTTCCTTAGAACGTCCCAAGATCACTGAGTCCCTTGGGGGGAATTCTCTTGGATATGCCCTGCTGGGTACTCCAGTTGACTGAAAAAACTTAAATCTTTCATCCTGTAGACCAGTGGTTCTCAAACTGCGGTCTGTGGACCACCACTGGTCCACAAGCTCCATTCAGGTGGTCCACAGAAAGGGTGCAGAACAACTGAGAATATCTCTACTTGGCTCTGCACTTGATTTATTTTTTTCTAACAACAGAGATTTAAGTAGTCCACCGAGATCCTCAGCAATTTTCAAGTGGTCTGCGAAAAAAAGACTTTGAGAACCACTGCCGTAGACTGTAAACCAAAAAAAAAATTAAAAATAATAAAAAAAAGACTGTACAAGTGCAGGGTAGCACTTTGGACCAGACCTTCTAAGGGAAAAGGCCAGATTTTTGAGACCCAAGGTAGGCATTCTCAGAAAGATCTTAAAAGGAACACCTAACCCTGTCGCCATGGCATAGTGAATGTAGGCTGAGATACGCAAACCCAACTAGGAGATTTTGACACCTAGTTCCAAAGCAACTTGAAACATGTGACCTTGGCTGCTCTGGAAAATATTTGAAAAGTGCAGTTTGGATTTTGGCATAGAACTGGCAAGTGCTGTTCATGCTCCTAATGGCGTTGGCAACACACTGCGGTTACTCCTCTCTTGAAAATGTCTTGAGTCAGCTGTCAGACACACCAAACTGAGTTTGATTTAGGATGCCCAGAAGTGGAGGTTTAAGGTGAGAGTGCCGTGCTAACTAATTTATTACAAGGAACAACCATAAATAATAACAATGGCTGCTAATCATATAGTAATTCTTTGCACGTTGCTGTCCTCTGAGGCACTCAAAGCATGTTAATAGAGCTACTCAAAGAAGTTCTCAACATGAGCACAACTGATGTTGCAGAGATGTGATGCGTGTTGTGGTCATGTGTACAGGTCCCCATCCAGTTTCTAAGCTTTGCTGGACAACGTGCGTACAATAAGTAGAAGAGGGATAATCTCTACTTCAGGACTCAGATCCTTAAGTCAATAATCACATTACCATGGAGGAATCAGTCAGTGACTACTGCATCTGTTTTATACATAACAGAATGGAGATATATTGTTAGATTAAAAAATGCCTCAGCAGGACAGCCAGGCATATCAATGCTTACTAACTTGCTTCAACCATTAAAAAACAAAGACTATCCATGAGAAATGGAGGATTTGGACTCAGGTCACTAGAGGCAAGACTACCTCACTAAGCCCCTTTCCTTAATATACCACTGCCCTACCTGAAGTTATTGGGATGTCTCTATGATATGACTTTGAAACATTGAAACCATGGGGGGGTTTTTATGCACCATATTGTTTCTAAGGAGAAAGTCTTCCGTAAGCCATCAGTACTGATGGCATCAAACTGGTTAAGATGTTATTTTTGCTTGACTGATACTGTCAAGAAGTTATTTGAATTATGCCTCCAAGAAGGTCTTCATTGGTCACCCTTTGCCTGGGTGCTCACTTATCCCATGTTTCTATGAGCTGATTGCTATCTTGATTAGACCCAAAATAAGTTCTTTCAGTCAAAGCAGGATGCCTGGACAATGAAATGAGGAAAAGTGACAGAAAATCACTCTGAACATAAAATAAGGGGATGAAGAGGGATCCCAATGAATGGCATATCATCATTGGCCATTCTCATTTCTTCAAGAATATATTTTTTTCTCTACCTCACTTTAGGAACATACCAGATTCCCTTCTTTTGTCTAGTAGAAGAAGACAGGGTGCATTTTTTTTTTTTGCAATGTGCCCTTTAGTAGGGAAACAGTAGGGATACACAGATGTGAGATTATCCTCCAGGTAACCACTGCATGCTTCAAGTTTTTCTAAAGCATAAGATACACAAATCACTGATCAAATTGCTGCCATGCAACAAAAGTCAGTTTCTTTATTTCCTTTTTTTTGTAAAAGTTATTGCTTTGAACACACAGCAGCTGTTAACCATGGCTGAGCAATGTTATGTGATGGTTTAGGACAGGAAGTGAAGAGGAATACTGAATATATTCAGAACAGCAGGGAGAATGCCCATAGATGCAAAGTAATTTTCCAACATGGAATTTGGCTAGGATATCAAAGAAAAGAAAACATTTTGTGAAACGTATAACCGACTCTCTATTGACCACAAGTCATGCCTCAAGTTGACATGTCATTGTGAAAAACAATACCTCAGTGTCCCCTGGCACCATACTGGGGCATGAGTTAGCCCTGACTCAGAAAGTAGAGCATTTTTGGTTGAATTATCCTTTCTTCCAGCACCTGTTTTTTGTTTTTTTGAGTTTTTTTTTTGGTTTTTTATGATGATTATTATTATTGTGGCCATCTTCAATCCAACTACTGATTGGGTCTGACAGTGATTAGTTGGTGGGATCAGACATGAATTCACAGCTTCTGGTAATACAGCCTCATTCAACTGAGAGACATGAAATCTGAACGCCCACAGAGTTCACTCATGCTTTACAACACCAATGACTTTTCCATGGCATCTTCCTGCGGTATCAGACACCTGGCTACTGAAAGTTCACTTCCCTCCTCCCCCCCACCCCCCATACACATATGCGTATGCATAGGGACATACATATGTATGTATGCATGCATAAGGATAAAGGAAAAACAATATTTCTGTTTCACAAGATGAGCAAAGAGGATGGAAAGCCAAGAATTTTGGGCCATCACCCAAACCACACAGCTTTGAAATCAGCCGTATGCTTAAAAAAAAAAATTAAAAAAAATTCATGCTTCCTTCCAAGAAAAGTGTCTAAGTTTTCCGATCTGTTTACGAGTGATGTCTACCCACAGGAGACTAGACTTTGGGCTGGATGAGACCGGACTGGCGCACACCATCAAAAGCTTTCTCCTTCCTGAACTGGGGAACAATAGGGTAAGTGTCTGTACATGGAGGCATATCTATAGCTACACAACTTGTTCCCCTGAAATGCCAGAATCTGCTTCCAATTACCCAGGAATCAAGGAACGCGTCTGCTGGCTCCTAACCTCCTGCGTTTTAGCTTTGGGAGCTCAGATATCTTTTCATAACACCTGCTCTCTGATGCATATGAAATATGGTTCCAAAGCATTCAAGCAGTGTTATTTGTGTCTGAGGAGGCATGCTACCCTGCTCTGCTATATATTTTTTTCTCTGCTTATGGAAACAGGTGAGCAGGAAAAACGGAGTCACAAAAGCATTCCTGAGCAATCCATTGTTCCTTAAGAGGGGGCCGAGGTCCTGCGTGAACCGAGAGGGTGGTGATGGCTGAAAAAAGGTGGTAGGGACAGACGTGCCTACAACAGACTTAATTGTAATAATCCATTTTTAACCCAAACTAGGATAGACAAAACAAGGAGCCTCCACTGGTGTTAGCGCCACCCATCTGCTGATTTGAAATTTTCCTGAATAAAGTCCTATACTTTCAACTTGGGGGGCATGAATTATAGCGAGTTCAATCATGGACGTTTGATCGTGCCCACTTAGAAACAGTTCTAAGCTACAGCTGAAGTTATTTCCTCTTGCAAATGACAGGCGCAAAGCAGGGCAAGCTTGAAATCATCATTGCTTGTATCACAGGAGCATTGAGAAGATCCAGGACAAATCACAGGCTTCTAGGTTTAAAGGATCAAGGAAAGTAGGGCTGGAAGGGACTTCACAGGGTCATTTAGTTCAGCTTCCTGCTCAAGGTAGGATCATCCCTGACTAACCCACCCCAGCCAAATGTCTGCCTAACCTGCTCTTGAAGACTTCAAAGAATGGATAGTCCATAGTTTCTCTAGGTATCCTCTTTCCACTGATTGACCAACCTCATTGTCATTAGTTCTCCCTAATCTCGAACCTCAATTTCTCCTGTTGCAGCTTGAAGCCCTTGCTGCAGGGTTTTGTTGTATGAGGCAATGCACAGCTGCAAGGGGGGAGGAGGTAGGACTATGCGCCAAAACGTTGGTCACCTAAAGGGAAGAAGTTGATATAGAAAAAGGATGGGAGAAGAAACAGAGCCATGGGGAGGCACAGTGACTCCCTCAAGGCCTTGCAACAGACTGGTGGCAGAGCGGAGAGTCTCGTGATGCTAACTCTTGCGATTTTATCACATATCTCACAATATTTCCTCTCTCAGCCCAACTGCTGGAATGAAGAGGCAGCAATGAGACTCATAGCTTGCATTGCCTTTATTTTTTTAAACATATGTTTCTAGGACTCTTGGATGCTTAGCTTAAAAAAAAAAAGATTTGTCATTGGACTCAGAATCAGAAGCTTTGGTTTCTGTTCCCAGAAATTTTTGGGTCTGTTTTTATGAATCAACCCCCACCCTCTCTCTCCGTTCAACTTCAAATTGTAGGACTGGCTTTAAAAATCGTGAGAGATTCTTAAAAACAGATAGAAGCAAAAACGTCATTTTCTTCTCATTTGAATTCCAGTTTCCAAATAGAAACCAGATCTCCTGACTGAGCAAGCCAGCCACAAGCCCACACTGCACCTCTCATTTTGGTCTATTAGCTAAACCAAAATGTCATTTCTAGCTCTTTGTACTCCCCCTCCTCTGCTGTTTTATGATAGGTAGGTCACGGGGCTGCATAGAGCTGAGTGTTATGTGATGCACTTGACTCTTCCCCCCCGTTAGACTTGATTAAAACCTTCACATCCCCCTAGCCACAAGGGAACACGATCTGTTGTTCTTGCCCCCATCTGTCAACATCATGATAAAAACACTGCACACTGATATCTCACTCTGCCCGAAACCTGGGCTGGAACAACAGGTGTGCTGCATGGCACGGGCTGGGACAAAGCGAGGAGGAGGCTCTCACAGACGGTCTGTCTGCTGGATTCAGGGCCTTAAATGCTTCTTCCCTTAACACCATTGTCTGTGAACCTCATCCTGACCTGCAATACATTGCTATTGAGATTCAAGGTGTTTGGGCCTGAATGAAAAGCCACTGAGGACAATGGGCCGATGATGGAGGGGGTCCCATGGACACAGACAGTTGTAGGTGCTGAAATTTTGCAATACTCACACTGAAGAAAACCACAGCTTATCTCCTTTGCACTTGCAGAAGGCTTAAGTCTCTAACTGTTAACAGCATCACCTGGTACCATATATTACTAGAGCCTGGCGTAAGGAAGATACCGAAGTCTGCGGGTTAGGTACTGACCTTGGGAACCGAAAGGCCTGAGTTCTAGTTCTGCTGGTCCCTGGCTTGTTTCAACACATTGCACAAGTCATTTCACTTGTTTGCACCTCATTTTCCCCACTGAGCACAACAGCTATTTAATATGACTCTGTGCAGCCATGGCTGGGGACAGCGGGTAATACAGGGAGCACAACTGTCCTGAAAAGCTTACAGTGTGGTAGTTAGGAATAATATCATTTACCTCCACATCTAGGATGCTTGTACAAACTTCTGTAGTATCTGAATATCACTTGACCTGTCAATATGTTTAGACCGGGGGTGGGGGGGAGGTGCTCTGAATCCCATTTTAGAAATGTGGAGCTGAAGTGGAGAGTCTGGGATCCAACAGGATGCTTGCAGCAAAGGAGGGAGAAGAACCAAGCCACCCAAAACACAGGTTAGCACCAAACCAACTTTTGCATCATGTTTTGGGTCCTTCAGCTGCCAAGTGGAGCAATGGCACTGTGTGTTACTGTTCCCTAAACTAGCGATTCACATCCACAGAGACCCTGCAGCGCTCACTGTCCTGCAATTAGCCTTGCACTGAGCAGATAATTTATCAACACGGTAATTTGGGGAGGTGGAAAGGAGCTTGAATTCTATATTTCAAGTGGAGTTTGGCGAGATGTCTTGTAGTCCCTTCTCTGCTGCTTTGTAGTGAAAGCCACAACAGTTTCCCAGGATGTAGCGCACGACTCCCTGCCATACAAAACTTCATCTGGCCTAATTCAGTTCCACAAATTCTCACCCTTCGTGTTCCCAGCACAGCCTGCAGCCCTAGAGCCGGCTCTCCCAACAATGTGGGAGACATGGGGCCAAATTTGGCATCACAGATGAAAGGGCCAAACGAAAAACCCAAGTCAATAGGATTCTTTCCATTGGCTGCAATGGTATTGGATTGGTCTCAAAGCTGGAGTTGCTCCTCACGACGGACTTTTTCTTTGTAATATTCAAGGTTTTGCATGCTGGAAAGTGGCTTCAAAGGATGCCCCGGAGCTCCAGTGTTTGAAATGAGGTCTGCATCCAACTTTCTCAAAGTGCTGGGAAGTTTAGAGCCACAGGGCTGACTCAGCCCAATAGAAAGACATGGTTTAGCGCCCGATCCAAATGCAAGGGTAATTAATTAGATAAGGTGGCAGTCCTCAGCAGTTTCTTCAGTGTTTGCAATGGGTGGAGGGTATTAACAGCACTTGTGCGCTCTCAAATCTCTGTTCGGAAAGGCTGAGAGCTAGTCGTGCTAAAAGCACGGAGACGTCTTGTTACAGCCAAGGCCACGGTCTCTGCAAAAAATGGTCAGTTCACAAAACAACTCAGATTTCTGCAGGTTTCACCAACTCATTTGAACCGATAATTTCATCTGCAGGCTGATCTCGCTGATTATTTGTCAATCCTGTTGCACAACGCTTCAGTTGAATCGTGCGATGCTGTTTCTGCTCCCTGGCTGGAAGGATGAAACTTTCCAAAAAGAGAACAGTAGCAGCCCGTAATGAGTTGTCAAACAAAAAGTGAAATTTGTGAGATTTATAGGCTTCCTGAACATTTTCATGGATTGTGGGCAGCCATCTGAGCACTCAGATAGCAAGAGATGGGACTCTGAATCAGGTGGACTGGAATTTGATACGCTTATTCCTGTAAATAGCCATACACTTGATCAGATTCCTTTATTTTGGGTTTTGTTTCATCATGCAATCAGAACAAGACCTCTTCAAGAGGCACCTCTTTTCATCAGATACTCATTTGCACCCAAGGAGAAAATTGGCGATATTCATCTTCATTGTTAGGAAGCCACCACCTTTCCCACTACTGACTAGGATATTTTGTCCCATTGAGGCAAAGCTATAGGCCCAACAAGTTAAGTCCTTTACATCCTAATACACTATACCCCTTATTTCGACTGAAAGCCTTTTTTAAACCAGGCCGTATGCAAGCAGCTCTATATCCTTGCATGCTCTTGTCTGTATTGATAGATTTTTTTTTTCATTTTTTTTAATCAGCCTCCAGCTCCCTTACAGAAAAAGAGCGACTGCTAAAAAATCCATTAACACGGGTTGGCTGAGGGCCAGCTTTTCAGCTACCAAGAATGTTAAATCCTCCATCTGTTTGCTAGTTAGATAATGTTACCTTTGAGCTTTCCTTTGGCTGCTAAAGACACTTTATCTGCCTTAAATGTTGCAGAAAATTACACTTTCGGTCAAACCCTGCATGCTATTAAATAAGGAGAGAAAAAAATCCTGTTGCTACAAATTCCCACCTTCAACTCCTCCATGTTCTTGGTACATTCAGGCACTGCACTGACCGGAGCTGAGAGCATAATCCTATTAATGACCCAGGTAATTGATGGTGAATGATGAGCTAGACTCTAATCTGCTATTAAATATTAGCCCGAGGTTCTTAAAATCAAGGGAATAGTGGAAATGGGAAAGACTCGAGAGCAGCAAAGCAGCTTTTGCCTGAGAGTTGTGAACATTTGGCTGAGAGCTGAATTTATGTTTCCGCTAGGGAACTGTTGTGAGCAGCCAGTTCAGATGCAGTATTCATTACAAAACCCTTGCTGCTAAAATAAAACCAGGCAGGCCTAGCAAGAGGTGAATCAAATATTGTTCACAGTATCATTCAGTAGGCTGGTCAGGTGGATTCACCCAGAGCTGCTCCAGAAATGCCCCCAATCCTCCTCCCACGTTGAAAAGGACTGGGTAACAAACAGCTTTATCTAAGGGAAAATATCCAAGGGGGGGCCTGCATAAATCAATGGTTCCTGTTGGCTTCAAATAAAAACCCTTGATTCCTGGAAGGTCACTGGTGCCAAGAAGGAGGCTTTGCTTTTTATCAATTTAATTCTTCCTCCCATCTCAACACCCGTCTCTGCATCCATCTTTCTCCTCAGTTTCCTCCAATGGTGCTCTCCAGCTTTGCATCCCTATAGACCTAATTCCTCCCTTTCCTTCCTGCAGACAGATCTTGTTCACACAGATCTGCCCCAGCCTTGCCAAGTAGGGTGCGGCGGGCACCAGGAGACTACACAGGGGGTCTGCATCCCTTGTATGGCCAGTGGTCCCGTCTCAAGCACAGACCCCGTTAAACCGATAGTAGCTGGGGCTCTTACTCTGGCATGGCAAGTGCTCCCTAGCTCCGTGCTCATTTCAGAGATAGAGGAGAGAGTTTCCTCCAGGCCTGTTATAGTAGAGCTCCGCGACCCCCAGCCAATGCTTTCTGGCAGCTGCCCAGAGAGAGGGCATGGGTTTTTGAGCTGGTTAGAAACAAACCTGCCGAACAAAGCAGGGCAGGGTGAATTTATTAGATACCAAAATATAGCTGCCTTTACCTCTTAACTGCATGTCCAAATCTGACCAGCTATAAAGTAGACAAAATTCACTACCCTCAAACAGCTTTGTAGCTCTGGAAGGCCTCTTCCAGCCCCCAGGAACTGTGAAACTATGAAGCTATGAACCATGTGGCTGTGTACTACGGGCAGGGACATCGAAGTTTAGTTTCATAATTTCATAGTTGGTAGGGTTGGAAGGGACCCGAGCAGATCATCAAGTCTGAATCCCATCAAGTTCCCAGTGGACGACGGCATGACTGAAGTGTGAAGAAACCAGCCCTGCCTCTTCCGGGGATAAATCTAGGGGTTTTGGTTTCCAGGGATGGCAGCCCGCCCCACATCAGATGCTCCAACAGAATGGCAAGGCGCAGAGAACATGCGACCGGTGTGCCCTCTCGGCATCTTTGCTAGATGAATCACAGTCCCCTTCCATCAAGCTGCCCGACAATTGTGTAAATTGCTGCTATCAGTTTGGCTCAGAGAAACTGGGCACAGTCTCTACCACTGACCTAGGAAGTGTGAATGGATGGCTTGTTTGGAAACACAGGAAAGGAAGCATGCAAATAAAGCTTGTCTCCATCATCACGACAGATTTACTTCTTCGAGTGGCCTCGATTAGCTTTGGAAAGGAAGTCTGGAAGGCTGCATGTGCATAAATATTTGAATGATCTGTCTTACCTTGAAAACAGGCAGAAACCCTTTTCTAAAGAAAGCGTGGCCAGATTGCATGGCAATTCAATAAAGCAGGCCACAACCTGCAGCACTTGGTAGTGGTATATTGCACAGCATTGCATTGCCCTGCATTGCAATACATTCACACACATTATATTCATTATATTAATATGGTGTGGGTATGTACATTAAAACACATTATAATATATAGTGTGTGTCCATATAATAGGATAAATTAATATATAACTAGTGTATATTAAATAATGTTTAATAAAAGGCGTTAAACAACTATTATAACCATATTATCGCCATAAGTCGATTGTGACTATTTAATATTATCATTGATTGTCACCCTACAGTAAAAATCTGCTATATAATAGAATTATAATAAAATATAACTAAATGCAGGAATAGGTCTGGGTCAAATCCCTGGGGTACTCAAAACCAGAACCAAATCCATGCTGGAGTTACCAAGTGAGTCAAGTATCCCTTACCCCTGTCTCCCACCCCCAACAAACTTAACTTTCCAACAAGCAGAACCCATCATTTCTCTGCTGCTGACTGCTCAATATTAGGATTAAAAAAATATTCCATGCAATTATTATCTGCAGTAAAAAGCTCTCCCTAAACCCCAGTGACCTCTGCCCATGGGGAGAAACAGTCCCTGTCTGAAACAATTTACAATCTAAAGATCTGCAGTAGTCAAAGAAGGATCTATGCATTTTTCCCCTTAGCGATACATTTAATCAGCTACTAACCCTGAATCATCATTACCTGACTGTGCAGCCGGTGAAGGAGTTGTTTCTTTATCGCAAATGGTACGGCATGTCCTTTTGGACACTGGGTCTGACACCTGTTATGCACTGTGTGATGAACTCAGGTGCCTGGGACTAGCTTGTCTAATGCTGAATATCTAAGGTAATGACTAAGTGTTTGTGACCTTGTCTTTTTTCTGACTCGGATGCGGAAAAGATTTTATCATCTGTGCTCAATTTTTCAGACCAAGTAGTAGGGGCTTGTGCTGTGGTCCTCGAGGCATCTGCATGTGGTGGTGCCTGGGCAGATCTAAACATGCTTTGTTGTATTTAAATCCCTCAAATATGCAACGTTCAACATATTTATCCATATTTTGGGGCTTCGGGCCACCTCTAGTAAGCTGTCTGATCATTGTCCCCATCTTGAAAGCTTTCTTCTTCAGCATGCCATCAGCCTGAACTAGCACTGGTTTAACAATTCTGACAAATTCCTATCAGCTACTTAGACTTTCCATGAAAGAAAGCAGTGAAATTCGGGAAGAGACAAGAAAAAAGATGACACTTTAAATGTACAATGCAATGTGAACCTTCCCGTTTACTTTTCCATACACTAATTAGATCTTCACTGGGCTGATATTGCAGACTCTGCTCATAAATAGGATAAAAAGGCGGGATTTTGCTTTTCCAGTTCAGGGCATCCAAAAATACTTGCAAAGTTTGAAACCCTCTGCCTGTTGGAGCCCTTGGATTCACTGGAAACGATTGCAACATAAATCATTCAGCAAATGAAAACGGCTAGCCGCTTATTTCTCTACTGAAAGAAAATTCAATTTGAACCCACAGGATTCAAACATCCCATACACGTTGGCTTTAATGCAGTGGTACTTTCTCCTTTGGGTATAATTAGAAGGCTGTAACCTAAACAGCTCTTTTCAGTCCCATTATTCTAATGTCCCCCAAGGTGATAAACAGCCATTAAAGCACCATTATTCCAGCACGGGGATCAAGAAGTATGTATAAATATCAGCAAATCCTTAACTACCTTCCATATAAATGCAGAACAAACCATGATTAGATTACTGAAATATATGCTCTTTGGGACAGAAAATATGTCTTACTCTGTGTAGTACATACGGTACCTGGAGGAACAGGACCCTGAGCCTAGCTAGCGTTTGGGCTTTACCATAACAAGAAAAACAGCCATACTAAATGAACGCCAGGAAGCAAAACTAATATTACTGCTGTATTCCCATATTATTTGTGGAGAAGGATACAGGCTATCTAATTCAGCCTTTGGTGGAACAGGGCATGGAGCTGATTGCTTGGTTCAGTCAACTTGCTGGAAATACAATAAAATAAAATATAAGAAAATAAAATGATAATCTTGGGAGTTGATCCAAATGAAAAAGAAAAATTAGGTTTATTTGGTGAAACGCATTTCATATTAGGCCAGTCAAAATGTTGCTTGATCCGACGTAAAAAGTTTTAAAAGGGGTTATAAAACCATCAGCCAAGTAAATAAAGAAAGAAAGAAAGAAATAATTATTTTTATAGTATATTGGGCCAATTAAAAAAAAATTAAAGCATCCATATTTTGCCAACTCTGACCCAGTTCAGTTGCCCCAAACTGAATTGTTTGGTTGAACAAACCAGTTGCTGAAAAGAAATCACCCACTTTCGTCTCTCATATCATTCCAATAAAATCATTGCAATGGCACCAGGGATAAATCCGATCAGGCCAAAGGTCTCTTGTAAGTATAAAGAATATAACAACACAGGCTGTTCAAGACACCTGCACCATGCATCAAGAGAAAATAATATAGCCCTGTCTTTTAGAGCTGCTGCTTAATGTAAGTGATTTCAAGACAATGCACAGTAGAAAAAAAACAGTAAATTAAAAAAAATGTGCAGCAGGTATACAATTACACTAAAAGCCACAAAACGTCTGCCTATATGGAAACTTTGGGGGTTAAGTTCTACTCCTCGGGGAGAAAGCCAGACCCCGTAGCTCCATTCATTTTAAGATGAATGCAGCTGAGACTTTAAAGTGCTAATATTTTTTGCAAAGAAGTAGCACATGCAGGAAGTAGCAGGAAGCAAGAACAGTGTGTTTGTTTGTTTTGAGACTACTGATAGGCCCCAAAAGACTGGGAGACTGGACTGATAAAGCTCACGGTTGTTTTTTGGGGGGGCTCTGGAAACTTAGTCTTTGGGTCATCGCGTGAAGTAACCAGCACGGATGAGAAGTCTAGCACCCTCCAAGTAGCCATTTCTCAGATACCTTCAATTCCTGAGGAAGTTCACATTGAAGGAAGACCCCACCAAATCCTCAGTTGGTGTGTCTTTGTTTCGTACAGGAGCAGGCAGAGGAGGAAAAGGAGGATCTTGAGACCCTCAACTGTTCCTCCTCTTGATCCAAAGGGGACTAAAGACTTAGCCCTTTTTCTGACCGACTATAGGTCAGAAACAACCCACAGATCAAAACACAGAGATCTTAACGGGGATTCCAGTTGTCCATTCATATCTGTTCCTAACCTGCTTGTCAAAAGGAACCGAATGTACTTTCAGCTAGATTTTCTCTAGAGATGGTATTTAGCTAGCTGTGCAGCCATCCCACCTCTCTTCCTTGCTCTACCTCATCCACCTCTAGCCTGGTCAGCAGCGCAGAGTGTCTTTGTACTGTATCACAATGCAGCTTCCTTCGTGACTACCCAGAAGAGATGCAGATGGAGCATAGAGGGAGTTCATGTGCGTGATCTTGAAAGCCTGTGTCCACCTTCTAGACCTCCATATTGTCCCCTCTTCTCCAGGAGCTCTATAAACCTCTCTTTCTCTCTTTTACACACACACACACACACACACACACACACACACACACACACACACACACACAAATTTTTGGCAGCCTTTTAAAAATGAATTAACCAGATCTATAGGTACTATTCTACTACTTGTCCCACCAACACTATAGGTTGGCAGCCAACTTTTTGGGCAGACATGCCATGAGTTAACCCTGGTCCACTCCCGGAGTGCTGCCCCCTGATTCCCACCCCATAGACGTATACATGATAGTATCAGTGCCCTGGAGCACTGGAATGGAAATTGGGGGTGGGGGGCTTAAGTCTCTGGACACACAAAGTGAAGTAAGGGCAGGCATTGCTTTGAGAGGTCTCACCAATAAGAGCCATGCAAATCTTTCTTTGGCCCCACAACTGCCCGTGAGGACCAAAGCCCTGAATTCAGCAGCAATTGTGGGGTCAAGGAAGGGTTAAAGTGGTTCTTGGCAGTGATACCTTCTCAGCTTGAGCCCCCATCTCTATTTTGGTGCCTCCCATTGAGAGCCCATGGCTAGCATGACAGACACAACAGTGGCATCTGTGGCACGTGTGGCCCAGGCTGCCCACCCTTGCTGTATAGAGATGCAAACTCTCCTGCCTAGCACTCCCTTATTTCTAAAGCCATGAAACACATTGCTCCTTTTGTTGCAACTTTTTACTAAGGGCCCATGTTGAGTTGCTGTTCACTGCAACCCCTAACTCCCTTTCTGGAAGCTTTCAAGGTGAGAGAATGACCATTGGCCTTCATTCCTTTTCCTGCATGTACAATTTTGGCTGTATTGAGATACAGCTTTTATTGGGGTCAGCTTGCTGAAGAAATCTGGATTGCTCTACTTGACTGTCCTGTCTTCCTCATTTTTTTTTACCACTCTGACAATCGTTGTGTCAACTGCAAATGTAATCAGCAGCATTTCACATTTTGCAATTTTTGAGTCACTGATAACAACGGTGAATAGTGTTTGGTCAAGTACAGATCCCTACAGAACCCCACTTGAAACATCTCCACTCAGGGATGATTCTCCACTGACAACTACATTTTGGACCTGCAGTATTGCCAACTCTCATGATTTTTGGCATTGTTCTTAAAGTCTACACTTCGTGAGTGTGAAAAACTTAGCTCTTTCTTTTATCTGTATTTATATAAATACAGATATTTAAATAGAGAGTTGGATATAAATATAAATATAGATAGGAGAAACAGCTAAGTTTTTCACATTCCCGAAATGTAGACTTTAAGATCAACACCACAAATCACGAGAGTTGGCAACACTGGACCTCTTAGTGAGTTTTTAATCCATTTAATGCTCTGCATTGACATCATGTAGCCTGAGCCTTACATCAGAATAACCTGCAAAACTCTGACCATTGCATCTACATAGTTTCCTTTCTCAAGCAAACTAATAATCTCATCAAAGAAAGGAATTAGGTTTGTTTAATGACACCCATTTTCCATAAAGCATGTTGACTTGCATTAATAATATAGCTACCTTCTAATTCCTTATTTGTTAAAACACATATTAGCTTTTCCATTATTGAGCTGACACTGATAGCAAACAACTGGGTAAAACCAATTTCGAATGCAAAAGTAGCTTCTTCATAACAAATGGTTTCCTTGCATTTTTTGTTTGTTTCTCTTGTCATCTTTTTGCCTGCGCAGTGTAACACAGCAGATACCAATGGAAACGAGAGTTTGTGATACCAAGTACTTAAACAGTACAGGAAAACTGGGACTTAATGCATTTCCTTTCTTCAGATCCGGACTCAGTCCCCTCCTGAAAGCCTGCATCTAAATGATCATGGTTTCTCTCACCCATTCAATTACAGCGCGGGTGTTTAGTAGATTCACTTAAGTGGGAGAACATACGCTTTCAAGTTGCATACATATCCCAGGGCTATATGCCGATTTTTTCCCTTTTGTCTTCAACTGATTAATCATTCTGCTTTTCTTCCCTAAATCTAGCTAATGATCTAGCTTCCTTTAATCCCATGTGAAATTTACCATATGTCTTCAAGTAGCTTGTTATTCATAAATCTTGAGTGAATTCTCGTCCACAGTTAATGGTGAAATAAGGGCTCAGATCTTCTGACTGCTGTAAGTGGGTGCAGCTCTACTTAAGGCTCTGGGCCATGGAGGTAGGAGAGTTTGAAGATGGCCCAGAGTATACCTATGCTTAGTTAAAAATGGCTGAGGTTACACATTTATAAGGAACTAGTTATTCTTAGCCTTTACCTCTGTTATTCTCAGACTTTATCTCCATTAGAGAAAATGCCTTTTAGAGACTGAAGAGGTTTGCTCAGTTTATCTTATTGATGCTGTTAATGCTAGTGATGCTGTACACAACATATGCTTCAACCAAACACATTAGGTTGAAGTCAAATACAGTTGTTGGCTCCCAATATGGGGGTGAGTGGGTGAATTTTAATGGCCTATACTGTATTATACAGGAGGTCGAACTTGGTAACATCATGTCTGGCTTAATGTTTCTGTGCCGATGAATCTTAGGACCATGTTTTAAAGTCACAGGGATGAAATTCCATGTGAGGTTCCCACTAACTAATATCAGCCTTTCTTATGGACCAAGGAGAGAATAGTTTCATAACAAGAGTCACCAGCCAGGTGTGAACAGAGAATTAGGTCTTCTGAAGTTCTGAGCACCCTTAATTTCCACCCACTTCCAAGGGACTTGAGTGCACTCAGCACACTCAGGATTGGCATTGAGCCCTAACCACAAGACAACTCAGCAAGGGAAAGGGCAACACTAAGCTTGCTCAGAATCAGGCCCCATCCCTTTCTCTATGTGCTCAACCCTGGTCCTTATTGACATTAATGGTAGTTTTGCCATTGGCTTTGGTGGTAGAAGGATCTGACCCTTTACGTTTTCACAGATGAACACTGTCTGCCCAAAGAATAGGGTGGATTGGCCATAGAAAAGCTGGTTCAGATATCCATGAAATAAATGTTTACATTTGATTTTCTTTAGTGGGAGGGACAGGCAGAGCGGAGCATTTTCTCTTCCAAAAGCAGTCAGCAAATTTGTACTACAGTCAGCTAATTTTATGACGGTACATAAATGTCTTTCTCTCTGATGCTTGCAAGGCACTCCCATAATTCAGCCCTGGGAATTGCAAATCAATTTGCTCTTTGATAAAGAAACCTACAATATTTTAATTTTACTTTTTTTACATTATGAACAGCTGAAAATGTATGACATCCCATAAAATGTCTGGGTCAGTCCTTTCCATATTGCTTCTTTTAAAATGTCTTTTAGCATCTGAGCAGAGAAACACAATCCTAGGATTGGAGCCTATTAGGTAAAGAGGGAGAAAGGAAATTCTGAAAACGAATACCTATAGTGTCTTTAAGATTGCCTTTTTGCATTCCTTGGGGATTCAACTTCCATTTAATTACATTTTTGAGTAAGTAAAAGAACCCAAATAATTTTTATCTATGTATATATTTTGCAGAGGTTTATAATGAACTATAACAGGGGTTCCCTGAAGGGAAGACTTACTTAAGTAATAAAGTATTTTACTATAGAGGCTGAAAGTTGGCTTTATAGTCTTAGAGACACAGTCGCAACTTCACTTACATGGCAACAACAGGGTTGAGAAGAAAGAGCCCCTGCACTCAAGTCAACCAGAATATTGTTTCATTAATGAAGCCCTCAAGTCTGAAGACTGCTCTCCAAGTCAGTGACATGATCATTTGACAAGTTTTCTGCTGCGTTTGGCTGGGTTTTTAAATGAGCCTTACAAAGCCATGAGCTCATAGTCACATGGGATACTGTTTTGATCAGCTCTACAAATGAAATGAATGAAGGCAGGAGGAAACATCCCCATTTCACAACAGGAGAAGCCACCGCGTGGATGCGTAGGGATGGCTGCAGTTCAGAAAAGGCTTCAGAGAAGATGCTGAAAGTAATCACTGGTTTATGACATTTCCAGAATGAAAGCAGTAATCATTGGGTCTGGACAGATGAGACGTTTACACTTGCATTGATCCAGGTTCAAGTTAACCTGCAATTCCCCACCATCCCAGGATGCTTTGCACCTTCCCTGCCAACCCTCATCCCTCCTTGCCTTGTGGGCAGGCTAACCTTGGTCCAAGCTTTTTGCTCCAGTGGAGCAGGGAGGCATGCCCAGCGCCCCCCAGCTTGTGGCCCGGGCCACTGCAGGCATGTGGAATCAAAAATGAATGTCTGTTCACTTGCCGATCTGTTCAATCTACACAACTTAAACTAACCTGCAAAGATTGAATCGATTCAGCCTCAGGCTTTCTGAGTGTCTGTACTTAGCCTGGGAGACTGCCTGCCTATGATTCAGGGATTCCCTTCAGGACTTTGAAAAGCTTCATTGTATTACCTCATTCTAAAGAATCCAACTCTTTGCTTTAAACATTTGTGTCGATTTATGAGGCTCTGGGGCTTGGGGATTTGCAATGGATATAGTGCTCTCCTCTTTGGTGCAAGAATGATTTATGTTGCCAGGCATCCCTACTGGCAATAAGCCAGAACAGATCTATCAGGTGCAATTAGTGAACACTGTAGAACTGCCTGGAAACTAAATGGAACGTGTACATCAATTCTGCAAGTGTGGTTACCCTGATGGGCAGCAACAGGTGCACACAAAATCTGCAAGTGAGAACAAGAAGAAAGGTGCACACGCAAACACACACACTTGCAAAGTTGTGTTGCATCTGCATAAATCACCATGACAACCAAAATACCCACCAGGAAAGGGGGAAAAAAAGGAAGATCACTGCATGAAGAAATACAGCAGCAGATTGAGCAATGGAGAAACAGAATTGGAAGCAGCCGCGTTAATCCCCCGTAGACCCTTTCACCATAATTATTATTTATTCCCTACAAATGGGAATTCTAATCTGTTGATTTTGTGGTTGCATTTTTGTGGCTTAAAATTCCACATATCGCAAGACACATCAGCCTCACCACCCGCGCTCCTGGCCAAATCTATCACATGTGTGGCGCACAAACAAAAGGACCGCATGATATCATCTTGTCTGAAATGTGGAACCCTGCTTATCATCAATACGAGGATGTTGATGATGATCATAATATCTTAACTTTTACAGAAAGCCTTTCTCCCCAAAGGAACCCAGAGACTAGCTGGAATCACTTCCCTCACCACTGAAATGCAGTAGGCATTGTGTTGGGTCCTAGCAGCTGTTTAATAAAAGAACGTGCTGTACCTAAATGAGAACCACAGGGAATAGAGAGGGAGAACATACTGAAAGTTAGCCTGGATGGATGGAGAGAATAGCTCTAGCCGTAGGAAAAGTGCAATAGGTTAGAAGAGGATAACCAAACATGATTAGCTCAACCACAACCAGGGACACTGAGTGTTTTATTACCCTACTTTGGAATCTGTATTTACTGTTGATTCAAGGTGCTACCCAATAATCCTCCAACCTTTCCTTGGACCCCTGCTTGCTATGGAAAATTTTCCACAAGATGCGTATGGAAAATGCAGAGCAGATCATACTTTGATCTCTCCAGCTGATGCTGTTGACAATGGCAGACCTGCTAGTGAAGTAGATGAACCCCCCTGGGAGCGAGAGACATGGACTGACATAATGTGCAGCCCTATTTCTTAGCCTTCTCGGGAGCCTTCAGGAAAATGTATATACTGCTGCATACGGGATCAACACACACATAAGTCAATGAAGCGAAGAAGTTCATACCAGATGGGGATCTAGCTTTTAGCTTGGCAGGGCCAAAGAAATTACTATTCCATGAGACAGTATGGTTAGAGGCACCGCCAGCGAAGAAGAGTAAAGGCATGCCAAATATCTAATTGCAGCCTTCATCCAAAATGCCAAATACCAGACATGCTGAAGCTAAATGAGAAGGCAAACAGTGGATTAAGTAATATATGCTTGTCGTATGTATTAAAGTTGATCTTTTACTGCAGCAGGATGTTAGTAATAAAAATAATACCAACAGCTTCTCAACCTCATAAACCCACAGAACAGAGCATATTCATTAGGCCTTGCTTTTCCTATAAGCAAGAGGGTGGGGAGGAGGCCAAGTGGTGAAAATGGGAGGAAAGACAAGGAGGGGGAAGAGATCAGGAGTCTCTGTTTGCTTATGGCAAACATCAAGCATCAAGGTACACCCAGAAAAATACTCAGCTACTGGGTAAGGTAGAAATCAACAGAGAATCAGGCCAATAATAATTTCTTGGCAAAAAAATATACTTCATATTAACACATTTTGATATTAAATTACGCCTTACTTTATAAATTAAAAATCTATTCTTTTTTTCCATCTTGATTAAGAGCTTTTACTGGCACACATTTTTTGCCAAATGGAAACATTTCAGGATAGTGTGTCAATTTTGAGCAATATTTTTTAAGGGGAAAAAAGCAAGATGAACTGTTTTGACTTTCTCATTGCCTTTGAATAATGCTGAAATATTTTGTTTTGATATTGCCAAATTAACCAATGTTGTTTTGATTTTATATTTAAATGACTGTGTTATATGCATATATTGCACTTACTATTACAGCTAATATATTTAATATGCCATGCTATAATATTTTGACGTTATCAAGTCAAAACATCCTGAGGTTTCCAAACAGAATTATTTGGGAATTTTCATTCCATGAACATTTCACAAATTTGTGTTTTGTTTTGTTTTTTGGTGGTGTGGGGAGTTGTTTGTTTTTGTTTAGTTTGGTTTTTGGTCTGTTTTGGAAGGACAAAACCTTTCAAAATGTTGGAATTCATAACAGAATATGTGTGCGTGTGAGAGAATCTGGATTTGATTTCCACCAAATGTATTACCATCTTCCTGGAAAAAAAGTGGAAACACTTTAAAAGAGCCTGTTCAGTGTGGACATTCCTAGTAGTAGTCTAGCACGGAAGCAGATGCTAAGAACTCCTGGGTTACCATCCTCCAAAGTTAAAGCACTACTCTAGTTGTGACACTGTACACCTTGACTTCCAAAAGGCCTTTGATGTAGTATCCCATGATGTCCTCGCGAGAAAAGTGGAGGCTTGTGGGCTTAACTCCAAGACAGTCAGGTGGGTGAGAAACTGGCTGCAGGATAGGACCCAGAGAGTCACGGTGAATGGATCTGTGTCATCCTGGCGAGAAGTGGGCAGCGGTGTCCCACAAGGCTTGGTGCTCGGTCCAGTACTTTTCAACATCTTTATTAACGATTTGGATGTAGGAGTGAAGAGCTCACTGGCCAAGTTTGCGGACGGCACCAAGTTATGGGGAAGCGTAGTCATGCTTGAAGATAGCTTAGATGGGCTAGCAAGCTGGGCAGATTAGAACCTGATGAAGTTCAATGTTGAGAAATGTCAAGCACTCCACCTCCGGACGAGTGACCCCCAACACACCTACATGCTCGGTGGCACCAAACTGACCAGCACCACAAATGAAAGGGACCTGGGGGTAATAATAGACCACAGTATGAATATGAGCCAGTAGTGCGATGCTGTAGCCAGCAGGGCAAATAATGCCAGCAGGGCCCATGTGCTGGCCTGACCCAGATCTGACCTGGGGCCAGCCTGCCATCAAGCCCGTGCGGCTCTCTGTGTCCAGAAATTTGGCAGTGAGGGAGTGGTGGTGGTGTTAATGGCTGCTGCTTCAAGAGCCATGGCAATTAATGCTGCCACCACTGTCAAATTTCCTGACCTGTGGGGAGCTCCACAAGCCTGACAACATGGCCCCCAGGGCTGGATTTGGCCCATAGACTAGTAGTTAAGCACCACTGGCATTGACTGTTGTGCTACTAGAGCATGGTACCTCCCTTTGACTTCCACAATCTCCAAGCACGTGCCACTTAGGAAACATTTATTTGCACCTCCACAAAGTCTCTCTCAATCTATCACTTTTCATAGTTTCATAGTTGTTGGGAAGGAAGGGACCTGAGCAGATCCTCAAGTCCGACCCCCTGCCATGGCAGGAAAGAGTACTCTGTCTCTCTATGTCTTTCAGTCAAAATCCCTTCACTTTTCAAAATATAAAATTTCCTCTTTGTACTGCAGATATCATGGAGCTGAATATAATACTTGGAGGTGGAAAGAATTGTCTTTAAAAAACCCCCAGTATTTTCTTTTTCCTCTTATGGCATGGGTTGCTATGAGAGGAAGTCAAACCTGTGGCAACCTCTTATGCCAACCCATTGACGACCTACAGAAGCAATGAAGAGCGACCTTTGAAAATTGAATTGCTGGTGTCCTACCAGCAGTAGCTTTTGTGCTGTGGGATAAATAAGTAAAAGCACTGCACTCTGCATGGCGTCTTCACTCCATAAGCTGGTTATTAGGTTGCTTCTCTTTTTGGTAGATTTATACCAGGCATAAAACACAGCATTCCTCATAAGATGTATTTCATGGATATACAGAAGGGAACTAGCTATAGCAACTAAGGCAAATGTAAGTCAGATCCCCGCATGGCCCATTCTGGGAGGTAGAGCGGTGACAAGATTTATTACCGGTCACATCATCACAAGATAAAACCTCGCAAGAGGTCCAGGCTTCAAAATGGGAGTTGTGTGGGGGACTGGGTGCAGAGTCAGTAGAGAGCAAATTAGCAGGTTCAGTTACAAATGAAGACCAGGTACAGTCGTAGCAGGTAATTTAATACAGCTGCATTGAGCTATTTGCCAGAGATTCAACTCCCAGCAAACAAGCTCCTCTGGATTTTTTTTTTTAAACTCAGGATTCTCTGTTCACCCATTCAGTCCTCAGCAACCGTGCAAGAGGCTTAGAATAGAGACTCATTCCACAGTTGTGATCTGGTGCACTGAATTCACTGGACCAATGCAGCAGACGAAGGCAGATTGTAGTAGGAAGCAGGCTTCAAGTCATCACTCAGACAAAACTTCTGAGGTAAGGAGGGGAGGTTTGCCATTAGGATGGCAGATCAGTAGAAAGTAGGAAGCCAGAGACAGAAAAACAGTTGTACAATCAGCATCAAGGCCATGTAAAATCAGAGTAGATCCCAAATGGAATTTTCTCGGGTTTGACATGGAGACATTAAAGACTGAATTAAAGAATTTGAAGAAAAAGCAAAACTAGCCAGGCTTTACAAAAGTTCAGTTTTAGACCCTAGAGAAGGTAAAAGAAGAAGAAAAAATCTTTTGTAGGAAGTTTTGGAAAACAAGATTTTCTTTTCACAAAATACTTGCCATTTTAGTGGCCATTTGTAGACTCCAGTGCAATGGATGTCTCAAGGAATAGACCTCTCCCATCTGCAAATGTTTTCTAGGGCTACCAATAACTCTTGTTCCCTGGGCCACATGCAAAGGGTGGGAAAACAGAGAAGCACAGAAGATGGTTACACAAAACAAAGTAAGCTATAGAAGGAGCATTTCCCATTTCTATAGTATCCTGATGGGCAGAGGAGTCAACTGGTTCACAATACCGTCTGAAGAGATACCTGTCACTAACAAATCACTGCTAGCAGATATCCCAGGGGCCCAAAAGTGTCCATAATGCCCAAGATCTGTTTCTCCCCTTGGATTTCCCAACCTTTAGATTTTTGCTATAAAATTTGGGATGGTCAAAGCCACCACTGATGTAAGTCCACTGAAGACCAGCAACATAGGCCAATGATCAGTTTGGACAAAAGCTTGTACAAATGATGAAAGTGGGCCCACATGTTGAAGGCAAATAGTGTGAATAAGATGTCTAGTACAGCCATGCTCAATCTTCTGGCCCCACTGGCCCAATTAGGGGCATGGAGCCAGACCCCACAGGCAAGGTCAGCCCATGGACCAGACCCCACTTGGGGTCAGCACACGGGGTCAGTCTGCAGGTGTGATCCAGTGTGGCAGCCCAGGTTCACACGCCAGATCCAGTCGTGACTGTGACCCCGTTCATCAGCTCAGTCCCATGCACTGGATTCGGCACGGAGTGATCCCACAGGATCCAGCATGTGAGTTCGTGTCATTCAGCCTGTGCGCTCCCTATGTGTCTCGGGGCTCACTCAGGGACTAAGGTCCTACCAGAGGCTTTCCGTAGGACACTGAATAGCAGACCACCATGATCTTCATAACACTGCTCTGTAAGACAGCAGGAAGTGTGTTCCCTTATCACGACAGCCATGGATAATTGTACTTGGATGAGATTGTACTTGTAATTTTTCAGTTTTCCCCTTGTTTTCCCCTTCCTTGGCAGGATTCCCAGGTATAATGTAACAGAGTTCAAAGTCCTATGAAGCATCCAGGGTTCAATGTGTACAAGAATTAGCAGGCTGCTCTGTTGTACCCAAGGAAATTTGTGACCTCAGAGGGTGAAATCAAACTATGTCTTCTAGATTTTAGAGGGAGGGAAGGCCCCCCTTCACTCTCCTGCAGAGCTAGTTTTGCAGGTGAGGGTAGGTGCGTGGAAGAGACATGGCCAATCCCATCCTCATCCTTTTAGGAAGACGAGAGAACTTGATGTTGCAAGGTTTCCACCATCTTGTATTAATGTGCAATGCATGCCGTAGGAGTGCTCTGTCCTGACATAAGAGCTCTCTGAATACACATACTTGCACACACGTGCATGCACACACACATATATATGCACACACATTGGACCTAGACAGACAACATATTTACACAGCTGAAATTCACACACGTACAAAAGGAACAAACTCTAGAGATCCTGAAACTGGGATGTCTCCCCTCATTCCAAACCCTTGACAGACAGTTTGTTCAGAGCAAATAGGTTATTATGTACTCTTTTGCCACCTTGTGATAAGCTGCTATTACAGCTTCCTACCATGTGTCGCTAACCCAGGTTAACTGCAGGTCTGTCTGCTCCATGTACAAAATTGATTTAAGTCACCCTGGAGTAAAGGCATCTGTCCAGGTCCACTACCAGACACCTAATCATCATGCCTAAGAGTAAAATAGCTTTCAATTATAGGAAAAAAGGACTTGACACAAGAGTTTACTGAACCCTGCAAACCTTAATTAATGTAGCTTCTGCTCCTTCACGAGTTTCACCCACCCCGTTTGGTAAAGGCAGTGTAGGCAAGGAAGCAAAGAAACAGAAAAAGAAGCGATCAAGAACAGTCAACACATAAATGTTCATAAGCTAATTAAGATTCTAAAACTGCCTCACTCCCATGCAGATATTACCCCAAACCGAGTCAATTTGAATATTAATGAGACTGACATTTCCTTCTAACAGGAGGCCAACTTTAAGGTGCACGATGCCCTCCTGTCTGAATGGCCATATCAACCTAATAAACTTCTGTTACATCAATATTGTTCCTGTCTCAGCACTTAGCATAATTAATTCCGACGTAATCAGCATGAAGAGGAAAACACTTTCGGAAAGCGCTCCCTCCTCCCAGTGCTTCAGGTCCAATGGCATTTGCAAAGTGGATTAATCAAATGCTAATCAGATGAGAGAGAGTTCAGGCAGGTGTCGAGGCAAATAATCTAACAAGATTACGATGCCCGGGGTTGATTATCCCGGCACCCTGGAAATGCACATCCCGAGAAGGCTGGCAGTTTGATTCCACCTTTTCTTATAACAGGGGTCATTATGCTTGTCTGAATATTTGTTTTCCCAACTGGAAGTACTTGAAACATTTTGCGACATGCAGCCCATCACCTCTCTTCTCCCTCCCCGAAGCAAAACAAGGCAGAGTTGAAGCAACCCCGTCAAAGAGTTTGGAGGCAAAAATTCGTTTGTATTTTTGTTTCCCCTGCAATAATCTATTATTTGAGTTACAGTAACAACAAGAGACTCCAGCTCTGACTGAGGCCCCAAGCACCTCCACAGAAATGCAGAGCAAAAAATAAATCCCCTGATGTACAAAGCTTATGTCTGAACTGAGAAGAATGGGAGGAAAGCAGAGGCATAATGTAGTGCAATGGCTCATCCAAGGTTGCAGAACATGTCAATGGGAATAGAGCCCAGCCTCTTAAATCCACATCTAATACTGCAGTCCATTGGAGCATGCCCTCTCTCCCCCCTGCTCCAACCTGCCAAATCCCACTTCTCCCCCAAAGATGGAAAAAAACCGAAGAGTCCTGACGTCCAAGCTCCACTGCTTTCCCTCCCAAATACAGGAAAAAGCCCAGGTATCTCCGATCCCAACCTGCTCGAATACACCTAATCGCACAGCACAAATAGCAACGGTTCTGCCACGTGCTTTTCAATTTAAATTATGAATGAGGTTTTTTTACATTTGATTTTAATGTAAAAGAAGTAATAAAGATTTCTTTCCCCCCTCCCCCCACCAAGAAAAATCAAAGCAAAAGCAAAATCAGTGCTGCTAGGCTGGGGCATACAAATAATGGAAGACAATAAAATAATCATAATAGAAAGGACTGTCTGGTTCTAGTATTTAAGATGAGAGAAGTGCAATAAATGCTTCCATAGAAAAAGAAGACAAAGACTGAAAGGGGTGTTAGGTCTTTAAGAGAGTTTTGTATCTAATAACCTTAAGTCAGATCTCACAAATTGAACTGGTTCACATATCATCTTCTTAAAAAAAAATGAAGCTAGTGAATGGAAGGTCATATTCTACCGGCTGGGAAGCCCTCATCTAAGGAGATAAGACACAAAGAAGAAAAAAGCTCTTTAACTTTATACCAACTCTTCCTTTTCCCCTCCATCTTGCTGATATTGTGTGAAAAACTTTTGAGGATGAACCCCCTCCCCCCCGCAAAACCAAACTCATCCCATGTTATGCAAAAAATCATACTAAATGACCAGAATTTTTTTTTCTGGCCTTAAAATCTCTGACTATCCAATGATGTAGGGCTGGTCTACACTTAACGATGTTACAGGAATGTTAGGGAGAGATATGATTTTTTTTTGTTGCCAACTCTGTGTCAGCAAAAATCAAATGCTAGAAAGCGGATTTCACTTCAGAAGAGGTCATACCAGCTTCAGGAAATTTTATACCACTATGGAAAATAATAGTTCATTGCAGACTCTCTGCTGTTGCTCCAGAAGCTTCACTGCCATCATTAAAATATAGGCATGCACCCTCAGCAAAACTTGTACCTCTTGGGGGGCAAGCACCCCACTGCTCTATATCATATGCTACTTGCCATGGGCAGAGACAAGATATTGGGCTAGACAGATCTCTGGTATGGCCCAATAGGGCAATTATATGCTTTTCAGTTGGCTTAACCCGCCAAAAAAAAAATAAAAATCTGGACCTGGAGGTCTGGTACAGCCTTCAAAGTTCAGATGCCAAGTTCCCAAGGTTCAGCTATTAAGATTTTGACTCTGAACATCCCTGACTAGCATCAGCTGAGCTGACCAAAGCCACCTCCTGGCATTATTATAGCCATATCCCCACCAGAGGCAAAGCCAGCCCCGCTATGCCACCTCGGAGGTTTATGTGAACCAGCTCTTGCCAGTCCGAAAGAAGACTGTTGCCAATGTAGTTATAGAGTTATAACTACAACACAGCACTTTTATGTCTAGACAAGCCTTGCATTCCTGACAAGAACAGCCCTCAATGCAGCGCTGTGTCCCAGAGACTGTCATGTTAGCCAGGGAGCTGAGGGCAATGCTTGACTCTCACTTGAAAATTAATCTGCTGTGTGAACCAGAGCTTAGGGACTTTTTAATGTTGAGGCATTATTAGGACCGGTGTATGTCACCAGCTTTACAGCCTATTCATTTAACTCATTATCAGTCAAGGGGGGAATTGCCGTTGGAATGTGTCCGAGCCAAGTCTGAGTAAGAAAGACTCATTTAGCAAAAGCCGAGGGGTGGGGGAGGGTATCCAGACAAGTGCCTCCATTCAGATGCCAGAATCCAAGCAAATGGACAATTTATTTATATTAGCCATTTTTTAGAAAGGGAAATGGAGAGAAGGGCATGATGGGGGTGGACTGTATCCAGTGGGGAGTTTGAGTTCTGCTCTATACAGACTACCCCTGGCTTGATGCTGCAGGTGTGGACCCAATGAAGCCTACAAGAAATACTGTGCTCATAAGGAACTTAGTTGCTTCAGGGCTGCTGGTCTCTTGGTCCATCCATTTGCATCTATCTCCATTCCTTGTCTCTTCAAGGCATGCCCTTTGGACTAACAGTCCATTGATGACTTCTAATCCAGGCTTTTAGCCAGAAATTGCTATTCCAGGCCTGGCTGCCCTGCTCCACACTTCAGTGAAGGGATTTGAAATGTTTTTAGTGAGCTCCTCCAGCAAGTCCCCTGCTTAGTAGCTCCACCCAGTGAAGGGCAGCCAGCGACTACAGTAAAGGACAAGGAATGGATCTCCAAACTCAGCAACAGCCTCAAAAGTCAGGCAGACAGCATGTGGCCAGTGCTTACAGATGCACTTGAGACCCAAAAATGCACATCCTTTCACAAACTGGTCTTCCAAAGACAAATTAAACAGAGGGCGTTTGAACCTGGAGGTCTGGTTCGGTCTATGAGAGTTTAAGTACCAAGTTCCTGAGGTTCAGCTACTAAGAATCTATCACAGGTTAGGAGCACCCATATTTGGGGGCTTTGGGTCCATGGGCTAAATGCAAAGGTAGCTATTTCTCCTGTCCCCCAACACAGAAACAAAGCATTGTGAATGTGATGGAGAAAGCTTCTCTCAAAGGCCAGTGAGAAGAAGCCCCATCAAGAGCCTCTCTGCTTTTAAAGCCAATAAAATCACTGGGGTTGTAATCAGCACATTGCAAGGGGTTTTCCCTTCCTGTGCACCCCAGGGTTGTACAGTGCTTTCTACCCCACGTACCCTGGAGAAATGACCTGTACGGGAAAGCTCCTGGAGCCTGTGTAGTTTGTGTGTGGCCAGGGTGGGATTTGGTAGTGTGTGTCTGGCAAGATGATACACTTCCTGGAAAACCTGTTGGGAAAGAGCTACTTTCCATTGCTTCCAGCTTAAGTCAGTGGCTACTACTGCCCTATGGAGCAAAGTAGCCAGATGAACAGACTTCCACCTTCAACTTCCTCGGTGCAAAAATGAAGTTTATTTTCTATCTATGGGGACTTTAAACATTTAATTTTCCCTGAGCCCGAGGAAGGGCATGCATGCCCAAAAGCTTGCAGACAAAGATTTTTTTTTTTTTTTTGCAGTTTCTGAGTTGGTCTAATAGGAGGTATCATCTCTGAGCTAAGAGTTCTAGAGTTTTGCATTTCTTTTTGTCTCAGACCAACATGACTACCAAATACAGCTTGATATTTACACTTGTACGCCACGATGCTGCAAAGAGTATCATGGATGTGACAGTGCAATGAGGTTTAACTGAAAAAAAAAAATCTGTCAAAACATTATTTCAAAAGGAAAAGTGCCTTTTTTTTTACTAGATATTTTTTAATGAAGCATTTGCTTTTCTGCACAAAAATATGAAAAACCTTAACATTTTTAGCCAGTATTTTGAAAACATGTAAAATCTTCCAGTAAAAGCTCCCATTCATTGTTTTGTTTTGTTTTTTCAAAATACACTTTTGACAAAATCATAATGCAAAATTCAGAAGTAGTTCTCAGTGGAAAAAAATGTTCACATGTGAATTTTTTGGCTAGCTATAGTTGTTAGGGGTTTGGTTTACCAGCAAATAGTCAAAAGCCACCATTTCTCACTCAGGTCTAACTTGGAAACATGGCAATAATTCAAAAGTAATTGGCAAGCTGATCTGATCTAGCAGATTGCTGAAGAGATCCCCAAGGAGAGCAGAAATGCCCTATCGGTTTCAGGGCAACTAAAAAAAACAGAGATGAGAAACCCATACGGGATCAAACTAGTGTCTTGATTGAACCATTCTTGATGTATGAAAGTATAACCAACTTTTACATATTTCTTCTCATTTTCCTTGATGGGAACTGGAAACAAATGTGCCAAAGCCTTACAAGGAAAAGCTTTTCTTGTGCTATTTTTGACCCTTCCTAAAACAAAAAGAGTTAGGAAGAATTACTGTTCTCAGGAGATTCCCAGCTCAATTCTTTGGACCCAAATGAAATTTAGAGGATTATTCAGCTCTGTAACCAAATGTCCAGAAGCATCGTCAAGCCCATATTTTAGAGACTGGGAGAACCATTGATAGCCATGCCTTGACTTGACTTTCAGCACCCGCCCTCCACCCCACAAGAGCTGCAAGTACGATGGGTATTTACAGCTATTCTTGGCAACAAAGTCCTTTCATATAATAGAACCTAATCACTGAAAATGAGAGTCCATGTATATTATGCCAAGAAACAGAATCCTTGGAATTAACTAGCATCCTAAATGTAACGCTTTGAGGAGCTTACCGTTTCAAGCTCCTATGTTGGGAGCCAAGAACACTTGACTTTTGCTGCTAGTCACTCAAACCCTAAGAAAATCAGGGGTCTTATGCAGCCTGAACTTGTCAGGCAAAAAAAGCTCCCATGCATTGTGTGGCACATGGGTGACCCTTTGGGATCTCAGGTCAACAAAGCATTTAAGCATGTGCTTAAGCTCATCATTATTCAGCAAGGCACTTCAATCCCCACTGTAAGCCCACGCTTAAGACCAAACTGAAATCTATTGGATTTCCATTCATGGCAAAAATTAATCAGATGCTTCAGTGATCCGGTGGATGGAGATAAATTGCTGTATCAGGGGCTGGATAATTATGTTTCTAGTTTTACAGTCCCAACTAAACTCCCGACTTAACAGACTTTCACCACGACTTTAAAAATGAATATTTCCTAGTAAAATAAAACTATTCATATGACTTTTTTTCTCCAACAGCTGCATCTATTACCCAAGTATACAAGTTCTCTACTAGCTAGGCTTCCTGATCCTCATATCTGGTTTTTATCATAATAATTGTGCTTCTATAACCAGAACAATGCATTCAAATATGATTTGTGAGGCTCTGTTGACTGTTTATGAAAAAATAGCTTTGTCTTTATTTTTAGCAGCATAACAATACCTGCAAAACTGCAGGCATGGGAACCTCAGTTATGTTCACAGTGCTCCAGTTGTTCAACAGCTGAAGCAAAATCTACGCGGTTCTTGGTGCACTGAAGGGCTTGTTTGTTCAAGACCACTATCCTTTCCATCAAGTGTGTAGAGCACAAGGTGCTATAGACCTCACACAACAATGTCCTATCAGTGCATCTTCATCCTAACTGGACAGGGCTTTATCTAGAGAGGAGTTCAGTCATCACTATCTATACAAGGTCTTATCTTTCTTTGATGCCAATATGAGTTTTGCCATTAACTTCAACAACTGAAGGATCAAGGCCTCAGTTCTTAACTGCTCTGAAAACTCTTAACAAGGATGCCAGGTAGAGCAGATAGTTTTTGTGATGAGGATAGTGTCTGCTTGTCATAGAAAAATATGGTTGGAAGGGACCTCCAGGGTCATCTAGTCCAGTGGTTCTCTAGCCTCTTCTTCAAAGGTAATTGTCTAGCCTCCTTTTAAAGCCCCCCAGGGTAGAAGCCAGCACCACTTCTCTTGGAAGTTGGTTCCAGATCCTAGCTGCCCTGACAGTGAAGTTGCACCTCCTGATGTCTAAGCTGAACCTACCCTCTGCCAGCTTGTGACAGTTATTCCTTGTTACTCCCAGTAGTTCTCTGGGGAACAGGGACTCTCCCAGTGCCTGCTGGTCCCCCTTGGCCAGTTTATAAATGGCCACTAGATCCCCTCTCAGCCTTCTCTTGTGGAGGCTGAACAGGTTCATGTCCTGTAGCCTCTCCTCGTGGGGCCTGCCCTGCTGCCCCCTGACCGTGCGAGTGGCCTCCTCTGGACCCTCTCCATGCTGTCCACATCCCTCCTGAAGTGCGGTGCCCAGAACTGGACGCAGTACTCCAGCTGCGGCCTGACCAGTGCCGCATAGAGGGGGAGGATCACCTCCTTGGACCTGCTTGAGATACGTCTGTGGATGCATGACAAGGTGTGTTGGCCTTCCTGACTGCGTCTCCACACTGCCAGCCCATGTTCATCTTGGCATTTTCTGCCTCTGCACTGACAGGAAGGGAGTTCCCCAGCCTGTAGGTCTGGTGCTGGCTCTTCCTCCCCAGGTGCATCACCTTGCACTTGTCAGTGTTGAATCCCATCCTGTTCTTATCCGCACACCCCTGTAACCTGTCCAGATCTAGTTGTAGCCTGTCACTGTCTTCTAGTGTGCTCACTTCTCCCCATATCTTAGTGTCAGCCGCAAATTTGAACAGGGTGCTTTTCACCCCCTCATCCAAGTTGCTGATGAAGATGTTAAACAGTGCGGGCCCGAGGACCGAGCCCTGGGGGACCCCACTGCCCACATCCGTCCAGGTCAAATGTGACCCGTCCACCACTGCTCTCTGGGTGCGGCCCTCCAGCCAATTTGCAACCCATCTGACTGTGTAGGCATCAATGCCACAGTAGCCTAATTTTTTGATGACAATAGGGTGAGAGACAGTGTCGAAGGCCTTCCTAAAGTCCAGAAAGACTATGTCCACTGTGACACCTGCATCCAAGGATTTTGTGACCTGGTTGTAGAAAGCCACCAGGTTGATCTGACAGGACCTGCCTCAAATGAACCCACGTTGGTTGCCCCTGAGCATGATCTCTCTTGCTGGTCCCTCGCAGATGTGCTCCTGGATAATTTTCTCAAAGAGCTTTCCCAGGACCGAGGTAAGACTAACGGGCCTATAGTTTCCTGGATTAGATTTTCTTGTTCCATTATCCTACTTTTCCAATAGTAAGGACATTTTCTTTTGAGATTTAATCTAAATCTGTTTTGCTGCAGTATCAGCTCATTGCTTCGTGGGCTGCCCTCTACAGCAGAGAACAGTTGTTCTCCCTCTTCTCTGAAATATTTGAAGATTGCTATCACATCCTTCTTAATCCAGTAAGTGGACTGAACTAAGCAATTGGTAGCTATATGTAGTTGCTACTAATTGATACTGGCTTTGATTTGGTAGTCTAGAGGGCAAAACTCTAGATCTTATTGGTATTTAAGTATCAAGGAGGCACATGCATACCAGTCCCTCTGAACTCTAAGGCTTTTTTCTTTAATAATCAAATGCATATTTGCCTTTTAAGGTGCAGTTTTCAATGCTGATTTTGAAAAAAAAAAAGAATCGTGGTTTTGTAGCTGAGGCCATGACCTTGGACTTAGAGCAAGTAGGTTTAGTTCTTACCTCTGTCACAGACTTTGTGTGGACCCTTAGGCCAGGCATTGCAGTTCCTAGCCTTCAAACTAGGAATGATAATGCTTCCTTTGTCTTAAATCTATAGATAGTAAGCTCCTAAGGGTAAAGGACTGTCATGTACCATGTGTAACTGGGTCACAGCTGGGCCCTGATCTCGGGGTAAGCTTCTAGGTATTGCTGAAGAAGAAAACGAAGAAACTGTTTCAATCCATCATTGATGACAAGGGCTATCAAGGCTGAGATATGTGCTAGACAACTCTCTAGCAACAGCAGAAGCAAAAACATAGGAGACCAAATGCTGACCAAAGTAGTTTGTACATTCAAACAATCACCTAACCTCATCACCAGAACTGAAGTCAACTTCTTACAGTTCAAAACACAAAACCTGCAAACTATCTCTAGTACCCCCACAAAATGCACACCGGAATCTATCAAAGACAACAAAACCCAACTACCTGTGGGGGCACATTCCTCACCAAAAAAACACTCTGCCTCCAGTCTCTCAGGCCAGCCTCCTAGGTAGTAGGTACAGAAACTCATGGGCTCAATATACACAGTGGAGTTCGGGCATACTGCGACCTGCCGGACATCTGACACCCGAGGCACCTCTGCACTTTTACCTGTGCTGCTACACCTCCCTTACCCCCCTATCCCCCACCACAGCCTGTCCCTCCCTCTCCAACACCTCCATTTCCATTTTCACTGACTGGCTTTCTTGCCTGCGTTGCGGGCCAGGCCAGCCTCTGGCTTCTTTACTATTCCTTCCATCCAGGACAAACTGCAGGTACTTCCTCAGCCTGACAAAGGGGTTTTCAACCCTAAAGCTTCCTAAGAAATATTTTTTTAAGTACTCCCGTTTTTCATAATATACATATAGACAAAAAAACACAAGATAAGCCATCACACACCATGAGTAACGTTATATGTCCAACACAACGCAACACAACATCTTTACTTCTTGCTGTCAATTCCTTTATAAAACACCAGGCTCTGTGATAGTCCTGTTTGTGTACCTTTGCTGCTGCTGATGATGATAACTGTGTTGCGCCAGCTAAGTTATTTTACCTATTGTCATATAAAGTGGAGGACTGGGCATGAGGCTGTAGGGGAGGAGGAGGCCTCACTGGGGCACACTGCCATGTCGTGCAGAGGCCCCAGGAAGGGTGCACCTTAACACACACACAGTGTCAACCACCCACATCATGAGTTTTGCCTGTTAGCAGCCAAAGGTGCAGGGCCCCAGAAGTCAGACTCTCCCAGTGAGACACATACATAGCTGGCAGGCTTCGTGTCCTGGCAAGGCCCAGCACTCAGGCCTGCACTAGATTTCACCCCTACTGTGCCCCATGACAGACACAGTCGCCCAAGCACCCACCTGCATCACGAGTTTTGCCTGTTAGCAGACAGAGGTGCAGGGCCCCAGAACCCAGACTCCCCCTGCAGCTATCTCCTTGACAGGTGGCAGGCTTTGTGGCCTCAGCAGAAGCCACCATCCCTGCAGTTTTTTTTCAACCTGTTGCACCTTAACACACACAGGGTCATCTATGTCACGAGTTTTATCCGTCAACAGCTTGAGGTGCAGTTCCCCCGAACCCCCTGCACTTATCTCCTTGAAACTTGTCAGGCTTCATTCTCTCAGCAGAGGCTACCACCCTTGCATGTTTCATCCAAATCAGACATAAAACAACAAAGTTATAGATATTTCATTGATTCCCCATTATACCCTATGGCCTGCTCTCTGACTGGATCGAAGCCAGAAACCAATCCAGAGCTCTGGATCAGATCACTGGCATCTGAAGCGGCCAGATTTGAAGCCGAATTGAATAGCTGCCTATTCGTACAAGCCTAATGATTTGCATCATCACAGATCCTCACAGGAGGTGAGAGGCTCCATACCAGCTATGAACTGCCTGCCCAAAGAAGCTTTCCATCTATTGGCTCCTCTGTGAAATCCCATGAAACATGAACTTTCATTTCTACCCAGGAGAACTTTTACAATCTTTTCTCCAATGCCTGATGAAGGGTGTTTGTGCCCAAAAGCTTGCAATTAAAGAATTGTTTTGGCAAAAATCTTGTTGGTCTAATAAAAGATACCGTTTCTACTATGGGTCCTGAAGATAAATGCACTGAACTTTTAAAAATTACAACAGAGACATCTTTGGCTTATTCTGGTTTTCCTCCCACTGACCTTTATATGCAACTTTCATTCCTTAAACATCCAGCCCAAAAAAACAACTTTAAAAGCAGCATAATCCATTTTATTTTAATTAAGCTTTTTAAAAAAAACTCATCAGTTTAATATTACTTATTGATATGTATTTTGGCAAAGCCTGGATTCCTTTCATCTTATGTATAAGACAATTTACCATACTTATGCTTTTGGTATTTTTTTTCATTTCCAGGAATTGAAATTAAACGTTTTGTGAGGGAGAGGGGAGTCTGACGGGTCAGAGTGTTTGTTTATTTACTTAAACATTCCTCTTGTAATTTAATAGGAAATCATTAGTCTGATCAGAATCAGGTTTTCTTCTGAGCAAAAAAACCCTTGAAAAAAACTCAGAACCTCCCCCCACCCAAAAGACCACATCCAAAAATTATCTTGCCAGAACCACTTTTCCAATTCAGATCATTGTGACAACAATATACAATACTGAACCAACTCAATGGAGTTCCAACAATGTCACCATGATGGGGTTTGGCCAACTGCCTTTGAGTGAAATAAAGATGGTGTAGGATGTCTTTCAGGAAAGGCAGAAAAGGCTGCAAGTACCAACAGGATACAAGTAGATTGCATTCAGCCTGTTCCAGCTTGTTTAGTTTGTTTAGTGCTATCCATGGTCACAGACTACTTGATTAACCAAAGATATTTGTGTTTGAAGATGTAACTGAGGGAAAGCTAGAAATATATACATTTCCATTTAGCTGTGAATGAGAGTGGTCTGTAGGCATTCTTCTCTCTAGGAGACAGTTTTCATTGCATAATGCAATGATCTGTATTGGCTGTGTACTTGGGATGCTATGCAGTTGTCCCATCTGAAGATTTTACAAGGCATTCCTATTTAATAGAGTTGTTATAAGATAGATTATCTGAATGCATGAATAAATATGGGTAGGTTGACATTTACAGGATGGTATGCAATCCTCTGCTTATTTGCAGATGGAAGTGAATGGGTTTTCCTACTCTGGCTATTTGGGCATTCAGATACATTGGGGAATGAAAGGCAAGGGACCCCAGGCTACGCATCAAGGTCAGCATCCAAGGAAAGATGCTCTTAAGAGACCTTCCTCTTGGTGTGATATAGGTGGAAATTTTGTAGAAACATGTTCCACTTCTTACCAGCACTGTTTCAGTTTCCCTTAATTTCTTTTACTTACATTTGATAACTAGAGAGGCTTTGAGAGATTTCAAGCTAGATTATGGAGATAAGAGGTTCAAGTATAGAGCTCATTCATTTAGGACACATCTACACATCAGACTATGTCACTGTAGCAATGCGTTATAGTGACGTAGCGACCACATGGGTCTACCTGTGACTGGCAGCTATTTCACTGTAGCAGCACACTCCCCTGTTATAGCGTGCCACTATGGCAAAGTAGTAGATAATAATAACTGTGTGCTATGCATATGGAATGCAATGGGAGGTTTATGCGCTGTGCCTTAGTATTTCCAAAAGGAGGTAATAAAGCATGGTGCAGTAACAATACTGCCCTTATAAAGTGAAGTTACTGGGACTTCTGCTTCTGGTCTCTCTGAGGTCAAAAGCAATTGTGTGTTTGTTGGTATGCAAACCAACCAGTGCCAACCCAGTCTCAAAACCGAACCTTTGGGCTAGGGACAGACATTCAAAAAGCCTGAGCTGGAATTGATTTTATCTTTGCGGGTTAGTCTAACCTGCAAAGTTTGAACTGAATAGGAAGTGGATAGATGTTCCCTTTTCATTCCAGAAATTCAGGCACATGCCTGCAGTGGCTCAGACTAGAAGCCAGGGGGCATTAGAGCAGCCCTCCCTTCCCTTCAACAGTGCTGAGCTGGGGTGGACGGGGGAGGAGTATGACCAGGCACCAGCAGGCTGCTCTGATTATGGAAGGGTTTAAACCCCACCCTGTCTTTAAACCCCCACCCTGTCTGCACCATCTCAGGCTTCCCCCTCCCCCCCAATCGCTGCTCAAGGGGCAAGAGTGTTCCCAGCCCCCAACCCCCAGCTAGCACTCTGAGGCAAAGGGGGGGAGGGGGGTGTGCAGTTGATGCATCTGTTGTTGATAGTGAACTTTTCAATTTCTCTTTCCTTGCCTGCAAACCTGACAGGACTGCAAACCAGCAGGGGGCCTGATAAAACCAGTGTGTTATCAGCCCATCAGCAAAACTAAAAGCATCTCTCATTAGTTCAAGCTCTTCTTAAACAGGTTGGTCCGTGGGGGGACATTACCAGCTGACCTGTTGATTAGCTCCAAAAAGCTCTAAGTAGACACTGTTCTGTCTGCCTGTCCGAGTGAAATTGGAGACACACACAAAGACTGACACCCCTCAGCATTAGCTAGCATACACATATCTAGGGTCCATGGGGCTGGGATCTGTGCTGCGGGAAGTGGGAGGGAGGGAGGGGGGGGGGGAATCCCTGATTGGCAAGACAGCGGGGAAGGGGGGGGGGGGGGGGGGGGGGGGGAATCCCTGATTGAGCAGACAGCAGTGAAGAGGTGTGGGCAGGGGGAAGCCAGGCAGATGCTGCTGTGTCTCCAGTTTCCACTGGAGTTCTGGCTAGGGAGCAGAGGGGCAGGGCCAGCCTCATCTTTGGAGCAGAAAGCACAGCCCAGCCCAGCCCAGCCCAACCTGGTACTGCAAAGCATGCTGGGATGCTGGGGGACTCTGATTTAACTTAAACCAGCAAGGAGCCTGGGATAGACATTGCAAAAAATGGTTTGACCCAAATGACTTAATCCTGATATTATATTAAATTCTGATATTACATTCTGATATTACCTGTTTCAGCCAAGGCTCTGGTTGGGATGGTCTAGTTGGGACTGGTCCTGCTTTGAGCAGGGGGTTGGATTAGATATGACCTCCTGAGGTCCCTTCCAACCCTTGTTTGCTATGATTCTATTAAAGGATCAAATACTGTAACTAGGATCTTTCTATAGTGTAGGAAATACACTAAACATAGGTAATCAGACCAAGACAGAAAAGTGCTGTTTCCTAGAAGCGGCCTCAGGCTTAGAAACAGAATCTTGTCTGGATGGTATTTACATTATAATGAATCTATCCTCAGTGTTAGGAGAAGTTGAGGGAGAAAGAAGAACATTTGGGAACATGAAATGTTAGCTCTATCCATGAGTAAATGGAGGTTTGGGATTGACCCCAGTTGTCTTTCCTGCCTAATGCAGGGAGGGCTGGACCTGATGATCTTGCCAGTCCCTTACAATCTATGAATGGTATCAAAGTGCTTTCAATATAGCTGTGAGCTATGGGATTGTCAATTGAATGCTGCCACCGTAGAGATGAGCATTGTGTGCAGCCTGCTGCTGCTTCTCCTGGTAGCCTGGCATATGTCACACTCCATACAAATGATATCTGAGGTCTGGCTGGGGTAAATCATGAATAACTCCACTGAATTCAGTGGAGTTACCCTGGCATATATTTGGTGGAAGCATTGGTGATGCGTGGGGAGTGCATGCAGGTGCATTTGCCTCCTCCGAGTGTGGTGGTGCACCCCCTGCAAAAAGGCACTGCTAACACTGCCAGCAGCACCTGTGGGTGGTTGCCGCTTGCCACCCCCCGCTTGCCACCGACACCATCGGTGGCATCTGTGGCCAGTCTGTGATTGCCGCTGGCCACCATTGCTGGAGGTGTCTAAGGGTGGTTGCTGACTCCTGGGTGGTGCTTGCTACCCTCCCCTATGCCGACAGCACTGCGGTTGCCTGCAGGAGATCACTGCTTACTGCTGCCGCACTTCCATCACCGACAGCACCTCCTCCACCTGCAGGAGCTCGCCATGCCCCCCCAGCCTCCAAGGGCATGCAGCGTTCATGGGTGGAAGTAATCAGAGCTGGACCTTCCACCCCTCCCATTCAGAAAGGGAGGGAATAGAAAGTCATTCCAGACTGACTGTTGCCCTGGCTATTTTCCACCGACTTTTCACGGAGACCACAACTACACCAACAAGTTTGCTTTACCTTCTGTGCTCTGTTGCTCGGGTCTAGCTTAAATTGACTGACTCCAAATATATGCTTTGTTTAAGCCACAGGTCACGACTTTAGCAACAATCCACCCAAGCAATGCTTAGATGGAGAGAGGTAAGTAGGCATAGCAAACAGCAGCTTCCTGGCTCTCCTCCCAGTACTATTCCAGCTGAAGAAGTATACTCTGTGGCGACCACTTAGACTTGTGTGTGTTTTATTTACTTAGTGCTGCTAAACCTCATCTTTATTTGTTCATGTAAATTGCCTGAGTGGCCCTTTGCTTGGAAGGGAAAGGCATTTTTCTTCCCTAACAAAGAAACAGATGATCTCATTGGCAAATTGGACGCATGCTGTATGGTGTTTACTTTAGAGTAAGTTCACTTATAAATCAAGCCACTTGACTCATCAAGTGATTTTTCCCCCCCCATCTATTATGGGGAAATTCCTTTCAATGAAAATAGGATGTCCTTTCCCCACCTTACTCTACTCCACAGCTTTTTACAATTAGAGCCTTTGAATCCCTGCCAAAGTGATGCTTTCAGGCGGGGGCTAATGAGAGACACATTTTGGATGCTGGGTTTTGCCTCAACTCTGGCTCTGATCACCAGGAGATGGCACCTCTTTATGAAGGCACGGGACTACAAAACTCCCTGTCCTATGGTGGTAAATGAGTATATGTATATTATGTATACACATATATATACATATATTCATATGTATATGTCTATGTATATGTGTATGTGCATATGCTTATCCCTAGGCATATGCATAGGTGTAAAAACGTTGAA